>NC_065537.1:4568348-5768348 GCF_932294415.1 Quercus robur
TTTATTAGATTTGGTATAATTTAACTTTTTAAAAGGCGACCTTAGAAAAAATTTCTAAAGCCACCACTACATATGTGTGTACATATATACACACACACACACATTGACAACGTGTTCACTGGCATGTCATTGCCTTGACAATGTGTCCATTGGCATGCCATGACCTTGAATAAGATGATTTTGGTTACACGTAGGGGCGGAGCTAGAAATTTTGTTTAGGGGGTCGAGATGTGACACTAATATATTAGTGAAAAGAAACCTCCACATATATATACACTTTTTTATTTGATAAGTTTTATATATATATATATATATATATATATATATATATACACATTCCCAAAAAAAAAAAAAAAAAAAAAAGAGTTTAATCCAAGTGATCCAATCATTGTGTGGCACATGTTTGGATGAAAAACAAACTTTTGTGAAAGTTTAAGGGTGAAAATGATATTTTACCCTAAAATAAATTATACCAACAATACGATGGGTTGAAAATCTAAATATTGTTTAATCATTTAAATCAAAATACGAGAAACCTTCTAGAATGTTTAGTGTTTGACCTAATGGAAATCCACTGGATCAGAGTGGGATTTTCGAGGTTTTTCTATATATGTACATATAATCTGCATATTCTACCATTTAAAAATGAACAGGGCCCAAGAGGCAAAATCATCTTAGTCACGCATGCATGCGTGATTTATGCCTTCTTATTCATGCATGCATGTGCGTGGTGTTTATGCCTTCTTATTCATGCATGCATGTGCGTGGTGTGTGTAGGGGATGGCCCCCCTAAAATTTTGAAAAAAAAAATCCTTATTATATATAAAATTATTTTAATATTCTGAAATTTTAACTTACAAAAATAAGAGGTCACCTCTCCAAATATTTGAGTTAGTCCAATAATACTCTTAAAAATTAAAGTAATTAGTCTAATTGTTATAAAGATAGTACTTTATTTTTCTCAATTTCATTTTTTAGTGTAAAATGTGCTCTTATATATTTTAATTTTTTTTTTTATCAAGTTTGGCATCAAACATGTCTGAATCTATCTTTTTCAACTTATTATGTGGCCAGTGGTGGCTCCAAGAATTTTTTATAGAGTGGTCATTAAGAAACTTAAATTATACAAAATCTGATAAAAAGATAACCTAATATATTGATAAATAAAAAAAAAAAAGCAAATACATAAAGTCTTACAATTTCCTTCTAATAATTTTTTTTTTTTTTATATTTTGAAATCATTGCATGATAGTCTCAATATATGCGTAATTGTTTTTTTTTTTTTTTTTTTGTCGTCAATATATGAAATTCTCTTTTTATTAGATTTGGTATAATTTAACTTTTTGGAAGACGACCATAGAAAAAATTCCTAGATCCACCACTACATACATGTGTATATATGTATACACACACACATTGACAGCGTGTTCACTGTCATGTCGTGGCCTTGACAATGGGTCCATTGGCATGCCATGACCTTGAATAAGATGATTTTGCATATACCTAGGGGCGAAGCTAGAAATTTTTGTTTGGGGGGGGGAGATGTGACACTAATATATTAGTCAAGACTCAAGAGAAACCTCCACACATATATATACTTTTTTATTTGATAAGTTATTTATATATACACATTCAATAAAAAGAAAAGAGTTTAGTATTTTTTATCAAAAATATGTTTGTATCAAATTTTATACCAAAGTGTGTAAAAAATATTTCAATTGAACTAATGAAATTTTAAAAAACTAGGAGGCACAACTTTGACCCCAAACATGTTTGGAGCCATTTTGCTCTAACATATTATGTGGCAACTAAAGAAGCATTTACTGCATAGCGCTTTAGTCACAATATTTTTTTGATGAGTCAATAACTTGTTTAATCACCACATACAATGGCGGCACAACATTGTGTCTAGGGTGGTCCATGACTTGGGAAAAAAATTATTATTATATATTAATTTTAAAAATTTTATAATTTTTTTATCATTTAAAAAAATTTGTGACCACCCTAAATATTGTTTTGGCCCAACATAATTAAACTTTGGACAAATTTTACAAAAAACTTGATTGTAGTCTTGTAGACCAAAGTTATAACTCCGCTCAATATATATATATATATATATATATATTTTTTTTTTTTATTGGATATGAATTTTGAAAAATCCAATATTGGATTACATTCTTTTTCTTATATCAAACATACTTGCAAAATTTCAAGAAGATCAAAGATCAATAGTTATGTTATCAATCAAATATTTAAATTTCAAGTATTTGTAGTCTCAAATTATATTTTAAAAAAATGTTTATGGATCGAATAATAAATAATATCTTATTGACATGAAATTTGACATGTGTTTTAATAACATAAAAAACATTCAATTTAATGGTTAGATTTTTAATCTGCCGCTAGAAGCAATCGGTAATGGAATAAGAGGAGCAGCCAAAGGGGCACCTATTTGCATAAATATGTAGCCATGTTAATTTATTTAGTGAGAGTTGTAGCCTTAGGTTACAACTAAGTTTGTAGCCAAATTTTGTCCTTAAACTTTCGTCCCCTTAACAATATATTAGGTCTTTACAAATAAAAAGAAAAGACCCAAGAAAAATTTTATTTAACTAAAATTTTGAAAGAGATGTAGTTTGTAGCATTGATAATGAGACTATCATGCAATAATTTCAAAATATAAATAAATAAATAAATTATTAGAAGGAAATTGTAAGACTTTATGCATATGCTTTTTTATTTATTTATCAATATATTAAATTTTCTTTTTATTAAATTTTGTATAATTTAAGTTTCTTAATGACCACTCTATAAAAAATTCCTAAAGCCGCCACTGGCCACATAATGAGTTGAAAAAGATAGATTTAGACATATGTTTGATGCCAAACTTGATAATAATAAAAAATTAAAATAAATAAGACCACATTTTACAATAAAAAATGAAATTGAGAAAAATAAAGTACTATCTTTATAATAATTAGACAAATTATTTTAATTTTTAAGAGTATCATTGGACTAACTCAAATATTTGGAGAGGCCACCTCTTATTTTAGTACATTAAAATTTCAAAATATTAAAAAAAATTATATATAATGAGGATTTTTTTTTTCTTTTCAAAATTTTGGAGGGCCATCCCCTACACCCACCACGCACATGCATGCATGAATAAGAAGGCATAAATCACGCATGCATGCGTGACTAAGATGATTCTGCATCTTGGGCCCTGTTCATTTTTAAATGGTAGAATATGCAGATTATATGTATATATATGGCATGTTAAGTATAAAGAAATGAGCTTCCAAAAACACCCTTGGAATTCACCTCCAAGTTTACAATGTGTTGGCTATTTTTTTTTATTTTAATCTTTTGATTTTTTTTTTTTTTTTTTCTTTCTGTTACTAACATGTGTTGGCTTTCTCTTTCTTTCTTTTTTTTTTCTTTGGTACCAACGTTTTGGCTTTTTTTTTTTTCTTTGTTTTTTTCCTTTGATTTTTTCTTTCTGTTACTAACGTGTGTTGGCATACACTTTTTTTTTTCTTTCTCTGGTACTAACGTGTTGTGGTTTTTTTTTTTTTTTTTTTTTTTTTGCTTTGCTTGCTTTTGTCTGGACATGTTGGTTTCTTTTCTTCTTTTTTTTTTTAGTGCTCATATGTTTATTTTCTCATTAATTTTGGTTAGTTTTTGTTTTTGTTCTTTTTTTTTTTTTTTTTTTTTAGAAACAGTTTTGGGTTAATTTCTTATGCTGTCTTATTTTTTACTGAAGTGTCCATTTATACACAATTTTTTTAAGGTATAATGTGTTACTTTTTGTTTTATTTAATAGGGACATGATAGTAAATTTATACAAATTTTATTTTCAACCAAACAAACACAAATGAGGGAAACTAAAATCTTTTTTGTCCTCCCACTTTTCCATCCTCTCTCCATTTTCTATCCTCTCACTTTTCCATCCTCCCAACCAAACGGACCCTAAACATTCTAGAACGTTTCTCATATTTTGATTTGAATGATTAAACAATATTTAGATTTTCAACCCATCATATTGTTGGTATAATTTATTTTAGGGTAAAATATCATTTTCATTCTTAAACTTTCACAACAGTTTGTTTTTCATCCCTAAAATTTTAAAAATTTGTTTTTCGTCCTTAAACTTTACAAAATGTTCTACTTTTCATCATTTCATCTATATCCGTTAGATTATGTCCTACGTGGCTTAATAGAGTGCTGATGTGGTATCTGCCTTGGACTAAACTAATTTATTTTTTATAAATTATAAACATGTGCCACACAATGATTGGATCACTTGGATTAAAATTTTCAGTGAGACAAAATTACCCTCACACCCACACAGCCCAATCCAAACAACCCAATCTCCAAAATCCCAAAATCTGAAAAGATGAACCCCAGGTCCCCTAACGCCGTAGTCAAATATAGATAATTAAACACAATTTAAAATTAAACACAATTTTTTGTCATAAAATATAGATAATTAGTCAAATAATTTTTTTTAAGTAACATAATTAGTCACATATTAAAATTCTAACCTAAATTTAATACTACTTAGGATCAATTTTTCTAATTTTTAATAAGATAAAACATGTGGTGATTTTTATTTATTTTTTTTTTTTTGAGAAAGATGTTGTGATTTTTATTTAGTATATGTGATTGTTTTTACTATTTTATTTTATAGTTCATTAATATTAGATTCTTAGTATTTTGCATTCATTAACTCACTTGACACAAAGATTAAAAAACTTAAGTAGACACATGGCACAAGCTTAGGTGCTTAAGTAGATTATTATGGTGTAGTCCCCATATAAATTTAAATACATGGTGCAAAATTGGATTATTATTTCAAATTCTAATTCAACTCTCTCTAAGTTTTACCTATTAATATATATATTGATGACTTATAAATTTGAGTTTTTTTTTAGTTATATGATTATTTTTTTTATGGTTTATTATATCGGACTCCTCATTTTCTACACTAAATTAACTAATTTGGCACAAAAAATTAAAAATTTAGATTAGATGAGACACGTGGTACAAAATTAAACTCTAATCGAAATTAAATTTTTACACTAAATTAACTCACTTGGCACAAATTTCTAAAGATGAGACACATGACACAAAATTAGACTCTAATTGAATTTCAATTTGAAATTTAATTGGATTTTCTTTTTGCTTTACCTATTATTATATATATAGACTAGTATGTAACTCATGCTTACGCACGGGAATGAAGAATCGTAGTAATGCTATTGATATTAGATTGGATTATTAAACATGTAAGACATAGTTTGACTCGTACATTTGGAGGTACTAAATAGTTTTTTCTTGCAATTTTCATGATATTAGTTGCACTAAGTTTCTCATTACATTGCTATTACATATATAATTTTGAAAATCACTATTGGATCTACATATACAATATCAATTCACAATTATTATATGTGAAAGTATACTAAATACAACACAAAATAAAATAATAAATTAGTCAAATATATCTCTTAAATTGAATGGAGATAGGTGTATGAGATCGTTTAACTCAATTACAGTTTGTTATGTTCAATATCTTCGTATAAAAATATCTAAATAGAAACTGTATAAAAAATACATTCATTAGTTCAGAGCTAGAAAAAATAATAACAAAATTCTAAACAATTTAATTTGTATGGAAAGCTAACAAAAGCAAAATCCAATTTTGATTCTAATTGAATTTTCTATAAACTATGGTTTAATATTTATATATATAACCTAGTTAGTAATGGACCATACATAGTCATGGTATATTAAATAAATGACTTATAAATTTGAATTGTTTTTAATTATGTGATTAGGTATTTTATGGTTTATTTATATTGGACTCTTGGTTTTCTACACTAAATTAACTCATTTGGCACAAAAATGAAAAAAAAAAAAAAACTTAGATTAAATGAGACATGTGGCGCAAGATTAAACTCTAATTGAAATCCAATTTTTACCATGAATTAACTCACTTGGCACAAAAATTTAAAACTTAGATAAGATGGGACACGTGGCACAAAATTAGACTTTAATTGAATTCCAACTTGAATTCCAATTGAATTTTCTCTCAGTTTTACATATCTATATATCTATATATATATTAGTTTGTAACCCCATGTATATGCATGGATACACTTAAAGATGTACAATAAGATACATAATATAATTCCTATATATATAATTTAAATACTATTGATAGTCATTTTTATATTTTATTAACTCTTTAAAAAATGTTGTAAGGATAATATTAGGTATAAAATGTAAATTGTCTATTTTAAAAAAAAAATATTGTGAAGCATTTTTTTTTTTTTTTACGATTAATTTATTCTAGATTCTTTGATTTTTGTACTTAATAACTCACTTGGATAAATATTTATGATATGGTTCCACATTTGATTCTAAAATTAAGAAATAAAACTCTTTAAAAATAAATAATTTAGGAAACATGGCGCAAAATTGGAACTCTAATTTGGAATTCTAATTTGAATTTCTCTCAACTTCACCTATTATTATTATTATTATATAGATATATAGACAATAATTCTATCTTTTGTAAAAAAAAAAAAAAAATCCCTATGGTGACCTATCCCAGGGCTTTTGGAAGTGCTGGAATAGGTGGACCCTATTCCAGCGCTTCAGAAAGCGCCGAGATAGGTCATTCTCCATAAGGG
Organism: Quercus robur; assembly: GCF_932294415.1. Taxonomy (NCBI): domain Eukaryota; kingdom Viridiplantae; phylum Streptophyta; class Magnoliopsida; order Fagales; family Fagaceae; genus Quercus; species Quercus robur. The sequence goes on from NC_065537.1 coordinate 4,575,047, forward strand.
AATGAAGGGACCTGTCCCAACGCTTTTCAAAGCGCTGGAATAAGTCAACCTATTCCAGCGCTTCAGAAAGCACCCTATTCCAGCGCTTCAGAAAGCGCCGAGATAGGTCATTCTCCATAAGGGAATGAAGGGACCTGTCCCAACGCTTTTCAAAGCGCTGGAATAAGTCAACCTATTTCAGCGCTTCAGAAAGCGCTGGGATAGGTCATTCTCCATAAGGGAATGGAGGAACCTGTCTCAGCGCTTTCAAAAGCGCTGGGACAAGTCCCTCCATTCCCTTATGGAGAATGACCTATCCCAGCGCTTTTAAAAGCGCTGGAATAGGTTGATCTTATTCCAGCGCTCTTAAAAGCGCTGGGATATGTCTTTCCCCCTAAGGGAAATCAGTAACCCTATCCCAGCGCTTTTGGGCTTCCTATACCAGCGTTTTTGAAAAACGCTGCTATAGGCCTCCTATTGCAGCGCTTTATAAAGCGCCGATTTTGAGCCGCCGTAATAGGATCTCCTATACCAGCGTTTTCAAAAAGCGCTAGTACAGGCTTATCTATTACGGCGGTTTGTAAAAACGCTGGGAAAAAAACCCTGGGACAGGACGATTTTTTTGTAGTGTGAAGTTTAATCAGGACTAATGTGACCGATTCAACTGGCTTTATTTTGGATTGGGTCATTTTATTGAGTTTAACTAAAATAATTGGATTTTATTCAACTATTTAAGCCAATTATTCAATAAATGATTCTTATTTAAACAATTGATCCTATAGGTCTTATGACTTCTCATGATGTTGTGACTTGATTTTTTATGATCCAAAACCACGTTAACTCTTTTAGGAAAAAAAAATTACAATTTACATTTAATAAATTTAATGAATTGTCATTTTTTGTTATTTAATTTTTTAAAAAAAGTTTAAATTTTTTATATTTTAGTTTACTAACTTTGACAACATTATCTTTTCTATAAAAGAAAAAAACAAAAACTTTGACAACACTGTTATTTTAATCTTTTCATATAATACCGTTTGAAAAATGCCATTAATACTCTTAAATTTTTTCACATTTATAATATTTAAAATGATTTTAAACAGTATTTACAAGATGAATATGTTAGATAAATATTATGGAATGAATAAGAAATTGACTTCTAATATGTCAACTTAAACATGATATTGAACTGGTGAAAATCCTTGAATCCTACATAGGAAATAGAGAATATGGAGTTCTGTGCTCATAGATTGGACATTAGGTTGGGTTTTAGGCATGTAAACTGGGTCCTCTTGTCCAAATAATAATAAGATTTTATTATTTTATTTTTTGAGTCAGTAAGTCTATATACAATAGTTATTTTTGAAACAATGTGTTTGTTCAGTAACGTATATTTTCATAGTCATTCATTCATGAAAAACAATTTTTTGGAGAAACTCTTCCTGAGAGAAAATATTTTGTGCATTCATTTGAGTCAAAGAGAGAGAAAGAGACATAGAGTTTTTCACAAAGCACAGATCTTGTGTGCTTCTTCTCCGTGTTGTAGATCATTTTATCCTCGGAGGCAGACATCCGTGAGTCTCAAAGCACCACAGATTATGTGAGGGGCGAAATCTGCTTTAAGGAGATTTGTGTCAAACACAAGACTTGATCTAAATCGTTCATCCTTCACGCATTTAGTCTGTGCGCTGAGTTTTTAATTATTTGCAGATTTCTTCATATATATATATATATATATATATATACCGTATCTATTTATTACTTTTGTCTATCACATCTATTTGTGTTATTACTTATATTTAAATATTTAAATATGTATGTTGTTCATTTTGCTTTATCACAAAAGTGAAATTTTGAAATATATCTAACAATCTTAAAGCCAATTTTTAGTTTCTTAATTTATTTTTGTGATTACTGTGAAAGGATTTGTAATTATCCTGAATCCCGGAGATTGTTATAATATAACCGTACGTTTGACTGAGTTGGTTTCGATGGACATTCTTTTGTTGGCTTCATTTTTAAATCTGGGTAGATTTTCAATACGGTATGGACATTCTTTTGTTGGCTTCATTTTTAAATCTGGGTAGATTTTTTATATGGTAGCATCGTAATTCCCGAAAAGGTTTGTTTTATTTTTTATTTTTTTTGTTTAAATTAAACAAAACAAAATAGTGCAATGATGATTTGCACGGTTGGAGAGGCTAACACATATTTGATATTTGTGATAAAGAGAGGTTCTTTATATTGTTTGATATTTCTTTTTGGGCCTTGAAAGTTATTAATAAGTCAAGTTTGGCCTCTAATTTGGTTGGGTAATATTTACTGATTGCAAGGGTAGTGTATCCTTAATTTTTTGAATACATATTGACGGTTTGATATTTGTGATTCGGATTGCACTAACATACTTCGAATTTTGAGATTCTTGTTATCATTGCAATTTTCCCATTCGGAGGATCATTTTCTGGTTAAGAGGGAATATACCCTTTTAAAGATGAGACTTTTTGCTGTAAGTCTGTATCTTACTAACATATCTATGACTTAATGAAAAGCATGTGTTGCTTGTTTGACTATTGTTATGTGATTTAATATCAACACGTTCTTGCTGAGAGAATGTGATTCACTTTACCCTTTTATTCATTGACCCATTGTTATATATTTTGCCATGGTAAAGCTGCTATAATATATAGTCTTTATTGCAGTACTGAGTATTGACCATAAAGGTTTGATTTTAGACTTCTGTAAAATCTATGTGCCGGAGTATCATACGTTTGACTATTGAATTCTGTGCAAGATTGCAATGGCACTAGTCTATGGCATGTAATCAGTAATCTATAAGTAATACAAATATATAGACACTATGGCTGCGTCAAATTTGAAAAGGAATGAGACAAATTGCACACTGGGGCGGTTTTATGGCACTTCATTCTCAGTTAGAGAGTGTACGTTTACCCCTAGGCTATAGATATTATTTATTTATAAAGTTTAAGAGACAATTTTATGTATTGATATGGAGGACACATGATTATTGTATTTGAGCATGTATAATCTTATTTAATTACATACATGTATATATATTTTGAGCATGTGTGAACTTGATTGGATATTAATGTGTTTAATCCTAATATATGTTTTGTAATATTTCTTTGAATGAAATATATGTTACCTGCCTTAGTTGACATACTTGAGTTGTTTAAAATTTAGAATGCACAAGAGTTTGTTATGAGTGATTATTAAGTAAGCAAGGATGAGGCATTAGAGATATTTATTCATTATAAGAATGAAGTTGAGAAATAACTCAATGAATGTAATAAGTTCTTGATTACCGTAGAACTTGTGGGAGGAAGCTATTATTTCGACCAATTATTTGTTCATTGAGATGCCTTAAAAGAAACCACTAAGACACCTTGTGAATTATGGAAAGAGTGATCGTCTTTCTATAAATATTCTTTAAATGTGGGGGTGTTTGATGGAGGTGGTTGTTCCTATTCCTAAATGATAAAGAACCATTGATTGTGTTTTCATAGGTTATGGTCATAACAGTAGTGCATAGTACTTTCTAATTAATAAATCTATTATTTTTATATGCATGAAAAGTAATTAGAATATGTTTTAAGTGTTAAAACATTCTTAAAATAAAGTTTGAGTACCCCCTCAAAAAAAAAAAAAAAAAAAAAGTTTGAGTATACATTTAGTATCTCTCATGATCAAGAGTTAATGGAAGAGAAGTTAAGCCTAAGCATAGTAAAAGGACAAATATCATATTCGTTTGGTCTAGATTTTCTAATTTATATGTTAGAAGATGAACTTAAAACTTCAAAGAAGCAATATCCTAAGGTGCCTTCTTGGAAAAGAGATTGTCAATAGTGCAATAAATCCATCTTAGAAATCTATGCATAGTAGTGGGTAGATCTACCACTTAGGAATTTGAGAGTTGATGGAATTATTGACTATTACAATGCGAGACTTGTTTTAGAAGGCTACAAATAAAAGGAAGATGAGAGTTTTCTTGATACACGATAAACCAAAGGGGTTAATGATTCTTGTACAAGGAAACAAAGTGTGTAGGCTTGTTAAATCTTTGTATAGATTGAACCAAGTTTTAATGCAATGACATGAGAAATTTGACAATGAGATGATGTCAAATGAGTTTAGATTTAATGCAGCTAGTGTGTGATGTGAAATACTTCACAAAGGCTATGACGTTGTGGGATATGCTCGTGTATGTAGCAATAATAAAAGCTACCAAGATGATGTCGACCGATAAGTTCAACTCGAAAGATATAGGTGTTGTAGATGTGATACAAAAAATGAAAATTTCTAATATATCTGATGGATTTGTCTTGTCTCAATTACATGAGAGACGTGATGACAGTCTAGTGAGAGCACCTTATTTAAAGAGCATATATATATTTTTTGAGAAGTCTATAAATCTAAACAAACATGCATTGTTGGATACTTGTGCCTCCTGTTTGTATATATTGGTAAGGCACTAAGTTATGGTAGGTCTCAACATATTTGTTGAAAACATAATACCATGAGGTAGTTGCTTTCAAAATGGAAGTACTTTCATATTATAAGACAGATCCATAATCAATTTTTTGAGTGGAGAGCAAGTAAACTGCTCATCGAAGGGAATGGTGTTAAAGCCTATGACCTAAAGTTTCCATGACGGTAAGCCCACCTAGTTGACTGGAGATCCCAAAATCTAGGTTTTCAAAGAGACAACAAAATTATGGAGACTAATTTTTATCACTATGAAGATAACATCTTCCACTCATTCCTATGATGAAATAGTGATGCCTGTAAGCGATATTCAGGATAAGCTTTGCTTTTAATGATTCTTATATCTTGGAAAACCAAGTGGGGTATAGCACGATATTCTTAATAGGAGTCACCTATATGAGTGTGAAATGGGCTGCTTCCATGAGAGTTTTAAGGCTGAATTCTCTAAAGCACTTCATGAATTTACCAAGATATGTTCAGGGCCGAAATGAACACAACTATAAGAATGAAATATGTTTGCAAATGAGTTGTGTGAATTATATTGTCTTGGTATACACAAACAACTGACAGTTCAAAAATATTGTGTTCACTAATTAGCCAGTATATCCGATAGTCTTTCACAAAGCCAAAAGCCACCTCTCCTGACATAGTAACTTTTTTTCTACTCTCTCTGTGTTTGCATCATCATTTGCATTGTGTTTTATTAATTTCTGTTCACGTGGGGGATTGTTAGATAAATGTTATGGAGTGAATAAGAAATTAAATTCTAATGTGTTCACTTGAACATGATATTGAAGTGATGGAAATCCTTAAGTCCTACATAGGAAATGATAGAGAATGTGGGTTTCTGTGCTCATGGGTTGGACATTAGGTTCGGCTTTAGGCACGTGCAGACTGAGCCCCCTTGTCCAAATAATAATAAGATTTTATTATTTTATTTTTTGAGTCATTAAGTCTGTATACAGCAGTTATTTCTGAAACAATGTGTCTGTTCAGTAAAGTATATTTTGATAGTCTATCATTCATGAAAAACAATTTTTTGGAGAAACTCTTCCTAAGAGAAAATATTTTGTGCATTCATTTGAATCAAAGAGAGAGAAAGAGACATAGAGTTGTTCACATAGCACGGACCTTGTGTGCATCTTCTCCGTGTTGTAGATCATTTTATCCTAGGGGGCAGACGTTTGTGAGTCTTAAAGCACCACGATTGTGTGAGGGGCGAATCTGTTTTAAGGAAATTGAGTCAAATACAAGACTTGATCTGAATCATTTATTTTTCACGCATTTGGTCTATGAGTTTTTAATTATTTGCAGATTTCTTCTTATATATATATATTTGTTTTTACTTATCACATCTATTTGTGTTATTATTTATATTTAGATCTGTATGTTATTCCTTTTGCTTTATCACAAAAGTAAATTGTTGAAATATATCTAACAGAATAAAATGATATTGTCATATTTAATGGATTGAGACGACAAAATTTCAATTTGCTAGACTAAAAGAACAATTAATTCATCAAGCTTATTGAATGTAATTGGTTTTTTTTTTTTTTTTTTTGCCTTAATTTTAACTAATATAGTAATCAATACGCAAGGCCAGCCTACTTCATTCACTTTCACCCATTATATATGAATAAAACTTAGGTACAGTATCTAAGTCTTAAAAGGGGAACCTAAAGAACAACACATAAGTATTATACCTACCTAAGTACTGTACATAAGTCTTGCTTTATATATATATATATATATATATGGAAAAGCATCTTTTCATGGCCAAGGGCTAAATTGAAGAAGAGCCCTTCCTTATTAGCTAAGAAATATCAAATATGCTACCATTGACTAATTAAAAGATAATAAACTATACAATTAAAAAGAAAAAAATTAATCCAGCAGGAAAATTAGGGCCACTCTAATTCACAGTATTGGCCTTGTTCAATGTTAATAGAATTTAGAGTTGAACTAATTAAGACCTACAATGTTACCAATAAATAAAAATAAATCTTTTTTTTTTCCTTTTTTTTTTTTAGTAAATTGCAAATTACACCTCTAAAGTTTAGGGGTGATTGAATTTTACACCCTAAAGTTTCTGAATTTAGATATTACCCCCTGAAGTTTGGTGATGTTTGAATTTTACACTCTGATATTTCAGAATTTGGATTTTACCCCCTATAATTTAGGAGTGTTTTGATTTTATTCCCTAAAGTTTTGGAGTGCTTAGATTTTACACTCCCAAATTCTGAAACTTTGGGAGTGTAAAATCCAAACACTCCTAAACTTTAAGGGGCAAAATCTAAGTTCTGAAATGTTAGGGTGTAAAATCAAAGCACCCCAAATTTCAAGAGGTAAAATCCAATTTTTGAAACCTTAGGGTATAAAATCCAATCACTACCAAACTTTAGGAGTGTAATTTGCAATTTACCTTCTTTTTTTTTTTCTTTTTTTTTTTTTTACCACTCATTGAAAGAATGGAAAAGTACGAAAATTTTCGAATGTTTTTGCATTGTAACTGATAACATCGTGAATGTTTATGATTGAAGCATTTTCAAATTCGGAGATTGAAGTTGAACAACAGAAAGGAAGTTGCTTAATGCTCACAGCTACAAGTTGAGAATATACGTAAAGTAAACAATTAACTACGCAATTAAATTATTAGTTTAATTTGCAGAACCCTTTGTTTAAGGAACATTTTAGTAAAATACACATAAAAATACAGTAATAGTATAAGGTAAATGCTCACGGATGCTCTTAGGGTATTGGTTAATAATTTATTTAAAGAAAGTTTTTACGTAAAAAGAAAAGAAAAAAAAAACAATTAATGTTTTAACTGTTTTTTTCATTTCTCATAAAAGTAGTGTCAAAACTTTTTTAAAATTGATTGTTAATGCACTCGTTAGCATGACCTATAGTATAATAATGATATCTTTACTCGGATGGGTTACACGTAAAATCATTCCCATGGTTCTTGTGCCTGTATTGAATTTAAGGACACAGATAACTCTCTCTCTCTCTCTCTCTCTCTCTCTCTCTCTCTCTCTCTCTCTCTCTCTCTCTCTCTCTCTCTCTCTCTCTCTCTCTATATATATATATATATATATATATATTAATAGCTAAAGTTCAAAGAAAATCTAATTAGATTTTAATTGAATTCTCAATTTTGTGTCATGTGTCTCATTTAATTTTTAATTTTGTATCAAGTGAATTATTGAATGTAAAAATCGAATAGTATAAATCCAATTAGATTCTAAATTGGATTTCAATTGGAGTCTAATTTTTGTCAAAATCTACCCATGACCCACATTATAAACCCACCATAATCTTCGTCAAAATCAACCCTTGACCCAAACAACTCAGATTAGTGATGGGCAAGGCGACGAGAAGGCATGGAAATATAGGCGGCTTGGCAAGAGGCGAAGGCCGGTAGCTTGGTAAGATCAGCTATGGCGGAGATTGGTGGCTCACTCTATTGGCTAAGAGTGAGAGAGGAAAAGGGAGAGAGAAAGAGGTTGAGAAAAAAAATGAGAGGCTAAGATAAAGAGAAAGACACGTGAGAATGCTCAAATCTAACAGATGTGCATGCAAAATCTCAATCTCAGCGAGACATATTTAATGTTGGCTTGGAATCTTTGACTTTTAGTTTTGGACTTTTAGGGTTGATTAAATTTTCAAAATGATCGTGACCACCTAACATGCACCTGGTCCCATCAAAAAAATAAAAAACATGCACCTGGTCCCTGGCGGAGTCACGTGGGGACCTAAGAACCATGGCCGCCAAAAAATTTGGACTTCATTTATTAATTTTAGAAAGAGAATTTTTTTTACCTGTTAGTACACTAGATTTTCCTGTGATTTCTAACTTCTAACATTTCCTCTCAAAAAAAAAAAAAAAAAAAAGAGAATTTTATCTTAGGACCGACAAATTAAGATGGAAGAAGTAGCAGATATATAAATTTTAGAGTTATCCTAACTAATTTGAAACCCAATTCTCATATCTGGTTAATAAATATAATCCAATTAGTTATAAATATATATGTCAAAAATTACAATAATCATATACAATTATCTCAATAAATAAAAGAGAAAAAAATTATTTTTTTCTCCATGTAACTCAAGTTCATGAAACACGAGTTTCAAAACGCCATTATAGGTCCTTAAAACGTCACTATAGGCTCTTTAAAAACACCACTATAGGGCTTAATTTGATTTTGAGAAAATCGAGTTTCAAAAGAGAGACGTTTCTTTAATTAGTTTGAAAAATATGACAAAATGCTGGATTTTTTAAAAGAAAAATTAAAAAAAAAAAAGGGCAAAAGCCATTTTCTCCTTCTTTTTCCTTCTTTTTAGTTGCGTCTACCTTCTTCTTCTTCTCTTTATTTTTCTTTCCTCTAGTTCTTCAGTTATTTACAAGGTAACAAAGCAAAGTGTGAATGATAATTGCAAACCAACTTGATTTCTTAAATATTAATCCTCCACTAGAATGAACGCAGGTACGTTTAGAATCTTTTCGACAGCCATGTAGGCTGTGTAGCATTCCCACTTCCCCAGATACTGTTCTTATTTTTTGTTATTTGACTTTTCTTATCATATATTGTGGATAAATTTGTTATTAAAATAATTAATATATCAGGTACCATTATAAGTGTACCTAACTAAAATATACTACTATTTATCATTTAGTTTATAGATAAAATAATATAGCATATAGTTGTTTATAGTTTATTATATTTTTTTAATGTATTGAAATTGGAATGGTTGTTTGTTTATTATTTAGCAGTCTTTAGATTATTAGTATTTTTTTAATCTTAGTCATTATTCTTAACTAGTTGCTAAATTTAGTTATTTGTGAGGTAGACTAAAATATTTTATAAAATCTTAAATTGATAAGGAAACTACACCATTGCATTTTTTTTTTTTTTTTGTATGACTTCAATTTGTGTTACAATTTGATGAAGAAGCTATTTCTTGAACGTTCAATAACTTACAAAAAATTTGTCAGACAGTTTCAGATACTGCAAAAAAATAACTCAAAAATTTAGATATTAAAACTTTTGAAAGTCCAAAAAATATTAAAGAATCAGATGATTTACTGCTTAGAAATTATTAAAACAAAACAAAATATATATGACTAAACAATAGAGAAATATAAGAGAAAAATGAGTTACATTCAAAAGAATAATTTATGGCTATAATTATTGAAAGGAATCCAAATATTAGAGTCTACAAATTCAGATGTTAAAACTTTCAAAATGCCAAAAAATATATATAATTAAATAATAAGTTCTTGAAAAAATTCAAAAAATATAGAACTATTCAAAAGAGAAATATAAGAAAAAGAAAAAAGTACACGAATCCATAAAGTAATAAGTTTTAAATTTTAACAGGTCTAAACTTTAAACAAACCTTATCAACATGTGGCCCACGCTAAAAAATGTTGAGCAGGATCTCACGTTGAGATAATAAAAGCCATAACTCCTCTTAATATATCTTGTATAAGCTTTCTGCCGAAGAAATTAACATACTTTCATATCGTGAGATGAAGCAAAGACATATGCAGTAGCAACAACCTTAAATTTCAATTATTGCAAGCCTTTTTATCTTGTATTACAAGGTAACAAAGCCAAGTGTGAATGATAATTGCAAACCAACTTGATTTATTAAATATTAATCCTCCACTAGAATGAACGCATGTATGTTTAGAATCATTTCGACAGCCATGTAGGCTGTGTAGCATTCCCACTTCCCCAGATACTGTTCTTATTTTTGGTTATTTGACTTTTCTTATCTTATATTGTGGATAAATTTGTTATTAAAATAATTAATATATCAGGTACCATTATAAGGGTACCTAACTAAAATATACTACTATTTATCATTTGGTTTATAGATAAAATAATATAGCATATAATTGTTTTTAGTTTATTATATTTTTTAAATGTATTGAAATTGGAATGGTTGTTTGTTTATTATTTAGCCGTCTTCAGATTATTAGTTTTGTTTTTTAATCTTAGTCATTATTCTTAACTAATCACTAAATTTACCTATTTGTGAGGTAGACTAAAATATTTTACAAAATCTTAAATTGATTTGGAAACTACACCATTGCATGATTTTTTTTCTTGTATGACTTTAATCTGTGTTACAATTTGATAAAGAAGTTATTGCTTGAACGTCCAATGGCTTACAAAAAATTTGTCAAATGGTTTCAGATACTGCAAAAAAAAAAACTCAAAAATTCATATGTTAAAACTTCTGAAATACCAAAAAATTAATATTAAAAAATTAGATGATTCACTGCTTAGAAATTATTAAAACAAAACAAAATATATATGACTAAACAACAGAGAAATATAAGAGAAAGATGGGTTACATTCAAAAGAATAATCTATGGCTATAATTATTGAAAGGAATCCAAAGATTTAGAGTCTACAAATTATAGATAATATATATGTGTGTGTGTGTGTGTGCGCGCGCACACGTGTGTGTGTATGTATGCGCGCGTGCGCACACAAATTCAGATGTTAAAACTTTCAAAATGCCAAAAAAAAATATAATTAAAGAATAAGTTATTGAAAAAATTCAAAAAAATATATGACTATTCAAAAGAGAAATATAAGAAAAAGAAAAAAGTACACGAATCCATAAAGTAATAAATTTTAAATTTTAACAAGTCTAAACTTTAAACAAAGTTTATCAGCATGTGGCCCACGCTAAAAAATGTTGAGCAGGATCTCACGTTGAAATAATAAAAGTCATAGCTCCTCTTAATATATCTTATATAAGCTTTCTGCTCAAGAAATTAACATACTTTCATATCGTGAGGTGAAGACATATGCAGTAGCAACAACCTTAAATTTCAATTATTGCAATCCTTTTTATCTTGTAAAAAACGACTAAAGAGAGTTTGGTGGTTCATGTATGAAAATCACTTTTTAAAATATACATGAAAAACCATAAAATTAAATAAAAATTTAACAAAGTAGAGGACAAGAAAATAACAGTAGAAGAGCTCGTACCGCTACTCAGCTTTAAATATATATATATAGTGTTCATGATTAACCTCGCAAATTATGAGATAAATTATCAACGTTTGAATTTGCATTTAAGTTGGATTTGTTGGAAAGATAGAGTTTCACTCCTTATTAAGTTTGGACTAAACAAAAATAATTTTGTAAAAAAAAAAAAAATGATAATGATGAGTTTGAGTTTAAGTTGGACTTGTTAGAGAGATAGAGTTTCACTCATTGTCAAGTTTAGACTAAACAAAAATAATTTTATTTATAAAAAAAATGATAATAATGTGGCAAGCTCTAGAGAGGTCAATAAAAAATCAATGACACAAACACACACACAGATGGGTGATAATTTAATTTGAAAAATCTATGTCTATGGGCAAGATTAGGACTATTGCTTTATTCTTAAGAAAGAAAGGAAGACAGTAATTCATAAAATAGTACACTTTGGGCCCGGTTCTAATGTTGAGCGTCCTTACAAATCTCCAAGGATTCAATTTGAAAAAACATCCTTTTGGACCAAATTCATTTAAAATTTTCACCACTTACTTCCAATGAAGTTGATGTTAGAACTTTAAAACAAGATCCATGATTACACACTCAAATGTGAAACTATTTAGTCAATCTATAGGATGAAATCAGGCAGGAAAACACAAAGGAAAATAATAGTTATCTCATTTTTTTTTCCCGAAAATAAATTGTTGGCTTCGTCACTACTAGGGATATGATACTAAATATGACGATTTCTAAAAAATTAGGACAGGAATAGAAGAATTAATTATTTATTAAATATATTGTTAACTATTTATTTTTCAGATATTATTAAGCATATATTAATTTAAGAGTAATAAAGATAACTAGTCGCTAACCCGTGCGATGCACGGGATTCTTTAAAAAAAAAATTGCAATTATCATTTGCTGCACTAAATCAAAATGAAATCCTGTATATCATCTCCATAAAAATACATACATGCCAAAAAGATTAATACCACTACCATAGGTCCATTGGCAATGAAGTTATTTTCATAGTTACATACATACTGTGAATAAACAAATAAACAAATTGCAATAATGATCGCAATCTTATTTTCATAATAAATAAATAGAATATAGTTACCAATGTCAAATTCTTTTGCTATGACTCAAAAAGAGTAGAGAAAGAACATAATACAACAAGTCTGCATTATATTGAAGAGTACATCATATATTTATTCAACATAAATCATTGGGTTTTATAAATCTTCTTTGCTTGCTCACATTCGCAACCACGTCTCTTGTGCTAAGATACCATAGATATTGCTTTTTCAAAATCATGAATAGACTTTGCCAATAAAGCCTTCTCCATGTCAAACCCTTTTGCTTTGCCTTGAAATAGTTCCTAGAAAACAGCTGCTTTACCCAAGTTGGGGGCTTTGAGAATAGAAGAAGAATTATAGTATTTGAGAAAGTGCAATAACCACAACATATTGGTGTTATTTTCATATATAACAGATAAGGAAATGTGGAAACACCATTACTAAACAAAACATGTTCTTTAAACTCAGAAAGTATCATTAACAGGCAATTCTGTCAACTTCTTCTCTCTTTTCTTAAGCGAAAAAAATAAATAAATAAAATAATTGCTTTTCCCCTACCATAGGCAAAATGACCATAATCCAAAGCTCTACCCAAATACAATTTAGGATAGTTAAGGACAACCAATATGAGAATCAACTTCAAAATAATTAAATAAGAAATAAAGACCACCATAGCTCAATTTTTAAAGGAGCTTTCCTCATAGACACATGCATAAGAAATCAATATATCAGACACATAAAGAAACAACATTTAAAGCAACCCAAATGAGATTTCAAGAAAAATAAGCTCGGCTAAATTTAATTATGAAACCCAGATGTCATAGTAGTGAAGCTAAAATTTTCTTAACAATCACTTATGAACAATTATGAAGCATATATAAATCATTAAACAAACTTTTTAAAAAATCAATGACATAGATAATCCATTTTCACCACCCTTTCTTCTACCAACCTTCCCTCACTTATTTAAGAGGAACCTAGCTAGCCCTCTCAAAGGTTGTAAGGTTGAATTTAATCAACCATGTGTTGGCTTTATTCCGTGACAAATTTGCTTGTAATACAACACTTAGAAACCCTGTATTTAGGTGGGAATCATGTAAGGGTAATGTGTGAGTGTGAAGAAATGCTCAAGACTGTACAGTGAAGCAGGGACTCACGGCTTGATCTCGCGGGAGGCTCGCGGCTTGCAAGCCGCCAAAAGTTGCACACGCGCAGAGCATGCAGGGGAGTTGAACAGTCATGCCACCTAGAGCACTACAAGACAAAAATCCAGACTGGCCATTAAGTTAGCTCGCGGCTTGAACTCGCGACTCAGTCAAGTCGCGAGGTCAAGTCGCCAGTCAACCCTGTTTTTGGAAAAACTGACTCTTCGCATTCCATTCTCACACCAGTATAAATATCCCTCATTCCCATAAAATATGTGTGGCTATTCAGAAAGAAAAACCCTAAGAGAGGTTTCTTCAAAACACCCACCCAATTAGAGAGAGCTACTCATTCTTAGAGAGAAATCTTTGTAGTCTCTTCTCATTCCCTCTCTCATTGTCATACCTATTAAGAGGAAATTTCTATCCAAACACTACCCACACCCATTTAGAGTGTTGAGTGTTCTTGGAGTTTTGGGAAGCATTGGAAGATGCCAAGGATGGCGGATGCTATGGTTTAGTAACGGAATCCGGTAAGCTAGAAAAGAAAAAGGTTCGGCGCAACCTCGTTGGAGCAAGAAACTTGGAGGGCTTAGGTACATCGGGTAAATTAGGCTTGGAGGGTCTATTGCTGTTCATGTATCCCAACTACATTTTCTAGTGGATTATTGACCGCTTGGAGGGCGGCGGAGAGGTTTTACGCCGAGGGCTTCGGTTTCCTCTTCGATAACACATCGTGTGTTGTCCTTGTGTTTGCATCTCTTTTCCCTTTATCTTTGCCTTTTATTTTCTGCTGTGGATGTGATTTATAATTGGCTTAAATTGTTTTCCAATTCTGTTTATAGCTTATGTTCATTTTCCGCACACTAGTTGTTTGACATAAAGCTTGAATTGGTTAATTTGTAAATTGGGGGTCTAAACGTTCAAGGGTGTTTATACACATATTTGAACATTCAATTGGTATCAGAGCGGGTACACTTGTTGTGGTTTAAATACCTAAGTGTGATCCTTGACCCCTTGTGTTTATTTGCCATGGATTGTGCTTTGTATGCCTCTTTGCATGATTTGGTTGGTGATGAATATAACATGCCATGTGTTTGTGAAAATGCCTCTATAAGTGTTAATCCTCATAAGTGTGATGACATGTTATTTGAATCTATGGGTGTTGTTGACAAACTCTTGAAGAAAAATGCTAAGAAGTTTCAAAAGAATTTAAGCAAGTTATTTTGTGAAAAGGATGATTTGATTGCTAAGCTCAATGAATCCAACAAATTGGTTGTGAAATATAAAAAACTTGCTGAAGATTCTCTTGAAAAGCTAAAAGAGTTTGAATGTTTGAATATGGACTTGGATGCTAAACTTGTTTTGTCTAACAAACTTGTTGATGAGTTAAAATGTGAAAATGAATCTCTTAAGATGCATGCCAAGTGTTTGATTGCTGAACCCATTGATAAAATGGATGATAATATGTGTTGCAATCATGTTGTGGTACCCGATCTTGTGCCTAATGTGTATTCTACCTCTAAGGACAAATCGGTGTACGTTCCTCCACACAAAAGAAATCAAAATGTGGAGAGAAAGGCTGTTAAGTCAAAGCCTCTATTTAGGTCTCAACCTAAGGCTTTGGATGGATCTAAGTTTGTTCCAACTTGCCACCATTGTGGTGTGATTGGTCATATAAGACCTCAATGTCATAAGTTGAAGAGGGAACAAAACCATATTGCTAGATCCCTTCCCAAAAGGCCTAGTGGACCTAAACACATTGTGTGTCACCATTGTGGTGCTTTTGGTCATCTAAGACCTCATTGTTCTAAGTTTCATGCTCTTAAAAGAATCAAAAGAAAAGAGAAACTTGAACTTCTTGGAAGTTGTACTAAAAAGAGTAAACCAGTTTTAAGTGAAAATAGCATGTTGTTAAAGAAAATGTTTAATGCTCTTAACTCCTTGACTATGTGCATCTCCGGTTCTCATTCTTCCAACCCTCATCTCACTTCTCATGAAACACTCATTCCAAACAATCATTTCGTTTGGATGAGGAAGGGTTCCTATGGTTGAGCTTTTGCTCTTTTGGTCCTTGATCTAATTCTTTCGATCTTTGTAGGACCCTTCATGCATTAAATGTCATATCTTCATGCATTTTGTGCATCTTGCATTTATTTGTATGCATTGTTTTGTTTTTGATCTTACTTTTATATTTCAGTTTTGTGTGAGTAAAAAATCCAAAACCACATAAAAAGTGAAAAATTCAAAAAGTTTGATCGTATATGTTTGAGCACATATCACATGTGAGTTTGGCCTTGTACCTTTGTACAAATGGCTTTGTGGATTTACGAGCTTAGCTTGTTATTTTTGCACCTATATCTTTGTGGGAAAAATCTTGACATATTTGTGTGATTGTTGTAAATCGATCTTCAAGCTTGTCATGAATGATTAGTCAATAGTCATGTTGGTTTTGATACATGCGTAGACTTGTGCTTATATCTCTTCCCACCCTTTTATTTTTATTGCCTAAAGAGCTCAATAAATGTAAATCTCAAAATGAAAAGAGATAATGAGCTGCAAAAGCCGTCGCACATACTAGTATTCGACTAGGAAAAAGGGAAAGCGACTTAAATGAAATTGTATGATGCCCAAAAAGCCAAGGGCTTGTTCATCAAATTGAAATATCACAAATTTCAGGCATCGATCTCAAAATGAGATGTTTTGATTCAAAATGATCAAATGTTATGAATTGTAAAGAAGCCAAATGAAAAGCTTCATCATATGTAATCATTTTCTTGTGGGAGGTCATATATGTTCATTTCTATAATTGAGATAGACCACTTGACTTAGCACTAGTTGTGTATGACTTAATTGAATTGATTATTGAAGCTTCACTCTAGACTAAGGACTATTCCACATTTGATACACACACACAACACACATGCCTAATATTCAATGAATGTCTTATTTATTTGTTAGATTGTACTTGTCTAAATGTGATGTGTGTGTGCTCAATCATATATGGTTCAATTCAAAAAGATTTTTGATCATTTTATATGTTTTTCGAAGTGATTTTTATCACTCTTTGTGTTCATGTTTAGTGTTTACTTTGTTTTTCATTGATTAACCATGTTCTGTATTGAAAAACTAGTGTCAGAGTTTTTCGCGGCTCAGCTAGCGACTCGCCAGTCGCGAAACCCCAGTCGCGAGCTCATCCAGAAGCTTTTGGCGACTCACTCGCGACTCACTCGCGACTCGCGAAAATTTTCGCGACTGAAACTCGCAACTCGTGGCTGGCTCGCGACTCGCGAAAATTTTCGCGACTGAACCTCGCGACTCACCCAGTCGCGAAACGCCCAGAAACAACTTTTTAAAGGGCTTTTTGTGGGAAACTTTTTTTAAACCTCTTCCATCTTCTCTAAAACCCCTCTTTCAATATTTTTACAACAAAACCCAACCAATTTGAATGATTTTTCATTCCATTAACATTTCTAAGGTATTTATAAACTCTTTTCATTAATTTTGATCCTTAGATTATGTTTTGGAGAGTTTTGTGCTCTTGGTTGGGATTTTTATCATAGGGGTTGGGAAAACTTAATTTTTGTCAAATCTCTTCATGGGATTGGTTTCTTTTGTTGATTTGCATTGGATGTTGGCCCCTTGTGGCAGAAAGAACATGTATTAAGGGTGAATTTCATGATGTTCATGCATTGTTTCACATTATTGTTCATAGTGTGCATACTAGGTGTTTGATAAAATAACTTTTAGACATTTTCTCGCTTGTTTGGACTCCGATGAGTACCAAACTTTAGGGTTTCTCATGTTTCCTCATTAGGAACATGTTTGGTTCATTGGTTGTGTATTTAACACACCTTACCCCACATGTGCATTTTTCATGCATTGTTTATGCATTGCACTTAGCCACCTCTTGCACACACTTTTGCTACCCTTGTCTTACATTGGTCTAGACCTTGCCTCTTCATCCTAGCATGTCATGTTTACCTTATGCTCTGTAACATTTTACATTGTCTTAGGTTTGAGCTTCATTTTCTCATTCATCTCGCACCCTTCATGCATCATTAGCATTGTTCGTACCTTCATCTCTTGCCCTCGTTTCTTCTTGACCCTTTGTCTATTCCTGACAAAAAGGGGGAAAGCATACTCTAGAGAGTATATCGTAGTGTTTTGTCATTTCTACATGACTCTTGTGCACATCCTTTAGGGGAGAAATTCTATTTCTCATGCACATTTGTAGGGGGAGAGATATTCCATAGGGGAGATGCATATACCAAGGGGGAGAAGGCATTGAGATCATAAGAAAACTTTGTTCTGTTTGTTTTCTTGTTGGTTTTATGGTGCTTAGAGTTATGCTTTGTTGTTCTCATTGCATCATGTTTGTGCTTTGGACATGCATATATCCTTATGCTATTGTGCTTCTTTGAATGCATGTTCAGATGATTATTTGCTTTGCTATGTGATCATTGTAGTCATTTCTATATGACTGTTTTGGTGTATGATCAAGTTGCTCACATGTTTCACATCATGTTTACTTGATCGCAATTTACTTGTTACATTATACTTGTCCTTTTATTACTTACTTTACCTTGAGGGTCTAATGTGTTTTATGCAAGTGTTTCAGGTTACAAGTATATATGTTCCAAGCGCATCACAGCTTCTCATCACTTTGAAGGGGAGAACCTTTATGCACTTTTAGCTTATATTGTTTAAGTTTTTATTCAGTAATTTTGTCTTTGTACCCATGTGCTTATGTAAGCTTTTAGGTTTAATGTTTTTATGCATATTCTGTAGGCTTTATGGTTTGTACCTTGCTTAATGCAGCCTTTTATGCTATGTTGAAATCAGTACTTCTATCTAAATGTCTTGCATTTTGATTTATGTACTGTCACTCTTGTGCCCTTGTAGGATTGTTCCTAGATGCATATACTTAGTGCAGTATGCATTGGTTGAGCGTTGAGCATACAAGTAACTTGCATTGTTCTTGTTAGCTTGTATGTTCAAGTGTTCATTCCAAGTGTGAATGAGCATTGTGGTCACTACCGTGTAGTGATTGCTTGTTTGGTCAAGCCATGGTTTGTTTCTTAACTCCATCTTTGCTTGATCACATCATGCCTGCTTCATATGCATTTCATGCTTTTCTACATACAATGATCATAGTGTATTGTTGTGTTTCAGGAGATTCATGTTCATATGATTCAAGAGCTTCACAGCTTCTAGATTTAGGTGTGTATGAGTTTTGCCATTGTTCCCAAACTCACGTTTAAGTCTAGAGTCTGTTTTAGGGTGTTTTGTCACGGAATAGCCAAAGGGGGAGATTGTAAGGTTGAATTTAATCAACCATGTGTTGGCTTTATTCCGTGACAAATTTGCTTGTAATACAACACTTAGAAACCCTGTATTTAGGTGGGAATCATGTAAGGGTAGTGTGTGAGAGAGTGTGAAGAAATGCTCAAGACTGTGCAGTGAAGCAGGGACTCGCGGCTTGATCTCGCGGGAGGCTCGCGGCTTGCAAGCCGCCAAAAGTTGCACACGCGCAGAGCATGCAGGGGAGCTGAACAGTCATGCCACCTGGAGCACTACAAGACAAAAATCCAGACTGACCATTAAGTTAGCTCGCGGCTTGAACTCGCGACTCAGTCAAGTCGCGAGGTCAAGTCGCCAGCCAGCCCTGTATTTGGAAAAACTGACTCTTCGCATTCCATTCTCACACCAGTATAAATATCCCTCATTCCCACAAAATATGTGTGGCTATTTAGAAAGAAAAACCCTAAGAGAGGTTTCTTCAAAACATCCACCCAATTAGAGAGAGCTACTCATTCTTAGAGAGAAATCTTTGTAGTCTCTTCTCATTCCCTCTCTCATTGTCATACCTATTAAGAGGAGATTTCTATCCAAACACTACCCACACCCATTTAGAGTGTTGAGTGTTCTTGGAGTTTTGGGAAGCATTGGAAGATGCCAAAGATGGCGGATACTATGGTTTAGTAGCGGAATCCGGTAAGCTAGAAAAGAAAAAGGTTCGGCGCAACCTTGTTGGAGCAAGAAGCTTGGAGGGCTTAGGTACATCGGGTAGATTAGGCTTGGAGGGTCTATTTTTGTTCATGTATCCCAACTACATTTTCTAGTGGATTATTGACCGCTTGGAGGGCGGCGGAGAGGTTTTACGCCGAGGGCTTCGGTTTCCTCTTCGATAACACATTGTGTGTTGTCCTTGTGTTTGCATCTCTCTTCCCTTTATCTTTGCCTTTTATTTTCTACTGTGGATGTGATTTATAATTGGCTTAGATTGTTTTCCAATTCTGTATATAGTTTATGTTCATTTTCCACACACTAGTTGTTTGACATAAAGCTTGAATTGGTTAATTTGTAAATTGGGGGTCTAAACGTTCAAGGGTGTTTATACACATATTTGAACTTTCAAAGGTCAAATGACTCAAATCCCATCTTATATACCTCTAAGTATTGGCAATATCTCTTTGCTTTTCCATCCCCATGTATACAAGCTGAGACGTTAAACATCTAAACCAAGTCAAATAAGAGAGTCCCTCTCTAATAAGGTTTCAGAAAATCTTTGTTCAGTGGCTGAGTCTCTGCTCCAGTGTGCAAGAGATGGAATATATCATAAACCTATGTGAGTCGAGATTTGGATATAACCACCACCATGCTAGAAATTAAGACAAAGATTTTCTAAAACCTTATTAGAGAGGGACTCTCTTATTTGACCTATTTTAGATGTTTAATGTCTCAGCTTGTATACATGGGGATGGAAAAGCCAAGAGATATTGCCAATACTTAGAGGTATATAAGATGGGATTTTAGTCATTTGACCTTTGAAAGGGCTAGCTAGGTTCCTCTTAAATAAGTGAGGGAAGGTAGTATAATATTGTTTTCTGAACTGACTTGTTCAATAGTAACCGTAAGAAACAACAATTAAACTTCCTCAGCTCCAGGGTTCAATTGTTGTTTCAAACCTAAATTGCTCAATTTTGTTCCAGATAATAGAAAATAAATAAAAAATTTCTGTAATTCTGTCAAATTTATCATTGCTCCCCATATGCAGAATCCCACAAAGACCTAGCATCAAACACCTCACAGGCACTATTATAGGTACTCTTTTTATCATTTTGTTGAATCAATCAAAAACTGATATTTAAATTGCCACAATTAAAAGCACAAACCACCATTTTGTTGAATCAATCAAAAACTGATATTTAAATTGCCACAATTAAAAGCACAAACCACCATTTAAAATTTGAGAGATAAGTAGGATAATTAATCGATATTTAGTTATAATAGAATATGAAGACGAAGCAAAAGAAGAGTTTGAAGAAGTTACCCATGACTGGATTAGACTACGGCTTGCTCTTACTCTTCTTAGTCATCTTCTTCTTTGACAAACTTTATCTTAACAAACGCCCAAAAGAACAAAAAAAAATTGTTATAAAATCGCAGATCTTCAAAATTGTTTTTTGCTTTTGGGTTATGGGTTTGATATGGTCTAATTATGGTGGTTTGTGGGTTGTGTTTGCTGTGGGTGGTGGTGTTGCTACTGCTGCTGCCTGCTGAGTTGTGGTGGTTGTGGGTGGAACGGGAAAGGAGAAGGGGAACGGGAGAAATAGGGTCTGAGGAAGGAGATCTTTGTTAATATGTGGGTATGGTGGGTTTTGCTTGAGAAATCTGTGGGTATGGTGGGTAGATCTTTAGATGATTTGTTGTTGGTTTGCTGTGGGTTTGATGGAGGAGGAGCTAGTAGAGGAAGGAAGGGTGTGCATTTTGGTGTTTGGTGAAAGAAAAGGCCAGAGCATCGGTTTGAGTTTTAGAAGAGTTTTTATATCGGGTTTGAGTTTTTAAAAAGTTTTATTATTATTATTTATTTAATATATTTTTAATTATGTTGTGGAAGCTTCAAAAGCTTCGGTTTTATATATATAGAATATATAGATAAAGTGAATCTATGACCATTAAATGATATTTAAAATACAAACCAAGATTCAAAAAAAATAGATAAAAGATAACTAGATAAATATTTAACATTAAAACTAATATATGAACAATATAAATAAAAATTCTTACAAGTTTGGGCTATCTCTCATTATCAAAAGTTTGGTTACAACCATATCCAAGTCGTATTATGACATATTTTGGATGTATCATTCAAAAAAAAAAAAAAAAAAGCAAAAAAGGACAACAACAACTAGGTAAATATATCTTAGAAGTATTTGGTGTGATACATATTGGATATGGGTACTTTAGCAAAAAAAAAATGTACGTTTTTAGACCCCTTAAACACAAACAGATTAACCTAGTTATTTAGCCAAGTGATTAACTTAGGTAAATTATACAGATTTAGGTTAACACAAATAAATCATATCATTGAAACAGTACGGAAAATAAATAACACAACGATATAATAACCTAGGAAAACCAAACTAATAAAAAACCTGGGGAAAATTTAACCTAGTTATCCTTAAGGTAAAACAGATCTACCATGAAAGAATTGAAGTTTACACAATAGTGACTTAGACCACTAACATCCTATTACTACCTCGAATAGGAAACTTACTACCATGACCACGTGACAGCTCCGAGTCCACAGACTACTTCTTTCTTGGATTCACAGCAACTACAAGTACTCCCACTTGTGTTTTTCTTTAAGCTCATTATGTAGCAACTGAAACGATCACCAAGCTCTCAACATCAATATTGATATTGGAAACCCTAAGTATATGTGAAGGCAAACACTTCTAGATCTCACAAGAGATTCACATACACAGTATAAACAACAACTTTAGAGAGCTTTTAGGTACAAAACCCTAGATCTACAAAAGAGGCACACTCTTCTCTCTCTGAAAAGCCATATAAAAACGTACTTAGGGTTTCTTTTATATACTAGGAGAAGTAGATCTGAAACCCTAATCCTTAATGGGCTTGAACTGCTGTTCGAGCTTAATTAAAATTCTGTAGATACGAATCTCGATCGATCAAGCCTATCTCTCGATCGGTCAAACTAGGCAAATTTCAAATTCTCTTTTCTACAACTTGCTTGTTCTTGAATCTTGACTTGAGTCACCTTGAGTATTGTCTAATAATATCTATAGACTCTAAGATCTATATCTAGACAAGTTTGTGTTCATGATTTGCCAATTGTTCTAAACTTTTAGAACCTAACAAAATATAGTATCCGTGCAACTTGCCTGTATTATATGTGCTAACCTAATTTATTAGTTTTGTAATTAGAGATGTACGTATGTTTTGAATGTACGTATGTTTTGAATTATGTGCTACCATGTGTATAAAAAGTGATGAAATACTTGTTTCTAAAGCAGTTTTTCAATTATTTATTTATTTATTATTATACTAGTTTTTCCTTCTTCTTTTTAAGCTTTATAAACTGTTGGGAAGATAATACCTCAATTCCTAAGTAGGATTTATTTCATCGAAATACTAAGAAGGTAAGTTATCTATGATTACACTAATTTGATTGTAGTTAGAGCAAATTGAAGCTTAATCAATCTAAGTAGTGAAACATATTGAAGCCTTATTAATCTAAGTAGTCATCAAAACATTAGCACACATTAAACAAATCGAGTTCAAGAAAATCATAAACAATTAAATTAATTCGGGACCAATGCATTATTAATTAAACAGAACTAGCAACAAAGAATTTGAAACAAACTGAAATAAATTTAATTAAATCAAGTAACAGGGTTACAACGAAGAACTAATTTACTGGCGTGAACGCTTTACAAAAACCTTATATAAAGATCTAAATTACAAGATCTCTTGAGAGTAATTAAGTTCTTGTTGAACGTGCTGTGTTCTCTTAAGAATGGGTCCTTTATTTTATTCTTGAAGCTCCATGGTTACTGAAACTTGTTCCTTACATATGTCTCTTTTTATTTGAATGAAAACTTGTCACAATGTTGGATGCTACTTTAATTTGTAACTTCTTAAAACTGCTTTGCAACTTAAAACTAGATCTTATGTAGGTATAGTATTTCTACTTCCAATTTTTGTGTTCGTAAAGTCACGATATGGTACATACTATTGCAAATCTATACATAGATGTTGCACTCAATTGATTTACTTTTTTTTATATAAGAATTGATTTACTTAATTAGCATTTAAAATTAGTTCTCTGAGAACCTCGGAGTTGAAGTATAATGTCTTTTTTTTTTTTTTTAGATATATTTTTAGTATATCCATGTATATGTATGGGGTTACAAACTAGTTAGTATAATAAATACATTCTTTTATCTTCCTAAATATTATTTAGGATTTGGGAGATCAAGAGTTTGTACAAAACATGTGTTCTAATTGTATAGAAGAACCAAAGTGATTTGAATGGACTGAATTAGACCAAATGGAACAAGAGTAGACCAAATAATAACGAATAGACCAAATGGGACTGAAGTGGATTGAATAGACCGAACGGGACCAAATTGGACTGAAGACCGAAGTAGACTGAATGGACCAAACAGGACCAAATTGGACTGCAGACTGAAGTGAACCGAATAGGAGCAATGTGGACGGAATAGGACTGAATGGCCTGAATAGTATTGAAGCGGATCAAAGTGGATAGAATGGAGCAAATAGGACCAATGTGGACCAAATAGAACCAAAGTAGATAATGGACCGAATAGGATCAAAGTGGACCGAATAGGACCAATGTGGACCGAATAGGGCCAATGTTGACTGAATGGACCGAAGTAGACCAAATGGGCCGAACTGAACCGACGTAGACCGAATGGTCCAAATGGACTGAATGAACCGAATTGGACTGAAGATGACAGAATGGACCAAATAGAACCAATTTGGACCGAATAAGACTTTTGAATATTTATCATTTTTATTGCATTTTTGGGGCTCATATTTATAATTTTAAATGTCTATTTTAGTATTTTTCTTTGTATTTTTTAATTCAAAACTAAGATTTTAGCCTAAATATAATAAAATTTCATAATTTTTAACCCAAGAATGAAGGAAAAAAAATCAATTTAAGGACCAATTAGTCTAAAATTAACTGAAAAGAGACTGAAATTGACTAAATGAACCAAATTGGACCAAAGTAGACCTGATTGAACCGAGTAGAAATTTTTAAATTTTTATGGAGAACAAATTATCTTTAAAAAAAAATTAGAGAAAAAATTATACATTATATTATGATATGAAATAAATTTTTTTTTAGTAAAAAATAATTATTTTTTCACACGCATCACGTGGATCTACGACTGGTGTGTTTAAAAGAAAAAGGATAGTCATGTCTTAATATAAAAAGTTTGTAAGACTTAATTTTAATTAAATAAAATTTCAAATCAAAATGCAGCATGCACAGATGAGCTAATTCATTAATACTATTTTAAAAAAATTCCTGGATTACACACTCTTATCTCTTATGTACGCATATAAAAATGTACACATAACTGTAAAGTAATTATGCACCTATGTACTATCCATTATCAAAATGTAATTTGGCATTATGGAAATGATCATGAGATTCCCCTGCAGAGAGCCGGATGAAGGGAGACCTTCACGTCCGGTTCGGAGGGCGGGGATATCCCGACCGAAAGGGTCACCGAGAGGCCGATCGAAAGAGCTCCCTCTCGAACCCTAAGGTTGAGAGGAATAAGAGCAAGGAGTACGTACAAGAGCAAGTAGCCGTTCACTCAGGTTATCCAATAACATCAGCATCCGGGCCAACAGCATAAGATCCCGAGTAAGCACCACCAGCAGGGGCAAAATCTAGTTATATTTGGAAACCAAATAAAGGAGTATCCATGCTGTTTTGGATACAAAGCGAACTAATTTAATCCTTCCAAGTTTGCAAATTTTCCATTTAGTGAGTTACTAAATTTGCATATTTACGAGTGTGATACTTCATACACCAACCCCAAGGAATTTGTGCTTAAATACCCATTACAGATTAACCCTCTTCTCCAGTACCCACGACATTACCTAATCTATCTCAATGTTGCCTTGGCATATCACTCCCCTAATTTCCCCTTTCCTTCATGAGCAAATTTTCAGAACAATTCCTAAAAGAATTGTGTGGGATATTGAGATCGGATCAGTGATTTAATAGCCAAGAATTCAACCATATGCAAATATAATAAAAAACTTAATGGCAAGTTTATTTTATATTTTTATTGTCGCTCATCTCTCTCTCTCTCAATGAATTTTTCATTTTTATTTTTTTTGTAGTTTTTAACTTGCTAGATATGGTCCAAATTTAATTTCAGATATTTTACCTGCTACTACTTTTGCTCTTCCAAAATAATATTAGTGATGTATTTTTATACTTAATTCATGAACCATGCTCTTACAAAAGTCAAGAAATTTGTTTGATAAGTTTGTTGCTTTCTTAGGTCTCAAAGATATTCTATGATAAATTAGATGAGTAATGATTGTTAGAGATATATTAAAGATATTAGCCCAATGTAATAAGCTCAAGCCCACTCCTACTTGTACTAGTAGTCTAGGATTTAGTCACCTATATATACTCATGTTAGAGTTCATTGTAACACAGGTTATTGTACTACGCTCTTACATAACAAAGATGTAACCCTTAAGAAATTCCTCTATGGATGTAGGCCAACAAGGCTGAACCATGTAACCCTCGTGTTCTCAATGCTCCTATTCTATGTTTTCCCTTCCGCATCCACTCTAGCATATACAACATGTTATAACACATCCCGTTGCTGATATATTTAACATGGTATCAGAGCCAAACTTCGTTCTTGGCATTAAGCAAATATTTCTACACAAAAAACAAGATTCCCACATGCACAACATAGATCTTCCACAATGCAACTGCTTGCCCACAAATCTGGACTGCATGGCTTCACACAGCTCCCACGAAACCACCATTGTTGTCTTGCCGCCATGTCTCTAATCTCTCAAGCATGTCGTGCCTCCCCTTTTAGATATATGCAAATCAAGCCTTTATCTAACAAAATCAACCACACGCCTCCCGTGAGCAAAACCCAGAAATCTAGTGACCCATCACCTTTGTACATGCCACCACCGCTTTTGATTCCTCCTGCTCAGACCGCCTTATGGTCACACGCGCTGCCCTATTAGCCTTGATGTCTGCCAATCTACATATGGAAGAAAGCCGATGGTCATCCGCTAAAGCACGCGCCTCCAGGCGCCACCAAATTTCTAGCCTCGCCTCCATGCATCGGTAGTGACCGTCATGCACCATACATGCACCGGAAAACATTTTGTCATCAGGACTAATGTCACCCGATGACGCCATCTAGCCACATCAATGCCACACAAGCCATAGCCACGTTAGCCCTAGTCCACATTAGTGACACATCATCAGGATGACGATAGCAACTCTGCAGCTCAATCCATGACCCAACCCGAAAAACCCAAAACCAACCTAGATCATGTAGATCCTTGACTGACCATTGACCCTAACCGTTGACCATGGTTGATATATTTTGTTAGGACATATGTGATTCACTTGTTTGGAACATATGTCACTATTTTATATAATTGGCTAATCCTTTGACAAACTTTACTTGTAATTGGGTAGATCTAGGATGTGTTTAATACTTCAAGAAACTGTGTTTCAAGATCAAGTGTTAAAGCCATGCAAATCTGTCCAAGAAACAAGCTGAAGAAGTGTTGTTCATTGAAGCTCGATAGCTAGCTCAACAACTGGCTATCTATTGAGACCTGTAGAGCTGTTGAAGCCCGTGGCTCGATAGCAGCTCGACAAACAGGGTATCTGTCGAGGTTTATGAAAAACAGAATTTCAGTTCTGTTTTAACTCCAATCCGTGACTAAGTGTTTGAGCTTTATTTTCTCACAACCCTAGACATATAAAAAGGATTATTTTAAGGGCCGTAAAAGAGTTCATAAGTTGCACAAGTGTTGAGCAAAGTTTGTTCAAGCAAATCGTGACCGAAGACAGAATTTGCCCTAGTTCATCATTCTTGTGAAGAAGTTGTTATGTTTGTGCACCATAGGGTTTTGTGACCAAGCATCTTCTTGATTTTCATCGTGGATGAACTAAAAAACTTTGCAACCAACAACCTTCTCTAGTTGGTGATTAAAGTCGCATACTGGGATCCACGCAATTGGTTAGTCACGTGCTGAGAGCCATGCATCAAAAGGAGAAATTGTCACTACATAACAAGTCCAATTAGGTATTGGGGTAAGGGTTCAACTGTAGGTTGGTATAAGGTACTGGGATTCCTTTACTTGTAACCGTTTGTTGTGATAATAGTGGAATTTCGGGAGTAGTGACCTTAAAATCACCCGATGGAGTTTTTGCTGTGTTGGTTTTCCCCATTCATAAACAAATCACCGTGTCAATTTATTTTCTACTACATACTTAGTTTATTGGTGATTTGTTTGTGCTATCATGCATTTGCATGTTAATTAACTTAATTAATTCACTTAGCTAAATTAATTGGTTAATTTATCACAAGGGGTCAATTCATTTTGGCCTATCAAGTGGTATCAGAGCAGGCACACTCTGATTAAGTTTTAATCTTTGTTGTGTTGATCCATTGACCCCTGTTGTCATGGCTGCAACTGGCTTGAAGAGATCTTTTAATTCAAATACATCTTGTTTTTCTAATCTCTGCTTGTTTGAGTGTCTCAGAAAATACAAGTCTAAAAGTTATTTGAATTCACTTGTGATGACCATTGTAAAAGATCTCAATTTGCCTAAGAAGAAACTAGATTGTCTCAAAATGAAAATGTGCAAAGGAGTTCGTCTAAGAAAAGTGAAAGTTAAAGGTTTAGCTCGTAAAAGGCACATGAGAGAAAGCACCATTCCTACTGATCTGTAATCTAAGCAAAAAGTGTGTTTTATGATGAAGTCTGCATTTAAAGTTATGGACATGTGTTTGTGGTACCTTGACAGCGGTTGCTCAAGACACGTGATTGGAGACCAATCTCTTTTCAAGGTTTTCGAGTCTAAGAAAGGTGGCAATGTCACTTTTGGTGATGGGAGCAAGTCACAGATTAAAGGAAAGGGAATCATCTCTCTACCTAGACTGCCGAACATTGCGAATGTTCTATATGTGGAAGGTCTGAGGGCGAACCTGTTGAGCATAAGTCAGATATGTGATCAAGACTTTATGGTGCTATTCTCAAAAGGAAAGTGTCTTGTCATGGATGAGTCTGGAAAGAAACTCATAAGTGGTGTTCATACTCTAAACAACTGTTATGGATTGGTTCTTGATGCTGATATTATGTGCAATAGCATTCGTTTGCCAAATGAAGATCTATGGCATCAACGAATGGGACATGCTAGTTACAAACATCTTTCTACTGTATCTAAGCATGAATCAATCTTAGGGATACCAAAGCTTAGTAGAATGAGCAATGTAGTGTGTGGACCATGTCAGCTTGGGAAACAGACGAAAGCTAAGCATCCGGGCACTCAGACATCAGCTACATCTAGACCATTGGAGCTTCTACATCTGGATCTTATGGGTCCAACTAGACCGAGTCTCTTGGTGGTTAAAGATACATCATGGTTGTGGTAGACGACTTCACTATGTATACTTGGGTCATTCTCCTACGATCCAAGTCTGATGCTCCTGAGCACATTAAAGCTTAGTGCACAAGACTGTAGAATGAGAGGAGCCTAAAGATTGATCGAATTCGAAATGATCATGGTAAAGAATTCGAGAACTCGTATATGGAGTCCTTTTGCACAAGATCAGGTATATCTCAAGAATTCTCTGCTCCTATTACTCCTCAGCAGAATGATGTAGTAGAAAGGAAGAACATGGTTATTCAGGAGATGGCCAGAGCCATGTTACACAACAAGGATGTGGCTAGAAACTTGTGGGGAGAAGCCGTTAACACTACCTGTCATACGGTTAATAAGGTGTACTTCAGACCCGGTACCAAGAAGACTTCATATGAATTATGGAAAGGAATGAAGCCAAATGTGAAGTATTTCAAAATCTTTGGAAGTACTTGTTTCATCCTCAAGGATAGAGAGAATGTGGGAAAGTTTGACTCTCGAAGCGATGAAGGTATATTTTTGGGCTACTCCTCCACAAGCAAGGCTTATTGAGTATACAACAAAAGAACTATAAAGGTGATGGAGATAGTGAATGTTGTTATTGATGAGTCTTCAGATTCCAGAAAGGTATTGAGGAATTCTCCAAAGAAATTCTTCCTCCTGAACCTAAGGAAGTTCAAGAAATTGTTGAACAAGAACCTACATCTCCAAGTACTCTCGATACTCTCAGTGTTGTGGAAGATTTTGCAGATATACCCACTTCACCAGATTCTAAATCTCATGAAGAGAAAGGACCTACCTCCAAGATTAAATTAAATCATCCTCCAGAAGTTATTGTGGGAAATATGAATGAACTCACATTAAGGAAACGTACAGTTGATAAATGTGTTGCTAACTTTGTGTCTTATTCTTGTTATTTGTCATAGGTTGAACCCACGAAAGTTGAGGAAGCTCTTCAGGATGAAAGTTGGGTTAAAGAAATGCATGATGAACTGCTTTAGTTTTAGAGGAATGATGTCTGGACTTTAGTACCTAAACCGGAGGGTGAGCACATCATCGGCACAAAGTGGATATTCCGCAATAAGAGTGCTGAGGAGGGCAATGTGATTCGCAACAAGGCTCGGCTTGTAGCTCAAGGATACTCACAAATTGAGGGAGTAGACTATGATGAAACATTTGCCCCAGTTGCCCGTATGAAGTCCATCAGAATTCTCCTTACCCTAGCATGTCATTTGAAGTTCAAACTTTATCAGATGGATGTAAAGACTACTTTCTTGAGTGGGCTACTTAAAGAAGATGTATATGTGGCTCAACCAAAAGGATTCATTGATCCACACTTTGCAGACCATGTGTTGTATCTCAAGAAGGCACTTTATGGCTTAAAGCAAGCCCCTAGAACTTGGTATGATCGGCTCATACAATACTTGGTGTCACATGGGTTCATAAGAGGAAAAGCTAATCAGACTCTCTTCATCAAAAAGGAAGATGGCGAGTTGATAGTTGCTCAAGTCTATGTTGATGATATCATCTTTGGGTCGACTAAGGATGAACTTGCTCATGGCTTCTCAAAACTCATGCAAGCCGAATTCGAGATGAGCATGATTAGAGAGCTGACTCACTTCCTTGGATTGCAGATTCGTCAACAAGATTTAGGTATATTCCTATCTCAATCTAAATATGCTAAGAATCTTGTGAAAAAGTTTGGTTTGGAATCTACTAGTTTTGTTAGAATCCCTATGAGCCCGAATGTTAAACTCACTGTGGACTTATTAGGTAAAAGTGTTGTTTCATCTCTATATAGAAGCATGATAGGTAGTCTTCTTTACCTTATTGCTAGTAGACCTGACATTAGTTACAGTGTTGGAGTATGTGCTAGATATCAGGCTAATCCTAAAGAATCTCATATGACTGCTTTAAAAAGAATTATAAAGTATGTCAAAACCACTACTGAGTTCGGTGTGTGGTACAGCAATGACACAAATGATGTCTTAGCTGGGTATTCTGATGCTGATTAGGTTGGGAATGCTGATGATAGAAAGAGTACATTGAGGGGTTGTTTTTATGTGGGTAACAATCTTGTCTCCTGGATGAGCAAAAAGCAGAACTCCATCTCTTTATCCACTACAAAAGCTAAGTACATCGTTGCCGATAGCTATTGCATCCAACTTCTATGGATGCAAAAACTCCTCCATGATTATGGTATTTGTCAAGAGCATCTCACCATCTATTGTGACAATACCAGTGCCATCAACATCTCTAAGAATCCGATTAAACATTCTCGAACCAAACACATAGAGATTTGACATCACTTCATTAGGGAGCTTGTCGAAGATGGTATTCTCACTCTTGAGTTTATTCACACCAATGATCAGAAGGTTGACTTGTTCACCAAACCTCTTGATAGAAAATGTTTTGAATTCCTTCGTCAAAACATTGGTGTTATCTCCATGGATTAATCTCTTTCTCTCCTTCTTCCTCATGAATTTGCATCTAATTTTATTTTGCTTTGCTATGTTTAACATGTTTTTGTTTGCTTTCAGTTTTGTTTATTTTGTTTTTGATATAAAAATAAAAATAAAAATTGAAAAATCAAAAAAATACAAAAACAATGTGTGTTATGTGTACATTGGTACTTGTGTACCTTGGATGGTCATTGAACCAAAGTCTTCTAAACCTTATATCTCTTGTAGCTTAGATGAGCATCTCTATGCATAACTAAGCAAGTGAGCTTTGTGGCTCATGTTTGTAATGAGTAAGGTTAAGTGATCTCTTGTACTTAACACTCGTATCACTCTTTTTGACGAGAGGGACTAGAAAATCCTAAGAGAAAGGCATAAATAACTATCTCACCACTATTGCCTGCCAATCATGAAATGAAATTTGTGTGTTTCGGCATAGCAAAATTGGAATGTCAAAAACTTAACATAATTAGGTATTTCTTTTCTATCTCTTATATGCCCATGCATGATTTACTTAAAAAGAAAAATATGCAAAGAAAAATAAAAAGCAAAAAGATCAAAATGCTTTAAATATGATTACAAGAGTGTATTCTAAGAGATGTGGGAGTTATAGGATGTACCTCGAAAGTGATAGTCTCCATCAAACAGTTATGATTGTGTGTGAGTTAAAGTGATTTTCTCATATCTAAAATCGTCATAACATGTATACACTTATGCAATCTTGCGATGTTTTTCACACACAACACGCAATATTCTTTGCTACTCTTGATACATGTGCAGGTACAATGTGATTTGGCCATCACAATGTTTACATGTGTTAATGTATGCTCACTAAACTGTCTTAACTTGTTTTTGAAATAAAAAATTGGTTAGACTTGTTTAGTGTGTGTGTTTTTGGGATCTATGTGCTTAAAATTGTTGTTAAGAGATGATTTTGAGAGCTTAAAATGTTGATTGGATCCTTGGTTGAGTTGCATGCTTGATTGCATTCATATCTATGTTTTTCCTTTCTTGAAAAACTGATTTTAAGCAATCTCGACACTTCCTCGACACCTGGCAATCTGTTGAGCTCTTAAGCTGTTTCTTATTGCAATCTCGACACTTCCTCAATAGCTAGGTGGATCGATCAAGAAAGTTCACGGATCCTCGAAAGCCTCTCGACAGCTGGTGGATTGATCGAGCTTCTTGTCTTATGTATTTACCTTGTACCTCGACACCTTCTTGATAGCTTCATCTGTCGACGTTGTTTTTTTTTTCAACACCTTCCTCGACAGATGGCTCAACACCTCTTGACACCTCTATCTGTCGAGATTTACTGACCTTCTATATAAAGGTCCAGCGCTATCCGGTTCTCATTTCTCTCGATCTCTCTCTCGATAGCTTCGTGTTCTCTCCTCCCAAACCTCTCTCACTCACTCCAAACTTCTTCCTCAAGGTTTCTTCAAGCTTTTACAAGTTTTTCTTCACTTGGTAAGCTTCAAATCTCTCATTTTCATGTTTTGAAACCTAGGTTTTGGGGTTTTTGAAAAATTTTGGGGTTTTTCAAAATTGATGAAGTTTTGGTGAAATTTTTGGGTTGGGATATGCTTATGTGATCTTAAAACTTCATGAATTGCATCTCATGTGCATTATAACAGTATTATCATGCATTTAGATGTGTGCAAATTAATTGTGTGCTAGTAGGATTGGATTGGGCTGAGCCCATGATGAAATTTCTTTTGCATGTCACATGTTCATGCATTTCCCATGCATACATACTCCTTTTTCAATATACTTGCTATATTTGAAATGTGTTGGGACTTTTCTAATTGTCTCTTTCTCTCCCTCTCTTTTCTGTTTACGTTAGTCGTGTCTATGGCACCTAAGCGTAAGTCAGCTCCGTCCCAGGACCCTTTGCGTTCTAGGGCATCGTCTTTGTCTTCTGATCCTACTCCTTCTCATATTCAGTTCCGTGATGAGGATGGCCGAAAGGACTTCTCGGAGAACTTTTCTCGACGAGGTGTTCATTCGAAACGCCAAGTCATTTCAGCGGACTTCGGCGACACTGACCTACCCGATGTCATTCACAGTCGGGGTTGGGAGTCACTGTGTGACGTCCCGGTCACATGTCCATCCGTGCTGATTCAGGAGTTTTACTCCAACATGCATGGATTCAATTATTTAGTACCTCTCTTTTTTACTCGCAATCGAGGTACGCGCATTGTTGTCACACCGCAGCTTGTTGCGGATGTGCTTCGTGTTCCGAAGGTAGAGCATCCTAACTACCCCAGATGTGAGCATCTGAGGACTGTGTCCAAAGACGAGATGATCTCTGCTTTCTACGAGCGCCCTTTTGATTGGGGTGATCGTCAGTTTACACCATGTAAGGCCTTTGCTAAAGGTCCTAAATTCATAAACATGGTGATGACCTTTGTTTTGCACCCACTCTCTCACTACAACTTTATCACAGAGCCTTGTGCTCGATTTTTGTTGTCTCTTCTTGAGCATCTTACTATTGATTTTCCTTCACATTTTATTCTTTCTCTTATAGATGTGTATAGGGATACGGCTACCCGTGATAAGCTCATTTTCCCTTCGACTATCACTTGGATTTTATGCCATTTTTCTGTTTCTTTTCCCTCTTCCGACTATTTTTCTGTCATGTGTGTCATAGACGCCGCTACCATTAAATGTAGCGAGGCGTAGTTTAGGTCACGGCAATCGGATTCAGCAGCTCCTCCCTCCTATTCAGCTCCATCTCACTCAGCTCCATCGACATCTGCTCCCTCATCTTCTACGAGCAATGTGTCACTCGGAGACATCATGGCACAGCTGTAGCGCATGGATGCTCGCCTTGATACACTCTCTACAGAGTTGTATCAGGTGAACGTTCGTGTCAATCATATTGCACAGTGGCAGGCAATCATGGGTGGCTTTGCTCCTGAGGCTTCTCCTCCATCTCTTCTAGTGGCTTCTGATTCTGAGAATGAGGATGATGATGATAGTGATGACAACGATGCTTCTGATGATGATGATGATGGAGATGCTAGCTCTACTGATGAGATGTCTACTTGACACTCTTACCCTTTGTCACTCATGACAAAAAGGGGAAGTAGTTTTGAATATAAGAGTAGTCATTCTTAAAGGGAGAGTTAGTATAGGACATTTTTGTTAGGGAGAGTGTTGATGTTTCTAAGGGATGTAGTGAGGATTACATGTATCTTTTTCTTTTCTCTATTTTAAATACATTTATTCTTGTACATGGGTCTTGTGACCATTATTGACATACATTGTACTTATCTTCTTTATATATGTTGATGTATGTTTCTTTCACCTACCTTTGCATGTGTTGTTTCTTTTCTTTCTTTATATACATGGTTCTTATTACTTGTATGCAATCTATTATTTCTGTTTCACATAAAGATGCCTTGATGAGTTTTGTTTAAAGTGTTTCAGAAATATAGGTTGTCAAAGTCTACTTACCATAAACTCTCTTCTTGCAAAAATTTTCAAGAGTTTGTGTTATGATAGATTTTATTGTATTCAACAAGTGAATATGAGTTGAGTGATTTATGACTTCTCTCATATGTTCATTTGTTTGTTGTGGTTTTGTCACAGATTGCCAAAAGGGGAGATTGTTAGAACATATATGATTCACTTGTTAGGAACATATGTCACTATTTTATGTAATTGGCTAATCCTTTGACAAAACGCACTTTACTTATAATTGGGTAGATCTAGGATGTGTTTAATACTTCAAGAAACTGTGTTTCAAGATCAAGTGTTAAAACCATGCAAGTCTGTCCAAGAAACAAGCTAAAGAAGTGTTGTTCATTAAAGCTCAACAGCTAGCTATCTATCGAGACCTGTAGAGCTGTTGAAGCCCGTGGCTCGATAGCTGCTCAATAGATAAGGTATCTGTCGAGGTTTATGAAAAACAGAATTTCAGTTCTGTTTTAACTCCAATCCATGATTATGTGTTTGGGCTTTCTTTTCTCACAACCCTAGACATATAAAAGGATTATTTTAAGGGCCGTAAAAGAGTTCACAAGTTGCACAAGTGTTGAGCAAAGTTTGTTCAAGCAAATTGTGACTGGAGACAGAATTTGCCCTAGTTCATCATTCTTGTGAAGAAGTTGTTATGTTTGTGTACCGTAGGGTTTTGTGACCAAGCATTTTCTTGATCTTCATCGTGGATGAACTGAAGAACTTTGCAGCCAACAACCTTCTCTAGTTGGTGATTGAAGTCGCGTACTGGGATTCGCGTAATTGATTAGTCACGTACTAGGAGTCGTGCATCAAAAGGAGAAATTGTCACTACAGAACAAGTCCAATTGGGTATTGGGGTAAGAGTTCAACTGTAGGTTGGTATAAAGTACTGGGATTCCTTTACTTGTAACCGCTTGTTGTGATAATAGTGGAATTTCGGGAGTAGTGACCTTAAAATCACCCAGTGGGGTTTTTGCCATGTTGGTTTTCCCCATTCATAAACAAATCACCGTGTCAATTTATTTTCCACTGCATACTTAGTTTATTGGTGATTTGTTTGTGCTACCACGCGTTTACATTTTAATTAACTTAATTAATTCACTTGGCTAAATTAATTGGTTAATTTATCACAATGGGTCAATTCATTTTGGCCTATCATATTTAACATGGTATCAAAGCTAAACTTCGTTCTTGGCAATAAGCAAATATCTCTACACAACAAACAAGATTCCTACACATGCAACACAGATCCACCACTGTGCCATTGCTTGCCCACAAATCTGGACTCCATGGCTTCACACAACTCTCACAGAACCACCGTGGCTATCTCGCCACCATGTCTCTAATCTCTTAAGTATGCCATGCCTCCCCTTTCAGTTCTGTGCAAATCAAGCCTTCACCTGACGAAATCAACCACACAACCTCCAGTGAGCAAAACCCAGAAATTCGATGACCTATCGCCTCTGTACGTGCCGCAATGCACTACCATAGTTTTGGCCAAAAATCACATGCACCACTTTAGATTCCTCCTACTCAGATCGCCTTACAGTCACATGCACTGCCTTGTTGGCCTTGATGTCCGTCGATCTGCATATGGAAGAAAACTGATGGTCATCCATTAAAGCACGTGCCTCCATGTATCGACAGAATTTTGGCCTCACCTCCACACGCCAGTAGTCACTGTCACATGCCATACACATGCCAGAAAACATCAAGACTGACTTCATCTGATGACATCATCTAGCCACATTAACGCCACGTAAGCCTTAGCCACGTCAGCAACATATCATCAAGATGACGTTAACAACTCTGCATCCCGATCCATGACCCGATCCGGAAAACCTGGAACCGACTCGGATCATGTAGACCATTGACTGACCATTGACCATTGACTGTTGACTTCGACCTTTGGTTGAATTTGACTCTTTGCGTTGACCTTTAACCAAAAGTCAAAGTTTCTAAAAGTGCCTATCTTGCTTAGTTTTTCGCGTAGCTTCCGATTTTGGACTCTGTTTCTTCATTTGAAGCTTTGAAATCAGTCAATTGGCACATTCTTCATCGTGGTTTCTTCAAAGGCATCTCTAAGGGATCTTTTCATTCTTATCCAACCTCAAGCCTTCATCAAGCTTTCGCCTTGAGTTTGAGGTAGGGTGTTAGAGATATATTAGACATATTAACCCAATATAATAGGCTCAAGCTCACTCCTACTAGTCTAGGGTTTAGTCGTCTATATATACTCATGTTAGAGTTCATTGTAACACAAGTTATTGTACTGCACTCTTATATAATAAAGATGTAACCCTTAAGGGATTTCTCTGTGGATGTAGGCCGACAAGGCTAAACCACGTAACCCTTGGTTCTCAGTATTCCTATTCTATACTTTTCCTTCTACATCCACTCTAGCATATACAACATGATATAACACATCACGTTGCTAATATATTTGAAAGCTCGAAAATGTGTTACAAACACAAAAGCTGTTTAGACCCCCAATTAAAATTACGGCTAGATTGCTTTTACTCTAACTTATCTAAGTGCGGAAACAAGAGTAAATGAAGCGCAATAAACCGATTCTACTCTAGTGCATAAACATGAACAACAAACATTAAAAGTAAAGCACAAGAGTAAGGGAAGAGAGAATGCAAACACAAGATAACACGCTGATGTGTTATCGAAGAGGAAACCGAAGAATCTCGGCGAAAAACCTCTCCGCCGCCCTCCAAGCGGTAATCGATCCACTAGACAATCAGTTGGGATACATGGGTTAGCAAGAGACCTTCCAAGCCTAATCTACCTGCTGTACCTAAGCCCTCCAAGCTCCTACTCCAATAAGGCTTCTCGGAACCATGTCTTGTCTAGCTCTCCGGATCCCGCAACAAGCTCTATGTTGCATCTGCCATCCTTGGCTTCTTCCAATGCTTCCCAGCAACTCCAAAAGCACTCACTACACTCTAAAAAGGTGTGGATTGTGTTTTGGTACAAATCTCCTCTCAATGTATGATAATGGGAGAGGGAAGGAGAAGAGGCTACAATTAATTCTCACTAAGGATGAGTAGCTCTCTCTCAAAAAGATGGGTGTGTGTGTTGTAGAAAACCTATCTAGGATTTTTCTCTCTAAATGGCCTCTCTTACATTTGTGGGTAATGAGGGTATATATAGTATGGGTGAAGGGTAAGGAATTCACACATAAAAATCCTCTAGGCAAAATGTTTCGCGACTGTCTCGCGGGAAGTCCTTACCCGCGAGACACTTGCGAAAACGACAGCTTGGCACGACTCTTCAGCTTCCAGTCATGTGCTCCTCACATGCTCTTTCGCAGCTTAGCTTCTCACGAGCTTCTCGCAAAATCCATTGATTCTTCATTTAAGCTTGAGTCTTCACCAACTTAATACTAAACCCAATATAATAAAATCCCACAAAATACAAGGAACAAAATTAGAGCAATTACAACACTTTTTGTCATGGAATAAAGCCAACATAAAACATAGTTGTAAATCACAACTTTACAATATTTAACAATAATGTTAGTTTTACTGGGCACCCAACATTATCTTGCTCACTAGTCACAAACAAATGCGAACCTTTTTAAACCCCTAGTGTTAGGTAAATGGGCTCTAGATGCTAATTTTTTTGGTCTTAGCAATAGCAGCCTCAGGCATTCCTCTGTGTTGGTGGAAACTGTAAATATTAATATCTGTACCTCTGCTACTCTGTCTTCAATATAACCTCTGCTGGGCACCTAAAATCACTTGTGAGGTTAACACTGATATCAATGGATGGGTTGGACGGTGTAAGCCCATTACTACTACCAGATGGTTGCAAGGGAATGACTGAAGCAAACTATTTTTCATCTAAGATCACATTGACATAAAGTTTCAATACCAATTATACAGTTTCTCCACTTGGCAAGAAATAATAAAAATGGGCATTTCATAATTTCATTAGCTCTTATCTCAAGTATCAACAAACAAATAGGATATGGGAGATTTCAGTCTTATGGCATTCTTGTTCTTTTGTTACATTTCTTGAATCAGAAAATCAATCATGAACTACTAATAAGTAATGACCTAACTATATATCTTTTTCAGCATGTGGATGGAGAAAGAAAGGCATTCATTCAATTCGTTGCCTGCCGCAGATTGTATGTCCCTAGCTAGGTCCTATTTTATTTTATTTTATTTCTTCTAATGCTACGTCTTAACTACAAAAAAAGTTTCTTACCCTCGATTGTATATGACAGTATGACACTTTGAATCACATTTTCCTTAGTGTGACGGTCCATGATTGGATCAAAAGATTCATTCATCATTCCCGCACAACAATAATCTTGCATTTAGATTGTAAAAGCTGATGCAAATTATCAATATCTGGAGCTGACATTGGATATGTTTTCAGATTAGAGACAAAGAGAATGCTCCTAGCTCATTTCTTACTTTGATTATTCTATCCAAGTGCTCAAAATCTTTGGCAGAACTTATGGTGGAGTCTTCAACATCATTTCACAATGTCTCATTAGTATGGTAAAATTCAAGGAACAATAGTTTTGATATAGAATTTAAATATATTGAAATTATAAGTGATATATATATATTGGTAGAGTCCCATTTGATAGAGGGTTTAAAACCTGAAATTAAAATTTCTAAATTGATGGCTGTAAACAGTAGTCAGTTTTTGGTGTAGGCAAGATTAAACTCTAGAAACTTTACTAGTTGAGCCACAATAAATTATTATCATAATTTTAATAATTAAATCTTTTTTGAGTTTTTACTTACATAAATTTTTTTAAGTTTAAAAAGTGCTAGTTTACCTTTTTATTTTTAAATCTCAAAAAAAAAATTATTATAAAAAATAACATTTTTATATATTTGTTAACGTAAATATAACCACCACTACCTGAACTTGAAAATTCTGTTCCTACCGCTTCGTCTTCGTTGTCTTCTTCTTCTATCCCCAAAATATTGTAAGTAACAATGACAATCTAGTCACTCTTTACCATTAAAAGTTAACTCACATGATTACAACGTTAATACCATTAAATGATATTGAAAAGTTTACTAATCATATCAAGTCAATAACAACCACTTGCAGCATTCATAACATATTTCCACATATTTATTATTGCTCATAAGTTTAAGATTGTACCGAGGTAGCTGGTTCTATGTTAGATTGTTGTGGTGTACCCATTGACTGCAACCTTTGAAGTTACTCGATTACTGTATTCTCAACATCACTCCTACTCTAATGTATATTATCATCCTCATCTTCTTCTTGTAGCACATTTGCATTACATTGTAAATTCTCTGCTTTTTGGTATGGCTCTTCTTCATCTAAAGGCATTTCAAAAAGGTTTCATGGCTTGGTTTCAATCACAACATTCCATGTGGGATCTTTTTCCCATTAACATAGTAAAATTGAGTTGCTTGACATGCTAATACAAATGGCTCTTTTCAACTTTCGTGATGTATTAACAGTAGTGGTTACATGACAATCTCTCTTATAATCAATTCCTTCACGAGATACATCATACCAATCACGTTTAAACATCACAACTTTATTCCCTTCAGTATATTAAAGTTCAACAATGTTTGTTAGTTGTCCATAATAAGGCACGTTGCAACTTTGATCCTCCCCTCTCACCGTAATTCCATTATTTTGTGTTCTTTTACTTTCATTACATTGTATAGTATGAAATCCGAACCCATTGACATTGTAACCTCAATAGAAATAGCCTTTTTCTTAGGGCCCCGAGCTAATGAAAACATATGCCCATCAACTTTCCTTGTATTATATAATTTGGTGGTCTACAATAAAACTTAAATAAGGTTAAACTCAAGTTGTAGTTG
Source organism: Quercus robur (assembly GCF_932294415.1). Classification (NCBI taxonomy): domain Eukaryota; kingdom Viridiplantae; phylum Streptophyta; class Magnoliopsida; order Fagales; family Fagaceae; genus Quercus; species Quercus robur. The sequence continues at coordinate 4,616,026 of NC_065537.1, forward strand.
TTAAATATAAACAAACATACATTTTCAAAATAAATTATTATCATACTCTTTTTTCAAACCACGCAATAAATTCTTGTTTGTGCACCCTGTCAATGTCAAGAACACCTGCATTTGTAAGGATGTTTTTATGTTCTCTACATGCAGTTAAATATCCAAATCAGTTTTATTATATCATATCATGAGCATATCAAAGAATTAATTTTTGTGAAATCATCTCAATGAACAAATCGCTCAACATTGACATAATTTTAAAGGAAATAAAATGTTGTTGTGTAATGAAGATCATCATTCAACTCAAACCTTATTGCTTTTCGTAAATGGGTATTGAGAATATGGACAATTGAGAGGTATTACATATAGAAGTACCTCCATCATAATTTCTATCTACCCGATTAAGTTTGGTTTTTATTTCATGTAAATAGCCAGAACAAAATGTTAGACATTCATCTGCTAAATACTTTTCTACAATTAAACATTCTGCATGTGCCTTATTACAAGCATAACTCTTAAGCTTGTGCAAATACCTATATTTGAAGGCATAATATGAAATTTTATATAAAAATAAATAAAACACTAAGTGTGCAATTTTAATTTAGATCATAATGAAATTTTGTACACTTTACTGCTCAACTGGATGGATACATCCATCTATATTGCACTACACTTGCAACTTTAGCTTCCCAAGATAGGTGAGTGGCCAAGTGAACCATTACATCAATAAAAGAAGGTGGAAATTTCTTTTCTAATTTACAGAGGGTTATTGCAATTTGGGTTTCAAGACAATCCAAATCATCCACTTGTAACACTTTGGAGCACAATTCTTTGAAAAAGTTACCAAACTCAGTCAAAGCATCAGATAAAATTTTAGGTAAAAAGTCATACACTGCAAGTGGGAGTAATCTTTCTAGGAAAATATGACAATCATGAGTCTTCGTACGAGAAATTTTTCTCTCCTTAATATTCACACATCGAGATAAATTTGCAGAGTAGCCATTCGGAAATTCAAGATTTTTTACCCATAGGCATAGGGCCCTATTCTCATCAATTGGGGGTAGCTTTATCTTCCCATTAACCTCTATGGAGTGGAGCGAATTTCATATGCCCATTTCTTCCAAATCAAGACAAGTGTTTAAAGAATCCTTCGTTATACCTTCAATATTCATAATTGTCCTAATAACATTGTCAAATATATTTTTTTCAACATGCATCACATCCAAATTGTGACGTAACAAAAGTGTTCTCCAATATGGCAATTAAAAAATAAATAAAAAATAAAAAATGCTATGCTTCTTCCAATTATGAAACATCTCATGCCCTTCTAGCCCTCACTTTTTTCCGCTTTATCCAAATATTATTCGCTCTAATGGAAGAATTTGTTTTAACACATGATCACTAGATAACAGTTTAGGTGTTGTCTTCCTTTCTTTTTTACCATTAAATTGACACTTCTAATTACACCATTTGTGGTCTAAGGCCAAAAAATGATGATGTCCCATATAGCATATCTTAGATCCATTTCGTAACCCACAATGAGTAGTCTCACTATGACAACACGGACAAGCCAAATTTCCCTTTGTATTCCAACCCAACAAAATAGCATATGCATGAAAGTCATTGATAGCCTACAAGATTACTGTTCTCATCTGAAAGTTCTCATTGGTTGAAGCATCATATGTACACACCCCATCTTCCCACAATTTTTTAGCTCATCAATCAGCGGCCTCAAGAATACATCAATGTCATTCCTAGGACCCTCTAGGCCTGGTATAAATAATGACATTAATGAGTAAGGTTCCTTCACGCACATCCAAGAGGGAAGATTATATGGAAATAAGATAATAGGCCAGGTACAGTAAGAAATATTTTATTTCCAAATGGGTTGAACACATCAATAACTAATCCAAGCCTAACATTACGGGGATCCATCGCAAATGACTCATGAATTTGGTCAAATTTTTTCCAAGCTTCACAGTCCACTGGATATTATAACACTCCATCATTAATGTAGGCACAAGCGTCTACGACGAGGTTTTGGGTTTTTCCCCAAATCTGTGGGAAGTATGTTTTGGCCTAGGGTGGACCATGGCAAAAGGTGTAAATGAAGTTGCCACCTAGATTAGGTCTATGAATCATAAATATAGCACCCTTATGGAAAGACTGATCTTTACCAAAGCACATGTCCAAAATTTAGGTATGGGGATAAGAAGTTGTTAGGCACCCAACCCCACCCAACCCATGAGTCAGCCTCCACTCATTGTGTTCCAAATCCTAATCCCATCAAAGGGTCCTCTAATATGTTATTCTAAACTCACACACTAAAATGCATCTAACATCCAAACATGGCAAATGTCCCACACTCAACCATAACATAAAAACCCTACCATTCATCTAGTAAAATATATCCAAAGGCAACAAGCATATCCAAGGTAGTAGCATCAACAAGACATTTAATCAAACATATTCAATCATTCAAACCTAGCATCATGGTATTCATCAATCAAGGAGACCAATCATCATATTCAAAGATGCAAATTCATATTTATATGCATGACTTACCTTCACTTACCTCGTTGCACCATAACACCTTAGCACCTATGCATCAATGCATGTTCAAGTTCTCATGAACGTTGATGTGGTTTAACCAAGACATAAACCCTAATTATCAATTCAACAATCGAAGCATGTGAAACATGTTATTCTACTAATCCTAGACCTAAACATGTGAAAGCTAAACTTAACAAGACCTAAATAGAGGATTAAAACTAAGCAAAACAAACAAAATTGCAAGAACCCTAAATCTGGGATTTTGGGCACAAGTATGCGTGCGCATACATGAAGTATGTATACGCATGCCTCGAGTATGCAAACACATGCCTAGAGTATGCATATGCATACATAAAGCATGTGCGCACATACACACCTAGAAACACGGTTTTAAAGCACAACCAAACAACAATCAAACAAAACCTAACATGCTTCTAATATTTAATCCAACTCTTCATTCAAAACATGGTGACGCACAACAAAGCAAAGCAAATAAATCAAATCACATTTCTAAACATGTATAACAAATAAATCAAATTAAGAATAACAAGAACACAAGTTATAAAAATCTAAATTAAGGAAGAGCCATGAAGAAAGACTCACCTTACTTATGGAACACAACTTGGTTGATATTTAACCGGTCCCTCAATGTCTACACAACAAGATCAAATGATAATCAAAGGAATCAAAGTATTCAAAAGTTCATAGGAAATCACAACTCAAAATAAAAAGATGTTCTTGGAAAGATTGTTTGAAAAAGTTTTCTAGATTTGGATTAGAAAGTAGTTTCTGCCTTAAGACCACTAGAGAAGGGTTTTAAAGAACCAAAAAACGTTCATAATGTTGTGAGTGCAGAAAGTTCAAAGTTAGAAATGAGTTTTGGAAGAGTTTAGGTGAAAAATCAACTCTCTCTAGCTAAGGTTTGAGTTTGGAGGCATAAGGTTGTATATATATGTTAAAACTAACAGTTTTCGAGGCCTTTTAGACGTCTTTGGACGTTCCCAATGGTCTAGGGGCCAGCCCACATCAAAGAATGATATTTTGGACCAAAAAACTGAAGTTCTAGAACCTAGAAAATTGGCCTGCATATGCATGGTCGAGGAATGCATACGCATGCATGATTCATGTGTATGCATGCTCCCTAAAAACCGTAATTTCGACTACTCTGATGGCCCAACTTCAAATGATCATACCTTACTCAACATAAGTCCAAATTAGGTAAAATTTTTATTCAAATTGAAGCCCAAGATATCAACTTTCCAATGAAATAAACCACATTCAAAAATTCATTGTGAATAAAAAGTTATGGTCAAAATAGTGAGTAATGGTCATTTTTAGCACCGTTTTCAAAACGATTTAAACACTTTTGAGTTGTAATTACTTTCAAACTATCAAAATAACTTCAATTACATTTTATAGAAATGTAAAGTTTATCATTGGGACCGAGAACTAAAGTTTATTAACCGGGTACAAAATGAGGTGTCTACAATTGACACATTTTCCATCGTGCTACTTCATAGCTGTAGCAATTTTTGTTGACATACCGCAAAACCTTCCATGGTACCTTTTTATTTTCTCCTTTACCACCCTTATTTGGTTGCCATCTTGAAAGTTTACAAACTGGATATTGTGTCGCTTTTGAATACTCCTTATAATAAAGTGCTCAATCTTTATTGTAGTGGGCACAAGCACCCTTGACCGCAGTTGGGTGAGTATGCCTTTGCCTAGGGTGGACCAAGGCGGAGGATGTAAATGGAGTCGCCACCTAGTTTAGGTCTAGGAATCATAAATATAGCACCCATTTGTGGAAGGACTGATCTTTACTAGAGCATGTGTCCCGAGTTAGGTATGGGGATGGGAAGGTGTTAGACACCCAACTCATGGGTTGACCTCCACTTATTATGTTCCAAATCTTAATCTCGTTAAAGGAATATTTAACATGTTATTCTAACTCTCACACACTCTAACATCCATCTAAAGGAAAACATGGCATAATCATCCCTAAGCTTAGCATTCATCTATCATGGCATTAAGCATACATTACCAAGGGAAGTAACATCACAAGGCAAATCTGGATAAACACTTCTAAACATCCAAGTCATCAAAACTCATAGTATTCAACCAAGCATATTAAACAACTTATATATTCAAAGCTAAAATGCATGTTCATGTGATCTATGCATAACTTACCTCACTTTATCACTGCATCAATGCATGTTCATCTTCATATGCATGTTCATGGTATTTAAACAATCTAAAACCCTAATAAGCATCAAAGAGATAAAACAAAACAAAACAAAGCAGAGAGACAGATACTTAAGGATAGGAAAACTAGGTTAAACAGAGGCTAAACATGTAAAAGAAAACAAGGAAAGAACAAACAGAATTGAATTAGGGCTTATGGGCACATGTGTAAGTGCGCATCCCAGTTGTATGCATACACATGCATGAAGCATGCGCATACATACACGCCCAAAACCCTAACCCAAAAACCCAGAACAAAAAAACAAAGAAAAAAAAAGAAATCTAACAACCTAGCATGCTTCCAACATAAACACTATGTAAACCTAAACTAAACATATATGTTAAAACATTAAAACATATATACAAACAACAAAAAACAAAGAAAAGTGAAGAGCCAAGGTTAGAACATTTACCTCAACACTAGAACTCTTTAGAGCTTGATTTTGACTATTTCCCTCAGTCAATCTATTCACAACCAAATCAAAATAGGTTAGCAAACTTTAGAACTCGAAGATCAAGACCAGATAGTTCCCAATCAAGCAAGATTTGACTTGGGGATGTTTTGTGAAAATCCCTTTCTGGTTCATTATTTTTCAATGAATCTTGTGTGTTTTGCCACCGTTTTTTGTCCTCCTTTGAAAAAGTGCATTTTATGGCTTTATATAGTCAAAAAATAAGGGTGTAAGGCGGCTCCTAAACGATGTGGGATCCATTCCAAACTAGAATTAAGTGCAAAAAGCTTTCATTACATAGCTTTTGGAACCCTGGTTGTGTACCCATGCCCGTATCAGGTTTTCTACTAGTCTTTCTTTTCCAAAAATAGTTTTATTCTTCTAAAAATAAGTTATATTTTCCATAAATACTTTCCTCAAGTCAATTTTCATTTAATTGGCCCCAAAACTAACCTTGGGCTTTAGAGTACTATCATCATTGAGAAACGGGAGCCCGAGTCGTAAGGGGTACAAAATGCAGTGTCTACAATTACATGCATATATCTTCTCATAATGGAGGCCTAGATCGTTGAAAATCTTTTTTTCCTCATAGTTCGAGATAGGTAGTCTCTCACACATAGGAAATGCATCCTGCAATAGCTCTATCAACATACTAAAGAACTTGTTGCTCCATGATGATATCACTTTATATGCAATAACTTGACTATGTTGGACAAGCTTGAATGCTTTTCACAATCTGGATACAAAGGTTGTTTAACCTCTTCTGACAATTTATAAAATTTCTTTGCATCTCCATTTGGCTGTTGCAATTCATTTCCACTTGATTCCCTGTCAATCACCACATGTGGATAAGCATCCTTGATCATATCAAACATATCACCATATTGCATACCATCCTCATCATCACCTTCCACTTCACTATCACCTTCCCCATGAAGGTACCAAGTAGTATCTATCCTTATACCCCTAAATAAAAGATGATACTAGACCTCATCCCAAGTCCTACGATACCTATTGCTACAATCAATACACAGACAAAGATTTTCTTATCTTCATCTATTGAATGTTTAAATGCATACTCAAGAAAATTTTCAACTCCATTGCACGACCTAGTAGAAAGATGCATCCAAGATTTATCAACTGTCATTTAATCTACACCATTTAAAGCATTCTATTAATCATAACTAATATTGATGGTCCAGACAATAAATCTTCAAAAGACAGTTATAAACAAACATGAGCTACGTTTCATACCAGATTGTAACAAAAACCACAATCTACTTCTTCAGTAGAGCTTCTGTAAACAATACCAAGGCCTGCAAAGTGCAAAGAGAATCAATGCCTATATTTCAGCCATCATGTAAGAAGCAACACCAAACCTTTTGCATTTAAAAAATAATAATGTAAAAGTACAAGTTTGAAGATTGGAACACAGTACAAGTTTGAAGTTTCCTTTAATGAGGAAAAAAAATATGATCCCAAATTAATATGGATTTTTAAAAGGGTACTTGACTTTAGGCATGAAGGAATTTGACAAAGGTAAAAGAATTCGGGGTAAATCAACTGCTGAAACTTTCAAATGTATTCAGCCAAGAAAGAGATTATATGATTATTTTAGTAATTACTAATTCACAATAATCTTGAAATATGTATCTCTTAAGTTGCAAAATTTGACTTGATGGAACTGGCTTTATTATAATTAAAAAAACAATGAACACTTTAATAAGAAGATGACGTTATAAAAAAGGTATCTCACAAATATCAAAACTGGCTTTTAGCAAAGCATGTCTCGCAAATTAAAGATTTTTTTTTTCATTAGTTATTGTTGCACACTCAGTTATACACTGTCATACACATAAAAACTAAACTTATACACTTCCATACACATAACAGCTGGAATTGTGTTGAGTTAAAATTGAAAAACACGATTTTATATTTTTAACTGAAATCGTATTTTTAAAACATGATTTTAGCTATTCTGTTTGTTTTTACTATCACCACTATTTTTTTGAACATATACTCTCTCCATGGGAGGAGAGACTATACTTAAAAAGAGGCGGATGTAACACTTCAACCAAGAGGCTATGTATGAACTATAATTTGACAAGTCACAAAACCCCTATTAAAAGAATAATAATTCCAAATATTAGCTCTCTAATTTGCATCACCATGTGCTAAATCTTTCTTTGAAACTTGAAGAATCTCACGTAGAAAGTTAGGTTTTCTCAATGAATTTAGATAATCTAATTGTATTTCTTCATTTATATATAAAAATTTGACACATTTAATGTTATGTTTATTGTTATTGTTATTGACATTGATATAATAAAAATCAAAGTAATAATAATAATTTTAACAACCACAACAACAATTATATTGAAGATGATCATGTGCATAATAATAATAATAATGTTATACGTGATTGCTATTTTGGTCCAGAAAATTGATATCAACAACTTCACAACATCATAACAATGGTCATAAATGATTCCTTGACTTTGCATTACAGAATTAACAGAAAACATAACAATATGTTTTGTTTATATTCAGAGCAATTGGGTAGGATGTTAAGTGGCAAGGGTCTGGTCAAGTTCTCAAATTGGAAAGAGATTTGGTCATGGATGCCAAATGTTATTGAAAATAATTCCCAAAAAAGCAAAAGACCCAACGCCCCAAAAAATGTTAAAAAGATACAAGCCCAACCCGGGTTTGGTTTCTTACCAAGCCTCATTATGGGTAACTCCATACCTAACTAGACCCATTCTTTGATGATGGTTGTTGTATAGGATGTTTGTTAAACTACTATTGAAGGGGTTTCTCTTGTTTGGACTGGATTTTTTGGCGGTTTAAAAATACCCCTACATCTTAAGTATAAACAGAGACAAAACTAAAGGATAATTCGATAAAAACACATCTCTAACTCTCACCTGCAATATTGCCTACAAATTAGGACCATTTCCTATTGGTTTTCAAACTCAACTTCTAATGTATTCTGTCAACAATTTTAAATTTTGACAAAAATAGTATCCAAACCATAGGCAAAGAAGCTGCATAAGACAGGCATAAACCCATTAAAGACACTGAGGGTACTTCTGGACTTTATGGAACTGGTTTCAAATAATAGAACACAAGAGCAGCAATTACATATGAAATCAGGAAGGTTCCTATTACTGCTCCCAAATAAGAACAGAAAATTCAAGTATTTAGGAAGCTCTCTTTACTATGAATTTCGAAGTGAGATAAAATTTGAATAATAGACGCATCAAAGGAACCTTTTTCTAACCCCACAATAAGACCAGAAACCCCAAGTATCAAAGTCGTGACAACACTTCCCTTTTGCTCTACCTGATCCCCCATCATTAATAATAATTGTAATCTAAAAATGACAATATGATTCTTCTACAAATTTATTCAAAACTAGCCTCTAAGCACAAGCTCAAACGTGTGCTTAGAGGCTAGTATGAATTGAAATGTTGTTGTAGGCATTTGAATCGACTAGACATCTCTAAATGTTTCTTTTGTCTATAATGTAAATGTTTTTTATTACTGATATTGCCCACTAGGCAGTAAAAATTCTTATAATAGATGTAAAAATGCACCAAGATTCTACTATAGAGAATAAGTTCCACATGCTCTATCCACGACATGATCTCCATAGTGAGTATGTTTAGTAAAACATTGAAGTTGTATAAAAAGTAAGAAAAAAAATCCATTGAGGTGGGATATCTCTCACACACACAAAAAAAAAAACATTTTAATTAAAAAAATGGTAAAATTATTACTAAACCAAAAATAATAATACTAATAATAATTTAAAATATGGAAATTTTGCATGATGAGTTTTTTATTTTTTTGAAAAACAATTACATCAATTTTTTTAATGAGGATATGTAATCTAATTGTATTACATATATATAATTTTATCTAGTTATTGTCATTGCTATTGTTATTGTTATTGTTATAATAACAGTAATAATATTAACAAAGACAAAAACTATGATGATTATAATAACTAACGATGATGATTAAAATTTAGGAGTTTTATTTAGAGTCCATGGCTTAAATGGCTTGGAAGCCCCTTAAATAGTAGTATATAAATTAGTTCGGTTAATGAGTGCACTTAGGACATTTGTTAATATACCATTTTGGGAAAGTTTTGATACAACTGCATAGGAAATATAAAAATCCGTCAAAATATTAGTTATTTTGGAAAAATATTTCCAAATCAATGCTCTCAGGGCATACGTTAAATTTTTTTCAGAATAAAGTTATTAATTATTGCTACTAAAATTAATTATTGTTGTTAAGTGAATTCTAATTATTATTGTTTATTGACAAAACCTTACGTGATTGTCAAAACCTTAGGGATTTTTTCGTTAGCTTATCGATAGTCACGAATTGTGATGAAAATATAGTTGAATCACATATTTTGATGAAGCCTGATTCCTTCTCCTCATTGATGTATCTAGATCTAAAAGGCTCTAATATTGTTACAATCCTAGGAAGCATTAGTAGATTTGTTAGATTACGATTTGCTAGATTATAAAAACTTTACATGTACATTCACAAGAATTTTCAAGAAATTCCATGGCTTCCATAGTCTATAAGAAGTGTGGATGCAATAGACTGCATGTTGTTGGATCTACAATCATCATGCAAATTATTAAATCAGGTGAGTTCACTCCTTCTCCCGAGAAGCATTATTAGATTTACCAGATTACAAAAACTTTACATTTGCAATTGCAAGAAGCTTCAAGAAATTCCAAGGCTTCTACAATCTATAAGAAATGTTGATGTAATTGACTGCACATTGTTGAATCTACCATCATCATGTAGATTATTGAATCAAGTGAGCTCTCTCTCTCTCTCTCTCTCTCTCTCTCTCTCTCTCTCTCTCTCTCTCTCTCTCTCTCTCTCTCTCTCTCTCTATATATATATATATATATATATACACACACAAACACACAAACACACACACACACGTATATATATAGAGAGAGACAGAGGGAGTCAATTTCATACAGGCAGTTATTTTAGTTGACCAGAGGAATGAAATATTTCGGTACCGGTTGATAACAGTCAACATAAAATTTAATATTCACATATTTTATAAACCTACATATTAGCTTAAGTACATTAACCAATATTTAGATTAAATATATGTAGTTATTTATTTATATGTTCATTAACCAAAGACAATGAACTCTGTTAAATTTTTTTTCCTTTTTCGATAATCTTTGTTAAAAAAATATTTAAGATTATAAGCTCATGTCTTTTAATATCCTAATCGCTAACTAAAGTATAAGTTCATTAATAAAATATATAATAGACATATATATTTAGATGATGGTCAATTGTTTTCTTTTTTAAATGTGGCATGTGGTATCATTAAAAAAAAGCATAAATGAAAAAGTAAAAATAAAAAATAAAATAAAGAACGTTTGAAATTGGAATGGCCTTCATGTATGTCACAGGGTCAAATTTTTGCACTCAATTTTTTGCCTATGATGGCCCTATGTCCCTGACTTAGTCTCAACCAACACCACACACACATACTGCAGGAAATACTTAAAACAGATTATATAGGGACTCACACACACACTATGTTTACAGGGAACCCACATCCAACCTTTATTACTCAATCTCAAATACAAAAGAAACCCTTTACAAGCCTGGAGAAATACATAGAATTTTCTCTAAGGAAAAATACACTTTACTGTTGACACCTCCAACAACCTTAGGGTCATATACATAGAAATAACTACAATGGCAGTTACTGCCTAGTAACTACCTGGGTCTTGGACATTCTGCCACTTGTGATCTAACTTAAGACACCTTGGACTAATGTTGTCTTGGTCTGCTCTACACATTTTCAGCCCCTACATAGCAAGTTTGATCATCAGGATAACAAGGCACTACTTGCAACTGCCACTGCACATGTTGCACATGCACACAGGGCCTCTACCCATCCTCCAACAGCCTACACAACATGTTTCCCCATGCTTTAGGAGGCTTGGCCCGTGCCTAAGCCCTCCTCCATCAGCAACACAACATGCCCACATGCAGCACTCATCAAGTAACTGTCATCAGCCCACTAGCATCTATCCATGAATTAAGCCAACACCTACCAGCCCAATGCTTTACACATAGCATCTAATTGCACATCATCATAGTAGCTCAACCTTGCCTTGCACACAAGCCACCAAGCCCACACACAAGCAACTAGCCAACATGCCACCAATGCCATGCACCACTATATAAGGTCGACACCACTTGCTTCCACCCATGATCAAAACCAACTCTTCTCACCATGGCCCCTATCTACCATGGCTTTGGGGCATCATGTGGTGCAAGGTGCCTCTACATGCTGCCCCCTCACACTGCTCATCAATCCAACTTGAGTAAGGAGATTGGGCATGTCCCCTTTAAAGAGCCTTTAGGAGCATTACTAATCTAGCATGAGAAGCCATCACTGTGTTGAGAAAGCATGCAGCTAAGTGACTAGCCTAATGCTGCTTAAGCACCCCTATTCCTCATGCCATCATCAGCAACAAGTAAAACTCTTAACAAACCACCCCCACCAGAAGAAGTCGACGTCCTCGTTGGTAGGGTATCTTCAAATGCCTTCACTTCCTTTTCAAACTACCATAGAATCAATACCTTCTCCCAACTTGCTTCTAATTCAACTGCCCCTTTCCACTTCACTAAGTAATAAGTTATCATAATTCCTCCCTTTCGATAACCCGTTACCTTCTTGTTCGGAATTCTATCTACTTCATGGTCAAACTGCACCATGACAGTAGGTGGGGCACGCCTTGCCTCATTCCTTGTAGGATCTTCCTCATCCCCATGATAAGGCTTTAGAAAACTTACATGAATTTTTGGTTGAATCTACAACCTTTCAGGCATCTTCAACTTGTAAGCAGCGCTACCAACACTCTTCACAATTTCAAAAGGACCATCATACTTTGGAATCAATCCTCGATACACACTCTCACTTCTAAACTTCCTCTAAGTTTGTGGAGTTAGCTTCAACGGAACTTTGTCCCTAAACTAGGACTCAAGAGGCCTCCTCCCTTTATCCATATACTTCTTCATTCTCCGTTATACTTTCCACAAACTATATTGTGCTTCTTACATCAACTCTTGCTTAGCCATAGCAAATATGTATGCTGAAGGACATCTACCCCTTGAACACTATTCTGCAATCTCATGAGGGGTCAAGCGCTGCTACCCCATTTCCAACTCAAACGAACTCATTCATGTTGAAGAAGACTTGTGCAGATTGTAAGCAAATTGTGCTAAATCCAACAAGTCCATCCAGTTTTTCTAACTTGCAGTCACATAGTGCCTCAAGTAATCTTCTAACACAGCATTGATCCTCTCAGTCTAACCATTTGTTTGTGGGTGATTAGCAGTAGAAAACGTCAACTGTGAACCCAGCAACCCAAACAAAACTATCCAAAACTGACCAGTGAAACGCGAGTCTTTATCACTCACAATATCTTCAGGCAAACCAAAGTACTTCACCATATTTCTATAAGATAGATCAGCAGCCACCTCCATTGTATAAGTACTCGGTGCAACAATGAACATTGCATACTTTGAAAATCGATCAAGCACTACAAAAATTGAATCCATCCCCATCACTTTAGGCAAACTAGTAATGAAGTCCGATGAAAAAAAAATCCATGGACTCTTCGGTATAGTAAGAGGTTGCAGCAAACCAGCTTCCTTTTGAGTTAATCATTTATCTTGTTGACAAATAAGACAAGTTTTGACATACAACTCAATGTCTAACTCCATCTTAGGCCAATAGTAAGAACGAGATAGCAAAGCATACATTCCTTCCTTACCAGGATGTCTTGCCCATTGTGGATCATGAGTCTCTTTCATCAACTCCCTATGGATCTTCCCACTAGGAACATACAACTTGCCACCCATTGCATATAGCAACCCATCCTCAAGCCAATAGTGACACACTAGGCCTATAGTCACTTCTTGCACGAATTTCTGGTAGGTAGCATCAAGCTTTGAACTCTCCTTGATCCTTTCCAAAAAATCTTACTCAACTCTAGTCAAGGCAGCAACATACTCTTGCACTTGTTTGCGGCTAAATGCATCTGCTACTTAGTTGTGCTTGCCATGTTTGTGCTCCCACACAAAATCATATTTTGCAGCAACTCTATCCATCTAGCTTGCTTAGGTGACAGCTTCTTACGTGTATTAAAGAAGGTGTTAGCCATATTGTCTGTCCTCACCATAAACTTAGGCCCTAGCAGATATACTCTCCATGCTAGCAAATAGTGCACCACTACAATCATTTCCTTCTCATGTGCTGAAAATTTCTATTCTGCCTCATTCAACTTCCTACTCTCATAGGTAACTGGATGCTTTTCTTGCACTAACAAACCACCAATTTCTTTGTCAGAAGCATTAGTATGGACTTCAAATGGAAACTCAAAATCTGTTAAACGTAGCACTAACTCACTTGATACAACAGCTTTAAGCTTCTCAAAATCTTCTTGGCATGCATCTGTCCACATTCATTTCTTGTCCTTTTCCAGTAAATCTGTAAGAGAAGCAACCTTCTTAGAATATCCTTTAATAAACTTCCTGTAATAGTTAGCCAATCTAAGAAAAGACTACAACTCAGTAACTTTGCTTAGTGGAGGCCAATCAAGGATAGCCTGCACCTTCCTTTCATCCATCTTCACAAGACCTTTACTAACCCTATGCTCTAGGAACATAATCTCGTGCTGGGCAAATGCACACTTCTCCTTCTTGACATACAATTGATGTTCCCTTAATCTGGATAACACCTTCCTAAAGTGTTCCAAGTGATCCTCTAGGGACTCACTATATATTATTATGTCATCTAAGTAAACCACAACAATACGATCTAACTCATAGAATACTTCATTCATCAAATCGCAGAATATAGCAAGGGAATTTGTTAAACATAAAGGCATAACCAGAAATTCATAAGAACCATACCGAGTTACACAAGTCGTCTTTGGTTCGTGCCCTTCAGCAATCCTTACTTGCTAATAGCTTGACCTTAATTCCAGTTTGGTGAAGTAAATGGCCTTGCACAATCTGTCAAACATGTCTTGAATCAAAGGGACCAAACACTTGTTCTTCACCATTACTTTGTTCAAGGCTCTATATTCTACACACATTCGCAATAAGCCATCTTGCTTCTTTTGAAATGGAACTGTAGCACTATAAGGAGCTTTAGAGGGTCGAATGTAACCTGCATCAAGTAATTCGGTCAATTGCTTTCTCATCTTAACCAGCTCTATAAGGGACATTATGTATGGAGCCTTCAAAGAAGGCTTGGAACCAGGAACCAACTTGATCTTGTGATCAACAAAACACCTTAGTGGAAAGGTATTAGGCAATTCTAGAGGCATCACATCAACCAACTCCTCTAGCAGTCCAGTAACATTATCTGGAACTTCAACAAACTTGTCCTACTTAACCTCGATCATTGTAGCCAAGTAAGTCATCTCCCCCTTCTTCAGCCCATACTCAACCTGCATGGCTGACACCATTGGTTCTTTCCCTTTGCTAGTCTTGCTATTTCCTGTCAGGAACATAGCAGGGCTGCTTCTCGTCAAAGATCAACATCACCCCAACGAATGGTAGCAAGGCTGCCTTTGTTGAAAGGTAGAACTTTCCCCTTTACTCTTGTTACCCCAAATCTTCTTCTACTTATCATTGTTCTTCTTGCCATCCTTCTTCTACTTGTCTTTGCCTTTGTCCTTGTACTTACATTTCTCATCTTCACCACTTGGCTTAGTGTATTTGTAGTCCACTAAGGCATCTGCAGCAGACATAACAACAGGCAGATCACAAGGCTGCAACCCAGACAAGAAATTGAACAACTTGTCCTCCTCAGACATGTTCTTGATATCCAACATTAAAAAACTGAATGTCTTGACATACTCTAGCACCATACTAGTGTGTTTCAATTTTTTCAAGGAGTCTCTTGCAACTCAGGCAGTGTTAGTAGGCAAGAACTGGTCTTTCAATTTTTTCTTTAAGGCATCCCATGAGTCAATCTTCCCTCTACTAGCATCTACATCATCTTCCACACATGTTCTCCACCATAACTTGGCATCCCTTCAAAGATACATGCTAGTAATTGTCAATTTCTCTTGATCAAGCACCCTAGCAACCTTGAAGTACTACTCCATGTCCCAAAGGAAATTTTCTAGATCTTTGGCACTCTTAGCACCATTAAAGGGTTTTAGTTCATGCACCTTCACTTTTGTGACCACTTCTCTCTCCCTAGGAAGTCCACTGACTACCCTTTTCAACAAGGCAATCTCGATCTCAAGTCAGCTTGTTGTCTCTCTTACTGCGTTGTTCTGGGCATCCCATGCAGCAACCAACTCTTCAACTCGAATTAACATCCCTCTATTTAGTAAGTTCCCTCCTTATCACAAAAGTGTTCGTAGAAAGTGCATCCAATCTAGAGAAATACATAAAATTCTCTCTAAGGCAAAATACACTCTACTATTGACACCCCCAATAGACTTAGGGTCATATACATAGAAATAACTGTTATGGCAATTACTGCCTAGTAACTGCCTAGGTCTTGGACATTCTACCACTTGTGATCTGACTTAGGATACCTTGAACTGATGTTGTATTGGTCTGCTTTCCACATTTTCAGCCCCTACACAATAGGTCTGATCATCAGGAAAACTAGGCACTACTTGATAACTGCTTATAATTGCCACTACACATGTTGCACATGCACAACCCATGTCTCAACGGATCATGGGGCCTTTGCCCATCCTCTAGCAACCCACACAAAATGTTTCCCCGTGTTTTGGGAGGCTTGATCTATGCCCAAGCCCTCCTCCATCAACAACACAGCTCACACAGCATACCTATATGCAACACTCATCAAGTAAATGCCATCAGCCCACTAGCATCTGTCCATGCATTTAACTAGTACCCACCAGCCCAATACTTTGCATATAGCATCTAATTGCACATCATCATAGTAGCCTAGCCTTGCCTTTCACACAAGCCACCAAGCCCACACACAAGCAACCAGCCAACAAACCACCAATGTCATGCACCACCACATAGGGTCGACACCACTTGCTGTCGCCCATGATCAAAACCAACTCTGCCCACCATGGCCCCTCTTTACAATGGCATTGGGGCATCATGTGGAGCATGGTGCCTCCATATGCTGCCCCCTCACACTATTCATCAATCCAACTCAAGTAGGGAGACTGGGTAGGTCCCCCTTAAAGAGCCCTTAGGAGCATTACTAATCTGGCATGAGAAGCCATCAATGTGTTGAGAAAGCATGATCTAAAACTTGAGTTTTTTTTTTTTTTTTTTCTATTTTGGTTAGGTATTAATATTTAGGCTGAAATTCGATATATACTCCTGAATGGCCGAAATGACCTAGTACATGCCGGCATTTTAACCAAAATGAAACAAACCAATTTCTGTATCGTCTTAGTCACCAGTACAAAAAATTCTGACCATACCAGCCGATACAAATTAATTCCTTGAGTTAAAGGCCCGTGCATTGCGCTGTTTTATCATCAATTTATAAAATATATATTTTATCAAATAAATAATAACAAAATAAATAATTATTATAATAACAAAAGACATAAATTGTATTGGTATAATAACTATCAAATATAAAATGATAACACCTATATAAAAAAAAAAAAAAAAAAATTATGTAACATACCAATTATGCTCTAATGAGAATTTTGTATCTTTGGGAAATTGTTGAATACTTCTTTGTACACTATATTTTTAGTGTATCATTGCTCTTGTTTGTCATTGTTCTTTATTGGAAAATTTAATGATTGATAAAAATCATATCAAACCATATTTAATGATTGATAATATATATATATATATATATATATATATATATATATATATATAACACTAAATGGACAAACTACCTTCTTTTATCAGTCAAAGTGTACACCTCTAATAGTTAGCCAAAGCTATTTCAATTATATAAAAAAAATCAAATTCTTATGAACAATTTATCATTAAATTTATATCAACAACAAATCTTAGGAAACAGTATGGTTAATACTTAGAATTGACCAAATCTTACTCTCTTTTTCCCACAGATGGCGCCAACTGATAGTGTTGAAAAATCAATGTGCTAAATGGGCTGGGCTTTAACAGCAATTTTGTGACTTGAAAAGAAAAAAAAATATACGTATATATTAAAGGAGACTGGGATGAATTGGGCAAGGACCCTCCAATGGTTAAGTTAGTTCTCTTTTTTGGGAAATAAGTATGGAGAGTTTATAATTGGTTTAACATACCTTAGTTTGTTAAGGGTGGATCCCTTTTATAGAGAAGTTGGAGTGGGTCTACTTGTTTGGTTCCACTAATATCACGGGAGATGTGTGGATTTCGTGTAGCATTGCATAAGAGACAAGTGCAGTTAGTAGAATGTGGGAGAGAACTTTAAGGAGTTTATCCCACATTTAGGAAACTGAAATCTGGTTACTCATATTGAACAATCAAGATGCTTAATATTTTTCTAAGTTTTTATACTTGTCTTCACCTCACAGAGGTATGGGCGAGTATATTCTGCTCTTGAACGACTGTCTAGCCCCTTTTAATCTCTGTGTGCACTTGCTCCTTGTTATTTCTCTAAATTTTCCTTTAGGGTTCATCCTAGACATTGTTGGGTTTGGACTATCTTTATGGATGAACTAGAATTTGAATTTTACTATCAGTTGCCCCCTTGTCCATAAGTTGTCTTAACTATCGCCCACCACATTTATATGTTGTTTTCTAATAAGTTATTTTACAAGTGGCACCCAATGATTTGTTGACAACTTGTAGATGTCGCATCATAGATGGCGTTTGATTTTTCAGTGGAGATGATGAAACGTGGCCGAGTATCATTGGTTGAGAAGTCGAGACACTTTGTTCTTCGAGCAATCATGACACATGGCATTTTTTGATTAGCTTGTGTCACTTTAGTGTCCCACATGATTGCCTATAAATAGTTCAATACCTCTTATACCCTTTTCACTTCTTCAAATTTTATCTTTTGACATTTTTGTCTCGACTCGTCCTTCGCGCTTCGTCAAGTTCTTTCTCATCCTTAGTCATCTTCATCTAGCTCCAGGTATCTTTTCCTCCTCATTTGTAGGTTTTTCTTCTTTCCTTTAAAATGGCTAAAATTGAAATTTTATCTTCTAGTGATAGGGATGATAAGGAGATAGACGAGTATTATGACGAGAGCAATAATAGTAGTGATAATAGTAGTGATAGTAGTAATGATAGTGAGAATAGTACTAAAGACAAGTCGTCAGACGAGCAGTATCATTCTAGGGTCCCTGGAATTCCTTTGGAGGTATTCCAGGAAGAGATGAGACAAAGGATGATGTCTAGCTCGTCTGCTAGCCCCTCTTCTGTTCCTTCTCCTATTTCTTTATCGGTTCCTTAATCCTTTCCTTCTTTTCATCTTTTTGTTAACACCATCTCTTCTTGTGCTTTAAAAATGTCGCCTACACTAAATTCTAAAAAAACTATGCAAAATTAGAGGTAAATACCAAATTCTTGATGATGTACAAACCCGTCTTGCTATTGAAGGGGAGTGGTGTTGTACCCCCAACTCCTCATGGGTTGGCTTTTATAAAGCTTATTTCCTAGGTGGCCTTAGGCTGCCTTTGAATGCTTTTACTAGGGAGCTTTTGTTTAGATTAGGTATTGCCCCCAACCAACTTATTCCCAATGGTTAGAGAATAATTGTGGCAATGCAAGCTTTATGGAGAGACGTGTTTAAAGGAAATCATTCTCTTACTGTAGATGAATTCCTTTATTGCTACAAACCCTCTGAAATTAATCAGTTAATAGGTTTTTATCAATTCTCTGTTAGGCACAATGACTATAGAATGATTAGATCCCTTTCCTTGTCTGATAGAGAGTCGAAGAAGGAATTCTTTTTAGTTTCTGGTTTCTAGGCTGGTGACCACATTGAGGTTGGTAGGGATTGGTTTCCCCCTACAATTGATGCTTTAGGTCATCTTCATCCTGAGGGTAGGTAACTTTCTAATGTTTTGTCTTATCTTTCTTTTCCTCGTCTAACCTATTGTTTCTTTTCAACTCTCACTCGTCCAAGTTTAAGCAAACTGCATTCGACGAGATCATGCTTTCCCTAATAGGAGCTTTCATTCATTGGTCACCCTTAATCGTTTAGCTTGTTAGGGAATTGGACTAGAACCGTCGAAGGAAGCTCGTTCTTACGTGATTAGAACTTATCAAAGTGAGCTTTTTTCTCCCCTCGTCTTTCTTTTTACTTGGTATAAATTTTTCATAGCTTGTTATTCTTATTCATTCATAACTTTTTTTAGGGATGGCTACGATGAACAAAAACAAGGAAAATGAGATCGTTGGTGGGGAGGACATTACTCGTCTAGAAGAGGCTACCCCTGCTGAGACTCGTCTAGCTTGTGTGAGTCTAAAACCTTCGATTCCTAGTTGTTCTAGAAAGAGAAAAGTTGCAACCAAGGCTGTAGACAAGTCAAATCTTCCCAGCCATTGTAATCCAAGAAAACAGAAAATAGATCTGTCCAACACGAATAGGGCTCCACTCGTCAAACTCGATCCTCCAAACCTTGAAGCTCCAACTGTCGACACTCCTCCTGTTAATCAGGACATTGGACCGTCTGCTTCTCCCACTGCTAAACCTACCATAAACAAGTCTATGACTCTTCTAAGGAGTGAGACCTTAGCTTGGCACAAATTCAAGCAAATAATGAAGACTGAGGATGTGTCTATTTGCTATGACATGTCAATGAGGGAATTTGAGCTGTCAACGATTCATGACCTTTTCAAGGTACAAAAATATACATTCTTATTTTTATTGAATGTGTATATGTCGGTTCAAGCCCTAAATGTTTATGTTTCAGGTTATGTCTAAGTTTATGACTGCAACCATGCAACCTAGGGCTCTGTTTGGAGGGAGGGAATGGAATGGAATAAAAGGAATATTTTTAGAATATTCATCCCTCCCCTTGTTTGGTAGTTTTAACGAAGGGAATGGAAGGTCCATTCTCTTGTTTGAGAGTTTAAGTGAAAGGGAATGGAATAATTAGGAGGGAATGCTCATTCCTCCCTTTTCCCTCAAAACCTCAAATTTTTGTTCCCCTCAAAATTGGAAGGAATGGGAGGGAATAGATTTAGGTTTAATGAAATTTCTGTTAATATCAGCCCTTTTTTTATTATTCAGCTGTAAGAAAATATAGCTATCATTCTTGCACGATATTGTCCATCCTTTGCAAAGTGAAGCTGTTGCCGCTGGTCTTTCTTTTTCTTTTGTATGCTGCAATTTTTGGTTATTGCTCAAACCAAGTATGTCTATCTTTTTCTTTTTCTTTTCAGTTGTTTGCTAGTCTTTTTGTTTTTTTTTTTTGGTTAATGAACTATTTGCTAGTCATTCATAAGAGTGATATATAGTGTTTTTGTACACCTAAAAACCAAAACAAACTAGCATTCTGTAAACCTAAAAACCTTGAAAGTGAAAAGAAACGAAAATTGCTGTTAGAGTTTCCTGTATAGCTAAAAAAAAATTTTTTAGAAATTTGAAAGTGAGAACTACTGGAAAACTGCTGTAGAACTGTTGTAAATTTGGCTCATTCCTAATTTTTTTTTTTTTTTTTTTTAAAACCATTCCCTCTTGCTTACTTTGGCGTTGATGGCTGAGATGGCTGTCTTTCTGTGCATTCTTCTTCTTCATACTCAAAAAATTACACTACCACAACACACAACACCACTAGTAAATCTACAACTGAACTGATATGCAACCCACCTTGAGCCCACAGATGAGTCTTTGACTCTTTTCTCAATTTCAGTCCTTCCTCTTTTCTCTTTTTGCATTCCATATTTTCTTAGTTTATCTCCATCTTTCTTTGTTTGATTTCCCTTCTCTGTCTCTTTTTTTTTCTTTCTTTTTTTTTCTTTTTTTTTCAGGTAAAACTCTTTTTCTGCTCACTTCAAGTTGTTTAAACTAGTTTCTGGACTTTTTTTTTTTTAAGTAGTTTCTGGACTATTGTAGTGCCTTTAAGTCTTTGCTTCAATTTCAAGAAGGGTACTATCCACGTGTATGGTTGAAAACCATACACTTAGCAATGTAAAAAAAAACTAACTCATTCCCCACTAAAGTCACAGTTTTCCAGCAATCTGATACAGTGATACACGGTTTTCCAAGCAATCTGATAAACTCCTCTTTCTAGTCCTTTACTTTGTCTTCCCAACCCACTTCTCAATCGCTTGGAAGACTTGATTAAATGACTATTATTTGTCTATTTTTTTAGCATTTTTTAACCAATTAGTAAATTTTTATTTTAGTTATAATACTTAACAGATTGTAATTTAATTTGATAATCTAAGTCTATTGACAAATTAAAAACTATTAAGTTATAAATCACTTAACTATTGAAAATCTCAAAAATATATGTTTGTAGTAGTACTATTTAGACTATTATAGATAAAGTATATAATTACCTCTTTTCTTATTTGCCCCCCCCCCCCCCCCCCCCAAAATATAAATTCCTAGCTCGGCCACTGATTGTGGGATGTCTGCAAGACAACAATGGTGAAAGAATCATTATTAGTTGCATTGGGTACTTTGATGGCATGAGCATAAAGTAGCCAATGCTACTAATAATGATTGAGACGCATGAAGGTAAAAGGTTATAAACATTAAACAGTACTGGAGTATGGATGAATTGTTGGGCCAATTTTTCCTATAATATTTACGTCTTTTCTACAACAGGGCTACAGTGCTTGGGACTAGTATTGTGCTCCTTTTTATCATAGTAATGCATAACATGAAATTATTGTGGGATAGTGTTACAGTTTATCTCTCAAAGACATTAATGTACGTGTACTTTGAGAGATAATGTTATAATTTACCACTTTGAATCCCAAACAAAATTAATGTTTATAGTTAACAGTTTTAGTTTTAGATTAGTTGTAACACATTCATAATTAGTTAGACTAATAACGTAACTATTTTTTTAGAACATGTGCCCATAATTTTCTAAGTTGGACTAATAACATAACTATTTTTTTACTTAGATGGATTTGAATGATGAGGTACTTAAGACCATAATTTTTCAAACTTTATATGGAAACTAGCCTTGGTTCATACTGCATGCCGTTATCTATGTTACATTATCCATCAAAGGCAACGACTAAAAAGAAGACGTGTTCCCCACATTCCTACACAATCAACCATAGAAAGATAAAAAGTTCGTGATGAACTAATGTCTCGACTTAGGAATAGTGAAAAATGCTATGATGTAACACATGGGTCCACAAGCTTTTCAAGGATTATGTGACATTTTGCAGAGAGATGGTGATCTTCAAGACACACAGTGTGCCACAGTTGAAGAGCCAGTTGGCAAGTTTCTTCACATGCTAGCACATACTCAGATGACTCGTACAATGTCCTTTTTTTGTCATTCCGGTGAGACCATTAGTCGCCATTTTCATAACGTGTTGAGATCAATAATTATGTTAGAGGATCAATTCCTTCGACAACCTGATGGAACCTAAGTGTCACTTGAAATACTACAAAGTAGTAGGTTCAACCCATATTTTAAGGTAAATATACCATGAATATAATTTATATTTGATAGTAGTTTAGTACAAATATATTTTAAGGTAAATGTTTTTGAGAGATAATGTTAATCTCAGGATTGTATTGGGGCACTTGATGGAACACATGTTCGTGTCAAAGTGTCTAATGAGGATGCACCAAGATATCGGGGTAGGAAGGGTTACACAACACAAAATGTGTTGGCGGCATGCTCATTTGATTTAAAATTCACATACGTATTACTAGGTTGGGAAGGAACTACTTCAAATTCAAGAATAATAAAGAGTGCTTTAACTAGAAATGATAACTTGAAATCCCTCAAGGTAAATTTAATTCCAATACGTATTAGGGTGTATTCTTTATAATTAAAAAATTTGTAGTATATAATTAATGGTTTTTATTGTTTATTAGGTAAATATTATCTTGTTGAAGCAAGATACATGAATAGAAGTCGTTTGATTGTACCTTATAGGGGAGTGCGTTATCATTTAAAAGAGTACTTTGTTCGTCCCCCTGAAAATGCTAAAGAATTGTTTAATTTGCGACATGCGTCATTGCACATTGCTATTGAAAGAGTATTTGGTGTACTTAAAAAGAGATTTCCTATCATAGCAAGTACTACAGAGCCTAATTATTGTGTTGACACCCAAAATGAAATCATTTTAGCATGTTGTATACTTCATAATTATTTAATGGGTGTCGATCCTGATGAAAGTCTTATTGCTAAAGTTGATGAAGAGGTTTTGCATTCTCATCGTGAACGTGTGGCCCTTACTCCAAGAGAAGATGATAAGGATGCTAGGCAAGGAAATATTATAAGAGATTCTATAGCATCAGCCATGTGGCAAAACTATGTCCGAATTTGATAGCTTTTGGGTTTATTGTTGTTATGTCGTTTAAGACTATGCCATGTTTCAATTACTTAGACCTAAATGTTATGCAAATTTCTCTTTTCATTTTGATATTGTTCTCTATCTTTTGATAATTAATATTAATATTTACACAATATTTTATATGTGTTTTTCGTCCTCTTAATTATAGCATGGGTAAGATATCAAAGAAGAATGGTGGAGATCTAAGCAAAGAAGTACAATGGAGTAGTGTTATGGATGATGCTTTAGTGGATGCTTTTTTACATCAAGTGATCATAGGTGGTAGAGTTAATGGAACTTTTACCTCTAAGGCATATGATGATATAGTGAAAGAGTTGGTTGAAAAATTTGACATGGAGATTAACAAGGATAAGGTGAAAAATCGACAGAAGACACTAAAGAAGAATTTTTATGAATGCTATGACATATTTAAAGATAGATTGAGTGGTTTTGGATGGAATGATTCTTTAAATATGTGGACAGTTGAACCAGAAGTTTGGGAGCCACTCATAGTGGTAAATTACCATTTTTTATGAGTTTAATTTTATATTACATAATTATATCTGTTGTTTAACCATTTATCTTGATTTGTAACTGTCTAAACTTGTAGCCAAGAAGTGGATGACAATACCTATACCCAACTACTCTAAGATGGCACAACTTTGGGCTAAAGATAGAGTAAAAGGTGATCATGCTGAAACTGCAAAGGAGAAACGTGCTAGGTATGCTGCATCGACCACTATTGATGAGATTGATAATTTGATATCTCAAAATGAAGTTTCTTTGGAGAACTTTAAAGTGGAAGATGATCAAAGGTCACTAGAAATTAATGTTGCACATTCTCGAGAGTCATCACAAGATGCAATGTCTTCTAAAAGCAAGAAAAGACGACTAACAGAAGATGATGAACTCGGGAATGTAATTTCCCAATCATTTGATAATGTATCAAAGGCAATTGGTAGGGCGACTAAGGTTATGGTAAAGTGTTTTTCAAAGTCATATGGAGCAGAAGTTCACGCAGCTTTGGGTGTATTGGACTTAGATCCACTATCAAAAACTGAGGCCTACATATTTTTTATGGAAAATCCAACATATATGGAGATGTTCTTTGGTTGCCCAGATCATGAGCGCAAATGTGTCTTATTGACATTGATGTCTAGGCCAAAAAATTAAAAAATGTGGGATTTTTTGGCCAACCTTAGTTTTGGAATGGATTATGTTATTTTGTTTTGTTTTGGTAAAACTCATTACCGGAGTTTTTTTTTTTTTAAAGATATTTGTTTGCATTGTTAGACAATATTTATTTTGTTAAGAATAAATATGTGATGCGTGAATTGCTTTACAACATAGAAATATACATAACTTGTTTTTTAGCTACAATAAAATTTTCTTTTTTCCTTAAAGAAATTGGGAGATGGAGATGTATTAAATTATCAAATCCATTGTAAAGGACACCAGCCAAAAAAGATCCAATCTAAAACTAGCAGCCCTTAAAAAAAATTTGCAAACTGAAATAAAGAAATTGTGCTATTGTCAATTTTTCATGCCATTATCTTCATCTGTTAAATTATTGATTAACGTGATGCAATCTAATCACCTTGACAAAACTATTTTGTAATTCAATAATCTAATACAGGCCCAATTGTGGCTAACTAGTTTCACATCATCCACTAAATACTAAACATTTCAAAGCAATTATAAGTTCTCATTGATTATTTTTTATGTTCTTTAAAATGAAGAGTATAATAGTAATGTTATTATAAAATGATTCTATTCCATTTCTTCCAATGTCACTTCCAAATGGTGTTACTTACTTTCCATTCCATTCCATTCATTTCCATTCCTTTATTTTATAACATCCAAACAAGATTTTTAAATTCCATTCCTTTCTCTACTAAATCCATTCCATTCCTTTAATGATCATTCCATTCCATTCCTTTATAAAGTCCCAAACGAACCCTAAGGATTTGGACAAAGAAAAGAAAAGGTTGGACGTTCAAGTTTGTGAACTGGAAGGAGATCTTAGACGAAATTTCAAGGAAAACATGAAGCTTGAGCATATGTTTAAGAAGTTGTCAACGGAGGCAAAGGAGTTGAAAGAACTGGTGGAGGAGCTAAAGATTGACATCATCAAGAAGGAGACTCGTCTTGACCATCTTCAGAGAACAAATGATGAGTTGTCCAAAACCAAGGAAGAAATCATAGCTGAGTTTAAAGTGTCCAGTACTTTTCCAAAGATTACGGATGAACACTATGCAGCTAGTTTTGAGGATTTTCGCTAGGATGCTGAAGACCATTTTCCTGGGGTGGATTTTAGCTCGATTAAGCTTCGCGTAGCTAGTGAAGACTCTATTCTCGTCAGTGGGTCAGACAATGTGGATGTGGAAGACACTGCAGCTACCATTGACAATGTTGTTCCCCAGTCAGAAACTCCAATTGTCAACAATGATGAAGCCCAGTAGTTTTATTTCTCCTTTCTCTTTTTTTTTTTTAATTTTATTTAATCGTTCTTGCAAACAATTTATAGGGTCTATTGTTTTGGACCATGTTAACTCCATTTAAGTACATTTACTTCATCCAAGGTTTCTATACATTGGCCTTTTTTAGCTTTAACTTAAAAGCGTTTTTGGACGGTGGTCATCTACCCTTTTTATTTATGAAGTTAAGTTTATTTATCATGTACATGCTTGTTCATCCATAATTTGGACAATCATTCTATCCCTTTGTTTTCTACGTTTTATTCATCCATTTTTTGGACTTAAATAATTTAGGGATAATAGACGATTCTTGTTTATATCCATCGTCTAGTTATTTCATGCTTACATTCGTCTTTAATTGTATTTTGACAAATATATGACAGAGGTATTTGTTCCTTCCTTTTTACCTTAAGGTTTTATTTCTAATTTATGATATTCTGCCTTTCCTTCGTCTAAAGGTAGCTTATGACAAGACATCCGCACATCCAGAGATTTTATTCATCTATGGGTTTTTGCCTTTTGATTGTGGGTTGATTTCACAAAATATTTATAAAACACTTAATAGAAATCTACAATACTTTATTTACAAGTCAACAACTTTGAAAATCACACCGTCCACAATCATGGCACATGCAAAAAACCAGTGCCTTTTAGGGAATTAAAATACTTAATACATAAACATGTCCATAGCACATGCTAATAGCTAGTTCTTTTTAGGGAATTCAAATACTTAGGAAATAAAATACTTAAAATAAACAACTTTTAAACACATACATTTCATAGAAAACAGGGTGAGTCCATGGTCCTCCTCATTTATGACCTACTAATAGTACTTCCTCAAGTGCTCCACATTCCACGGATGTTTAAGCCTTTGTCCATCCAGGACTTCTAGATAGTAGGTCCCTCATCTCCTAAAGTTGATAACCCTGTATGGTCCTTCCCAATTAGGTCCTAGCTTTCCATGAGCCGAGTCCTTAGTGGAAAGAGAGACCTTTTTCAGAACAAGGTCTCCAATATTGAACTGCCTAGGCTTGACCATTACATCGTGGTACTTGGTTATCAGATTCTTGTATCGTGCTACCCTTTGCTCTACACCCATTCTTACCTCATCAATGAGGTCAAGATTTAAATGGAACTACTTCTCATTCTCCTTGTCTTGATAGTTAGCAACCCTGTAGCTTGCCAATCCTACCTCTGTAAGTATCACTGCATCGCTCCCATATGCTAACTTGAAGGATGTTTATCCACTAGGAATTCTCACCGTCATCCTATATGCCCAAAGGACATTAGGTAACTCGTCGGGCTATATCCCTTTTGCCCCCTCAAGTCGAGTCTTGATAATTTTTAGTAAGGATCAATT
The DNA here is from genome assembly GCF_932294415.1 of Quercus robur. Lineage (NCBI taxonomy): Eukaryota > Viridiplantae > Streptophyta > Magnoliopsida > Fagales > Fagaceae > Quercus > Quercus robur. The sequence goes on from NC_065537.1 coordinate 4,643,607, forward strand.
TACAACTTCTGCCTGCCCGTTTGCCTGCAAGTGAGATGGTAAGGAGTAATGATTTCTGATTCCAAGTTATTCACAGATTTCCTTAAAGGAGTATTATCAAATTGTCATCCATTATCTAAAACAAGGGTCTAGGAATCCCAAAACGACAAATAATGTTCTTCTAGATGAATTTCCTTATGTTCTACTCAGTAATCTTTGCCAAGGGTTCAACTTCCACCCATTTAGTGAAATAATCAACGCCCACCACTAGAAACTTCATTGGCCTAGTTCCTATTAGGAAAGGACCAAGGATATGCAGTCCCCATTGGGCAAAAGGCCAAGGAGCTATCATTGGTGTGAGGTACTCTGATGGTCTCTAAGCACTTTGCTAAAATGCCGGCATTTGTCACATGCCTAGATGTAAGACTTAGCATTTTCTTGCATTGATGACCAATAGTAGCCTGCACAAATAGCTTTATGGACAAGGGCCTTTGCTCTAGAATGACTTCCACATGCTCCTTCATGTATATCTCTTAGGATGTAGTTAGACTCGTCTGGAGTAAAACACCATAGGTAAGGTTGAGAGAGAACTCTGTTAATAATACTTCGTCCATAAGAATGAACTCCATGCCCCTAATTCTCAATTTCCAAGCTTCTTCTTTATCTTCTGGGAGTAGTCCATCTTTGTCGTCTAATTGGCCTCTCCATCTACCTGTTATACTTCAGGAGTATCTATGCTCGAAAAATATTGAATCTCAACTTGGTCATCCATAACTCCATCTGTAGAGGCTGCTTTAGTGAGCCTATCTACTTCCGTGTTTTCTTCCTTCGGGACTTGAAAGAACTCTACCTTTGTAAAGGTAGTTATACAATGCTTGACTTTGCTCAGGTACTTCTTCATACACTCTTATTTAGCTTTACACGTTTCGTTCACTTGTCCCATAACTAGTTGCAAATCACTCTGGACAACTATTGATTCAACTCCCAATGTTGTGGACAAATTCAAGCCCATTATGAGAGCTTCATATTTGGCTTCATTATTAGTTGTCTGAAATTGTAGACGAGATGCATACTCCAGTCAATCTCCTTCTAGTGATTGCAAGACTACTTCAACTCCTCCTACATGTTGAGTAGACGATCCATCTACATGGACGATCCATTGTGATGCCCTCTTGTCATTATCCTGCTAGTTATAGGTTGGAGTGAACTCTGCTATAAAAGCTGCCAACACTTGAGCCTTTATTGCCTCTCATAGCTGATACTTTATGTCAAATTCACTGAGCTAAATTGCCTACTGAATTAATTGGCCTACTGCCTCTAGCTTATTCATAGCTTTCTTGAGTGAATGATCTGTCATAACATTGATGACATGAGCTTGAAAGTACAACCTAAGTTTCTTGCTGCTGTCACCAAAGAGAAAGCTAGTTTCTCTATCGGGGAATATCGTCCTTCTACTCCTCTTAACACTTTGCTGGTATAGTAAAGAGGTCTCTGTGCTTTCCCTTCCTCTCTAACTAAAGTTGAACTTACTGCATAAAGAGAAACAACTAAGTATAAATATAATTCCTCACCTAGCTTGGACAGAATTAGCAAGGGAGTCGAAGTGAGGAACGTCTTAAGATCTTCAAATGTTTATTGGCATTCATCTGTCCACTCAAATGCTTTCTTTAACACCTTAAAGAATGGAAAACATTTATCAGTTTCTTTTGAAACGAACCTGTTAAAAGCTGCTACTCGTCCAATGATACTTTGTACTTCTTTGACATTTTTAAGCGACTCCATGTTCAATATTGCTTGGATCTTGTCAGGGTTTGCTTCAATTCCTCTCTATGAGACCATAAATCCAAGAACTATCCCGACAAGGCTCCAAAGGCACACTTGCTCAAATTTAGCTTCATATTATATTGTCAAAGTGTCTCAAATGTCTCTTGGAGGTCGTCCAAATGCATTACTTCCTTTTTGCTTTTGACGAACATATCGTCCATGTATACTTCGACATTCCATCCTATCTGTGGACGAAACATTTGATTGACTAACCTCTAATAAGTAGCTTCCACATTTTTCAAGCCAAAAGACATCACCTTATAGCAAAACAAGCCTTGGTTTGTGACAAAAGATGTTTTCTCTTAATCTACCTCGTCCATCCTAATCTAATTACATCCTGAGAATGCGTCCATAAAGCTAAGTAACTAATGCTTGGTTGTTGAGTCCACTAGTTGATCAATCCGTGTGAGGGGATAACTATTCTTAGGACAAGCTTTGTTCAACTCAGTGAAATCCACACATATCCTCCACTTTCCATTAGCTTTCTTCACCATTACCACATTGGCTAGCCAATCAGGGTAGTTAACTTCCCGAATGAACTTGGCTACTTCTAACTTTTGGACTTCCTCTTTTATGGCATTGTCTCGTTCTAGGGCAAACACTCTTTTCTTCTTATGAACAAACTTATAGGACAAGGTCACATTTAGACGATGAGTAATCACACTTGGATTAATCCCTGGCATATCTTCATGGCTCCAAGCAAATACATTTGTACTCCTCTTAAGAAATTGGACGAGTTCTTACTTCGTCTTCTCCTCCATGCTAGTCCCAATTCTAGTGAACTTCTCTGGATTGGATTCATCCAAAGGAATATCTTCCAATACCTCAATCGACTCTACAACTATCCTTTTTTCTTCAATATTCATCATCGATATTTGCTCGTCCATGTGCAGCATGGCCAAGTAGCATTCTAGGGCTGCATATTGATTCCCTTGTACTTCTCCCACACCATATTCTATTGGAAACTTAACAGATAAGTGGTAAGTGGACATGGCAGCTCTCCAGCTCTTCAGGGCATGATAGCATTATATGAGGAACAGTAGTCGACAACTAGAAAGTTCACTTCTTTAATAATCTGCTAGGGATAGGCACCAACCACAACCGGCAAAGAAATGGTGCCTACTAGTAAAACCTTCATTCCTCCAAAACCAATTGAAGGAACAATAGCTGGTCGAAGCAACTCTTTATCAATTTTCATCTGCTGAAAGGCTAAGTAGTAAAGGATGTCTGTTGGGCTTCCATTATCTACTAGCACCCTTCTTGTCGTATAGTTTACAATCGTCAAAGTAATATCAATCACATCATCATGGGGATGGTGTAGTCTCCTTGCATCTTCATCTATGAAAGTGATTGTTGCTTCATCCATTCTAGAAATTCTAGGTGGATGACCAGCAAGTTGGACTTTCTGCACTACCCGAAGGTAGGTCTTCTTGGATCTTAATGAGTTAGCTACAGAAGTACCTCCCATAATGACCTTTATCTCTCCTAAAGGTGGACGAGTAGGTTCTTCCATTTTGCCCTTCATTGGCAATCTCTAGTCCTTATGGTCTCGTCCAACAAAGTTCCTCAGCTTCCCCTGCTTTATGAGAACCTCAATTTGTTGCTTCAAATCATAACACTTGTCTATGTCGTGACCATGGTTTCAGTGAAAACGACAGTATTTGCTCTTACTTGCTAGGATCTCCCTTCATCTTATTTGGCCACTTTAAGGATGGGTTGTCCTTAATTTGCATTAACACCTGATCAAGTGAAGTGTTTAAAGGCATATAATTAGAATATCTCCCTGAGGACGAACCTGCCGTTTTACCATCTCGGTTTCTTTTATATCCCATCTTAGCCTTCTTTGGATGAGGACCTTGTTCTGGGTGATGTACATACCCAGTTTCTACCCGTTCAATCTTCTTCTTCTTTTTTGCAATGATCGTGTCCTCTGCATTCATGAAACTCTGGGCTAAATGTATGAGTTCAGCCATCGTTTGTGGCTTTTGCTCATACAATATATGAATGAAAAAATCCGAAGTAACCCCATTATAGAAGGCTGCCAAAAGGATTTTGTCATCCATCTCGTCCACTAGTAGAGCTTCCTTGTTAAAATTACTAATGAAATTCTATAGGCTTTCATTATCTCCTTGCTCCATGTTCAATAGGCTAGACGAGGATTATATGTATCGTTGACCTCCGATGAAGTTGTTAACAAATAACTTGCTCAACTCCTAAAATGAAGCTATAGTATTTGGTGGCAATTTGCCAAACCAAACCCTAGTTGACCCCTTCAAAGTGGTAAAGAAGGCCCTACACATGATCTCATCTGGAACACCTTGAAGGTGCATCGTTGTCTTAAATGTAGCAATGTGATCACAAGGATCTCTCATCCCATCATAAGAATAAAGAGTTGGCATCTTGAATTTTAAGGGCAAAAGGTGACTGGTAATAGACGCTATAAAAGGAGAATCTAACTTACGGATGAGATCATCCATATGATGAGTTCTTTTCATGGAATCCTTCATCTCTTCCATGGCCTTTTCCATTTGGTCCATTTCTTTTTCAAAGTGAGGCACCCTTCTAGTGACAGTGCCCCTTAATGGATCTCCTCCTTCAGTGCTATTTTCTGCCCTTACTTCTTTTAAGTTTTGTCTTGGTTCGTCTACACACCTTGTCGATGTTGCCTCCTCCTATTGACCTCCCTCGTTAACTCTTGGTTCTGCTATGTTAAGTCTGCCATGACAACCACCATGAATTGCAACTACTGTTTGAGGTTTGCTAGTGGTGCTGGTGGTGGTGGTAGTGTTAGTGCATGGTTTGGATGACTGGAAGTATTTCCACTCTCCTGGTGCTTTGGACTTGTAGCCATTGACCTAGTCCGGACCATACAACCCTTTTTTCTTAGGAAACAGTATGGTTAACACTTAGAATTAACCAAATCTTACTCTCTTTTTCCCACAGACAGTGCCAATTAATAGTGTTGAAAAATCAATGGGTTGAATGGGCTGGGCTTCAACAACAATTTCGTGACTTGAAAAGAAAAGAACTATCAAAGGAGATCGGGATGAACCGGCAAAGGACCTTCCGATGGTTAAGTTAGTTCTCTCTTTTGGGAAATAAGTAAGGGGAATGTATAATTGGTTGAACATATCTTAGTTTGTTAAGGGTGAATCCCTTTTATAGAGAACTTGGAGTGGGTCTACTTGTTTGGTTCCACTAACATCATGGGAGATGTGTGGATTTCATGGAGCATTGCATGAGAGACAAGTTGACATAGTAGAACGTGGGATAGAACTTTAAGGAGTTTATCCCACATTTAGGAAACTGAAATCTGGTTACTCATATTGAACAACTATTGAGCCCTTTTTAATCTCTTTGTGCACTTGCTCCTTGTTATTTTCTAATTTTTCCTTTAGGGTTCATCCTATACGTTGTTGGGTTTGGACGATCTTTATAGACGAACTAGACTTTGTATTTTACTATCAATATATATTGGTAAAGTCTCATTTTATTTTTTATGTTTAAGTCTTATTTGATATAATTATAGAGTTTAAATCCTATTGAAATTATAATTTCTAATCAACATTAACATAAATAAATAAAAAATGAAAAGAAAAAGGAAAACGTGATGGATGGCTATAAGGAAGTAGGAATATTTTTTAAAATGTAATCTGCAACGTAGAAATTAAAAAATAAAATAAAATATAAAACACACAAAGAAGAAGAAGTTGATATCAACATGAAGCGATAAAGTAATAAAATAAAAGTTGATAATAACAAATAAGATTTTATTTTATCTAAAAATTTGCTATAATTTCTTTTGTTAAAAAAAAAAAAAAATTGCTAGAATTTGATACGGTTACTTAGTACCTTTTATTATAAAGTATCTGTTTATATTTTTCCACTGTATTACCATATTTTATAATATAAAAAAGGTGTATTACCATATCCATAAAAAAAATTTTAAAAAAAAAGTTTATTACCATAGTTTATTATATATCAAGTGTATTTTTCATAAATACAGTGGCAACTGACAAATGTATTACAATAGTTTTTTTTTTTTTTTTTTTTTGAGAAAGAGTGTATTACAATAGTTGATATAGTTTCAAATAAGAAATTCCGATAAAAAAAAAGTTATCATAATTTCAATAATATATATCTATATAATTAATAACATGATTCTTTTGTTTGGGTTTCATCATTTTGTGTACTAAAATACCCTCATGCAAAATCACAAACATGTTAAAAGAGTAATTAAATTTTTTTTTTTTTAATTCCTAAGTTTTAAGTTTTTTCCTTTCTCTTCTCCAATTTAAATTTTCAAACTTTTATTAACTCTCACGTAGAGAAAGATCCTAATAATTAGGACATTATCTTTATCTTACTTTTAAATATTATAACACTAAACCCAAAATAAAAATTAAAACAGCGCCTCATATTATGAACAAAGCACGTGTGATGAGCTAGTTATTTAATAACTTTTTTTTGAGTTTTTTTTACATAAATTTTTTTTTTTTGAAACTAAAATTTTTAAGTTTAAAAAGTGTTAGTTTACCAATTTTTTTTTTAACTCTAAAAAAAAAAAAAAAATCTTATCTATCTATCTATATATATATATATATATATATAACTGAAACCTCTGAAACTCTCACAATTTTTTACGTTAGCACAATATTTAAATAAAATTATCATTTTATTTAAATAAAATTATTTTTGTTTAGTTCAAACTTAACAAGAAGTGAAACTCTATCTCTCTAACAAGTCCAACTTAAACTCAAACTCATCATTTTTTAAAAATAATAATTATTTTGTTTAAAAATAATTTTATTTAAAAAGTGATTTTCATCTCCATACAACTATTACCCATTCCCATACCCCGGTTACACGCCACATTACCCTTTAAGATAAGAAGAAATATATAAGTTTCAGCAATATATAAGCCAAATTTCCCGTTTATCCTTTATAAAAAAAAAAAATATATATATATATATATATATATATAAGCCAGTATGCATCTGGTTACTTACTTTCATGGAGAGCAATACTTTAGAATAAGTAGGTTGAGTCAAATATATCATATGCATGGTTTGGGAATTGTTTGTGATGCCTCAAGCTTCGTAATGTTGTAATATGCACTCAATAATTAAGCTACGGCCTTTTTTTTTCTTTTTCTTTTCTGATAATGAAACTTGAAAACTATATAGTTTAATGCAATGTAATGTATGCAAAATAAATGAGCGACTGAAACATGTCTTTGACATTTTAATTTGAATGATATCAGTGACTATATATGATTTTTTTTCATCATTTAAAGTTTAGACCTATTAAAAGTTAAAACTTATTGTTTTATGAGTTCGGGTATTTTTTTTTTCTTCTTCTTATATTTCTCTTTTGAATAATCATATATTTTTTAAATTGTTTCAATAACTTATTCTTTAATTATATATCTTTTTTTTGCATTTTAGAAGTTTTAACATCTAAATTTGTGTTAGTTTTTGCAATAATTGAAATATCTAAATTTTTTATTTATTTGATGGTTGATTCACCACCAATCTCCTCTTTCATAAGTACGTACCTTCTTTTTTCTTTCTTTTTCTCTTTGGAACACTAGCCATTCAGGTTTTTCTCTCTCACTCTTTAAGTTTTTAGTTTTAGTAGATATATTAGATTCCAATTGCTTCTTAATTTTTCCGCTCCTACTTAGAATTTTGATTTTAGGTTTTTGAATTTCTTGAAAACGTCTGTAACATCTGAAACTGTCTTGACAAATTTTTTGTACGTCATCAAACAATAATTTTTTCATCAAATTATAACACAAATTAAAATTATACAAGCACAAATCATAATGTGGTATTTTTTTAATCAATTTAAAATTTTATAAAATTAATTTTAGCTTACCTTACAAATATATAAATTCGGTGCTATCTACGAGTTATAAAAAACAGTACAAAAAACATTATTATATTTTGTTAACGTATAACCACCACTACCTGAAGTTAAAATTCGATTCCTACTTCTCTACCTCTTCGTCGTCGTCTTCTTCTTCGATCCCCCAAAACCGAAACCCTAACCCTAACCTCCCCATTTTGCTCCGATCATTCTTCGCCGGAATTCTCAGAGGCAGCGAAGATGGTGTTAGCACAGCTAGGTACGAGCATATCGCGTGCTCTTCAGCAGATGAGCAATGCGACCATAATCGACGAGAAGGTCCTCAACGAATGCCTCAACGAGATCACTCGCGCTCTCTTGCAATCCGATGTGCAATTCAAGCTGGTCCGCGACATGCAGACCAATATCAAGAAGATCGTCAATCTTGACGACCTCGCCGCCGGCCACAACAAGCGCAAAATCATCCAGCAAGTACAAATTTCTCTCTTTTCTGATTGATTCTATTTTTCTATTTCTGTGAATCTTTTTTTTTTTTTTTTTTTGTTTAAATTTTGATGTTTGTGATTATTTTGATGAAATGATTGGCTTTTGCTACCATGAGTTTAGAGTTTAGGGTTTGCTTTGAAAAGCTAGCTAAGCTATCGAAATTCGCACTTGTTAATTGGATTTGTGTGTTATAAACCTGTTTATAGAGTAAAAAAAATTAGCTGGTGATAGCATGAGTTTAGAGTTTGAAGTTTAGGTTTTGCTTTGGAAAGCTAGTTAAGCTATCTGATTTGCACGTGAAAATTGGATAAATTTTAGTGTTATTGTTATAGGAAAGTGAAAACCTGTTTATAGGGGGGGGGGGGGGGGAATATAAGAGTGCCCAATATGAAAGAGTTGAGAGAGCTTGGTTCTATTGTCACACTAGTTTCTAGCTTATATAGTTTAGTGGATTGAGGTTTTTGATCAATAATGATACCATGGCCTGGAGGCCCTAGACTTGGGTTATTTGGATTTGGTTTTTGGAATTCTGGAACAATTTTGACAAATTTTGAGTGCTAATAAAGGGCCAATTTAGGTACAATTCCTTAGGTGCTTTGAATTAGGTTCCCCAATTGAAATTAACATCATGGTTGTATTAACCAATGCAACAAAAATAGTGATATCTTTTCTAAGGAAAATTAAATTTTACCATGTGATTTATTGGGCAATGCAACCACGTGGATGAATTTAACAGGGGGAACCTAAGCTTTAGCACCTGAGGAGTTGTACTTCAGTTTTCCTTGCTAAAAAAAATCATTGATGTATATTTTTTTTCTGTTTTTAGTTCTTGTATGATGGTATATCTATGCTTCGTCAAATAATTCTATCCTCATGTGACCATGTTGCATTTATTGGTAGCAACTAAATTCTGCAACAAAGTTACTTCTTTGTGTTGGGGGCTATTTTGTTAAGCCTTAAAAAAACCCATTGACATGCTCTTTCTAGTAAAGTTATGTGTCTAGTGCATTTTCTGCTAGGATATGCAACTGCAATCTTCATTATCAAAATAAATTCAAAAACAAAAAAAAAAAAAAAAAAAAAAAGGAAAAGGGAAAATCCTTTTTGTAAATTATGTCTTGGTATCTGCTGTGCTCTTAATCTTATTAAAGGGTTCTTTTCATTGTAGGCTATATTTAACGAACTCTGCAAAATGCTGGATCCTGGGAAGCCTTCTTTTACTCCAAAGAAAGCGAAACCAAGTGTTGTTATGTTTGTAGGTTTACAAGGTATGTTTTTTATCAGATCACTTTCATGCTTATTGGATCATTCAGAAATTGTCATATACAATCACTTCTATACAGATTGGGATTTTTTTTTGGCGAGAAATTGTCATATACAATCACTTCTATACAGATTGGGATTTTTTTTTTGCGAAGTTTCGATGTGAACTATCTATCTGGGTGTTGTATGCTATGATTGATATGTGGGTCCAAAAATATTTTTGCACTATTTTCATTTTGGAGTGTACTGTTTCCTTTTATCTATGTGCATCTTATTATGTGTGTGTGCATCTTATTATCTTTGTGTACAACAAATTCAGGGTCGGGAAAAACCACAACGTGTACAAAATATGCATATTATCATCAGAAAAAGGGCTGGAGGCCGTCCCTCGTGTGTGCGGATACATTCAGAGCTGGTGCTTTTGATCAGCTGAAGCAAAATGCCACTAAAGCTAAGATTCCATTTTATGGAAGGTACTTCTTTCACATTCTACTGATTTTCTGTGTGTGCAAATTGTGATTTAGAGTGTGATATTTTTTTTTTTTGATAAGTAAATTTAGAGTGTGATATTGAAGTGTGGAGATAAGATTTTGTGAAGATTTCTGTTAAAAAGAAACGAGGAAGCAAGGAAATGTCAACAGCCACACAAGCTATATTGTTTAAAAATAAAAATTGTAGAGAACAATAATGAGGTGCATAAGGAAGCCATAATTTTTCTTCTACTACACTCTTAGAATGCTAAATGGCTATGCATAGATAAGCATAATGAGCTTTGAAATATATTTTCATTCTTGAAATGAAGCATTGTATTCTGAGGATGTTATAAATATTTGCTTGTGCTATAATGAAATGGACTTATTTATGGGGGCTTCAATTAACGCTATTATGATATTAATCAGCTGTATCTAAACTTGTAATATCTCGTTACCCTTTGTGGGGGAAATTCCCTTTCTCTCTCTCTTTGGAGGCCTTGCAAATCATATGAATGGCTTTTAACTGTGTTTGATCTCATTGTAATTTACTCATCCTTGGGATGTCTTGATGTGCTCATGTCCCATCTCCTGGTCCTAAACCCTTTCAGTGCAATTGTTTGTTGTTTAGCTCCTTTTTCCATTTTCCCTTTTCCCTTTATGGTCTATACAGCCCTTTTCTTGTGTTTTTTCTTTTTTATGTGCTCATGTCCCATCTCCTGGTCCTAAACCCTTTCAGTGCAATTGTTTGTTATTTAGCTCCTTTAGACCCTGTTCCGTTTTCCCTTTATGGTCTATCCAGCCCTTTTTCTTGTGTTTTTTTCTTTTTTATTTGTTTCTCTTGCCCCCCCCCCCCCCCCCCCCCCTCTCCTTTTTCCCCTTTCCTCCGAATCCAAAAGAAAATGAAAAGCAAAACAAAACAGGAAAAAAGAAGAAGATGAAAGTATGATGACACAAATAACTAGTTCATCTCTCTCTCTCTCCATGAAATAGGGAGGGTTGCGGGTGGGAGTGGGAGTGGGGGGCATCATTCAGTAATAAAAAATTGAACCCCAATCTCTTCTTCATGTAAGAGGTGATGTTATTTCAGTATTTCTTATGAATGGGATGTAAAGAGTGTTTTTCTGATCGGTAAATAAAAACTTTATTTAAAAAAACAAGAAACTAATCTAATTCCTTGTACACTTGGAAAGCAAAAGACTACCCAAAATTACATAAATCTACAAATCTAAAAGAGAGGGATGTAATAGATGTAGTTTAGTGACTGCTTATATTATGAACGGGATTTTGTCAGCTATGACATGGTACTCTAGTTGTGCCTCTAGAGCATATATATATATATATATATATATATACATTTTTTTTTTCCTTTTCCAGAAAGGAGAGAGAGAAGAAACAATACTTTCAGTTCCTTTTTTTGAATCTCTCTCTTTTGTGATCTCCCTAAATATTCTGTTTGTTTTGTCATTTGTTTACTTTGTTTATTATTGTTATCATTATCACTCTCATTAATAAGGTACGGTCGCCAATTACATTTCATCAAATAATGCATTGTTTTTTATTTAAGTAATAATTGAGGTGGTTTTCAATGATACAGCTATACAGAATCAGACCCTGTTAAAATTGCAGTGGAAGGTGTAGAAAGATTCAAAAAAGAAAACTGTGATCTGATCATTGTTGACACCAGTGGGCGTCACAAACAAGAAGCTGCTCTTTTTGAAGAAATGCGTCAAGTTTCTGAAGCAACGGTAATTTTCTGGTATTGCTTTGTTCCTACTTCCTAGTAATTTGTAGTTGATTGACTGTGCTAAGATATTTTCTTTGCCTTCCAGAAACCAGATCTTGTCATATTTGTTATGGATAGCAGTATTGGTCAGGCTGCCTTTGATCAAGCTCAAGCTTTCAAGCAAAGTGTTTCAGTTGGAGCTGTAATTGTTACGAAAATGGACGGGCATGCAAAGGGAGGTGGTGCCCTTAGTGCGTAAGTTCTATTGCAACAATTTAAGCCTATTTTCATGTTTCTAGTTGGTTTTAAATCTAATATTAAAGCTTCAATGCATGCATTTTGCTGAAGCTGTGCAGTTGCTACTCAAAAGTGGTGTTCTATACTTTATTTAAAATAGACCCTATATTTCTTTAGTAGTGGACTCATTGTGTGGCAAAGAAAAAAAGGATGGTGAGACACTCATTATGGGAGGGACATAGAGTATCATTTTCGTTATTTTTAGTAAAGAATACCATTGAGTGGTAGGTACTTTCATAGGCCATTAAGTTATTCATTTGTCACATGCTATTGTATTGTATGTACATGCATAACTACATGCATGATGATTTGAGGTTTGAATTAGCAATAAGTTGGCTGCAGCTTTATAGTTTGTTATAAAGAAAGATAAATCATCTAGGGTTGCTTATTGTTGTTTACATTTTGATTGCTTAATCTAGCACCGTGTACTTGTTAGATGGAATGGTACCTCCCCAAGCCTTACTCTTTGTTTGGGAATTCATAAAGGAATGGAATGGAATGGAATGGAATGAGTAAATCATAAAAGAATGGGAAAGAATAAAATGGAATGGATTGTGTTTAAGGAATGGAAAAAAAAAATGGAATGGAATGAAGAAATCTTGTTCGGATGTTTTAAAATAAAGAAATGGAAAAGAATGGAAGATACATAACCTTATTGGGAGTAGCATAGAGAGAAAGCATTGGAATCATTTTATGACAATATTACTATTAGACCCCTATTTTATAATAAAGGGTTAAATATATAGGGGATTTTTGGGAATTTTAGTAAAAATTTCATTAAATTAAATTTCATTCCCTCCGATTCCTCCTAGTTTGAGTGTTAGAGCTTTGGGGTTCTAGGGAGAGTTGGGTGAACGGGTTCGAGTATTAGTGTAGGATTTGTAACCAGTATTAAAAAAAAAAGACATAATGCCTCAGTTTTCCTCTTTAAAGTATATAGCCCCATTTCATAGAGGTTTGCAACAGTGGATTTTGTTACCCAGTAGCATTAGGATTTTAGTTTATTGTAATTTTTCCAGCACCCTTGGCCTTCAGTTCCTGGCTATAACTAATTCTAAGGCATCTCTTTTCTTCTCTACTTTCCTGGGATTGTTGGTATTATTCTTGAAATCATATCACCCCAATTTCTAGACTACTAATGAAATATAAAAGAGTACTTGTGAAAGAAATCGTTTACTGTGTGCTTCTAGGATTTCTAAACATGTTTGGTGGTGTTCATGGTTGGGTATGTGATTTTGGCACAATGTTTAGTATGCGGAGATTTGAAATTGACATTTCCTGATCTTTTTTTTTTGTGTTTGTGTATAATATAACAACCTCACCCTTCACCGTGCTCATTTGAAGGGGAGGATATGCCATTTGAGATTGAGCTCATTGGCATGATCTTTCTAGTTATTGGAGAATCAGGATATCTCAGTTGCGGTCTTGAGTGGGACTAGCGGAAATCTTGTTGTCATAGGTTTGTTGTGCATGCAATGCAGGACTGGGTTGGGAGTTGAACTGTTGATTTCACTTTTTGATTTGTTGAATTGTGTGAAATGTATGGAAGGTTTGGCAACATGATGGAGATTAACAATGAGTTGTTTGTTTGATACTGTCTTACTATTTTGCACCTCAACATGCTCTTGGCTGCTTTTCCTTGTCAGGGTGTCTGGTGAGCTATGGTGTTTTTTTACTTTTCATGCAAAAAAGAGCTATGCTGCCTGCAAAGTCTTTTATTGTTCACAATATAGCTTGGGAGTTCTTATAAACCTTAATCATAATTTCTCCTTTCTGCACGTGTTAAGAGTGGTGAGACAGAAAATTAGCATTAAATATGATGTTGCTAGAGAGCTATTGCATAATTTCTCTTTGTTGCACGTGTTATGAGGATTGACGAGACAGAAAATTACCATTAAATATGATGTTGCTAGAGAGCTATGATAGTTTGTTTTGTGTTTGGAAGTCAGTAGGTGTCTTGGCAATGTTTAGAACTCTTTTCCATTGTTGGAATTCTGGTGTTTTTCTATGCAATGGAGGGTATCCATTCTAAGCACAATTCAGCTATGGCTAATGTGTCATGCATTTGGTTCATGTCTCTTTTAGCTGGACGTTTGAAAGGTGTTGAGCTTCCATAGTTCCATGGAAAAGACAAGATGATGCTTCTGAGATCACTCTTTGAGTAGAAGTCTATGTTCGGCTTTTGTTCATTCTTTTTTCTAATTTTTGGATTTTTAAGATATTAGAAGTTTGATTCTTCTCTTTTGATGTTCTCATGTATTTCCCATGCCCATTTGCACTATTTGATAAAATAATAATACAAAGAAAAGATAAAATTAAATGCAATGACATGCCTATTTTACATGTTTGAATATTCAACACAAAGGTTGGGTCATTCATATGGTGTGATCTGTAAATAGCATAAATTAATTAACTTTAGGTGGACCTAAGAATATAAAAAACAGTCATTGATACTTTACATCTTCTCTAAATTACAGTTTCCATAAATTATGGAATTATAAGCTACCTTCAATTTTAGTTCAATTTCTTATGAAATGGAAACTTCTTGCTAATTTTAATAGAAGCAACTTAAAGTTTAAACCGCGTCTCCTATTTTTTGCTTTGAAAACTTAATTCTGTTGCTCTCTATATGTGTAGTGTTGCAGCAACAAAGAGTCCTGTTATATTTATTGGAACTGGGGAGCATATGGATGAGTTTGAAGTTTTTGATGTTAAACCATTTGTCAGCCGTCTCTTAGGTGAGCACCTCTTTTACTGCTCTGACTCTTGAAATTTGTTAATTCAATTTCTTTGGAATGTTGTTAATATTTCTATGTCAATTATATTTCCATCTAGGCATGGGTGACTGGTCTGGATTTATGGACAAAATTCAAGAAGTTGTTCCTATGGATCAGCAGCCTGAACTTCTGCAAAAGCTTTCAGAAGGGAACTTTACATTAAGGATTATGTATGAGCAATTTCAGAATATAATGAAAATGGGTCCAATTAGCCAGGTTAGTCCCTGACTTATACCATCTCATTGAAGCTAAATCAACAACAATGTGCCTTTAACTTTTATTATATATTCTTAGTTGTGTAGGGTATGCAAGAAATTATAGGTGACCGCTATTTTCTTTAGCTAGATTAATATGTGACCACTTGGTTTCTCTGGAGGTTAATTCCGGATGGGGTTGGGGGTGTTGAGTTTCAGCAGTCATTTTGGAATTTTTTACTGACATGTGCTGTAAATGTTGAGCTTCTGATTTGGATCTGGAGAGGCTGCTCCTTAATGCTGATGACTGACTTGGCTGTGTAGGTTTTCTCAATGCTTCCAGGATTTAGTGCTGAGTTAATGCCAAAAGGTCGTGAAAAGGAAAGTTCAGCAAAGATCAAGCGGTACATGACCATGATGGACTCCATGACAAATGAAGGTGAGTCGAGACTCGATGCCATTTTTTATGTGGTTTTGCTCTGCTTGCCGCATGGTTGACTTTATAGTGATTCAACCCATTATTCTGATTCTAATAGTTGACTAAAATGTTGCAGAGTTGGATAGTTCAAATCCAAAGCTCATGAATGAATCTCGTATGATGCGGATAGCCCGAGGTTGTGGTCGTCAACTTATAGAAGTAATGGAGATGATGGAAGAGTACAAGCGCCTTGCCAAGATATGGAGCAAAATGAAAGGGCTTAAGATTCCTAAGAAGGGTGACATGAGTGCCCTATCACGTAACATGAATGCGCAGAACATGAGCAAAGTCCTCCCCCCACAGATGCTGAAGCAGATTGGTGGCATGGGTGGCTTACAAAACTTGATGAAGCAAATGGGATCTACAAAAGACATGATGGGGATGTTCGGAGGTGGAGACAAGTAGATGTTGCCCACAGATCTATTGATGACTTTGAGCTCACTTCCAACTATGGCTGTAACAACCATATTGCCTTGTTGGACAGAAAGGCACACAGGTCCTATGCAGGTTGATACTACTGACCATTCTGCTTTGCCAAATCAATATAAATCTAGTGACATAAAAAACTTTCACATCTGCTAATTTGCCCTGTTATGATTGGTACAGAATAAACTGACATCAATGGTTGGCTCATGCAAAAATGATATTACTCCAATCATAACTTGCCACCTTAAGAAGTTATGAAAAATGTTTGTGAAATATTTTGTAGTTTTAACATTACTCTTGCCAAATATATTTATTCTTTAGAGGGCCACATTTGGTTTAATCTCAAGCATAGTGGCATTTTGTTGTAATATGATTATATGAAAAAGTGAGCATAGAAATTCTCCCTATAGTATGTATTTACTTTAGAAGGTTTTTTTTTTCTTTGCTAAATATTTACTTTAGAAGGTTAGTCATGAAATAAAAAGAACCAAAATGATTTTGAGGGTATGAGGTAGATAATCTTTCGTTAGTATGAAAAAAAAAAATTGTATCATTGCAGTTTTCCACCTTATCTATCCACAACTAGCCGGGAACCCGTGCAATGCACGGGAAAACTTTGCCTAAAGTATGTTTGTCTCAAACTTTGCATAAAAAGTATAATTAAATTATATTGGTGTCAAACTGAAATAATAAATACTACAGGAAGACTTAAAAAAAATAAATTGGTGTGCATCTAACTAAAAGTTTCTATAGTCCTCTATAGTTTCTACTGCAGGATACCAAAATTATTTTTGTATCATAGATTTTGTGCCAAATATTTGTGGGTAGAATCCTATAAATTGTTTAGATTTTCAGAAATGACAAATGCTATTAGAATCTATTACCGCAGTATCTCAATTGTTTGTCAATATCTAAACTTATGATCATCTTCATGCTTATGATGGACCTATCACTTTCATGCATTTGTTTAAAAAAACCTTGATCCAACTTGCAATTCGAAAGCACACAAACAGTTTGATCCAACTTGTGAATTTCTTAATCGGTTGTAAGTCGTTAACATTAACAAATTGGTTTAGCATATCAAAAGTCGTTAACAAATTGGTTTTCATACCTATTATTATAGCATCACAAATGACTCAAAATTTAATTTGAATATAGTTGAATGCAATATGACTATTAGTGACTATGCCATATCACATAGCATTTGACTTTTTCTTTAACATGGAAAATTCTTAGGTACTCTTAGAGTATAGTAAAATAGATCTCTCTCTTCTCACATTCATAATGGACTCCACCATAAATTTAATGAGTGGACCTTACCATAAATGTGAGATAAGGAAACACTATTCACCGTGCTTCAGGAATACTTAAGAAAGAATTTATCATGTAGCATAGCAAGAGAAGCACTCATTATCTTAGTAGACAATCCTTCCAATGTGTAGCTCATTGGTAAGATTGACTACTATCTTCAATTTGGGGAATCCTAATATAGCACTCAAAATGTGTGTGTGTGTGTGTGTGTGTGTGTGTGAGAGAGAGAGAGAGAGAGGTTTTGAAAGAGGAAGAGAAAATAGAATGGTGGGATTATTGAGGTTAGACTGTACATTTCTTTTTTATTTTTATTTTTTCGAGTGATTGTATATTTTCCTTGACCATACATCTCCATTTGTTTACACAGAAAGGCTAAATTAAGACTTGAAAAATGAGTAGGAACGTTGGTTTGGTCAAATGGGATCAGTGAATCCGAACTACAAACCGTTGTTTGTAAAAAAGTTGAAAGAGTGTGTATAGTTTGAAGGGAAGCCTGTATGGAGGAAAAGAGCTTCTAAGTGAGTCAGGGTCTTGGCCTTCAAGTTTCATATATGCATGGGGGAGGAGAAAGAGAGTTTGTAAGTGGGTTAGGGTCTGGGCTTTGATCTATACGTAGGAAAGGATTATACTTAGGTCATAATATGTATGGAATAAGTGGGCTTGGACTTTTCATAAAGTTTGGTTTAATTGTCAATAACAACCCATCTTTTAGATAATAATGAAAAGAACTTAACATGATTTTTTTAGTAACCGTAAAAACAACTTAACGAGAAGAGGTTAAAAATGCTAAATGCAATATTAGAGCATCACATGGCAGGAGCTCATGCACTCCCGCATGAGGTCTCTGCCTATATATATATATATATATATATATATATATATATATATTGATGCGTCTCTTAATTCTCTAGGTAATACTTAATTTGATCGTCCGAAGTTTACACTCAAAAGATTAGAAACCACACATGTTCAAAAAGGATTGCCCTGAATCATCTTGATTTAAGGGAGAAAAAAAGGATTATTCTAATTTTATTTATAACAGATATATTTTAAAATAATAAACAGTAACATCAACCTAATTAATTCTAAATACAACTTTTTTTTTTTTAATGCCAACAGTATTTAGAATAATATAGGAACAATTTCTTGGATTAACTGGCATCTCTAAATTGAACGTACTTGCAACACATCGCTTCCGGCCACCTTCAAGACAGAGCTATTGTGGATTAGATTAGAGGATTCAAAACATTGAACTCAAGAAAAATAGTCAGATATTTTTACTAATCTATAAACTCGACATTTATTTGAACTTGGTTTCGTACCTGATACTTATATAGAGCCCATGTTAGGGAAACCTCTCTTGAAGATCTATCAAGAGCAGTGATCTGTGCCTTGAGTGCCAATGCAAAAATCTTTATGTCCAATAATCATTTTGAACAATGGAAACTCTATCATAAAGATGAATTTCACAAAAGATATGTACTCCATCTTTCTTTCTTTCTTTCTTTTTCTCTCTCAAGAGATCACTTCTTCTATGGTTGAAATGACTGTGAACCTCTACTTTATATAGGCATGCAAAAATTAAACGCTTTCAATGCATCATGTAGATTATATAAAACATATTATACGTTGTTATGTGCTATAAGTACCAATACTCGTCCATATGCTCAGAATTTCAAAAGTAATCGTGTTGTTCCTTCTTGTGCAAACCCAACTATGGAAAAACTTTAATGTTCTCATAACTCCCCAAGTTCAACAAAGTCGATTTTGCTAAAATTCCTTGATAAAATTATACATCTAGGATTAAAGTTAACATTTAATATTTCATGTTCCTTCCTGTCTTTCCTTTTAAAGCAAAATGCAAGGGACAAGTAATGTAATTGTGGCAGGTTAAGACCATAAGAGGGAAGTAATCATGACTGTAAAATTTGGTAGCATAATTGAGTAGTAATGTTTTTACTTTTTACACGTACATTCACTGATTCACCTTGCACCAAAAGAGAGAACGAAAGAGGGATAGAGAAAGAAAGAAATTTATGGTTCAATAATCAAAAAACTTATTTTTTATACATAATTTTAGATCACAAAAATTTGAAATTTTAACATTTGATTGATCACATAGTAATTAATCTTTGATTTTCTTGAAATTTTGAAAGCATTAAAAATATAATAAAAAAACACAATTCAACAGTTAGATTTTTCAAAATTCACACTCAATATAAAAATATATGATGAGTTTATAGAGTTTCTTTCCAAACAATATAAAGATGTATGATGAGTTTATAGAGTTTCTCTCTAAACTAGTTTAGTGAGAAACTTTGTTCTTACTTACAAAGCTCAACTAATATTTTCATTTTTCACTAATATATATATATCTCAAGAACACTTGCTAAAAAGTGTGAACTATGTGAAAGTAAATAGAATTTTAGTGAAAAAAAGTGAAATAATGTAAGAGAATTTGATTTGTAATATTAGCATTGTAGGGATGAAGAGCCCAGATGAGGATATTGGGCCGTGGGCCGCGCCCGAGGATGTCAAATAGCCCGAGGACATATAAGTACTAGCAAAGATAGATAGATTATTGGGCCGAGGAAGAGGTCAGATCTTAATGAATAGGTGACATTGTCCAAGGAGCGATCCCTCCTCGGCCAACAGGGTGAAGGCCTAAAGTCTGACCACCCATCAAGTACTGGGCAGCAGGCAACTATGCTTGGGAGGATAAGCTTTAGCAAAAGATGAGTCAACAAAGATATGAGAAATATCTGGGAAAAAAGTTGCTACCACCTCATTGAATGCTCTACATTTAACCTCCTGGCCGCATTAATGTGGAAGTGATACATGAACAGTAATTTTCAGCCTTACAGCTACCTATAAAGACTTCAAGAAGGTGCTGATGAGACAAGTATCAAGGAGATTGGCAATCTAATCTACACATGGAAGGGTGAGATGAAAGAAGGGAAGGGAATATAAAAGGGAAGAACTCCCTTACAGAGGGGGTGATCAGAAAAACAGAGAGAAAACCACTGTGTAACCAAGAACTTGAGCACTTGTATAAGTCTAAGAGAAATATATAAGAACAGACCTTCCTTGGACTTGACCAAGGAGCATTTTTTTTTTTTTTTCAAACTGTTTGTCTTGTTCATCCTAACTAGCCTATTGTGATCAATCTTCTAACTCATTGAATGTTCAACATTAGGCCCACTCTCTAAAAAATTCATTGTTTTGGGCTCATTGGGTCATTGCCTAAACCATTTGGGTTATGGACTAAACCGCGCCCTTACAAGCATCATCACCCAAAATGACCAGAAATAATTACTTACATAGAAAAATGGACAACCCAATAATCATTTATCCAGCTATCTATATATTACTAAAAATTGAAGCGTAACATTTAATGTTGCTACGCTCACGTTGAGCCACATCAACAACTACATCATCATTTTTTGTTTCCAACTTTTTTTATATAAAATAAAGGAAGCTATTAAGGTAGAGAAAGAATGATATTAAGGTAGAAAGTGTTCTTGATATAAAATAAAGGAAGAAATTAAGGTTACTTCTCTCTCTCTCTCTCTCTCTCTCTCTCTCTCTCTCTCTCTCTCTCTCTCTCTCTCTCTCTCAATTTGTTTTTCATTTTTTGTTTGATTTTTTTTATTGCATCAATTCTTTAGGTTAATGAATTTTTGTGTCAATTAGAATTCTACTTTGAGTTGATGCAATTTAGTTTTATGTTTTAAGTTGTTATCTTTTATATTCTCTTTGATTACATATTATCCTACTACATTATACATATAGTATATAATAATATAATGTTATTATATTACATAGAATAACTTGGATAATTTGATGTTTATTGTTATATATTTTATTTTTACTCTTTTTTCTTCTCATCTTATTTTATTCAACATTTAAATCCAATCACATCCTCCATACTATTAAATTATGTAGCACAAATCAAGAAAATGGCTAGACACAAACCTACCTTCCTTTACCATACATTGGAGGAATCAAAATATTTGTGTGATAAAGGGTCATATAATTTATAATTTAGATAGCACTCTTTGAATGTGTCTAGGCCTATAAACTGAGCAATTTGTAGACTTAAAAGGCTATGAGAATGAACTTTTTGAATCAAGACTAAAAAAACATGAACTACTATATATCATTTAGATAAAAACTTTTATCATAGATACATTAATTTTTTTATGCCACAAATTTAAATCACGCAAACTTAATAATTTTATATTATGTGTTAGCATCATCTCTACTTCTTCTCCTTCTTCTAAAAAATATTATGTATCATCTTTAAAGGATGCCAACAATATTAATATTTAGGGAAAAGTTACATAAAATATTGAGAGAAAAATGTTTATATTATAATCTACTAAAAATTCTTTTTAAATATTTAAACCTTCCTATTTTTCATATCATTGACATGTTCTACAATTACTATATGTGTTAACTTAAGTCTTAATATTTTTAAGTTGTTTCGGCAAAAAAAAAAATTTGTCACAAAAGAGGAGTTCATGTAAAGTTTTTTGCAAAATGAAATATCTGTTTTGTAAGGCCACCAAACTTGATAATTTGCAAATGATAGAACCACTCGCAACAATATTTGCATAGTTATATAGTTCCAACTAAAGCAATCAAGTATACTTTTAGTCTTCAAAAAACACATATCTACCAATGGTTAAACGTTCATCTTGGGTAATTTTAACTTTTCATATAATTTTACCTTTACATACTCATCTATTTTAATTTTTTTTTCCGGAAAAAAAAATTCTTTAGTTTAGATATTTATAAGTAAACAATGAAATAATGGTTCATGAATAATCAAAAACAAAAAAATATATTATCTATACATATTTATCTTGTGCGATTGTAACTTTACATATAGTTTTGCATTTATATATTCATCTACTTTAACTTAGATGTTTATAACTTAATAATGAAATCTATAAATAAGGTAATTAAAACAATCATATTTCTACAATTCAAAAAGTCACAATTTTTTTTTTCAAAAAAATGCCTTTTACATTTCATTGGAATTATTTTTAAAAAAAAATTTAATAAAAACTTCGACATACCACTAACCTAACCACTTCATAAATTACAAAAAATTTAAAGGCTCATTATTACTTCCGTTAATATATTATGGATTTCTTAATTGATTGAGACCAAACTAGAGAAATGCCTTCCATATTTCCTTGAAAATTCAAAAAAAAAAAAAAAAAAAAAAAACCTTTGACATACCATTAGTGTAACTACATCTATACCTATTTAAGCCATCTGTGATATCTATTTCTTATTGATGACCATAAAATTTACAACTAGCAAGAGAACATACAAAGAAATAAAGAATAATGAAGGAAGAAAAAAAAAAGAAATCAAACGTCAATTAATAACCATTATTTGGAAAATAAAAAAGGTGGTCAAGAGGAGTTAAAAAATAAAATAGAGATGGCTATCTAATGGACATTGAAAACTTTATAGTGCAATAAAATTAACCATTACATTCACTTAATTAAATCAATAATCAACAATTAAATATAATAATAGAAAATTTAAACTTAAAACTAATCAAACTCTGATTAGAGAAATTATATTTCCTATCATAACTAAAAATGAGATGTTCTTCAATAATTTAGAAATTATATTTAGAAATTTTATATATATATATATATATATATATGTATGTGTGGGGTCCAATAATGGACGGGCCAGGCCCATTTGCTGATGAAGGGTCCAAACGCCTAAGCCGAAAAAGGTCAGGGCCAGAGCTCAAGAATAGTATGGCCCAATTGGCCCGGAGAAGCGGCCGAGGACAGTGCAGTCCTCGGCTGACCCAAGAACAAGGGCAGAAAGGTAAAGGGACGTGCTTGAAGGGAAATCTAAAATATCTAAGAAAGGCTTCCTTTGCCACCTTCCCCATGCATATCTCTGCGCCTAACAGAGCCTTATCCATTAACTTTATCAACAACTCTCAACGACTTAGGTCTGGGACTGATGGGACAAGTATCAGTCTTGGAAAGGTCGACCCTACACGTGGACGAAGGAAATTGAATGCATGCTAATATAAAAGAAAAAATATGTAACCTAAAGGAGGGGGGTTCCGGAGGTGGATACACTTGAACCATATAGGAGCTCCTTAACAAAACCACCGCCGGGTAAACACGACTAAGCCTTTCGATCCCACTCTCTACAAATGATATTGTATGGGCCCATTTACGTGCGAACCCAACTCTGCTGCGGTTTAACGCAAATCGTGTCCCTACAATTGGCGTCGTCTGTGGGAAGGCTTGCGTGTTAGCTCGAGCGGTGGCGAAGTTGAGCTTCTGTCGAACAAGGGACTACGAGGATGCCTGTATCACCGGCGACATATTGTTGCTATTCCAACATAAGCTCCCACTAGGGGCTACGTTCCACGGTGTCAACGACATGGGCAAGCCTAGGGGCTTCAAACATCAGGCCAGCTTCACCCATCTTATTCGAGGAGCTAAACCTTCGGAAGATAAGCAAATAAAGAACAATACAAGACCCAAGCCTCTGGGGAAACCAACTACTTAAAAAGAGAATACAAGTTTTGGACAGAACCAAGGCCTTGTATGGTCCTCGGACCCAAGCCTTTGGGGAAACCAACTACTTAAAAAGAGAATACAAGTTTTGGACAGAACCAAGGCCTTGTATGGTCCTCGGACCCAAGCCTCTGGGGAAACCAACTACTTAAAAAGACGATACAAGTTTTGGACAGAACCAAGGCCTTGTATGGTCCTCGGACCCAAGCCTCTGGGGAAACCAACTACTTAAAAAGAGAATACAAGTTTTGGACTACTTAAAAAGAGAATACAAGTTTTGGACAGAACCAAGGCCTTGTATGGTCCTCGGACCCAAGCCTCTGGGGAAACCAACTACTTAAAAAGAGAATACAAGTTTTGGACAGAACCAAGACCTTGTATGGTCCTCGAACCCAAGCCTCTGGGGAAACCAACTACTTAAAAAGACGATACAAGTTTTGGACAGAACCAAGGCCTTGTATGGTCCTCGGACCCAAGCCTCTGGGGAAACCAACTACTTAAAAAGAGAATACAAGTTTTGGACAGAACCAAGGCCTTGTATGGTCCTCGGACCCAAGCCTCTGGGGAAACCAACTACTTAAAAAGAGAATACAAGTTTTGGACAGAACCAAGGCCTTGTATGGTCCGAGGACCCAAGCCTCTGGGGAAACCAACTACTTAAAAAGACGATACAAGTTTTGGACAGAACCAAGGCCTTGTATGGTCCTCGGACCCAAGCCTCTAGGGAAACCAACTACTTAAAAAGAGAATACAAGTTTTGGACAGAACCAAGGCCTTGTATGGTCCTCGGACCCAAGCCTCTGGGGAAACCAACTACTTAAAAGGAAAAGCTGTGTTACATGGATTCTCTAGTTTGCCCTCGGATCCTCAACACTAGAGGGACCAGTATGGAATGGAGTAACATGTTTCCAAAAGCATAGCTGAAGTCATGCAGTGCTCGGTCACTCCCTCGGATGAATTATTTAGAATTTGTCGTCCTCATACAATATTCTCGTGCTGACTACGGAACGTTCAACCGTTATCTCGGTTAGTTTCCTAAGTTTAACTTACTATGAGTTATTACTATTCTGCCTGATAGTGTCGATAGATTAGAATTAGTTGGATCGTGTTTCAAGAGTTCTTGCTTTAAATACTGCCGAGGAGAAACACACACATGGAGCACACCAACTCACAAAGTAGTTTTATCAAAGGAACAGCATTCAAAACAAGTAAAGAAATCGCCATTTTTTACTAAAGCAAAGAGATAGTACAGTGTACAATGAAAAACTGGAATCAGTTTGTGTCAAAGCTCACTACATAACCAAAGAGAAAGGAAGATACAAGAGAATAAAGTAAAAGCCGAGGAAGTAGATCAGAGGAGAGGTTGGCTACAGCTCCAAGACGTTGTTCTTCCTCAATGCTTTCACTTGCTCACAACTCAAACAGCAAAAGAGACCCAACTTGAGCCTGACACCGCTGAAGAAAAGGGGCAGGGAGTTGGAAGCTGAGGGGCTTTCTCTAAATATTCGCCCGCCACAAGGCAGAGGCGCTGATGGCGGAGAATCTTTCTTCTGACACACCAAAGTTCTGGCGTGAACAGAACCTGCTTCGGATTTTGACTAAAAGAGGGAGAGACATCCTTTCCCCTCGATCGAAATGGAGCACTCTCTTGAACTTATGCTTCCTGTGCCCATACCTCACCATTTTTAGTCTCATAAGGGCACGGCGCTCCTGTGAGGGAGGGAGTTCTTTCTTCCCAACTCTCGCCTCAAACATGTTATGCTAAGGGAGGACAGCACTGAGTATAGGAGCTGTGATTTGGGAGAAAACTAAGGAATTGGTGCGAGGGTGAAGTAACTTTCTCTTCTATTTATTTATTTAAAGAAATAAGGTGGTGGCATTTAATGCACGCAGTGCCCTCAGGAACGCTACGGACAAGATGGCTTAGGCTCAATCTCCAATGCCACCTGTAACCAGGGGATTAAAGGAGTCTCTGGAAGGTGCACCTCGAGCATTGGGACGCCAGAAAGCACCACGTAACCATAAACTACGTAAATACCCTTAAAGTTATGGGCGAAATAAATTCGCGGTCCAGGCCTGTTCTGCATGGGGGCCCAGGAACAATGGCCCCCACCGAGGAATAACTGTTGTCGAGGACAACTTGCTGCTCGGCACCTCGTGAAATACCTGAGGAAGAGGAGAAACTAAACTCAAAGAATCTTGGACAGAACCTAGGACTTGTGCAGTCCTCGGACCCAAGCCTATGGGGAAACCAAATACTGAAAGAATCTAAGTTTAAGGCAGAACCTAGTCGCTACGAAGTCCTCGGACTCAAGCCTTTTGGGAAATCAACTGCTCGGATGGAGAAGTTTCTCTGCTCAAACACTGGAAAAGGTTAAGGCCAGTATGCTCAGGAGATGACGAAATGGCCTAATGATCGTTAGCCTAAGGAAACTACTCATTGGAAAGGTGACATATCCTCGGACAGTTACTTCTTACACCTTATCTAACACTTAGCCCCCATCTCGGCTAATTTAAGGTAAGCCTTGTTTCTCACTGGTCGGATTATTATGTCGAATATTAATAACTTTATTAAAGTTGTGGTGGCGTCTTTTTATTAACAAATATTTCAGCCTTAGTTACCATTAATTCAAATGCTATATTATTGTGCCGAGCAGCGTGTGTAAACTTATAAAACATGAAAATAGAACATGTGAAATAAATGAATAGCAACTTTTATTAATATGGAAAATTGTTACAACGTACAAAGAAGGGCTTAAACAAGCCTATACAAAAAATGAACTGTCAAAATAACACTAGCATCCGCAGTACAGATAAGTAAATAATCAGCTGCCTTTTAAACTCGCCTTCAAAGCTTTTCCAATCTCTGCCTCAGTGCTACTCATATCAGGAGACGAACCTTTTTAGAAAAAGATAAAGGAAAAGGAAGAAGAATTGGAACACATGGAAGCACTTCAGCAAGCTCTTGTCACCGAATAGTGCCGAGGAAGAAGAGGATGGAGGAGATGAATGAGGAAGATGGAGGACATGAGCAAGAGAAGGAGGAGAAGAAGAGGGAAGCAATGAAAAGAAAGTAAAAGGAGCAAAAGAGGGAGAAGGAAAAGCCCCAGGATGGAGCTGGTGGTGGAAAGAAGAAGAAAGAAAAGTAGAAGGTGGCACCAGTGAACAAAGAGAGGAAGAAGCAGGGACATTTAGTCCCTGCCCCAGTCCCGACTCCTAGCACACCGGAACCACATTAGATATGCTCATGAGAGAGCGGGTGGTGATGATGCTGTGTGTTCTCGGCTCAGTCACGTCAAAGATGCAACGTGACGAGTTCCTGCTTCGGATTTTGGCTGAAAGGTAGGCGAGACAAATCTTGAGTCTCTGCCACCCTTGCCCCGATCGAGCCATCTCGAGCTTAGCCAGAACAAGGTATTTTTGGGACGGAGAAGGTTTCTTCATCACCTATGACTGTGGTGAACGTATTATGAGTCAAGGTATAATCGGAGGATAAATGTAAATTCTGGGAGGAATCTAAGGATTTCAGTTTTCTGGGGGATTAAATGATTCACACATGAAAGAAACAACTCATGTCCACCCTCTTTATATAAGGGACGAAGAGGATGGCATTAAACATGTTCTGATCTTTAAGGAAATCTGCCAGCAAGAAGGCGACTGTTCCGCTCCCCCACGTTATCAGTAGCCATTGAATTCGAGATGTCTCGTGAAGGAAAAACATTAAAGGCCTACTTCGGGTAGCCAAACGGACAGAACGGATAGAGGCTAAATCAAAAAGGATATCTCGTAGATAGGAGCGTTTCCTGAGCATTCGGATAACTGCCAACGCCAGGGAAGGGTCGAATTAAATGAGCCATAATAAAGGCTCGGAGTTACCAAAACCCCCCTCTCCAACCAAGAGGCCGGACAGCAGGGTTTTGAGGGGCTATTGTGGGGTCCAATAATGGACGGGCCAGGCCCATTTGCTAATGAAGGGTCCAAAGGCCTAAGCCGAAAAAGGTCAGGGCCAAAGCTCAAGAATAGTATGGCCCAATTGGCCCGGAGAAGCGGCCGAGGACAGTGCAGTCCTCGGCTGACCCAAGAACAAGGGCAGAAAGGTAAAGGGACGTGCTTGAAGGGAAATCTAAAATATCTAAGAAAGGCTTCCTTTGCCACCTTCCCCATGCATATCTCTGCGCCTAATAGAGCCTTATCCATTAACTTTATCAACAACTCTCAACGACTTAGGTCTGGGACTGATGGGACAAGTATCAGTCTTGGAAAGGTCGACCCTACACGTGGACGAAGGAAATTGAATGCATGCTAATATAAAAGAAAAAATATGTAACCTAAAGGAGGGGGGTTCCGGAGGTGGATACACCTGAACCATATAGGAGCTCCTTAACAAAACCACCGCCGGGTAAACACAACTAAGCCTTTCGATCCCACTCTCTACAAATGATATTGTATGGGCCTATTTACGTGCGAACCCAACTCTGCTGCGGTTTAACGCAAATCGTGTCCCTACAGTATGTATGTATATAATCATAATCTTCATACACCATGACTTAAAAAAATCTAATGAATAGTTCTTCCTCTTATTTAATATCTATGTTATACAAATCATCAACCAATAAATACATGATAATGATTAAAAGAAAAAAGTTGTAGACATGATTATGGAAAAATATGATAAAACTATTTATTAAAAAAAAAAAAAAAAAACTCTTTATAAAGTCTAGGGACTAAAATAGTTTTTTTACCTAAAAAATTATTACACATAATACGTGGGTCTGCAACTAGTGTTTAATAATTTTGGTCCTCTAAGCAATGCTATCGAAATTGTTTTACATTACAAAACATTGTTGCAACTATCTTGACAATATTTCTCAATCTTCATATATTAACCTTCTCCATTCTAATCAATTTAAGCACTTCTAGAACTTGTAAAAAGTTTTATGTAGATAAATATAAGAAAAAGTACAAAAGAAATATGCATTACACTAACTAAATAGTTCAATTATTTTACATTGTTTTAATTTATTTCTTATGTTATTTTTATCATGTTTTTGTATATTTAAGGAGTATCATGGATTGAAGAGCAACATATAGCCAAATTGACCAACGGAACCTAAGTGGACTAAAGTGAACCAAACTGGACTAAATGGACCTAAATGGGTAAGATGGACCGACATGAACCAAAGTGGACCAAAATGATTCTAATCATTTTAGACTCTAATTTGAATTATAATTGGATTTTTTCTCTATTTCAAATTTAAAATGATATATATGATTATCTTTTGAGCAACAACTACTAAAATGTTACTTTAGAAATAATAAATCATAACTTCAATTGAATTGTAAATTATGAAATTAGGGTTAAGAGAAAAGAGGAATAATATATATATAGAGAGAGAGAGAGAGAGTTTAGGTGTTTGTCATGCCCTTAACTTAGCATATATTTATAACAGGGTTTATAGTATGTTTACAAAAATATCCTTATTAATTTGCTAATATATAAAAAATAAAAAATAAAAACTAGAAGTAATGTAACACTCTCCCTCAAGTTTGAGTATAGAAATCAAATGAGTCTAGCTTGAAAGGCAATTACTGAAAGGAGACACGAGCTAAAGGTTTTATGAAAATATCATCCATCCAAACAAAGGGATTGACAATTTGACATTAAGTTGAGTTGTAAACTATAACGAGAGAGAGAGAGAGAGAGAGAGAGAGAGAGAGAGAGAGAGATTAGAAATAACTTTATGACTTCCATGTAAACAATAAATCACGAGAAAAAAGGTAAAATCAAAAAATTAATCTAGCAAAGGAAATTTTGTGAGAAACTACATACAAAATTATTTCTAAATATACTATAGTAAAAATGCCTGAATTGAAAGGAAAAAAAAAAAAATATATATATATATATATATATATATATTTATATAAATGATAAATCCATTAACTAGTCATCAAGGGGAAAGTATTTTATAACCCGCACTCTCACCAGGTCAGCATACTGATTTGGTGGGACAAACTAATGGATGGATGACCTAAAAATTGAATTTTGTGAAACAAATACTTACCGTATTGGAGGGGTTGATTTCAGCGTCTCAACTCTCAATGCTTGACATCCTTGGATTTCTTATAAGTAGAGAGCTTACTCTTAATATTTCTAGAAAACGTAGTGCGAGGAGTTTTTACTCATCATGATATCTCTATCTGAGCTGAGGCTTGTACTCTTACGGAATTATTGCCATTATTATAATGCCTTTTATGAGAGCTGCTCTCCATATATTTATCAACAAAAATCAATGCCCAAATAATAGTCTCTCTCTGTTATAGACATGAAGTTTAGTTGGTTAGATTGGTAGATAGTTCTTTTACTTCTACTAGAATCATGTTGTAAATTCAGCTTTACTATGTTTGCACTACCATTGTCATGCCTCAAGCTTAGGACATTAAAATCTTGGGTAGGATTATTTACTAAGTCGCATCTCATTCAAATTAAAATTAGAAATATTTCAACTAATTAAATTATGCTGCTTGTTCATGGCATAATGAAATGTGCCTTAGCTTGATCTATAGTGTCCTTGATACTGTAGTGCAAATGATTTCATAGCAAGCTTCTGTTTGTGAGTTAATCTTTGAACTGTTAATCATCAACAATAAAAATAGCAGATACAACTAATCCCCATGTTCGAATGATTATTAAGATGTCCAAATAATTCTTAGGATGGATCTTGTTTCTTTAATTTTTCTGAACTCAATAGATTGGATTTTCTAGGGTCATGATTCATGATCATGTTTATGTTGCTTTTAGCTTTTTATTTTGCTAGGGGTCACTTTTCCTAGAGAAGGTAGTGGTGCCTTTTTAATGTGGTATTCTCTCTTAAGTTCTCTTTTTGTTACTATAGATCTTAATTTTTTGCATGAGTGTAGTGTATCTTAAGGACATTTGCTTTTTATATTTCAGAAGAGGAGGAAGCAAGTAATGATTAGAGGATTGGAGGTGATAATGATAATGTTGAGTCAAAACATGTGTTGATGCCTATCCAAAAAAAGAAAAAAACCGTGTTGATGTTGATGATAGGTCTTTTTCTGAAATTGGCACATCCATGTATTTTAATCCTCAACCTCAAGAAACCCAAGCTTTTGACCTGTGGAAAACTGCTCTGTTAGTCGCGATCACCATTTTCCCTTAAATTAAAATTTTAGATCGAAGAGTCAATGGGTTCAGTTCAGTCTGTCAAAATCAAATTTGACCATTCTCTTCTTGACTTCTTCCGCTAGGTATTAACAAATATAACAATGGTTTTTCTTTTGGCTTTCGTACAAAAATTGTAATTATCGAAAGGAAAATACGTATGAGAACATATTTGAGCGCAAGTGCTGGCACTACCTTTTGAGTAAAAGTAAATCTTTGCCTACGCTTATGTATATTTGATATTTCAACTAAAATCTAGGGATTATACATAATACTGATACATTATCATTCTAGAGCTTTTATTTTGTTTTTTTTTTTTTCTTTTTCTTTTTCTTTTTTTGGAGCATTCTTGAAATCTCATTAACACCAAAACCGTTTTGCTAAAAGACATGGGCTCCCAGCTTTTCAAATAATACTAAAAGGCCATCAAAAGTCAAAAACAGCCTACCAAATGGGCACTAAGATACACCCATCAACCTAACTCAGAAATTCAGCCAAAACGAGAAGGCGTTGCCTGGACACAATATCAAGCTCTCAAGTAAATATGGGAAAATTGGAGAAAATGGTTGTAGTATAGATGGCAAAGTCCAAACGTTATGTATTACTGGAATGAGCTCCTCATACATTTTTTTGAATATTTCATATTATTTTGAAGTCGCATCATGCAATGCCTAAACTCACATTATTATGAAGTCCACTCAAACAATAAAACCGAAAACTATCAAACTTATATCCTACTCTTTTGATCAAACTTCATATAGCAAGTGCTAAAAATTGCAGTGCCATCCAACAGAAGAAAACGTCTGATGGTATTTTTTAATTGAGCGATGCTACCAATGCCATGTGCTCTATAAGGTCCAATACTCGGTTACTGTAAGAAAAAGAAAAAAAACAACAAATACGATCGGTCATACACAATTGCATGAAAATTGTTAGTAAAGGAGTTGCATTTGTCAATATCTTTGTGCGTTGGTGGCTGAGGAAGAGAGAAGCTGTACCTGTATCCCCACTCATTGTCGTACCATGAAACAAGCTTCATGAACGAGTTATTGAGCCCAATCCCTGCCTTTGCATCGAATATACTTGACCTGAAATGAAACAAAATCCATTGAAACCAAATGGAGATTGCAAATCTCAACGTCATTTCAACTAGTCTGTAAAAGCAAGCAAGGATGAGATTGACAAAGGTGCAGATCCTGGAATCTTGTGAAGTGCAGTGCAATTGCTAGGCACAAAGGTCGAAATATCAAGGAATAGAAGATGATGCATTCTCTAGTACTTTCTTAAAGAACATTATCACAGGAACCAGAAAGCCAATCCAGCACAAAATAAGACAATTTTATTTCCACTGATGAATTCAAACAATTTCTATAAAACAAAGGAGGCCTCAAAGAGCTTGAAATTGCCATTTGCCAATATTTTTCACCAACATATAGAAGTAAAAGACCACAAAACAATCAAAGCACAAGAGAGAGATACCTTGAGTCACCAACAAAATCATTGGAGACAACATCCTCATCTGTGTATCCAAGAATGCCTCTCAGTGGCCCCTCTGAGGCATACCTGTATTTGAAAATTCCAAGGTGAATTCAGTCAATCATCAAGTAAAAACATCACATCATGAAAGACCCCAAACAACTGCCAAAAGAAGAGAATACACAAGATCACATAAAAAAAATAATAATAAATAATTTAAAAAAAAAAAAAAAAAACATACTTAATAGCTGCCTTGACATCTTCATAGGAAGCACTCTTCTCAAGTCGACAAGTTAAGTCTACGACAGAAACATTAGGTGTTGGGACACGGAAGGCCATTCCAGTAAGCTTTCCATTAAGCTGTGGAAGAACTTTCCCAACTGCCTGCAATACCAAAAACATTAAGTTACAATGACACTCACCACCAATATAAAGGGTTGTATCTAATGCAATTGTCCTAAATTATATTTCTTGGAGTAATCACCACACCTTTGCAGCACCAGTTGAACTAGGAATGATGTTTTGTGCAGCTCCACGGCCCCCTCTCCAATCCTTCATTGAAGGACCATCGACAGTTTTTTGAGTTGCTGAAAATAGAACACCATAAATTTGTTACAAAACATGCAACATGGTTTAACACAGAGAGAGAGAGAGACAGAGGGAGACAGAGACCTGTAGTTGCATGCACTGTTGTCATTAGACCTTCAATGATACCGAATTCTTCATCAACCACCTGCAAAACAGGAGCACAAAAAATTAGATAAATATCAAGAGAACAGGTAGACATTTCAAATTCATCTTCTACCAGGTTATTATTAAACATAAAAAGCAAAAGAATAATAAAAAAGATGAATAGAACATAATAAGCTTTAAGATGCGCAACCAGACCTTTGCTAAAGGAGCAAGACAATTGGTAGTGCAGCTTGCATTGGAAACAATATCCATATTTGGCTTGTATGTCTTCTCATTTACTCCTACCACAAACATAGGTGCATCAGCTGATGGAGCTGATATTACAACTTTCTTGGCACCACCCTGTAGAGGCAAATCGAAAAAAGCTCAACTTAAAAATTGTAAATATGAAGAGTAAGTGATTCATAATAAAGGAAATATATGGAGAGAGAGAGAGAGAGAGAGAGAGAGAGCATAATTGATTATCACACCAACCTTCTTGTGTGTTGAAGCCTTCTCAATTGTTGTGAAAACCCCAGAGGATTCGACAACATAGTCTGCCCCAAAATCACCCCAAGGAATCTCTGCTGGGTCCCTGAGAGAATAAGTAGTCATGGAAGTTACTCCTTAGTAGATATAACTTTAGATGTTCCTGCAATTAATACTAAATTCAGACACAAAGATAAGGACGAGATGTTAGGGCCAATACCTTTTACTTACAACTTTAATCTGTTTCCCATTAATTTCCAAAGTGGAGTCATCCAGGACCCGGATGGTTCCCTTGAAAACTCCATGAGTAGAGTCGTACTTAAACATGTATGCCTACAAAAAATGTACAGTAAGTTACTGCCAAACTATCATAAAAAGAGAACTCAAAACGACTAATTAGATCACTATCCTAATGTAAAAGAGAAGTTAATAGTCCAACTCTCCCACCTCATGAGTAATAGAAAAGGGAAAAAAAGAAAACACAGGGATGCAACCAAATGCACACTCATAGAGTGAACCACATGTTTCAAAACACCATATAATGTGTAGGCACCATAGCGAGCCAAGAGCCATATGGGTCCCTAATATAAGGACAATAGCACTAGCAGTCTGAGATGCCATTGTTTCAATCAGATCCTCTACAACTAAAAGTGCAAAGACAGCTTTCCGAGGTCCCGCGTTAAGGAATAAGTACCCAGCTGCTTGTCAGAGGACCTCTTTAATAGGGTTTCACACTTCCGCTCCAATTTATAGTAGCACCTCAAGAGAGTACAGGGCCTTATGTATTTATATTTTGTCTTGTAGATCAAGATCACATTTCTCCCACTCCACTTGTTCTATTTAATTTCATTTCTAAAATGGGTTTAGATCGAGATGCAAATAAAATTATGTTACAAAATTGTTATATTTTATTAGATTAATTTTTGGATTTTAAAAGAATTTTTTTAATTTTTGTTTCTGGGCTATTTAGTTGATGTGGCATATGTAAATGACACAGTATGTTTTCATTGGACCAACTATCACATGTGACATTCTTAGGTAGCATTTAACAGCCATCTAGGCACAGGCATGGACAGAATGGATCCCAATCAAAACAAACCCTAATGTTAGAGGAGCAGATCAAATTTTTAGAACATTAGGGGGCAAAATCAAACTACCCCAAACTTTAGGAGTGTAATTTGCGATTTAGACTTTAACTAAAACAGAAGGACTAACTAGTAGCAAAACCAAAATTTTAAATTGGACTTCCATAATAATCACCAAATGTTCATCATCCAGTATCTCCAAATCTGTGATTTACAAGAAAGAGACTGAATGTACATACCATGTACTTAGCATCAATAAAAGGATCATTGACGGATACAACGTCAATACCATCCCTGGAGATTGCAACTCGAAGTACCAACCTTCCAATTCGACCAAAACCTGTGTAAGATGAGGATCATGGATATATCATCATTTGTAGGCAGAATGAAATAACTTCTGAATGATATGAGGCAATAAGAATTTTACTATTTTTAGTAGGTAAGCAAAGAAGTCACCTAGCACATGCAATTGAAATTTTAAATGGTACATCATTTCGGCCACAAAAGACAAAGAATGACACAAGCAACCACTGAGCCAAACTTAGTAGAACTGATAATCTAGAAACTTGAAGCCAAAATCAAGTTGACCAATAAGACTAAATAAATTTTTTCTTTATAGGAGAAACCAAGTTATACATTGTCTAGATAACAGACCATGCAAACAATCCATACAAGGTCCTACATATATCAAACCAAAGTGCCACCTATAATGCAGGCCACCTAAATGAAAAACAAATTCCCTAGTCCAATACTCATAAGTTACATTAAATAACTCGAACCAAATTTTAAGAGATCCTTCTAGAAAGGGTTGAAATAAGCAAGCACAAGGTAATGCATTTAATCTTAAAATCATCAAACCAAAGCATGAGAGAATCAATCACCATGATCCCACTAAAATTCAAACAAAAGCATCACAAAGTCTCTAATTACATTCTTTTTATGGCCACAAAGAACAGAAGCTCCCACCCAACCCTAAAATGCAACCCACCAAAAACCCCTTTTGTTGGCAGGGCAGCACTCCGACCTACATCAGAAGCAACGCCCAAAGAAAATCCTTTGAGTGCTTACCATATTCAGAGGACATAACAGCGGATTAGACCCTATCCAAGTAATTTACCACATTGGGCATAACAAACAGAGTTTATATTCCATAACCAAGATAGATGGGACAGCTGTTATCATGTACTGAACTCTTTAAACTACTTAATAATAGACCCATAAGCAAACAATGAAAAAACTACAGAATTTTAGTAAAACTGTGAAATATCTCAACACTTAAACAATGTGCAAACCCATAAACCCCTTTATAAGTAGTTTCCTCTTTGGCATCCCAAGCCTTACTTTTCACCTGCTATTAACTAACATCAATAGTAAAAACCATAAAAGCAAAAACAATACACATAAATCACAATAATCTACAGCTATAAATCCTCACATTAACATCCAATCTTCAAGTCAACTATAAATATTCATTTAATTAATGCATAACCCTACAACTACAAACAAAAACAGTTTTAAATATGCTTTAACATACATTATCAACCTGCAAACCACTGTATTTCTAAAAACCAAAACAGAACACAACAACAGTACTCCTAGGAAAACATACCGTTGATTCCAATCCTTGTCTTCCCACCAGTCCTTGATCCTAAACAAATAAACATAAAAGTGAGCACCACCAACAAGCACAAAATCACTAATACATCACAGAGAAATTTAAAATACAAATAATTTGTGTAATTTGCATTCATACTTGGAACTGTAGGAGGTGCTTCAGTAGCAGTAGCCTTAACGGGCTGGACATTCCTCACACTACATGTCCTGACAATTGATTCAATAATTCCAGTTTCAATCACTTCAAGAGAACACGAAATTCATAATATAGACATACACATACTGCATATAAACAAACAGAGATACATACGTACATAATGTATAAAAATTAAAATTGTTGGATTACTCAACTGTAAGGAAGATGAGCCACTGGGAACAGAGGTACCGAAAAGGCTAGATTGGTGCTTCGACATGTTGAGGTTGCGACTGAAACTGATGCTTGAAACCTGAGAATTTTGAGAAGATTAGCAGAAAATTCATTAACTAATAACAATTATATTATTTTAATGTGTGTGTGATTCTTTGTGTAAATGCAGAGTAAAGAAATCAAGCTCCAATCGATATAGACATACATGATCTTATAAATAAAAAATTCAAATTCAAGCTAACTTGGACAAAATTGCAGTGATTTTAATTTTTTTTTTTATAGTAATAAAGTTTATTTTTAATAATGATTTTCTTCATTTTGCAACATTTTCTCACCAACCAAACGCCTCAGCAAAACAAATTTAAAAAATAAAATAAAACTAGTTAAAAGAAAAGTAATGAAATCAACTCTGAAATATATATATATATATATATATATATGATCTAAAAATCTAATCAAACTCATTAGAAACTCAGCCAAATTGAACTGGTTTTTACACTCCTCGTGGTGCTTGAGTGATGAAGTTGCTAATAACCAAAAAAAAGATTTCTTTCATTTCGGAAAATTTTCTCGGCAACCAAAAGCCTAAACAAAATTACATTTCCGTTTAGAAAAACAACAAAACCGAACCAAAAAAAAAATCAACAAAAGCCGAATCGAAAAAAACAAAAACTCATCAAAGTTTATGGAAATGGATTCAGTGAAGTAATAAAGAATAACAACCTTGGAAAGCCGATCGGACGGTGAAGAAGAGGCCTCGATGAAAGAAGCCGTAGGTGTAGCCGCAGATCTGAGCATGGTAGAAGCAGCCATTTTTCAACAGACAAATTGCAAAGCTTTCTATCTCACAGAGTCTCACACTCACAAAATAATATCTCTGTGAGAGAAAACCCTAAAAACGAAGCAAAGAGAGAGAAGGCTTTTTATGAAGCGTGCGGCTGAGGCCAATATATATATATATATATATATATATAAACAGAAATCAATGTGTTATGATTTGTTTTTTGATATTTTTAATTTTTATATTTATAAATGTGAAAAATCGAGCGGAGGTTCTTAGGCAAATAGAGAAATGGAACTGAATTTTTTTTTTTTTGTCTGCCTGTCTGACTTGCTTTGTAATTTGCCTGCGATTCGCTCTTTTTTTTTCTCTCTCTTTCTTTCTGTACTGCTTGCTTACTGTGTTTTAAAAAAAAAAAAAAGCGCAGGTTGGCGGTGTATTCGAGGTCTTATCGTCTGGATTTATGTGTAAACCTGTAAGAATGGTGCACCGTTGGTTTTTGCCGGCCTAGGAATGGATGGTTGTGATATGTTGCTTTTCCAAACGTTGCTATGGTGGCCTGCGAGGGTTCTGTTTTTGGAAAGAAAACAGAGTTTTTTAAAAAATAATAAAATTGTCATAAAATTTTGGATGTTTTGTCTTAATAGGAAAATGAAAATTAAATAAATAAATAAAAGTTATACAAGTTGTTATTGGTAAGGTAATAAAATAATTTCAATGATAAGTTTAAATTATAATCGATAAGTCGATAACAACTAATCACCTATAATTTATTGTGAAAATGTTATAGACATAATACTTCTCTAAAAATTTAGGTCCAATATTTTATGCTCTAGTGTTCTAAACCAATACAATAGAGGCGTGGACAAAAAAATATATGTTATATGCAAGGACGAAGCTATTGTTGGACCTGGAGGGCAGCCCCCCCCCCCCCGATTTAAAAAAAAATAGTATATAACTATATATATAATATATTATTTTTAACAATTTGTTTCAATAAAATTGCATTTTGCCCCCTTAACAATATTATTGATATTTTTAAATGCTATAAAAAAAAATTAGCCCAACAACAAAAATTAGGTCCAAACAACACCCCAAAACAAATACAAGAAAAAAAAGAAATCAAAGCCGATTCTAATCTACCTAGCCTAGGAGTAGGAAACACTCAACCTACCTCACAAATATAATAAAAGGGAAAAAAGAAGGGGATTTCTAAGCCATTCAAAAAACAAAAAACAAAAAAAAAAAAAAAAAAAAAAAAAAAAGAAGAAGAAGGAAAACCTAACTAACTTACGGCTGAATACAAAGGAGAGGAATTCGGCAACTAGCGACAAAAGCAAAGGTATCCTCTCATAGCATAGAGCACCTAAGCAAGAGTAGGGAGTCAGAGACGCTGGAAGCCTGGGACGGAGATACTCAAAGCAAAATAAATTAGAGTAAAAAGAAATAGTTAAATAAAGGTAAAAACCTGACTGACCCATCTTTGTCTTTAGCCCATAATTTATATTCTTTTATAAATGAAAAAGTTGTCATCTGATAAACACAACACCACACGCAACAATCAACTCTTATTGCCATTGATGTTTTGTAAATTTTTTTTTTTTTTTTTTTTGTAGTTTTGTCTTTAGCAATAGCCTGTGATGTTTTGTGATTTTTTTTTTGTAGTTTTGTCTATAGTGTTTTTGTCTATTAGTTAGTGTCTAATAGACCTCACACATACAATATATTAAGACGATGAGTTCCATTTTCATAAATAATTGCATTATAATATCTTAAAAAACAATAATTTTGTGTATTTTTCTTTATTGATAGTTTATTAAATGAATGTTTATTTGGAGTTTCAAATTTTTTTTTCTTTTTATTTATACTTCTGCCCCCCTTAATTCCAAGTTTTAGCTCTGTCCTTTGTCTTTCTCGTATCATGTCTTATGCATTAAAACACTCAGAATCTTGGAAGTTGGAACTAAGGTAGAATTTACCCAATAAACCATTGGTTTATGTCAAAATTCTGTCGTTTTATAGTTTCCCACGCCCACCTCCTCATTGCATCTAGGCACATCATACCATACTCCTCAAGCCTTCACTTCAAAAATTGTAATCTATTTTTGATGGTATATTTTTCATAAATATAAAATTCAAAAATTAAAAGAAAATATTTATTTTAGTATTGTATTTTTTTTATTTGTTTCAATAATAATTTATTCAATCAAAAAATGAGTTAAACTTATTACACACAAACAGTTTTACACACACTCTCAAGAGCTATTGTGTGTAATAAACACTATTCGCAAAAAAAAATATTGTAACAAATTTGTAAACTATTT
The DNA here is from genome assembly GCF_932294415.1 of Quercus robur. NCBI lineage: Eukaryota > Viridiplantae > Streptophyta > Magnoliopsida > Fagales > Fagaceae > Quercus > Quercus robur. The sequence goes on from NC_065537.1 coordinate 4,683,272, forward strand.
GTTATAAAAATTTTATTTATAAAACAACTATAAAAGACTTTTTTATGATATTTCTTTTTCTAAATAGATATAAGGAAAAAAAATTATCATTAAGGTGTTTTCTAACAACAAATTATATTTTTAAGATGTTTTCTATAAAATAAATAAATAAATAATAAGAGCCAAACGACCTTAAACCCTCTCTTAATCTGAGCCAACAACTCAGGCTGATCTTCACCGTTGATCTATGTGAGACTTAATAGAAAATGGACGGTCCAGATGCATGGTAGTATAAAAATACAATGAGATTGGAAGTAGAGGAAAGGGGTTGGTATGAAAAATGCGTAGGTGAGTTTGTCGTGACTCAAGACGCCCTCCTCGAAGGCCACGTCGGACACAGTCTGGGCCTCCTTTGGGCTTTTCCTATTTTTTAGATTTTAAGTCGGTCCTACTGGTCGGCTGGGTACAGTTTCGGCTTTGGGTACGGTTAACCCTGTTAAAGGTTAGGTTAGTGAGAATTTGAGCTAACCGATGACTTGAATTTTGAGCAAAACAACTTAGAGCATCTCCAGCAGCCTCTCCAAATTTTTGCCTAATTTTTGCCTGTTTGGAGAATGAACAGTGATATTTAGCTTTTAGCTACCCACTTTTTAAAATACACTTTCCAACAGACTCTCTATTCTTTCTCTATCTCATTTAAATATTATTTATTCATTCTTTCTTTATTATTTCTTTAATCTTTCTTTATTATTTTTTTATTCTTCCCCAATAACTATATTTTTCAAATTTCTAACAGCTATATTTTTAAACTTCCCAACGGTAACATTTTCAAAATTTTCAAAACTTTTTCAAAATTTTCAACAATTATATAGGCTTTTTTTTAAGGGTCATATTTTTCAAATGGTAATATTTCTCAATAGTCATATGTTTCAAAAAACTTGATAAATTTTAAGATTTACATAGTTTTGATAAATTTCAAATTACATAGAATTTTTAAAGTACCTGTACAAGACATATAGTCATGAAGATCAAGCTACAATTAGAAGTATTCATGAAGATCGCATAGTCACTCATTTGTTGGCTAAAGCAATGTTGTTTCAGCTTAAGAATAAAATCTAGAACTGACACACAATTGTAAAAAACATTATGTATTAAATTAACCCCACTCCTCCTGTCAACAACCAGCAAATAAGCGATGATACCAATAGGGACTAGTCATGGGAAGCATATATGAATCTCACCAGTACTACATTAAAGAATAAAAACATCAATACAAAAGAAGTTTGACATTTCACAGTTAACATGAAATACTAAACCTGCCTGTTTCATTGTAGCAAGCTACTGATACAAAAGAAGCTTTACATTTTAAAAGCTAATGAAAATTAGCTGTAAAGTTGAACATCATCTTGGATACATGTATATAGTACAGTAGGATCACATTGCAACAAAAAAAAGTGAGTGACCCAACATGTATCCTTAGTCAGTAGAATCATATTGTAACAAAAAAAAGTTTTAAACGCTCTCTTAATCATACAAAACAAGAGCATTGATGAATATAGTAGTCTAATGACTAGACCTTCGTTTTTCAAGGATCTCCATTTGGCGCTGATGAATATATTCTTGCTGCATTGAAGACAATGTACTTATATCCATCATCATAATCTCTGTTTCCTCCTTCACTTGTTTCATTCTAATTTTCTCCATTTCATTGTCCTCCTTCAATCTATCCAATCTCATTTTTTCCATTACATTTGCCTCTTTCAAATTTTTCATAGCCAATTCTATTTTCATTTTTTCCATTTCAAGTTTTTTATCCTCAAGAAGAATTCGAGCCATCTCCTGCTCATGGTCTGCAAGACGTCCTTTCTCAATACAAGCCATTTTCATCTCATTCATTTTTCTTTTTTCTTCCATCATAACATTCAATACATCTTCTATGTGAGAAGTCGTACCTTCTTTGCATTTTTGTTTCTTCAATCTTTCTTTTTCAGCTTTCACCCCCGGTGGTCTCTCCAAGTTTACAATCGGAACTTGTAGAGCATCATCATCCTCTAAATGTTCAAACTCCAGATTAGAAGGTGAAGATGGCTCAAATCTCCTTTTTTTCATTTTTTTTGGTTGTTGATTGTTAACAATAACCAGCCACTTTGGTGAGTGCTTGCACTGTGGAATTACCACTTCATCTCTTTGCAATCTATTGTATCACCCTTGCAACTGAAAATTATATCCAATCTCCAATCTTTTAGGTTCCGAAACATAAAGTATGATAAAGACATATAACAGAACATGGAAAAAAAGCTCACACACTCCCTGAACTTTGAGATGAATCAATTCAATTGGAGATGACAAGGGAGTATGAATCAGTTCAATTGAGATGGAGAGAGAAAGTTTTAGAGAGAGAGATAGACAAACTGTAGAAGGCGCCCACTGTAAAAACAAAATTGGTACCAATACCATAAAATGCAAAAAACAGACGAACATAAAAAAATCAAATCAATGAAAATCAAATCGAAACAATCAAAGAAAATACATCACATATTTATAGATTCTAAACATTAGCTCAAAACAACAGAATTGAATTAAGATTAAAACCAATACTTTGGTTGAAGGCACAAAGATAGACCCAAAAATCCCAGATGACAAAGAAGATTCTTTAATTGGACCTAAAAAGTTCAGAAGTCAAGGAAGAAGATGACGCCGTTTTCTTATTCCCGTCCATTGCTTCTCTCAGAAACCTCTCTGTTGGTGTGTGTCTATATATATATTCAACAACTACTGTCTAAGAAAAAATTTCCCAAGTTTCCCCTGCCTTCTCTGTTTTCCTCAGAGCAAGATTTCAATCATATTACTGTAACACATGAATCAAAATGCATTGAAAAAAAAATAAAAGAACAAGAAGAAGGAAGGAAGAAAGAAAGGGATTAAGCTCTGTATCAGGGAAGGCCTTAAGTCGAACAGTTGGCATGCAAAAATAGAGATGAAGCCAAAAAATTTATTAAAAAATAAGAAACTAAAAGGAATCAGATTAGCTTATTGACTCTAAATAAGATTGATTAAATAGCTATAGATGAGATCAAGAAACAGAGTGAAAAGAAAAACACAAATCAGAGATACATAGAAAAAACCCATAAATCCAAAACTAAATTCAGACAGTAGCAATAGCAAATCATGCAAAACCACCAATAAATTCAAACATTATTCAAAAAAAACCATGAAATCAAATTTTGGGTACCGATTTCCGTTGTTGACCGATATTCTCAGATTTCCATTGTTGACCGATGTTCTCAGATTTCCGTTCTTCCTCACTGGTGGTTGAGCCACGATTTGGGCTTCAAAATATCTGGGCAGATCGTTTTGTGAGAGAGAGCTTCGTCGGTTTTATGCTTCACCGTCGTTTTCTGATGAGAAGCAAAGAGAGAGTTTTTTTCTAAAGAGAAGCAAGAGAGAGACGGAGTGAAGAAGAAAGAGAAAGGAAGGAAAGAGAAAAAACTATTTTTTTAATTCAACCGGTATTAGTTTAATGAGAAATATTTTTTGCAAACGCTACAGTGATTGCTACAGTGCTCTCCAGACCTGGAGAGTCACTGTAGCAAATCTAAAAAAAAAAATAGAGATAGAGAGGCTGCTGGACTTCATTTTGGGCGTGAATAGTGGTTTTTTTCTCCAAATTTTAGATATGCCTAGTGCTGTTGGAGATGCTCTTAGAAGCCATACCTGGTTTTATTATTAATTAGAATTAGGTTAACTGGCACAGTTTGGGATAATTTTAATTTTAATTTTATCTCCTAACAAAAATGTTTCAAGATTTGCATCCATAATCCTAACTTTAAGTATTGTTTAGATTTAAGTCATTACATTAATCTGTCATGATAATGAGTTTGTTAAGTGCTAACTAATCTAAAAATGTCTTCTTCATTTTTTTTCCTTTTTTTTTTTCATTCAAAACTTTGTCGTTTTTTAATCTTATTAGAGTTGTGTTAGATATTATTTTGACTAAAATTACAATTTACAACATTAAAGTTAGGGATTTGATTTTGCCTCCTAAATTTTCAAATTTTGGATTTATAACATTTCATCCTTTTGAGCTAAGATGACATTTAAGGAACATCTCATCAAGGCGCATGAACGAAAGGGTTTCAATCCAAATGATAAGTTATCGTTAGGGATATGGATCTAAATTTTAAAAATTTAAAGGAAAAAATCAAAATCACCTCAAATTTTAAGGGTATAAATTGCAATTTAGTTTTGAAAAAATATTCATGAATCATGAGGCACATTATTTTTTTGGAAAGTTCTTTAAACCCATTACAATGACATTCATAAAATAATCATATTAATAGTAATTTTGAAGTGTTTTAAACTCCATCATAACAACCGCTTGTGATTCTGTGATGATAATCATATATTCATTTTAATAATGTATTTTCAAGTGTTTTAATTTATATATTTTCTTCATAAATATAAATAAAATATTAAGATTAAAAAACATTTGAAATGAACGGTTCTAACTGTAGAGGGTATCATATTCCAAGTGTACCATAGAAGAACCCACTATTTATTGGTCACATAATGGAGTGAAAATATTTAATGTAGTTGGACTGGAGGAAAACTATGTTCATGTATAGAATATTTTATCTCAAACAACCTAACTAAAGATGGTCTTGACAATAAAAGAATCGGTTAATTTTTATGCTCCCTATTAAGTTACAGTCCAAATTACCCCTTAAATAAGTGTAGGCAAATAATATGAAAACCCTAATTTAAATAGAAGATATAGAATAGATAGATTCAATCATCTCAAAAAAAAAAAAGAGAGAGAGAGAGAGAGAAAAGTTTAGGATCAATAATATAAAATATCATGGTCAATTGCTAGTAATTCAAAATACTTCAACTAATAAAATTGCTATATTTTAATTATTTAATGACGATTATTGCAAATATGATATAATTTGATATTGTTTGTCAAAAAAATCTGATGAGACTAGCCTGATATGGTAAGGAAATCTAACACTATTAGCTAGCTATATTTGAAAACGGCATTTATTATATACAAATGATGTTTATTTGTCATTGACAAGAAAGTTCATTGTTTCTGTAGTGGCTAATAAAAGTATGTTAGTTTTTCATTATCACTACTAATTATGAAAAATAGGCATATTCATTGTTATGTGACATCTTATGAGGTCTTAGGGTTTCACTTTGAGGAACAAGGACACTAACCTTTTCATGCCAACTGTGCAAAAGAAGAAACATTGAAAGCAAATGGCATTAAAATAAGAAAAAGAAAGTGTGGGGGGAAAAAAAGTCAAAGAAGAACAATTAACTAAAGATATTATAATTTCTAGTTGAAGAAGAGAGTGGATCACCTCTTCGAAGAAACTAATGGTCCAGTTTGTATTGAAACTCAAACTTACTCTAATGCCTCTAATTTTTAAACAATGATAGAGTAACCAAATCATCTTTGGCTGCACCAAAACATTATAAACAATTATAAAACTATTGAAGCCATAAAAAATTGTGAGGTAGCTTTCAATAAATGAGTTTAACAATGACTAAACAAGCTTTAGTAGAAGTTGGGTACGGTTCAAATATTAACTTATTAAGTGTGCGTTTGTTTCAGCTTCTAACTAAACAAGCTTTAGTAGAAGTTGGGTACAGTTCAAATATTTACTTATTAAGCGTGCGTTTGTTTCAACTTCTAAAAATTGAAACGCGCTTTTTGAAACCAAAAAAATAAAATGTGCGTTTAGTAAGGTTTTAAAAGTTGTTTCTTCTAAAAAACTACATTTTGAAATGTGAATAAGAGTACTTTAACAATGGACAGCTCTCACATACTTTTGCAAAAACCAATGCATGTTTCATAAATATTACCATTGGAGGCAGTATTCAATTATCAAATTGCCCAAATATTTTATTGAAAACCCAATTTTATCCTTTGATAAATCAAAGAATAACACCTCTCTGGAGCACACCTCTCTGGAGCTCACCTCACGCTAGATTCCTCTCTCCCAAATATGTTTTATATATATATATATATATATATATTTTTTTTTTTACTCAATATTTACAACAGCTAACAACAAAATCATTTCAGATATTTTCTCTCTCAAACATCTCTAAACTCAATCTCAATCAAAATACAAACTCAAATCACAATTTCAAAATTAATCAAACCAGGGAAAAAAAAAAGACAAAGCAAATTGACCCATCTAAGCCGCGGTGGGGAGGAGGACAAGTGGTGGCGGGGAAGAGTACAGGCATGCATGAACATCCGCCAGCAATCTCTGTGTGTGTAACTGTGTGAGAGTGAGAGAGAGAGAGAAAGCTTTTGGCACTCATATGTTCTAAAGTGGACAGTGGTAAAAAAGAAAAAGCAAAAGTAAAAGTGAAGATAGAGAGTTATGTGTGTGGAGGAGAAAAAAAGAGGAAAAATAAATAAATAAAAGAAATGTGTGGATGAAAAAACAATTAAAGAGATATGGAAAAATAAAATAAAGAATAAGAAATTAAAATTGAGAAATACTACTGCAATATTTTCTCAATATTTTTACAATAAATCTTAAATGATGGATTGTTACTAGTTAATATTGATGAGAAAAAATTAATTTAAGTGGTGTGTTAAAATTAAAATCCCTTATATACTTAATCAAAAACTAATTTTTGAGTAAGTATATAAAGTAGTTGATTTAAGTATGAAATAAACTCCCTTTTATGTATATATATATATATATATATATATATATATATATATATATATATATATATTTTCCTTTTTAATAATTTACCTCTCAAACTGCCACTTTTATAAGTGCTAGCCAAATATACTGCTTTTTCAAAAAGCATTTTTTAACAGTTTTTACCAAATACTCAACTTCTACAAAAAAAACTTAGTTTCATATCGCACTTTTTAAAACCCCCACTTTTTCAAAAAGTATAATAACAAAAAGTTGAACCAAATTCACCCTAAGTAATGATCATACTTTTAGAACTCAAAATATATAATTGAGTATAAAATTTATTTTCCTCTTGAATAACAATTGTAAACTATAAAGAATTAATAAAATAAATCAACAACATGTATCACAATTTAAAATTCTAGACTTAAATAAGATTATACTTAAAAAAAAAAAAAGGTTTTAGGCCACTTTTTTGATGCATTGAGAGATGCAACTAAAATTTCAAACTCACTCAATCGTGAGTAAAAATAACAATGTATGTTACAAGAAATTTTTGCTGCATCCAATTAGTGACAATGATTGTAACACTATAATTTTAATTTTAATGTTACAATTGTAATGTCATCTTATAATCGATTATATAATTTTTCTGTTATATCTCTCTTTGTTCTTTAATCTACCCCTATTAAAGTATATAAATATTTTACTATTTTGTATTTTCTATGTTTGAATCATTTCCCCATATAAATATTCATATTAAGTGTGTAATTTAAATCCAATATTGTATAATCAAGTGCAGACAATGTCTTTTCGACTTTGGGATGGAGCAACAAAGGCTCGTTGCTGACTTGCTATCAATCTAAAGATTTGAAAATTTTCCCAACAATTAGCTATTAAGGAAACACCTGCAATTTTTTAGCAAATATATTGCAAATCTTCAAACCAAGACATTAATCATTTTTTGATGTAGGCAGGGATTGAACCCCAGATCTCTTATTCAACTATTAGAGACTTTACTAGCTAGTTGAACTAACTAGAACCCACATATTTTATACCTAATAATATTCTTACAAAACTTTTTAAAGAGTTAACAAAATATAAGAATGACTATCAATAATATTTAAATTATATATATGAATGATACTTTGCATCTTAGTATATCTTATAATCTAGTATATATTAATAGGCAAAGTTTAAAGAAAGTTTAATTAGAATTCAATTATGCTTTTCTCAAAAAAAAAAAAAAAAAAAATTCAATTTTGCACCATGTGTCTAAATTTATATAGGGACCATATCATAATTATCCACTTAAGTTTGTACCATGTGTCCACTTAAATTTTTTAATCTTTGTGCCAAGTGAGTTAATGAGTGCAAAATACTAAAAATCTAATATTAATAAACTATTCTCATAAAAAAAATATTAATGAAATATAATAAAAAAAATCTCATATACTTAATAAAAATCATTATACGTTCTATCTTATTAAAAATTAGAAAAAAAAATGATCATAAGTAGTATTAAATTTAAGTAAGAATTTTAATATTTGACTAATTACGTTTACTTTAAAAAAATAATAATTTGACTAATTATTTATATTTTATAATAAAAATTGTGTTTAATTTTAAATTTATCTATACGTATGCATTAATGCGTGTTACATGCTATTTTTTCTTAATAATTTGACTAATTATTTATATTTTTATAATAAAAATTGTGTTTAATTTTTTAAATGCATCCATGTGTTTGCAAGGGTTACATGCTAGTAATTTATTATAATCTCCAAAGCCATCCTACTAACCTTTTTTTTTCAAAAAAAGATATATACTAGATTTTTTTTTAATATAATTTGATAGTTATGAGAGTAAAGATTTAAACTATGTATGCCTTCATTAGCAATTAATTGAGTTAAAAGGCTCTTGGCTACTAGAAATTGAAACTAAAACATCTACTACACATAACATATACACATGATAGGAGTTGAAATAATGGTGATAATTTTTTTACCATTAGGTTCAAACATAAAGATTCTTTTTTAGTGCAAATGGAATTGAATCTTAAATTTCTTATTGGACAATAAAAGAGTTTATAAATTCAATGAGCTATAAGGCTATAACCCAGAAAATATGCTCTTAACTTGATTATTATATACATTTCAAAAGCTATCAAAAATTTACTCTCTTTATTTTTTTTACCTCAATATAAAGATTACTTGATGGCATTGGAAATAAAAAGGCTTAGAGCCACAAAAAATTGACATTTGTTAATGTGACAGGTTGTTAATGGTAAGTAAAAAAGTGATGTTATTGTTGGGTCTAAATGAAAACCAACGAAAACTTACCAACTTAATAAAAAAAATATATTGTAAAATTTTTTTGCTTGTGTAACATTACTCATTGGAAATTTGAAAAATCTCGTGACCCAAAGTGAATTGAATTTTAAAAAATGTTATATTCACAATATTTTCACAATAAATCTTAAATAACATGATATTGCCTGTGAGAAAAAAGTATTAGAAATGTTATTTTCACAATAAAGTGTCCATTTGTTTCCACGTTTTGAGCCCAAAAAGGGCTTTTTGAAAAAAGTCAGGCCTAAAATTGCGTTTGGTTAAGCCCAAAACGCAACTTTTTGATAAAAGTTGCGTTTTGAGCATAGTGAAAAAACACGGACTAAATGCGGAAATTTTATGGACCTCTGAGGGTCCATAAATGAAAACGCACACTGCGCGTTTTGATAGGTTACCGTTGCTATCGATGGAATTACGGAAATACCCCAAATATATCAGTTCTCTAAACGCTAACCTCACGCCCCTCATCTCATCTCTCTGCTCTGCCCTCTCCGTGAGAAATCAACCCAAAGAATAGAGAAATCATAACCAACCCATACTCATGAGAAATCAACCCAAAAAACACACAGAAAAATCATTACCCAAAGCACAAACCACAATCCAAAACTACAGAAATCAAATAGCACAAACCCACGGCCAAACAACCATAAACACACAGAAAGACAGAAAGAAAAAAGAAGAAGAGGAAGACGAAGAAAGACCGAACCCAAGGTGTTCAGTTCAGGTCGTGAGGCTTCTCAATGTTCAGTTCAGGTCCGTGAGCAATTTGCTTCATATAAGTCAAGAAGCAGAAGTGTATAGCGTCAGCAGTGGTTTGTGGAGAGCTTCTGGAAATCAAGTGGAAAAAAAAAAAAAGAAAAAAAAAAAGAGAAGAAATTGAGAGAGCCGGAGAGCTTTGGAATCATCAAGTGGAAGTAAAGGAAAAATAAAAGAGGAAAGAATGAAAGAATGAGGAGCTTCTGGAAAGTGGAGGTGTGGAAGTAAAGAAAAAGAAAAAGGAGAGGATGTGGACAAAATAATGTATACATGTGTGGTGGACAAAATACAAGAGAAAAAAAAAAAGGAAAAGAAAACGTATGGAGGAAAAAAAAGGCAAAGTATTAGAAATCACAATTTAAAAATATTACCACAATATTTTCACAATATTTTCATAATAAATTTTAAGTAATTAGCTAATATTGATGAGTAAAAATATAATTTCAGTAATGGGTTCAAATTAGAACTAGTAACAACTTTTCATATAAGATTTTGTTATGATTCTTGTGAAAGTATTGCAAAAAATATTGTGGATGTAACACTTTTTGTTGAAAAATATAATTGTTGAGAATGAATAGAAAAAGAAAAAAATAAATATTAAAAAAGAATAAATTTGATTACAAAATAAAAATTAAAAAAGTGGATAGGTAAAAAATAAATGTCACTGTTGATTGTCCAAACAGCACAAAAATTTGTCTAACCTGCTGGAAATGCTCTTATATATACATTGTCCTTTTTAGTAATTTATTCCTCAAACTGCCACTTTTATAAGTGCTAGCCAAACACTCAGCTTTTTCAAAAAACACTTTTTAACAGTTTTTACCAAACACTCAACTTTTTGAAAATGCCCTTTTTCAATTATGCACTTTTTGAAAACTCCACTTTTTCATTATGCACTTTTACAAAAAGCTGAACCAAACTCACCCAAATTAGAAGTGTCATGTTATCGCCAGTTGTTATTGATAAACAAAAACGTAATTTCAGTTGTAGATTTAAATTAAAACCACTAACAATTTATCACCTATGATTTGTTGTTAAAATATTGTAGATATATAAATTTTCATTAAATAATTTTAGTAACAAATTCAAATTAGAATTAATAAACCTTGCTGCTTTAAATTTTTTGGAAAAAATTTGTGGACATAGAAATCTTAATGAGTTTTTGGTCGATCGGTTCCAAGTGGGGACGGTGAGTTCTAAGAATAAGGTATAAATCACGCGTAGAAACAACAAAAGTCCCCCACCCAAACGTAAAGCCAACGCATATAAGGTTAGGCTTTGGGGGGCGTCCTTTTCCATGTGGATTTTGATGGGGACTTGTTGATGAGAAACGTGACATACATTGTTTGTGTTTTGGGGTAGCTGAGAAGCTGCACGTGGTGCTTAATGGGAAGGAGACCTAAAAAGGTAAAAATCTCTCTACACCTTTTAGTTTCGTGTGAGTATCATGCAAAAGCATGGCAGATTTATGCTAAGGCATATGCTTTTTAACATAAGTTTGGTGGCTGACTCTGGCCTTCCTCTCAATAATTGAGAAAATGACATCAACCTATATTTCCAATACTTTTGGAAATGTTGAAATTAAAGGAGAAATAGAAAATAATAATGAGAATTGTAGAGAAGGAGAAACATAAAAGAGAAATAACACAAATAAATTACATGGATTGACTTGAAGATTTATGAAAGCATAATAGAGCATCTCTCACATTTTTTATGTGAGTTATGCATGTTAACGGGTGTTTTTAGGTTAATTGTTAATTTATTAGAAAAAATTGAATATCACTTTTATAAGAAATACAAAAATATAAAAATAAATTATTTTATCATTTTTTTCCTTAAAACATTTCTAAAAATAGTTTATAAACCAACATCTTTAGAGTTTCTGCTAACTTTTCCCTCTTTTTTTTTAAAAAAATATTTATATATATGTATTGTGTTTTACAATGAACCTCCTAATATGGTATAAAATTGATATATACTTTATATCTCTTTAATAGGAAACAAAATTTTGGTACCTAACTTTGGAAAATTATTGTGTACTTTCGGAGTATCATAAATGCGTATTCTCTTTTCTCACATGAATGGTGAGTCTCACTAATTAAATTCATGATGGGACCCACCATTTATGTAAAGGGGGGAGTACGCATTTATGATACTCCGAGAGTACCTAATAATTTTCCATAAACTTTTCACTTCTTCTATTTTGAGTTGTTACACAGGCACAATAAAGTGTCATAACATTTTTATAACAATTAAGATGGAGTTTGGCTTACTTCCCGTACTTTTTTTTTAACTGGAATCTCTTTTTATTTTAACGAGAAACTGCCACATTACCCACAAACTAAACAAAATATGGAGATTAAACTTACTACCACTTACTATTGTGTATTTAAAACAAAAGGACACCTCCAGTTAAAAAAGTACTGAAGGTGAGCCAAACCCATTAAGGTGTCAGTCCATCATAGGTCAAAATATAACTAAATAAAATATTATGTTAAGATTCTAGATCTACTACAATTAAAAATAAAGGTATTGTGAAAATTTTGTTAGGTTCCTAGATTTTCTCTTCTTTTATAGTTAACATGGTCGATTGTGATTAGTGCATAATAAAATTGTATTAATAATTAGATTGTGTGACAATAATATTACTCAAATCACAATTTTTCATATATCAACAAGTTGTATCTCTAATATTGTTATTTTAGAAATACAAAATTAGCATTGTTTTATTATAAAATATATTTTTTTTAAGAATAATTATACTTTAATAAAATAAACTCATTCAATGGCCAACAACAACAATAGTCTTAAGGGCTTTGGTTTTATCTATCCATATATGCGCAAAACAGCAGCACAAGACAAAGATTACATGTGTTTAGCAAAAAAAAAAAAAAAAAAAAGACAAAGATTAGATGTCTCAACAGGTGCTTAATTAAATTCTATATGGCAACTCCAGTTTGACTATTGCAGATAGGACATGAAACATTATTCTTTGCTCGTCAATAATGAGATTTGAGAAAGGTTGCAGGTTAATTAGTAACTTCGTACGTACTATGAACTTTAGCTCAATTAATAAATAAAGTGAAATATCAAAAATGAAAAGAAAAGAAAAGAAAATTCATGTAGAAATGTGTTGAGGTACCATTTTTCTCCCATGCCACGTGTCCTCATTTTATTTGCCCACTCATTAAGAATACCCACACAAACCCCACAAATTATTTTGGGTTTTCAAATATGCAAATATTTGAAAATATTTCCCAAATTATTACCAAAATTGGGCCCACACAAATACTTTCCATATTATTACTAAAATTTGGCCCACACAAATATTTCTCATATTATTGCCAAAATTGAACTACAAAATTATACCATCTCTATGAAAGCCCATACCCATTTATCTTGTCAGCAAAACCCAAAAGGCCCAACCAATTTATTACAAAGCTCGTTGCTACACAACACCCATTATAAAGCCTGTTGTTACACGGCACCTAGGGGTATTCATCAAACTGCACAAATCGCAAAAATCACACCAAAACCGCCCACAAAATGGCATAACCGCACCGCACCGCAAATAATAGTGTATCGCACCGCATGATGCAGTGCGGTTTGCGGTTTTATAATATGAAAACCGCACCGCACCCTTTTTATATATATATAAATATAAAATAAGGACAAAAGATCAATACATTAATAATTTAATACCCTAGTCCCTAGCCGTATCTCAATGTTATGTAACTTCTGTTAGTAAAAAAATAAAAAATAAAAAATAAAAATCTTATCACTCTCTCAGCCCTCAGAAGTCAGACCCTAGCCACCACACTTCCACCTAGACTACTCACTGCCGTTGCACCAGTTGCTTCTACTATTGAGGTATTCATGTGTTCAATTCAAGTTTTTCTTTGTTAAAGTTAATCTATTGGCCAATTATACTATTCACTCAGGACAAGTTGATAAAGTTAATCTATTGTTAAAGTTTTTCTTTGTTCAATTCATTGCCGTTGCACTAGTTGTTAATTATTTTATTTTATTTTTTTGTTGATTGTTGTGTTGCCATTGGTGTACTGGCACTTGGAACTTCCTATGTTAGATATTTAAGTTAGATATTATTTGTTTATTGATGGGTTCTATGTTAGATATTTAAGTTTAATTTTTGTGGGTTTTCTTTGTTTTTGTTTGATATTGAATTTGGGTATATAGATATATATATATATATATATATATTTTTGTTTTTGTTTGATATTGAATTTGGGTATATAGATATATATATATATATATAGACTTTGTTTTTTTCTTAGAAGGAAGGAGAGGAAAAGGCAGATTGGAAACCTAGCAATGATAGAATGTGATATTCTATTTCAATTTACACCGGACTGCACCGCACATGTGATTGCAAAAATAAGGTGCGGTGCGGTTATAGTTTTGGCTAAACTATACACTGCACCGCACCGCACATGTGACCACAAAAATGAGGTGCGGTGCAATTATAGTTTTAGCTAAACTGCACCGCAAAGTGCGGTGCTAAAAATTGCCTAAAATGCACCGCAAACACCCCGTCGCCACCTATAACAAAGCCTAGGAGAAATACCTGGCAATATTTGTAAAAGCCCAAGTCCGCCCTTGGCAATATTTTACAAAATCCCAAAATATTATCAAAAGCCCAAATACTACTTTTGGCAATATCTTATCAAAAATCTAAATATTATTTTGGCAGCATTTTACAAAAAGCCCATTACTACTTTGACAATATTTTATCAAAAACCAAACACTATAGGCAAACAATTATTCAGTGAAAGCCCAAATATTATTTGACAAATATATTTGAAAGCTCAATAGTAAAACTACTATAGTAAAACTACTATAGCTTGTTTAGACCTCAAATTTTAAAATTACGGCTTGATTGCTTTTAATCTACTAAACTAAGTGCGGAATAAGAGAGACAAAGAGAAGAGAGATGCAAACACAAGATAACATGGCAATGTGTTATCGGTGAGGAAAATTGAAGAACTCAGTGTAAAAACCTCTCCATGGCCCTCCAAGCCAAATCAATCCACTAGTGAATAAATTGGAGTATAAGGATTACAATATAGATCCTCAAAGCCTAGACTACCCTCTATACTTACTCTCCATGTCACAACTACCAACGGACTTCACTGAGCCTTGCCTTTATTAGCTTTCTAGATCCCGCAATTAGCTTCAATTGCATCCACTAGAGAATGGCTTCATCTAATGCTTCCCATGAACACCAAGACAACACACAACACTCAAAATGGATGAGATATGTGTTTGGGCTAAGAACCTCTCATAGGATGTTTAATTAGAGAGGTACAAGTAGAGGAAAACTAAGAGAAATGTGTAGAGGATTGTGGGTGTGTAATCTCTAACTCTTAAATAGATTTCTAAGATTTTCACTTTAAAATTTTCCTTACAATTTCGTGGGTAATGTGAGCTTATATAGTGTGGGTAAAAAAAATGAGGAAAAACACATAAACATGCTGGCAGTGCATCTCGTACTAACCCATTACATTGAATCCCATAAACATACAGGGAAATGATTGATGAAATACAATCAAATTCAACATGGAATTAAAGTCAACGATAACAAAATTGAAAATCACAACTTTACAATATTATATTATGCTCAAAGCCCAAAGTTAATAATCTTTGGCAACAACATATTTTGACATACTAAATTCCCTAGCAAATATGCTAACTCATGGGAAACATAAATTATTTATGACATATTACTTTTCTCATAAAGCTATTTATTCTACAAAATTTATGGGAATTATACTTATTTTACCCATAAGAAATTACAATTACATTACATCAATAAAGGCCCATGTACATTACTGTAAGGTTGAATTTAATCAATCATCTTGTTGGTTTTATTCCGTGCCAAAATTGCTTGTAATTTAGCAATTAGTAACCACGTGTTTAAGTGGGAATCATGTAAGGGTAGTGTATGAGAAAGTGTGAAGAAATACTCAAGACTGTGCAGTGAAGCAGGGACTCGAGATTGGATCTTGCGAGTGGCTCACGGCTTGCAAGCCGCCAAAAGATGCACACGAGTGAAGCATGTAGAGAAGCTGAACCGTTATGCCAACTGTAGCATTACAGGACAAAAAGTCCAAACTGGCCATTCAGTTAGCTCGCGGCTTGGACTTGCAACTCTGTCAAGTTGCGAGGCCAAGTCGCCAGTCCACTCTGTTATGGAAAAATTGACTCTTCGCGTTCCTTTCTCACTCCAGTATAAATACCCCTTATACCCACGAAATATTGAGAGTTTCCAGAGAGAATTTTAAGAGAAAAACCCTAGAGAAAAACAAGATTGACTCATCCACAATCTTCACATAGTGACTTTTCAAATTCCTCAACTCTTACCCTTTTCATTGTTACGTCCTTGAAATGTTCTTTAACCAAATCCTTTTCTCACCATACCCATATCTATGAGAAGGCTATTTGGTGCTTTGGGAAGCAGTTTGGAAGGAACCAATTCATATTGGTTGATGTTATGGGTTATAGCGGAATCCAGTAAGCTAAAGAAGAAATAAGTTTGGCGTAAACTCGTTGGAGTAGGAGTTTGGAGGGCTTAGGTACACTGGGTAGATTAGACTTGGAGGGTCTTTTACTGTTCATGTATCCCAACTACATTCTCTAGTGGATTATTTACCGCTTGGAGGGCGGTGGAGAGGTTTTACGCCGAGAGCTTCGGTTTCCTCTTTGATAACACATCGTTGTGTTGTCCTTGCATTTACATCTCTTTTCCCTTAATCTTTGCCATTTAATTTTTGCTGTGGATGTGTTTTTATTTGGTTTAGATTGTTTATCAATTCTGTTATATGCTTATGTTCATATTCCACACATTAATTGTTTGATAATAAGCTTGAATTGATAATTTGGAAATTAAGGGTCTAAACATTCATAGTGTTTTATACACATATTGAACATTCAGTTACAAACCCATGACAAAACTACTTATTTTGTAGGGACATGCAAGCCCAAGAGCTTAGTGACAAGGCTCAACCAAAATAGTCCAGCCCATGTGCCAAATCTCAGCAATTGAAACTCATGTGAGTGACTAAAATGGTTAGGTCAGTTACAATTTAATTTCAGCACAACTAGACTGATAGTTGGGACCCACTACAATCACTTTCAACTTGTCAAATTAGGTCAGAGGGGGACACTTGTTAAGTTGAGATTAAACCCTTCCTTGACAAGCTGATTTCTAATTATTTTGACAAGACATAAAGGCTGGGCTGATGTGTGAAGGTTGAAGTCAGCCACACTCTCTCTCTCTTCTCCAACAAATTCGGTCAAGAAGCTAAGGGAAGCCATAACTAGACCTTAGAAGCTTCTAGAATTTCTACTAAATGGCTCATTACCTTATTGAAAATATGTATTATTTGGTTCATGAACCAAACACATGAATCCTAATGGGAAAACCTAGGGAAATGTGGTTTAAAGGGCACCAAAGAGATCTCTAGTAGAGATTCCAGCAAGGAGCACCAAGATTGACACCTGGCTTGGGATGACACAATCTACCCTAGGAACTCTGATACTTACAAGAGATAACCAATATCACTAGCCCTAATACATGCTCTAATCTTATTGGCTGAGGACAATCTAGCATTTAATTCTAAGTCAAAACCTCTAGATGATATTACTTAAAACAACAAATACTTCTTAAAGCTGAACATACCATTCTTGGTCAAATCCTAGGATGAATCTTCTGAAGATTTATTGCTAATTATGACAGATTTTAGTTTAGATTCTTTGTTAAATACCCCCTTAAACTCAGCTATAAATAAAGGCCTTCATCAACACACTAAGACACATCACAAGAGAATGACTAATCTCTCATAACTTCTCTACTTACTCTCTTGCTCCAATTATCTTTTTAGCTCTTTAATGAAGTTTTGAGGTTCTAAGTTCTTAGTTCTCAAGTTAGTAATTGAGCTCTTCAGTTCTTAGCTCAAAAATACCCCTCACACTACTACTCATAAATACTTATCCATCCTCCAATAGAAAATCCTAGCAACATAGCTAAATAGTCTCTCATTACTCATTCATGCTACCAAAATGACTTCTACTACTTACTACACATACAACTATTATGAGCATACCTTTGGCATAAAAGTGATCTTGCTACACTAGTAGGAATCTCTTTCTCCCTTCATCTCATACTAAGCTTTCTCCATCATTTGTCATAATGGATTTCATAGTATTTTTCTATTGTTTTACAATTGAAGGCTATAATGTATTTGTGACTATAAAATTTTCCCCTCATGTTATTATATGGAAGACCCTCTCTCAATGGGCCCCTCCAATAACAATTTAGGAGATGTAGACACTCTGCTCAATTTATGAAATCACTAACAATTGGAGGTTTATACAGTTATGTTTTATTTTACTACTGAAATATTTTACTGCTAGAAGCACGACCCAAGGGCTAACGATGAAACTTTTGAGAGATTCCATTTTTTATACTTTTCGCCTAGGTTAGTCCTAGCAAGGATTATGGAAAGGCCTGAAACATTTCCTACAACAAACAAATCAGCACAAATCAAAATGCCCACTACAACGAAGAAACATCCCAGCAGTAAAATATTCCAACAATAAAATTTTCTAGGAGTAAAATAAAATAAAACTGAATAAACTTTCAGCCATTAGTGATTTCATCAATTAGGCAGAGTTTCTACATCTCCAAAGTCATTATCTGAGGGTCCCATTAAGAGAGAGTTCTCCATTATAATAACATGAGAGAAAAATTATATAGTCACAAATACATTAGAGCTTTCAATTGTAAAGCAATAGACAAATACTATGGGATCCATTATAACAAATGATGGAGAGAGAGAGAGAGAGAGAGAGAGAGAGAGATCACTTTTATGCTAGGGCAGGCTCATAATAATTGCATATGTTGTGAGTAATGGGGTTATTTTGGTAGTATGAATGAGAAGTGAGAGAGTATTTAGCTATGCTGCTGGGATTTTCTGTTGGAAGATAGATAAGTATTTATGAGTAGTAGTGTGATGGGTATTTATGAGCTAAGGGATGAAGGGCTCAATTACTAACTTTAGAATAAGAACTCATAAGCTCAGAACCTTATTAAAGAGTTGAGAAGATAATTAGAGCAAAAGAGTAAGTAGAGAAGTTATGAGAGATTAGTCACGCTCTTTTGGTGTATTGATGAGGGACTCTATTTATAGCTGAGTTTAAGGGAGTATTTAGCAAAGAATCTCAGCTAAAATCTTCAAAAAATCCATCCTAAAATTTGGCCAAGAATGGTATGTCTAACATTAAGAAGTATTTGTTATTTCAGATAATATTAGCTAAAGGTTCTGACTTAGTATTAAATGCTAGAATTGTCCTTAACTAATGTGACTAGAGCATGTATTATGGCTAGTGATCTTGGTCATCTATTGCTAGTATCAGAGTTCCTAGGGCAGATTGTGTCACCCCAAGCCAGGTGTCAATCTTGGAGCCCCTTGTTGGAAATTCTGCAAGAGATCTCTTTGGTGCCATCCAAACCATATTTCCCTAAGTTTCCTTATTAGGGTTCTTGTGCTTGGTTCATGAACCAAATAATACATATTTTTAGTAAGGCAATAAGTTGTTTAGTGGTAGTTCTAGAAACTTCTAATGTCTAGTTATAGCTTCCTTTAGCCTTTTGATCGAATTTGTTGGAGAAGAGAGAGATGGTGGCTGACTTTAGCTGTCATGCATTAGCATAACCTTTATGTCTTGTCAAAATGATTATAAATCAGCTTGCCAAGGAAGGGTTTGATCTCAGCTTGAAAAGTGTCTCCCTCTAATCTGAGTTGACAAGTTGAAAGTGATTGTAATGGGTCTTAGCTGTTAGTTTAGTTATGCTAAAATTGAATTGTAATTGGCCTAACCATTTTAGTCACCCACATGAGTTTTAGTTGTTGAGATTTTGCACACGGGCTGGATTATTTTGGTTAGGCCTTGTTATTGAGCTCTTGGGCTTGCATGTCCTTACAAAATAAGTAGTCGTGCCATGAGTTTGTAATATACATGGGCTTTAATTGATGTAATGCAATTGTAATTTCTTATGGGTAAAATAAGTATAGTTTCCATAAATTTTGTAGAATAAATATGTCGTAAATAATTTATGTTTCCCATGAGTTTGCATATTTGCTAGGGAATTTAATATGTCAAAATATTTTGTGCCAAAGATTATTAACTTTGGGCTTTGAGCATAATATTTGGGCTTTGATAGAATAATTGTTTGCCCAAAAATTAATAGTTTTGGGTTTTTGATGAAATGTTGCCAAAGTAGTATTGTGCTTTTTTGTAAAATGTTGCCAAAATAATATTTGGGGCTTTTGATAATATTTTGGGATTTTATAAAATATTGCCATGTGCAGACATGGGCTTCGATAAATATTGCCAGGTGTTTCTTTTGGGCTTTGTAAGGTGTCGTGTACCAATAGGTTTTGTAAAGGGTGTTGTGTAGCAATAGGCTTTGTAAAGCATGCCGTGTTACAAGGAGGCTTTGTAATGGGTGCCATGTAGCAACGAACTTTGTAAAGGGTGATGTGTAGCAACAGGCTTTGTAATGAGTGTCGTGTAGTAAAATTTTTTGTAAAGGTGCCATATGGCAACGAGTTTTGTAATGAGTGTCATGTTGTTGTAATAAATTTGTTGGGTTTTTTGGGTTTTGCCCATAAGATAAATGAGGAAGGTTTTTCATAGAGATGGTATAATTTTGTGGCCCAATCTTGGTAATGATATGAGAAATATTTGTGTGGGCCTAATTTTGGTAATAATATGGGAAGTATTTGTTTGGGCCCAATTTTGGTATTAGTATGGGAAATATTTGTGAGAGTCCAAAATAATTTTTGGAGCTTATATGAGTATTTTTTGGTGAGTGGGCAAATGAAATTGAGACATGTGGCATGTGAGAAAAATTGTACCTCAACAGCCCCACCCAATTACCACACATTTGTGAGAATATCTAATATAAAATTCCAATAATAACATTAATTTAGAGTAAAAAATTCCCAATTTACTTTTCCATTCATCAATTTCACTTAATAATAATGTATTCGAAATCACCCTCCCGTCCCTCTTCTCATTTCATTCCCCTCCTATTCCACCATATTCTTTGTTTGCCATGGATTTACGTGGATCGTTTAGTTTAATTATTTGAGCAGAAAATGATCTGTCTATTAGACCACAATATCCTATAAACAACACAGACATACAATGATTCATAGTTTTATTTTTATTTTTTTTTCTCATATAGGTGAATATTTCTTTTTTTTTGATACATTGATAGTTAGAGGATGGGGCAATTTAAATCTAAGTGTCTCAGAAATATTAGGAGTTTCCAACTAGTAGAGTTATAACTTATAAGGCTCTTGGCCATATAGGTAGATTTGGTGAGATGAAAGGTCTACATAGTACATCCATGCATTTCATAAATTTTAATTCATAATAACGAAAGATTTATGCCTTTCATAATTTTTTTATTTTTTTGGTGAGAATGAAGCTACAATTTCCATTAATAAGGAGGCCTATCAGCTTGAATTCAATTATAGCATTGAGGTGTGGTGGAAAATCTTCCATTCACACCGAAAAACTTTTGATATTTTTAGCATATCTAACCTAATAAACCTGAAGGATTCTACAACCCAATATATATATATATATATATATATATATATATATATATATATAGTCCCACTCATATGCAACCCAATCACGGCTCGAAATCATACAATCTCCTTGACATGTTTTAGTAATTCATATAAAATTGCAAAAAATATTACAATGAAAATCAAATATTTAAAAAAGTGTAGAAATTCAACTTGTTATATTTGTGCAATCCAAGATAAACATGTTATGCTGAAAATGCCATTTACAATTTAAAGTGATTGACCTTTTATTTAGTACCCAAAGGTTAATCTTTGTTCCACTACCTTCTCCGCCTAATTGTGTTAATATATATATAAAATTCTTTAAGTCCAAAATTTTGAAAGAAAAGTGAAAGAAATAATTTTTATTTTTTTAAAGATTTAGGAAAAAAATTGATTACAATCTAGTTGTACCAATCACTCTTCTACCGGTATTGAAATTCGAAGTGGGGCAATAAAAATGGATTCGAATCTATTACAATAATTATTACACCATGCAAAAGTAAAATAATAACTGAGATTGAACGATAAAAAGTCACTTTTAATCTTAGCCCGTTAATTAGAAAATTTTTTAACTTTTTTTTTTCACCTTTCTATGTATTACATTTAAAAAATCCAAAATAATTGCATAGGATCTAAATCCAATAAAAATGATATATATATATATATATATATATGTTAATAATTATAATAAAGAGGAGAAATTTGAATCTTAAATGTTTTGAAATGATCAGAAAGTATCAACTAGTTGAAATACAAGACTTTTAATATAGTTTAAATCTCTTTGCCAGCATGAATATGTTCAAATAAGATTTGACATTGGATAGTGAGTAAAACAAATTCAATGATTCTCACAAAAAAATAAATTATCAAATAAATTTCCATTATTGAGATACATTAAATTATGAGCATAATGATGTGTGTGTACACACACGAATGTGTAATATAAAATTAGAGACAACGTAATAGATCAAAAGAATCCATTTGACTTTAAGGAATACAAATTGTAAAATTAACAAAAGTTAAAATTGCTCATATAGGCGCCACATAGAAGAGAAAATGATTGATTTACCATCAAAGTGAAAAAAGGGAAGAAAAAAAAATTTTTAATTGCTATTTTTTTTTTTTGAGAATACTAAGTATTTTTTAATACACATACGAGGAGAAAGGAGAAGGTTTTTTTTTTTTTAAAAATTTATAGTGGTGTATATCAAAAATTAAATTGCTTAATCAAGATTAAAGTGACTATTTGAACATGGAAAATAAGGATTTATAGGCTTTGTGAGGCATTCAAAAACCATGAAGCAAGTCATTTTTATATGTAAAAAGCCTTTGAAATGCTTTACTCCAAGAAAATTCAAAACAAGAAATATTACTTCGAATCAAGGATGAGTAGAGACCACCCTGCTAATTAAGGATTTAAACAGCTCGCAATTGAGGAAGAACTTCCTAATCAGTAATAGATTATTATTAGTACTAGTATTATTATTGTTGTTGTTGTTTATTGTTATTAGTATTTTTGTAAATATTTTCATCTTCTTCTTACCAATTTTTTTTTTCTTGAGATTACTGGAATCTATGAATTGAATAATTTATATATCCTTAAAGTTGGAAACTATATAGTAAAATAATTAAGTTCATGTCTTATAAATTTTATGTTTTTTATAAATTTTTTTTTAGAAAGTTTCAACCTATGTCGCCCACTCCTAATAATAACTCTTTATCATCAGACCAAGACATCAATCGGTTTTTGATGTAGGCGGGGAGTGAACCTTAGATCTCTTATTCAACCATTAGAGATTTTACTAGTTGAGTTAACTGGAACCACGCAATGTTTTTAATACAAAGATAGAAGAACTTGCCTTTGATGAATTAATGCTCTTGTTAGATATAAGCGCTGCCCCCCCCCCCCCCCCCCCCCCCCCCCACAAAAAAAATCAAGAGGTTGGTTAATAAAAAATCAAGGGGTTAAGTATATGTATTAACAAAAATAAACTTAGAAGAAAGAGGGAAAAAAAGGTTATATACTTGTTTTCTTTATAATTTGAATGAAAATGAAAATAAAATAAAATTGTACAGTAAATTTGGTTTCGATTTTGTAATTTCGAGTTAGGAATTATGTTTCAATCAAAAAATAAAAATAAAGAGTAAGGCTTTATGTTGACTTGTTCTCTTTCGTAAGGATGAAATATGAAATGGTAAATGTTTCTAATTGGTAGCTAATACTATAACATTTGAGAAGTTCCCTATTAACTTCTTTGAGACTAGATTCTCAAAGAAAAAAAAAAAAACCTTCTTTGAGACTACAAGTCTATTTTTTTGCTAAAATTTTAGACTACAAGTCTATAGCATATCAGAAAGACACCTTTTATTATTATTGTTATTATTTTTAGCTTATCATCTTTGTTTCTTAGATTTTAAGTCTACATTCAGTAAGATGATTTAGAAAGTAGTACATGTTGTCAGGGTCTACTTTTTATGAATTATTATGATTTCAATATAATTAGTTAGCTTAAATGATGGTGAAGATAAGAACATGATTAATTCCAATTACTAAAACCTTAGCCAAGAAGCTAAGAATTTTGTGCTTCAGTAACATCGCTTAATTCTTCTAACTGTAAATAGTTTAGACTTGAATGTTTCTTTGTCACTTTTTATAACTAAAAAAACAAACAAACAAACAAACTTGACTAGGAAAAATTCCTAAAAACACGTTTTGTAATCTTCCCTATTGTTCAGCTGTATTGAATAATATTGCAATACAGATCAACACAGAAAATGCGATTAATGTTTTAATTTAATGATAAATAGTGATCTTCATGGGGTGGTAAGAATCTATTTTATCATATCTAAAAAATACAATAGCAGAATTTTTAGGAGTCTTGTGTCCAAAACTTTGTGTAGAAACATTATAGGCGATTGGTCAAAATTGTTGATCTGTATGTTGACTTAATTGAGGCCTCAAATATCTGATTTGAAATATAATTTTTTTTTTTGAGATGATGATTTGAAATATATTTAATTTAACAAAATTGACTATTTGTATATATTTTAAAAGTCTTTGACCATATGTAACTAACTCAATTTACTTGAATTTGAGCCTCATCTATCATCACTATCAATTATATTATTAGTTTGCAATCATATGCATCACACCATATATTTGGATGGCCCAAATATGAGATTTTAGGGTATTTTATAGGCAAGTAGTAATTTCAATCGCTCATAAATTTATTCTCTCTTCCATTCAACTTTTTACTAAAATATTAATTTCTCACTTAAACTCAATTACCACTTGAAATTCTCACTTCTTCACATATAATTTACCAATTTATTATTGAATTAAGTCCTTCTATAGTCACAACAAAAATTCATCACAATTTCACAATACTTTTAAATTTGACTACCAACATGATGCCTTAAAATAAAAAATTGAAATTGCTGATTGTTCCTGGTCCAGGTGGTGAGGTTGTACGCAAATTGAAGGATGTTTTGAAATTTTTGTGAAATTTTGTTTTGATCCTAATTTTATTGTATTTGATTAATTCATTTATTTTTTAGGAACATTTAAAATATTTATAATATTTAAATACTCCAACATTTAAAATATCAAAAAAATTTATTTTAAAAAAGAAAAAAAAAGAAGAAGATTGAATCAGTGTCCAAATTTGCCTACCACCATACAAGCAATCCTCTTAAAAAAATATATTAAAATTGCATTTTTTTTTTTTTTTGTGTGTTCATAATTTTATTGTATTTAATTAATTCATTTAATTTTTTTTAGGAACATTCTCGAACATTTTGTATCAACAAATTTATTTTAAAAAAAGAAAAAAAAAAAAACCATCAATGTCCAAATTTGCCTTACATTCTATCTTTCATCTAAAAAAAAAAAAAAAATTGCCTTACAATCTAAGACTGGACAGCATGGCGAGCCAAGTGTCACACTCTGACAACCTCTGCAACTAACGGTCCTTTTTCACCAACATTCCCGGCAAGCAACAACAATGGTCCACCATCAACCTCAAGTGCCCCATCCACAAAATACCCATTTTTTTTCATTTCTCTTCATTCTTTTCTTAGTCATTGTTGTTTTTCATTCTCATTGTCGTTTTCTTCATAACCAAGCTGCTTAGGAGGAAAACCTTTTCCTCCTACCCATTGTAGTCCCTTCCGGTAATCCCCCTCTTCCTCTTTTCTCCTCCATTTCTGTGTGTTTGTGTATCTGGGATGTTAATGTTATTGCTTATTTTTTTTTTTTTTTTTTTTTTTGGGTTTAAAAGTTTTTGGTATTAACATAATGGGATGCAACCATGTTGTACACTTTTGGGGTTTGTTTTATCTGTGTCTTTTGTGTGAGCCAATGGGGTTGCTTCGTTTGGTATTTTGTGTAAAATGTTTGTTTTCTTGATTGCATATGAAAATATGTTGTATTTACTTTGGGTGTGATTTATTTTTGACATTGTGTCATTTGCATGAGGCTGGGCCTTGATATAATGACAAGTGCCTTCCATCCAAAGCAACATGTTGTGGGTTCGAGTCCCGGAATCTCCAAAAAATTGAGGATAAGGTCGCCTACCAATGCCTTTCCCAAACCCCATAGAGGTGGGAGTTTTGTGCATTGGGTATGATGTTTTGTGTCATTTGCAATGATAAAGGTTATGGGAGGGGAGATCACTAGGGGGAGGTGTTTGATTTGGCTTTCAGAATTTAGTGTTAGGGATGAGCGGATTGAACAAATGGAGGCATGGCATGAATGTGTATGGGAAATGGGTTTAATTTGGACTGGATTTTGTGGAACCTGAAATTCATGATTTATTGGTTGTGGAGTTTGGGTGTTTGGAATTTAGAGAGAATTTCAAATATGTTGGTACAACAATGCAAATAGATTTGGATTTGGGGCCTCTGCTACCAGGAGAGGTGAACTAATAATAATGGTTCTTCTTGAATAATTTCTCATTTTTGAATGGCATTTTCTCTGTTGGAGAGATTTTCAAAGAAGTTGACACCAACACGCATATGCTAAAAAAGGAGGAATTTCATTTATCAATATTGGTTCCCAGAAAATTATATGGAAAACAGAAATTTCATTAAATAATTTAGAGTTCAAAGTTATGATTTCAGCTTGCAGTATATCTAAATGCACCTCGTGCTCTCTGTCTAGTAGAAGGTCTGCTTGTGGGTAATGATTTGCTTATTTGGGATTTGTCTCCTCATTACTATGCCTGTATTGTGCTCTCAATCCTAAAGAAAGTGTGTTGTTTATACATCTTTCTTCTAAGTGGTCATCTGGCTTTGTCAATTTAATTTTAGGCTCCTTTTGTTACATGACAAGTCCTGATTGCTTTATGTTTATCTGTATTCAATTTTCTTCTTAGTGTTTTTGCTCTTAAAAGAATATGGTAGAAGAAGGAGAAATTTGAAAATGGATTTATCTTTTTATGCAAAAATTTTCCTTTCTTTCTTCTTTCCTAGAACTAAATAAGGGTCAAGGTAATTTAATGAACGTTCATGAATTTGGAGCTGATATGAGCTTCCACATCCGTGGAAATTTGGAGGTACTTAACAACCTAATGGCAGAATTACACATTCTATCCAACCTTTTTAATGTTGTTAAAAGTTATTTTAGTGCATTTTTTGGTGGTCCATTGATAGCAAATAATTTTAAGGGCCACTTACAAATAACTACCTAATGGGAAGCTTCAGACTTATGTTAGTAATTATTAACCTGTATTTTTAGAGGTGTGGATTTGAAGGAATTATGGTTTATTTTTTATTTTTTATTTATTTTCTTGCACATATGTCTTTCACCTTCGTTTATGTAATGCACACATACAAACACATATTATACATTTTGTTAATACTTTGTGCATTACTGCACACTGAATTGCTCTTGTTTTCATTGTCATATGTTTTAGGAAAAATTCCATAGTATTGCTATGATGGCTGTCAGCTTCAAATATTGGGATGATTGCATTGACCCTTCCGACATGGAAGCAATGTGGAATATTCCTGAAGTAAGCAATGAATGGTTAGATGCTGGAGAGTCTAGAGACCAGAAAGTTCACCTATCACGTGATCCAGACGGACAACCTTTTTTGACACAGATCGAGATGAAGGTTAACCAAATTTCTTTCTTTTATGGAGAAAATCATAGTAACTGTTAGTCATCTTTTAAAGTAACATATGTTCTATAATTATATTATTCTTACTTTTGGATTTGACTTGGTTCAAAATTATATTTTGGTTTTCTGAAAGCTTAATTTCATCTTGAAATGATAACCCTCCAATATTTCAGGAAAAAAAGGTCATGTGATAAGTTTAAGTTGATATTTCTTGATCTTCATTGTGATATGTTTAGATGCAACATTAATATTTGTTATCTAATTTTAATTTGTTATGATATTTTTCTAGGCTGTGGCTGAGATTACTACCTCCAGGCATTTCAATTCACAGATAGATCTGGTACATCTTCTTTTCAAAAATGTCACCCTACTCAAAGAGTTACTTCTGTTTAAATGCTAAATCATCAGTTGGACTTGAATATATATCTGAATGTGTGTGTGTGTGTGCGTGTGTGCATGTGCATTTAATTGTTTAAAATCATTGTTTGGATCTTTAAATTGGCATCTATTCTCATTTGTTCAAAAGAAAAGTGCAGTGTTTTACAGAAAACACCGTGGGAGATGGTTTCAGGATTATAGAAACTAAACAGATTATGAAGCCATAAATAATGGTCAACTGATTAAGCAGGGGAACTTTTTGTCTAAAAGCTTAGTATTTGCTGCAAACTATTCATAGTGTGGATTTAATGTCTGCAAATGATCTCTCTTCTTTTCAGTTTCTACTTTCCTGCCCTTAAGATTGGTTGATGCATTACTAAAGTGCTTTAATGGTATTCATTTGTGATATGTGTTTGGCCTTAGGATGAATGGTTGATTGGTTGGTATCTGTTATCACTTGCATCATAATATTTTTGACAGTTTAATAGTTGGGGGAGGGGGAATTTGAAACTTAAAAATCTCTATTGGAAACTTTAGGAAGTGTTAGTTAAACTACAAGACTCTTGGCACCATTTGCATCATTATGAAAATGAATTACTACCAAATGCACCTATATTTTCTTAGATTTTTGTAGATGATCAGAAAACAGGATTATATTCTTCTTTTATGTTCTTTCGATATCTTGTCATCACTTAAGTTGTGACAAGTGAACTTTTACTAAACTTGTTTATGTCCTATTGGCCTTCCCTTGTCTTCAGTCTCTTATTTTTCATTTGTTTACTTATTTCTGTTAGCTTTATAATTATAATTCACCTTTGGCCAATATCAATGACAATTTACTTTTGTCACATATCTAAGTCTATGCGATATATCCATGTATAGTCTCTTTTTCTTCTCTCACGGTCATTTCCATAACCTATTCTTATTTTGTCCCTCTTGACTAAGCATATGTATAAATATATCATCTTCGAAGTTCTTGACATCTGATTGGGGAAAAATAGCTGTCTTTAACAAATTTATGTTAGGTAATTACTCATCTTAAAATGCCTTTGCTATCACCATGGCGAAGATCGAACAGTGCTAGTCTAGCATACTTCCAGGAATTATGATGAAACTATGTTTTTAAAGTTCTAAGTTAACTGCTCTCCTGGCTTGGCTTGTGGATCAAAGTTCTCTGCATTCCTTTTGTTCCATTATCACTGGTCACCTACTTGTGTATAATTATCCATAATTTTGTTTTGGGAGGTTTGAAGTTGACAGAATTAGCAACATGAATCAACTTTATTTCTAAAGCCTTTGCCTTTTATAATCTATGTCATGGCTGTCTTAGTGAAGAAGAATCAAATTTGAGAATGATTTATGGTATCTTTATTGAATGCTTCATCAAAGACCTGCTTAAGTAAGAGAATGTTGATGGAGAATATAATTTTGATGGTTTAGTCCTGTAAAGAAGATACAAATGACTAATAAAATACTCATCATTACCAGACATTGGTGATCAAATTTTCATCCTCAAATTGAAATGAAAATAAGGATTCTAATACTTGAACTTTGTGAAATTTGAGGTTGGAGCCAATCTAATGCATCTTTCACATAAAGCAAATATAAATGAGAGTGCGAACATGTATTCAGCAGAAGTGCATTTGGGCCTCTTCCTGGTCCTTTTGGAAGTAATTTTTGGCTAAGTTTATTGAAAGCAAAGCATAGACACATGCTTGCACACACACGTATAGCTGGTAAGATTCTATGTTAGTTGGAGTCAGGTATTCGTACCTTCCTACAATATGCATGCCTAACACCTGTGCATGCCCATGTCATATGTGGCTAACACAGGTTGTTCATAACTTTGAGCTGATTATGTGACAAAAGTGAGAATGTATGTTCCAGTTAAAGCATCAATCAGCTTGACCATACTTGGGCCCAATGATGTCCATCTAGTCTTCCAAGGAACTTTTCTTCGACTTCCTTTTTTACAGAAACATATAATTCAAATTGAATCATTGACTTCTATTGTAATGTTAGTAATGACTCTAATTTTCTGATATATATACTATAGTTGAGAACAATGAAAGAATCTTGAGTACATAAGTTTGTGCTCCTTTTCACTTAATGCCATATTTCTAACCATGATTATCAAGGCTTATTTTGGATTTCCTCTTAAATGTCATTAGTGAGAAGTGGAAAAGCTTAAACACTATGTAATTCAAAAGCAGGCAGTGCAATTCAAAAACTTAAAAATTTGCTTTTGATTCCATCTATGGCTTTGAAGTAGAGTGTAACTTTTGTGTGAATTGACAAATGAAGCAATTTTTTTTTCAAAATTACCGAGTAAGTGTTAGTTGCAATTCGATTTGAGTTTTCCATGTTTGACTATCCTTTCCTTGTTACAGGACATGATATGTGCTATTGCTGAACTTGAAAGCGACAGACAGCCTCTTGCTGTTCGGTCTGACAAAAAGAATAAGGAGCCTACCATAGGGATCATGCAACTTTCAATAGAATCTGCAAAGTGGCTGTTCAAGTACTAACTGCATGTCCTGATCCTCTTTCAAATGTGTAAAGGTTGACAATATTTGTTTATGCACTTTTAATATTATTTTGGTTGGGTGAAACTGCAACTTGCTTGCAGTGAGTTGGGTTACAGGTCGTATGAAGTGGTAAGGAATCCAGAGCTTCTGTACTGGCCTTTTGTAAGCGTATATCTTGGTGCTGCCTACATGAAATGGCTATCAAATTATGACCAAAAGTAAGTTACCAAATATTGGTCTGGTTGATCCATCTTCCTTTCATGTTTGTGGCTCCTAATATATCCGTTTGTGTGCAAATGACATTTAATAGCAATAGTTGACTTGATTACCATATTGAGTTTCTTGAGTGATAAGATATTAATGCTTCCTATCTGCAGAGAGAGAACTGAAGAGTTCATAATTAGGGCATATAAAGGTGGTACGAAAAAGGCAACTCATAAGTCAACTTTGCCATATTGGAAACGGTATCTTTGTGTCAAAGAAAGTCTTCCATCCAGGTGGTTGTTTGCTCTTCATTATGATGATTTGTATTTATGACAAGCCTATCATTTTGAAAAATATTTAGATCACCGGTAAGAGGACCAGTGGAAATATGTTGTGTGCATCACCAGGATGTGGGTATGTGGTATGTTTGATGAATAAGTAATGACAATTTTCTGGATATGATTGAACATTTCCTATCTTTCCTTTCTCTCAATGAGTGGGTAAAAGCTTTGTTTTGTCTTCATTTATTTATTCATAACACTAATATCTAGTTATTGCGGAAAAAATGTGAGTTAGCATGTGGCATGGTGCTAAGGAATGTCATGCTCAATATTTATAATTGCTACACATGTAACTGCATTACTGCAAAGTAGAATACTTTTATGAAAAATCAGTGTCTTGTAAGATCACTTTAATAAACTCTGAGTTATCTGAAACTGATTGCTTTTTTATCATATCTTTTTTCAGAAAATTTTTTGAAGATGGTCGAGATGTTTCTGCTTCTGCTTCTGCTGCTCCTACACCTCCACCTGGTTCTGCTACTGCTTCACCTCCATATGCTTCTTCCCCTCCACCCAATTCAAAGCCCACAGGTTGTTCTTTATCCAGTTACTTTATTTTTCATGCACGGCTTTTGTATAGTTATCTATGAGCTGAAACTGTCAACATGCATTGTTTGAGTGGTATCATATGAGCTGAAACTGTCAACGTGCATTGTTTGATAGGTATTAGACATCTCTCCATTCTATGAATACAATACCAAATTACTTCTTTTATAAGGAGTAGACTTTCCTTCCACTTAAAGAAAATCAAAATAGGAATTTGAGGCAATTTTCTTTCAAATTGCTTATTTGATCATGTTATAATCATTGAGTTCTTAACATTTTACTCTATTTTTGTAAATTTTTATTTTTTTTTATTTTTTATTTTTTATATATTAAGATGGGTCATAATTCAAAAGAACTACGGAGATGGTGAAGCAAAGTGCTGTCGCTTTTTTCTTATGGTTGGTAATTTACAGAAAAATGAAATGGATCAAGAAACCATGATCTTGTGTTGTACCCCATTCTTATTGGGGAGGAATTGCTGTTTGCGCTAAAGCTCATTGTCTGCCATTCCTTGTCTTGTCATTAGTAACAACATAATCAATATTTTGCAGAGTTCTTAACATTTGAATCTACCTATCACCGTTTAAACCTTATACTTCTATATCAATAAAGTTAGCATTTTTACTTCCTTTGTAATTTTATAAACTTCCCAATTTACTGCTTTTAATGGGAATACATAAAGATAGAAAAGGAGGTTTCTATAATTTTTAGAGTAAAGTAAATCAAGAAGCATTAATACGATGCTAGCTGACTTGTTCTAGTGTGCGTATTTATTATTCTTTAATCAGTGATGCAGTGCAAATAAAGTAAAAGATGCTATTTACAAAACAGAACATGCTAGATGACTGCTAAAGATCAAATTATACTAATACTTCTTTGGTACAAATTATGCTCATACGGATTAGAATTTTTCATTGGAAAAACAAAATTATCTCTGAAATCATAACAAATACAAATGACCTGGATGACCAATGCACCCTTTAAAAAATATTTAGTGTGTTCTAACGTTTAATCATTAATGCTTCTTTAGTTGTCCTTACATTTTTTCAACTTCAAATCATGCAGATTTTGTCATTAACTTCCTAGTCTTGCTAGGATTCCTCTATATTTGGATTTTTTTTTTTCATTTATACTTTCATTTTTATTTTTGTTACTAAAATGGACAATCTCCTTTGTGTCTCTGATGAGGAAGCAGGTGTATACTCATATTGGGACACCAAAGCTTCTCCAGAAGACATGGAAGAATTGTGGAGCCATCCTGAGGTCCTGAAAGAGTGGACTAAATCGGGAGAGATACGGGGAAAAGTGCGCTTTTCCCATGATAACAAAAAGAGACCCTATCTTTCACGGGTGGAACTAAAGGTAAGAATCCATTAGAGTGAACATTCCTAAAGTTTGTTAATTATTAGGTCAATAATGCATATTTGTTAAGAATTTCTTCATACTTAACCTACCACATTCTGATTTTGTTTGCTAAATTGCTTAATAATTATAAGCAAACACATTTATATTCTACTTTTCATGAAATAGATGGGATGGATTTGATGAATGACTTTATTTATAAAGTTCGTAACTGAGTGGGGCATTAAAGTATTGAATTTATCAAAAATATAAAGTTCATTTGATCTTAATATAGTTATTATGTATTGCTAAAACGTGGGAAGTTATACTGATTTGCATTTTAATTTTAATTTTAAGATAAGATGTAGATAATGATAATGGCTCAGTTTAATATCTTAATCATACCCGTAATTCTTATATTGCTGTTCCACAATCAAAACTTATATGAATGTAACATGTCACCCTCAGTGATATTGAAATTTTCTTGCAGGCAGTTGCAGAAATCATTTTGACCAAACACTTCCTCACAAAACATATGAAACCTGTAAGTATGCACTTACTAGAAAAATTCTGTGGATCTTGTAATGGAGATGGTGTTATGTGACTTTATAATCACGATCATTGTAGTAATTTTTTTTTTTTCATTACTATAATTTGTTTATATTTTTGCTTTTCTTAATTGAAAAATCTCCTTGATACATATATATATATATATATATATATATTAGTCTTCACTTATTCTGCCCTATATTCAGAGAATGGCTGTTTCAGATACATGTAAGATACTGCAGCATTTTTTTTTTTTTGGTTGAGAAAAGTTTAGAAACAGCTGCATATTTAACATAGATGAGAGTGTCCAGCATGAAAAAGAAAAAGAAAATCCTAATTTGAGGAATGACGCAGTGCCTCACTGTGGGATACAGAGGGAACTTTTATACACGAGATGCAGACACATACCTAAAATACTCAAAATGTGTATGACATAATGTAGAAAATTTGGTTTTACCAGTAGTAGTGGTGTTCTTATTGATGAGAGTTCTTGACAATATATTTTAGTTTGAGAGTGTTCCAAAACAAGATTGTAGGGGCAAAAACTCCAATATAGTTTTTAAATTTTTTTTTTTTGTAATATGCATAAAATGTGCATATGCAGACCATCATGCACACACTCTAGAATGCTGTGTCTAGGTTATTTCCGTGATCTTTTTCTTTCTCTTAATTATTTTAGTTTTAGCCTGTTAGAGATATTTCAAGTCCTTGTGAATTGTGATGTGGGGTGGTGTGTGATGTTTCAATTTGTTCTTGTTACAAACAAGTCTCTTTAGTTTTTCATTACATTGCAACTTATAAGTTAGGTTCATGCCCCCCTCACCTTAAAGGGATTTTTGTTGTTGGCATGTTGGGTCATGGCAGTTTTTTTATTTATTTTATTTTTGAGAATAGGTATGTTACGGTCATGTCTAGCCCTTATCATGTGTGACATTGTGCAATGTAGGTTCATCAAATTGTTGGCTTGTTGCATACCATAAACTATAGAGTTTAAGAGAATATGCCAAATAAACATTTTCATTTCTTTTTGGATAATTTAATAATTTGTATTCATGTTTTTCATGAAATTCTTCATTTACTGTAAAATTGAAAATGCACTTTCCCTTTCAAGCTCTCACTTCAAGTTTTCTGTTTGTATATTGTGCAAGCATATAATATTTCCTTATTTCTTATAAATCAAGCATCAATCTTCCCATTCACTGTATCCTGTGGTGATTTTTTAATTGCATTCTACTATATTGCTAGAGTATTTTTTGAAGGATTTTTCTTGACAATGGTAAATCTTGAAGTGTTACTCTATATCAGCAGTAGGATGGGGCAAGAAAAAAAAACTGTAAATTTATACTATATTAGTTTTCCCCAACCAATGCTGCATGTTGCAAAGTCATCTGTTGGATCTGTGATCTTTCAGGCTTGACCTAGCAGTTTCCAAGTTGAGGTCATTGATTTTTCTGGGTTTCTATGATGTGGAGAACTTTAATATTAATATTCCTTTCTTTAAACAAAATTTGGAGATTCCCTGGAGCTAGGGAACCAAGAACATAATTAAGCTATCTGGCATTTTGGTTTGGTGTATCAGTTTCCTGGATATATATATTTTAAATTTTAATCCCAACTTTTTCTGTCTTCCGTACCATTCTTCTGCTTATTGTACATTTTTTTTTTTTGGTAATTCGTTTTTTCCTGAAACTTAACTTTCTGTACAGACATGTCTTTGTGCTCTTGCGGAAGTCGTTAGCCTGCGTTTTGTAAATGGAGTTGGACCACGTACTGGAATAATGGGAATTGACTATTCGACAGCTTTCTGGCTTTACATGTATGTGACATAAACATACTTAGCATCTGATTTACTTTCACCTTTTGGCCAATCTTAACAAGAAATTTGATTACTTTGGCTCCTTTTGGGGGTGTTGGGACATCTTATCAATATGAATTAATTTGATTTTAACCTTGTTTAGTGTCTGTATTGACTAAGTTCATCCATGCAAGTGGAGTGTTTACTAGATTGATATTGACTAATCAATGCAATTAGGCCATGTAATTTGAACCTAGTATGCCTGCATTTCAAATGACTGTCAAAGATAGACTTAAAAAAAATAAAAAAAATCTTGTGATTGTCACAAGAAACAAAGCCGTTTGTGATATATATATTTTAAACAAATGTCTGCATTTCTTGAACTTCTTCTTGTGTATAGGGAATTGGGCTACAGGGCTTATAGAGTTGATTCAGCTGATGATCTAACCAAGCCGTTCGTGTCTATGTACTTTGGTGCAGCCTATTTGGTTTGGTTATCAGAATATGAAGGGAGGTAAGCCTTCTGACTACAAAAAGTTTCATTTAGCTGTGTGAGATTTGTTGTCTGCAATAATATTTCCTAAGCAACTAGCAACTCATTTCTTATTCAATGGTTGTAAATAGGGAAAGGACTCCACAGTTTGTTGTTCAGGCTTACATTTCAGGGCCAAAGAATGTGAATCTTCAGGAAACAGGTCCACTTTGGCTTAAATTCATGCAAGCATTGGGCAATTATGAGGACATAAAGAAGTATGCATCTTCTCACTTCTAAATTGAAATCAGAGAATTTTCAGTTCTTATGACACATGAATTTTTCTTTTTCTCAGTAGGGATCAAGGGAACTGCTCCATTCTGTAAGAGATGATCATCTGTGGTCTGTCCTTGTACAAAAACCAAACAAGAGTGAACATCATTATAGATGAATGATTGGTTTTATAGAAACAATTTAGTGACATATCTCTCAGCATTTTTATTTCTGCAAAAAGCACAGGGGAAGACAAATAAAGAATCCTCTTTTGATTGGATGGATTTTAGTTCTAATCAATTTATTGGACGCTCTTTGATCCAATTCTTGTAATATAGATTATATATTACTTAAATGTGAAACAGGA
Source organism: Quercus robur (assembly GCF_932294415.1). NCBI lineage: Eukaryota > Viridiplantae > Streptophyta > Magnoliopsida > Fagales > Fagaceae > Quercus > Quercus robur. The sequence continues at coordinate 4,719,614 of NC_065537.1, forward strand.
TTGTCAATGACTTAATGGATCCAGTTTGGATAAAATTTTCCAAAATAGAAAGAATCTAAATAAAGGCACATACTCTGGGATAAGATGCCCTATTCTCAAATATGATGGTTCCAAGTTTTCATATATTGTTTCACACTTTCAAATTCAAGGCCAAGTAATGGAGATGGAGATATTGGAGAATGCTATTGTATCAACTAACAATATTAATGTCTTAGAAACTGATTGGTGTCTTGGACTGATGATAATGAGCACAATTATCAAAAGCAGACGTCATAGTTTAAAATTCTATTTAAAATAAAAATAAAAAATAAAAAATAACAATATTAATGGCCCACAATAAGTTGTTGGACATGAGACATGTTGTTAGCAAAAAGAATATTTTCAATAGAAATGTATATGATTCAAGTCTTCCATTGTTGTAACTATTGTAACTATCAAAATATCCAAAAAAATAAAAAGTATCGGGCTATGGTATTCATACCTATTTAGAACATACACGTTCAAAATTTGTTGTAATGTTCCTACACACTTTAATATTGTATTTCAAGTCGATTTTGCTCCTTTAATAGAAATCACAGCTTTATTCTCCCAAAAAAAAAAAAAAAAAAAAAACTATTTAACTCTATTTCAAATTTTCAACCTACAAAAAGTGGACTTGTGGTTAAATTAAAATTAAACGCTTACATACTTGGGACCAGTAATACGAAACTATATTAAGCTTCAAATCTCATTTCGACCTAGTCTAGAATATATATTTACACTCGTGCCAACGAATCCTCTCCTTTTAAGTTTCTCCATCTCTCTCTCCAATTAAAAAGATGCATGTTTGCTAGGTTATTTGACCATGGGCCATTCTTGCAGCAGAAAAAGAAAATTTTCAAGCCTGTACTGAGGCTCAAATTTGATTCAAATAAATGCCACATTTGGAAACATATTTTTATGAATAGTCTTATCTACTTTTAGGCTTATGTTAATGAGTGAGGAATTTATTTTCCGTTTGCCTTTAACTTATTCATTTAGTTTTTAGCTTTTATGTACAACAAAGCATTCAAACAGTCATATTGGTAATAAAAATATTGATTTCAATAATTGTTTGTTGCATATAATAACCAAGTTTTATAGTTATTTTATTTGATAACTCAACTCAACTTTGACAACTATTATGATTTGTAATTGCGCTAAGAAAATTTTCGTTGTGTTAACATTTGATTTTGTCTTTACTCAATAACTCCCCTGAATACAGAGAAGGGTAGACTTTTTAACGTTCAAGAACTGTTTTCCTGTGAGATCCTGTGCACTACTTCCATCTAATTCCTACAAATCGAGAAGTTTTGTTCCACTTTCACCAATGCTAGTAGTCAAGTTAATCAGCAAAATAAGCATCTATAGTCAGTCAATTCTAGTTTAGTAGGATGCTTGATACTGTATGAAAAAGAGACTACGAATGTAAGTTTGATGGTAGTTCAAGGTTGTTTTTGTAGAAATTTGAATTTCTTGCCAAAATTCATGTCGCTCTACTCTGACATCCAACAAGAAGATATTGAACACTTTCTGGTTTTACTTTGATTCTCGATTGCTTTACAAGATAACTTTTCAACATCAATTTAAGAAAAAAGGGAATCTACTGCTGCAATACTGCAAGGCAAAGCTCAGAATGATACACAATCCGATTTCAATTCTTATTACATACCAGCTTTAATTAGACATTTCATCATACTTGCCTCATATATCATTTTAAGACAATCTCCATCATGCTACCAAGATATATCTTTCAACCCCAAATGCAAATGTATGTTAAAATTTCTTTATGTCAATCAATTGAACTACTCTGTATATGACATAATGAAATTAACAGCTAACAGATTCTTATCCTATCTGATATGCCATTTTCCAAAGAAACATTGCTAGACAAAAATGTGTTCACCCAAAAGAGGTTGAAGTCAGAATATTTGAAGCTGCAAAACTGAGTGATCATAGCAGCAGTGCACATATCATGATACAATGGCATGTATCCCAAAAGAGAGTCTACACCATTATCACGGATCATACATTCAAAGTAATACAAAAAAGAAGAGGCAAAATTATGCAGAACAAAGGGCCAAAATATCAGTCACAATTTAATGCATGGACTACTAAGAAATAACATTGTCATAAATGACGAAACAAGAAAGTTAATAATTTCAGATATTAATATTAAGAAGAATTATTGGCATTTGTCCTGTTGAGAGTCTAAGAATTTCTTTGCCAAAAGACAACTAGAATAGACCTGGTCATTAGAAACCATTACCAACCATAAGCAGAGTTACTACTAACAATTCGTCTTCCCCATAATAGAAAAGTGAAAAAAGGAGAATTTAAGGATGATAATAAACTTTTGTAATAAACTGCAAACTTGTTATAACAATTGACACAGTGAGCTACAATTAAAAAAAAAAAAAAAAAGCTAATCTTTTCTAGATTATAGGTGGTGCTATGCATATGGGTGGGGTATCAACAGAAACTGTAGAAAGCCTAAAGTAGTGGTATGTTCATCATTTGGAGGGACACAATTTAATAGTCAAATAAAGGAAGTGATTGTAGGCTTTGTAGTTCTACTCTAAAAAAATCATACTACCTCCGTTCCAGTTTGTTTGTTCTCTATTCTATTTTGGGATGTCCCAAAATATTGTCATGTTTCTAAAAATAAAAATTATTAGTTTACTAATACTCCTATCATACAGCTACTTTGTTTTCAAAACTATTTGAAAAGAAAACTAACTAATATTTAAAAAAATCAATTTAATTGGGGCACCTTTTTAGTTGCCTCATTAAGAATAACATTTTTTAAAAAACTGATAAATTTATTTAAGGGTAGTTTTGTAAACCTATACATTTTTATAAGGCAGACAAGACAATAAACGATGTTCTCTTAAAAAGTTTGACTTTTTAAAAAGGACAAACAAATTAGGACGGAGGGAGTATTATATTTTAGGGTAAATTTCACTAACTACCCTTGAGGTTTGGGGTAATGCCAGGTTCGCAACTTCTCAAAACTAACCAATTTGGTCCCAAGCACAACTTAGGATTTTTTATTTTATTTTTTTATTTAACCTTATTATTAGAAGAATTTTGTTAGTTGACAAGTTGTGAAAGAAAGTGGAAAACTAGCATCTCGAGTTTTTAAAACTTGAGTTCAATAGCAAATCAAGTTTTAAAAACTCGAGTTCCAGAGTTTTGAGACAGCTGATGTGAATAAAAATTCCACGTGAAATCTAGGTGGAACTCGAGTCTTTAGACTCCAGTTCTAGTCAACCCCACAAACCTACTTGACTTTAGAAAGAAGAAGCTCCAATCAAGAACCAACCCCACCAATCTCTAGCACCAACCCTTCAAAACCCAAAAAGCAACAAGACCATTTTCAATACAAACCAAGACAACAAAAAACAAGCAATGCCCACATAGGCATTAGACCAGCTGAGGTAGTTTTGGTTGAAAAATCAACAAAAAGTCTCAATCTTGTTCATCTCTCTTCCATAGCTTTTTCTTTCAAATCATTCACATCTTTAAGAGTTATGTGTAATTTATTTAGATCGTTTGGTCAGTGATGGAGATCATGAACTGTACCATAGATCAATGATCGGGAAGTGCTTGATGGAGACTGGATTTGTGTGTGCCGTGGGTCTTCTTCTTTGCTGTGGATCTTCTTCTTCTTTCTTTCTTTCTTATGGGTTTCTTTCTTTCTTTCTTTTTTTTTTTTTTTTTTTTTTTTTTTTTTTGAACTTTTTTTTTATCTATTTGAGATCGAGTGTAAAAAACTTAGATTTATGTGGCAAACTCAGCAAACAGGAAGCGAGTCTTTAAGCCTCGAGATTTAAATGGAACTCGAGTTTGTAAAACTCGAGATGCTAGTTTCCAATAATCTTTCAAATCCGTATTAACTTACTATATTCTATCTCTTCACAATGTTAGTATGCAAATATCCCCACAACTTAGTCCCTAAACAACGTTAGTCAGGTAGATATTCTGTGACTCTTTCTTCTCTCTCTCACTCTATCTCAAACTCTTTTTCCTCTCAAACAACCATAATGACTACCAATACTCAGATGGCAAGACACCCAACCACCAAAGCACAACACACCAAAGGTCCACAATCCACAGACACCGCAATTCACGACATAACCCACAAGTCCGAACTCAAATTGCACCCAAAAAAAACCCATCACAACCCACAAATATACTCATTGAGACCATAACCAATGCCTCACCACCATCGTTACAAATCCCACCACCACAAACTAAAACCATAAATAGGAACCCAGCCACCATAGAGCCATGGTCACATCTACCCAAATCAAACTAATTCAAAAACCCACGGCCAAACCAAACCAATTTCAGCCACGCAAACCATTAAACCCACGCACCACCATCGTTGAAACCAAATTTGTCATTATCGACGCCATGAGATGGCCCCACCACTAGATCAGTGTCATTGTCCCTTGAAGAATGCTTGCCCAAATTTGAGAAGTATCCAAACAAAGGAGAGATTGGGTTTGAATTCTTACCCACAAACTACAGTTCACATACATAGAAAATAGACAACACTTAAACAACTCAAGGTTCACAAACCCACCCTAGAAACACCAGAAAATTCAACAAAACCCATTTCTTCTCAAACCCAAATCCATCATCAACGAGACCCACAAACAGAAAACCACCACCACCAATTCAAAAAAAAAAAAAAAAAAAAGCCAACCCACACAAAAAATACCAAAACAAACCTACTCCAAGCCAAACCTCAAATACAGTAGTGAAGAAACCAAGATTCACTGCCGATCGGTAGCTGTTGGTTTCGCCGATTATGTATCGGTGGTTAGAGTGAGAAGAGAGAAGAAAGGTTTGGGTCAGAGAGGAGAAGAGAGACAAGGGAGAGTTAAAAAATTAGGCCCGTTTGATAGAGTTGTTTAACGATTCATTTTCAGTTTTTAAACAACATTATACATTTTCACACATTTTTTTCACTCACACGTATTTAAAAAAAACACAAACAACATTACTCAAACTCTTCTACTGTATTTTTAGGGACTAAATTATGATTGAGACCAAATTGGTTATTTTTGAAAAGTTGTGGATTTGAATGGAATCACCCCAAAACATGTTTGTGGACTTGATTGGACAAAGTTTGGCTCTAGAACATGCTTGGAGCATTGGGCTCCAACCACTGATAGGAAGATAACAAGACACATATTATTTTCTTATTTATGGTTGAAGTCCAAGGCTCCCAACATGTTTAGAGCCAAACCTTTTCCTATATAACCAAGCCACAATGTACATGCCTATAGTCGAAACAAAGATTCAGCTTGCAGTATCAATTAGATACCGAAATGAAGATTCAACTTAATGCTTTCTTCTTTTTCCAATTTAGGATATAGTTTTGCTTAAACACTAAGCAAAACACAACAATTTATATAAGCAAATACATCAAATACTGATACAGACCACTAACATGACAAGCCATGCAACATTAGCCCCAGAAATCCAATACTAAACAAAAGCATAGAAAATCAAAACCCAAAACAATCAAGTAGGAAACAATGAAATTAGCGTAACCAAACAAATGCAAGAAATAAATGAATAAAAACACTGATTATGTATAAACCTGAATCACTAGTGCAGGCAAGGAGCAAAGAAATTAAAGGGACAAATGGGTGAGAAAGACTCTGTGTCACGCCTCGAACCCAACTATAAAGACAGGTACGTGACAACTGCCACACACACGCTTATAAAGTAAGCATCTTATAAGTGTGCAAGGCCTTCTTAGTATCTAAAATTTATCCTAAAGAATTAAATCAAATAAATCCAAAATACCTCAACAATTTCATTATGAATAGATCTCCAATAATTTAAAAGGAACAAAATTCAAACCTCATGTACATAATGCCAATTGGCCAATAAATATAAAGCTATTAGAAGACCATCCAATCCCAAAATCACTAAGCTTCTTTCCTGCTCACAACACAACATCAAAACACCCAAAACTTGCTATTCTTCACAATCTGAAACTGGAGGGAAAAAAAGGGGGTGAGTTGACTTCTCAATAAGTAACCAAAGTCCAAATAAGTTCTATCAAGCAGTAGATCTGTAAAGTAATAAGATGTAATATGAGTCTTTAAAAGTTACAATATAATATGGATTTTCAAAAATAACTAAGGAGTTTCATAGTTTTAAAATAATAAGTTGCAAATAGATCACATACTTTAATCTGACAAATATATCATAGATGGTTTAGAAAGTAGTCAGTTTTCCATATATCAAAACTACAACTTACAATATGTTCCAAAAAAATACTTAAGCAGTTTTAATGATTCAAAATAGTTCAAACACTCAAACAGTTCCAAAATCACGTATGTAGTTTTAAGGACTCAAAATAGTTCAAATATTCAAATGTAATTCATATTCTTAACAATCTTATGACTCTGGTCATGCTATATTCCCGTGACTAGGTATCGGAGTACCAATGAATAACTTCCATTGGCTGGGTATCAGAATACCAATGAATAACCCCCCTTGGTTTGGATTTCAGAGTACCAATGAATAACCCCCATCAGCTGGGTATCAGAATAAATTCATGGTCAAATTGTTCATAATCATATATATAAAATCATAGTTTCTAACAAAATATGTCTTATTCAAATACATATTGTTGAGGGCCATTTGTGGAAAGCCCAGGCAGAAAGAAAACCCAATAATGAGGGCAACAAAGAATTGACAAAATAGATAGCAAAAAACCCATTAGGCCCAAGCGGTAGGAATAATGGATTACAGGCTCAACAAATAAATAAATGGGTCTTAAAGAGGCAAGCGGGCTCAAAGAAGCCAGGAGAGAAAGAAATAGCATCCTATAGACAGTGTATGAGGTAGAAAAGTGAGAAAGTGCCACCGCAGGCCTAAATCAATGCAAACTAAGAGAGTAAGGGGTTTATGGCAGGCCCATGAGCCCCAAAAATAAGAATAAGGTTATTGGGCTGGGGAAGCCCAATGAAATTAGTAAAAAACCCATGAGAGTGTGGAATTAACAAATGGGCCGAGGATGCCCAAAGAAAGCAATCAGGCTATGGATGCCCAAAGAAAAGCCCAAAGGGACATAGGAGCCCAAAAGTAAAAGCAAAATAGTGCCCATGACAGGCCACTGAGAAAAGGGATAAATGGCTGGCCCAAAAGAGGTATAGCAGGATTAAGTAGGAATAACAGTTCAACGTTGTAGGAAGTAAAGAAAATCAAGAGTGGGCCAAAGAAATGTAAGGCCCATCATCATACAAAGCCCAGCTCTTGAATGGAGCAGGAAACCAAAGAAAAGCCCACATGAAAGGTCAGAAAACACAGACAGAGAGCCTCTAGATCACGGCAGACGCATGAGTAGCAGGCAGACTCTTGGACATATCAGAAAAGAAAGCACGCGCAAGGCTCAGGCACCACCAGCCTGTACCCAGCCAATATAGGACGTGGTGGGGCCATGAGCCAGAGGTAAGAGGTAAAAGGAGTGTGGTTTGGTAGTGGGGAGAGAGAAAAAGATCTATTTTGTAGCTTCTACCCAAGCCCTTTTGGGAGGTACGTCTTGCTGGGATGATAAACCACCCAAAAGAGGTAAGTTTGAGGGGGAACCGTTAGGTGCATGCCTTGAGAGTAAAGAGAGAAAACATTTATACCGTGGTAGGAAGAAGTGTTACGGTATACAGAGGAACGAAACAAACCTGCCTCTGTCTGGCAAGGGTGGATGTCGCACAGACCTGGTGGTCGGCAAGTACATCCAGACCAGACAAAGGCGGTTAAGGGGTAAAACGGTAAAACATTGGTCACGGCAGGCACTATAAAAGGGCCCTTGCGGTGCCTTGAAAAAGGATTGAAAAACAGAGCATTTTTACGAAGTCAAAGAAAAAACAGAGTAAAAAGATAAGAAAGAAAACAGAGAAGAAAAGAAAGAAAATTAAGGAAGAATTAGAGGTAACACAGTAGGCATGCACTGGTAGATCGTTTTCCCTCTCTCCCCCTTCAAATCTTGCTCTCTTCCAAAATGTAAACAATGACTCTTTTTTTTGGGCAATAACCATTCAGGTCTGACTCTCTTAAAGCCATTAATCCCCAGGCAGGATCCTTTCCTGGGAGGTTATTTGCATTGAGAAGAGGCATTCTCTCCTCTTTGGTTTTGCTTCGGCAGACTAAATTAAAAAACTTGATTTATGCCCATTTGATTAGTTCTATTATTTTCTTCACTTTCTCTGTGATTGACATTATCATAACTGTAATCATGCTTTATAAGTAGGGATTACATAGCTATTTATTTAAATAGTCAGAATACTCTGTTTTGGTTATTATTATTATATCTGCCTGCCATAACTCATTCGAAACAGTTCTGTTTGCCGTAAGCTTACACCTGGCAGACAAGGCATAAGTCTGTGCACAAACCGGCCCAAGTTGAGTTACAATTGGACTGGTTCCAACTCCCTTACTCAGAAAACATTAGGGCCCATCACCACAGGAGGCAGCCCACTCAACACACAAAACACAAAAAAGGCCCCCCCCCCCCCTACACACACACACACACATGCACATATATATATATATATATATATATATATCTATATATATATATTTATAAATATAAATATAATCATATATTCAATATTCAAATCTATTTGTGATATTTCTATAACTATTTACTTTAAATCAATATAGCTAAAAAAAAAAAACAATAAAATAAAATAAATCTTATAATCAATGCTTATATTTATTGGTGGAAATTCTTTATTCTTTACTTTGAATTAGTATAGCCAAAAACAATTAAATAAAATACATCATATATTCAGTAATCAGATATATTTGTGATAATTTTTTACTTGAAATCAGTAATACAATAGAAATAAATTGTAACAACTGTAAACAATTTTTAGTAGTTAAAATACGCAAAGATAAAATCAATTAGGATAAGGTTACTTACCTTCAAAAGTCATGCCAAAAAGAACTTCTCCCTAACACTTCTTCTAAAATCCTTGGATCCCACCTAAATTCCAAGTTAATTCAAAATCCTTGCAGTTTTCCAGGACCAATCAAATGCAAACCCTTTTAGCAAACTAAAAAAAGAATTTACTCCAAACAAGTTTGTCACTTAGATCCTTGGACCTCAAATCTCAATGCCATCCAACACCACAGTGACAACAAGGCAAAGATGCTTTACACGTGAAAAGACTAAGTCCTTGGAAATCTTCAAATAATTGGTATTGGCTTCATCTTTTATCCATCAATAAGGAACCTTACAGGACAAATCAGTAATGCCCATAATGGCCCACAAGCATCTAGTTACACTGCTCTCAATAAGAATCATGGGATAAAGTGTTGTGCTTTTAGTGATGAAATTTTTGCTAACTAGATGCATACGGGTTGGCTTCTTAGAAAGGAGAAAGGGAGAGAGGAAGGAGGGGGAGGGGGGTAAACGTCAACTCCACTTAGAAATCTTAGGCGTGAAAAGGTGGCTAGGGTTTACATGATACAATTAGGGTATAAATATTACTAACTTCAATACTAGAAATTACTAAGTTACCCCTAAAAATAAAACTCCTTTTTATTTATTTGTTTATTTTGGAACAGGGTATTACAATCTCCCCCACTTATAAGAATTTAGTCCTCTGAATTCATCACAAACTGAACCAATTTATCACGCTTCTACTGCGCTACTCTAAAGCCACAATTGTATCGATCTATACAAATTTATCACTCATCACCATAGTTCAAAACTATTTCATAACATATGCGTAGGCTTTTCCTCCCTCAAAATTTGTAAAATAAAAAAATTTCCAAAGCAAATAGAGCCATGATGCTTCTTCCGCATAATCTCTTACTCAATTACCCATAGTTTAAGAACAACCATATTACGGAAAAAATATATGATTCTTTAAAGATATACATATCTCTAGTCTAAATAGCTCTCTAAGTTCCTTCCAATATGAATAAAAGTTCCAAGGCCCATTCGTATAGATTAACCATAATAACTGATTTTCCATCAATTATTAATTTCAACAAAATTCCAAGGCCTAAGTATTCTCCAAAAATTACAACAAGGGAAATCCACAATTTTGAGATTCACCACAGACCATTGAATGCTAGCATCCATTTAATTCTATACCTCAAAATTAAGCAGTGCATCCAAAGTTCCAATCCTTCCTAAGTTCAAAACTAATTTACAACATATGTGTATATCACTATATCTTCTCTTCCTCAAGTTTTGTAAGAAAAGAAATTCCAAAATCACCATAATAATCAATTGAGCATTGATATAAGGTCTTTCATAGAACCTCTATCTTAACCATAATTTATCTTCTCAAATAAGTAACATTTATTCACCTTAAATCTCCAAATGATACTTGGGCTGGAAGTCATTAAAGAGCTGGGTTCCTTATAGTTACATTGTCTATTATGAAAACAAATCTCTAAGTATAAATCGGCTAGAAGGGAATAGTCCCTAAAGTATCTCAATCCCTTTTTTTTTTTTAATTTATTTTTTTAACCTTACAAATAATAGTCCTAGCAGTCTAGAACTTAAGAGTACATTGCAAATTATAATCACTAACCATTTGTCAATATAAAACAAAAGGTACAACAATTGACTATAATTCAAATTGTAATAGCCTTTCAAAATAAACTCTCTTGCCATCCCAACTCCTTCAATATCCAATCAAAAATATGGTTCACTAGTCAAATTCAGTACTACCACGTACTTGTGTTTTATCCACTTCATTTTCTATTGAGCCAATCCATTAACTCTTATCAGTTAAGTTCAAAGAATTACATTTCTGGCATCAAAACTTATTTCCCCAGGATATCAAACAATCCTCCAAGTCCATAGAAAGAAATTGAGGACCTCAAACTTCTAAGTAATAGAACATGTCTCAAAAACAATTAGGGACTACCTCACACATAAATTAGGCTATGGTAATCCATGTAGGTCAACCCTAACAAGAACAATGATCCAAAAGAAGGTCGGTCCTTAACATTAGAATCCAAGGAAGTCCACTGATATATTACTAAATTCTTTAAACACCCTCAAAATTTATATAATAACATATAATATAATGTGAACTACAATAACCACAAATTAATTTTTCCTTCATACTACGAACTTTCCATTAATTTCCTTACTCCATATAAACTAAAATTAAGGAATCATAGCTCTAACATCAAACCTTAACCCCTAAATAAAGTTCTGCAATAGTCAATTCCCTAATAATGATCAAGCACTCCAAATTCTGAATAGGGCATATAGTAAACTATCATTCAATAATTAAACCTCTGAGAATCTCCTACAGATCAAACTAACCTTAGGTAGGTCGACTATATTAGGCAAAACTATCAAATGAGTTTTCAAAAGATTAGTCACAAAACAACAGGAAGATTTCCTTTGCTTCATCTTTTCTCACTCTCTTTTCCTTTTAATGGGAAGAAGAAGTTTTAATAACCAATTTGATCAATTACAAAATTTTCAAGAATAAAATACACCCACTCAATACTAGTATAAGATCATAGAAGTATATCAATTAAAATCCTCCCTTTTGTATTTATAAGTCACGTATGCATAACCACATAGACATAAATATCAAATCCTTCAAATATGACCTAACAAATCATCATATGATGGAACCTCACTTACACTTCTCATCAAGTCATCAAAAGAACACTATCTATGACCTAATAACCTTCACAAACAATAACTGGAATTGTAATACCTAGGGCACAGATTTCATTCTAAATCAAAACCTAGCATAAAGTCTGCAAGATCATAACCTAAGCTCGGATACCATTAAAATTGTCACACCCCAAACCCAACTATAAAGACAGGTACGTGACAACGGCCACACGCACACTTATAAAGTAAGCACCCTATAAGTGTGCAAGGCCTTCTTAGCATCTAAAATTTATCCTAAAAAATTAAATCAAATAAATCCAAAATACCTCAACAATTTCATTATGAATAGATCTCCAATAATTTAAAAGGAACAAAATTCAAACCTCATGTACATAATGCCAATTGGCCAATAAATATAAAACTATTAGAAGACCATCCAATTCCAAAATCACTAAGCTTCTTTCCTGCTCACAACACAACATCAAAACTCCCAAAACTTGCTATTTTTCACAATCTGAAACTGGAGGGGAAAAAAGGGGGTGAGTTGACTACTCAATAAGTAACCAAAGTCCTAATAAGTTCTATCAAGCAGTAAATCTGTAAAGTAATAAGATGTAATATGAGTCTTCAAAAGTTACAATATACTATGGATTTTCAAAAATAACTAAGGAGTTTCATAGTCTTAAAATAATAAGTTGCAAATAGATCACATACTTTAATATGACAAATATATCATAGATAGTTTAGAAAGTAGTCAGTTTTCCATATATCAAAGCTATAACTTACAATATGTTCCAAAAAAATACATAAGCAGTTTTAATGACTCAAAATAGTTCAAACACTCAAACATTTCCAAAATCACATATGTAGTTTTAAGGACTCAAAATAGTTCAAATATTCAAATATAATTCATATTCTTAACAATCTTATGACTATGGTCACACTATATCCCCGTGACTGGGCATCAGAGTACCAATGAATAAACCCCATTGGTTGGGTATCAGAATACTAATGAATAACCCCCATTGGTTTGGATATCAGAGTACCAATGAATAACCCTCATTGGTTGGGTATTAGAATACAAATGAATAATCCCCATTGTTTGGGTATCAGAATAAATTCATAGTCAAATTGTTCATAATCATATATATGAAATCATAGTTTCTAACAAAATATGTCTTATTCAAATATATATATATATATATATATATATAATCATATATTTAATATTCAAATCTATTTGTGATATTTCTATAATTCTTTACTTTAAATCAATATAGCTAAAAAAAAAAAAACAATAAAATAAAATAAATCTTATAATCAATGCTAATATTTATTGGTGGAAATTCTTTATTCTTTACTTTGAATCAGTATAGCTAAAAAAAATTAAATAAAATACGTCATATATTCAGTAATCAGATATATTTGTGATAATTCTTTACTTGAAATTAGTAATACAATAGAAATAAATTGTAACAACTATAAACAATTTTCAGTAGTTAAAGATAAAATCAATTAGGATAAGGTTACTTACCTTCAAAAGCCATGCCAAAAGGAACTTCTCCCTAACACTTCTTCTAAAATCCTTAGATCCCACTTCAATTCCAAGTTAATTCAAAATCCTTGCAGTTTTCCAGGACCAATCAAATGCAAACCCTTTTAGCAAACTAGAAAAGGAATTTACTGCAAACAAGTTTGTCACTTAGATCCTTGGACCTGAAATCTCAATGCCATCCAACACCATAGTGACAACAAGGCAAAGACGCTTTACACGTGAAAAGACTAAGTCCTTGGAAATCTTCATATAATTGGTATTGGCTTCATATTTTATCCATCAATAAGGAACCTTACAGGACAAATCAGTAATGCCCATAATGGCCCACAAGCATCTAGTTACACTGCCTTCAATAAGAATCATGGGATAAAGTGTTGTGCTTTTAGTGATGAAATTTTTGCTAACTAGATGCATACGGGTTGGCTTCTTAGAAAGGAGAAAGGGCGAGAGGAAGGAGGGGGAGGGGGGTGGACGTCAACTCCACTTAGAAATCTTAGGCGTGAAAAGCAAAATTCTTAGGGTGGCTAGGGTTTACATGATACAATTAGGGTATAAATATTACTAACTTCAATACCAGAAATTACTAAGTTACCCCTAAAAATAAATCTCCTTTTTATTTATTTGTTTATTTTGGAACATTTATTTGTTTATTTTGGAACAGGGTATTACACTCTAAGAGTAAGTATAAGAGAGAACATAAGGACTGTGTGTGTAAGTTTTTATTAGGAACTAAGAATTTCACAGCAATATCACTTTTAAACTTTGTGGCTGTATATGTCATAAACCATTAATCCATTCACTTTTGATTTACTTTGGTAACTAGTATTCAATCCTCAAAGTCACAACGTTGTAGAAAAAAAAAAGAATTATTTTTGAGTAATTGTCGTAATACATTTATTCATTCCTAAACGAAAATTACATAACACCTAACATTATAACAGCTCTAGTCAAACTCAAAAACTTACAAATAAAATTGTAATGAATCTACAACTAAGTTTCACCAACGTCTAATGAATTCAACAGTTTTTCTAATCCATTTTGTAACTCTCTTCTCTCTCAAGAAACATAATTTGTTGAGCACCTCTTCAGCTGTTGGATGGTGGCTTCCTATTGCCGTCAAACTTAGGGCTAGCTTGGTGATTCTCTTTGCTTCAAGCTGATTGCAACCGCTAGTTATCAAAGTCCGATGAAGTACATGTCCACTTTCTTTGAACTCCTCCTCCGCTATTGTACTCACATGTTTGTAATCTGGTCCAATGACATTAGCCCTCTTTGTGATTAACTGTATTGTAATCACTCCAAGGGCATAGATGTCATTATATGGCATTGATATCCCTGTCAAGACCAATTATAGAAATTCATTTCAAAAATTTATCGAATACATAAAAGAAAAGAAAAAAGGGCAAGGAAAAGCATAAATATGGCAAGTAGATACAAAATAAGCATTTAGGATCATCTATTTAGAGTATATTACACACAGCTTTGACATAATAACTCTATCCGTAAATTAAAATTCTCAAAAGCAATCTTAAGATGCACATTCTTAACAAATAACTCAATAAGCTCTATCATAACAAACAAACAAAAAAAGGCTAATCATTTAATATGCTAGTTAGGAAGTAACTAATTACAAGCCCTACCAACTAGCTGTAGTACACATGCCTAATTATTTAATCATGTGTTATAATTTGTAGACTTCCTACCATGGCTAATATCTTAGCACAAGTGCTCTTGTTAGGAAACCTGGTTGCACAACATTAATATAAGACAGGCAGCCATGTGTTGATCATCTCTAGATGCTTCATAATTTTCCAGCTCTTGTCTTTGTGAAGAAGAGATGGAGTGAGTATCATAAGCATTAACTAAACAACAAATTAACTTTGATACAAGCACAAACCAAGGATTATGCCAAATATTGCTTAAATATCTATTTAAGATATTAGAATGGACTTTCCAGCTTAAAACAAGCTCATACAAAACATGTGCCATTTGCATAAAATTGACAATTAAATAAGACCGTTGATTTTGTTTTTGATGGACATTGAGCAACAAGAGAAGCGGATAAATAGTGGAGTGCAAGATGGATTCAATCCCAGAAATCCCAAGCAAGGGCAAAAGTGGTAGTCTGATCTCTCCTAGAATAGTGAAGAGGTAACACTCCAACATATTTTTTTCAATAAGAAACTTATTCCTACAAAAAAATCAAATTGCCTTTTTTTTGAGGGGGGGGGGGGGGGGGGGGGGTGGGGGTGAGGGGGAGGATAAGAAAGAGTCAATGGCAATCAAGTTTAGGAGAAATTAAGTGAATGCAGTAGAAGAATACAGGGGAAATGGTTATGGGCTGGAGATTTTAACTAGATATTAGCAGCGGAAAATAAACTTTCTATTAAGGTTATAGTCTTATAGAGTTAAAACAAACAAGAGAACTCCACAATCTACTGGATCAAACAGGGATGATTCCTATCAAATCAGGAGGGGGACACTTTACACGGGCTAACAAGGGGGAGGGGGAACAAGAATCATGGAACATATAGACAGTCTTTGTTAGTTCAGAATGGTGTTAGCAAGTTTCCCTCATACCGCAGACTTGACCATGCCAATTGTTGTCTTGGATCATGAACCTTTTGATATTAAATACATACAAAAGACCCCCTTTGTGACAAGACCTTACAGATTTTAGAACAGCGAGGTCATAAAATGAGAATGGGCAAACGAAGTACAAGGCTCACTAGGCAACAAGCTGGTAACAACACTCAAAAGGCTGTCAAGGCAATTAAAGCACTAGAACAAGATTGTCTTTGGCAATCCTTAGTAGGAAATCAAAAAAACTTCATGCAAACTTCAAAAATTGCATACAAATTTTGACAAGCTTGGTGGAAGTCAAAAGGAAGGCAGAACTAAGCAACAGCTAGAAAAACTAATAAACAGAGAAGAAGCAATATGAGCACAAAAAGGCAGAGCTAACTAGATTATCAAAGGAAAACAGAATACATAGTATTTTCATAATTCAGGTCAGATGAGAAGAAGTAACAATAGAATCTAAACTTTAAGAGATCCACAAGATGGGCGGATAGAAGACATAGACCAAATCCAGTCTTTTCTACTGATTGACTTCATTGATAGTGATATATACTCCACTCTAGAGGAATGGACAATACAATAGATAGAACAAAAATTGATAAAGCTTTCATTGCCAGCACTTAACAATTTACAACAGGATTGCTATAAAAAAGATTCACTGTGGAAGTACTGTCGGTCATTTAACAAATGTCACCTCTCAATGTCCCTAGACCAGATGGAACTCCGGCTATCTTTTACAAACAAACATGAGAAATGCCGAGTACATCTCTAATCTCATCAACTCTATCCTCTTATACACAGGGTTCCTTCTGAAACAGCTGAACAACACTCACATTGTCTTGATAGCCAAAAGGGAGTTACCAAGAAACCTCCAAGACTTTCGTCCAATTGGCATGCGTAATGTAGCTTATAAGTTAGCCATGAAAGTGCTTGTTAATTGACTCAAGCCAATCATGCAGAAATCATTTTGAGTACCAAAATGCGTTTGTTCAAGATAGAGCCATAACTGACAAATTTTCCGTTTGGCCATTGAACGCCTAAACTACACATGGAAGAAGAAATCTGGTATGAAGGGTTGGGCTGCTATAAAAGTAGACATTTCCAAAGCCTAAAATAGGATAAGTTGGAATATTATTCTTGTAACCATGAAATGTGTGGGGGTTCTCTTCACAATGGCAACAACTCATAACTCAATGCGAAACAATGCTAACCAAAACTCTTGGGCAAGCAGGCCCATAGGGCATATGCAAACAAAGACAAAATTATTTGCAACTGTTGGAGGACAAAAAATGAAGAAGCAGAAAAATAACATATTGACATTTTAGGAAACATTATGTAAGCCAAAATAACTAGGGGATTGGGTTTTAGAAAAACTGAAACGGTCAACATATGTTTGCTGGCAAAGAAGTACTGGAGATGGATAACTTACCATAGCTCAGAGATTCAGAAGGCATGTAACCTATAGACATTCCTCGGCATGCACCATTGCCCTTATTAGCGCAACCAAAATCTATTATTTTTGGAACTCCCTCCTGCATGAATAGAAAATTTACTTCAGCATAAAAAATAAAATAAAAACCTAACTTAAGAAAAAATATTATTAATATTTTATTCAAACAGATATATAGCATTTTCAAGGTTCACTTCCTCACTAACCGCAGTTAACACAACATTTTCAGGCTTAAGGTCGCCATGGACGATGGGAAAATGATGCATATGAGCCAAACCTGAAGCGAGACCTTTTAATATCTTTACGGTCTCCAGCCAAGTCAATCCTGTAAATTCTCGTAAGTCAAATCCATTCCAAATCAAAACTATAATTTATCCGAGTTCTATATTCTTTACACTATGTACCAACACAAGACAAACTGATGTCGCCACAAAAACAGTTGGGAAATTAAACAGTGGGCAAAGCTTACTTTGTTTTACATGCACAATTATCTTTACCATAAAGATGTCAAGGTCCAAATGCAAATTATTGAACAGATTCGTTCAGATAACTAATAGTCTATGTAATTTCTGTGCAAAGGAAATAGAAACAATAAATAACAAAGATCATTTATATTCATATAAAAAAAAAACCATATATATATTTATATAAGAAACTTACTAGGAATGGCCGCTTTCAAAGTTTCACCCTCCAAAAGCTCATAAACAAGAAACAGATTGTGCTGGCTTTCAGAGGCTTACAGAAAATCCAATCAATAAGACCACGTTTGGATGGCGAAGCATTCCCAAATATCTTCACTGCCACATAGTGCACAGGCAGATTATGAGGGTTGTTCTCTAACTTCGTGCATATCGTATTAGTTCTATATTTGTTAGATTATAATTGTGGGAGGAATACTACACATGATTGGTACACCCTTCTTTAGGTTCAATGCTTATAAGTCAAAGGTGGAAGGCGTTTCTTTCCGATGTGGGATTAAGTAAATCCGTGAGGGTGGCATCGTCTCTATCGCCCATTCCCAAAGCGGACAATTCCTTCTTAGGAAAAGACTAAATTTCCTCCCATAATAACAATAATCCACCTTTTAAAATCTAATACTTCGAAGTTCTTTCTCAAAAAATAATGCTTCGAAGTTGATCTAAAAGACTAAAAAATAAAAATATAATGCAATCTCTTTAAAAATATATAGGAAATGTGAGTTACTGTGATTAATAATTTTGTATGTGAACGTATTGTTTGAATGAACTAAAAATATTTAATCATTTTTACTGATTTAATCACATAATTATGTTATATATTTTTTATAGCATGTATGCTTACGTGTAATTTTATGTTTTGCTAGTTTTGTTTCTTGTTGTTAAAGCAACTAAACTTGAACAATAATATTACATTCCAATTCAGTTTTGTGAAAGAAAAATATGTAATTGTTATAAAAATAACCATAAAAATTATCAATATCCCAGTGTCTAGGTTGGCATCACCTAAAACAGCCCAAATTTAAATACTCCCTCCTAACATATTGTAAGAAAAACAAGGGGAGGAAAGACCCATATAATTCACCTTTTTATATTGATAATTAGTGCACCACCTATAAAAAAAAAAATAATACTTAAAAATATATATGTACATGACAATAAATTATATTGTTGTGATTTTAAATAAAATAAAACAGTGGAACTTTTTTTCTTAATAGAAAAAAATACTAAAATAATCAACACAAATAATTAAAAAACGTTTGTTAAAGTGGAAGAATAAATAAAGAGTATTCTATTTTTTTTAGAGACATTATATTCTATTTTCTTCATATCAAATGTGTTACATGAAAAACTTTAGGCTAATAAAATTTGTAACAAAATTATTAGCTAGTAACTTATGATACTAGATTGCTTCTCTCTCCTTTTGTAATTTTTAAATGATGCTCAATATTTTATTCCTTTTCTCTCCTTTCTATTCTCCTCTAAATCCAAACACACACAAAAGAAGTTTTTTTTTTTTTTTTTCTTTTCTCTCTCTCTCTCTCTCTCTCTTTTTTTTTTTTTTTTTTTTTTTTTTTAATCCAACCAAACATAGCAATGTTAGCATACTTACTTAGCATTTATGCAGTAACAACAGTGGTGGAGCCACTAAGGGGCAATTGCCCCCTCAAAGACCATGAATATGTTTTAACAATTTAGGTTTATTTTGAATTTTTTAATATATATACTAGGTGGCCAATTCAAAATTAATTTATGTGTATATAAAGATAATTTTTATTGTTAAAATTCATGGTCTCTTAAATTGTATTATTAAACTTTCTTTTGAAATGGTTTATAACCAACAATTCAACCTTTTACTACCGTGCACCATTGGTGCGATAGTCACTCCATAAGTATAAGTGCTTATGGAGTGTAGGGGGGACAAATGCCAGGATGCAAGTCTCTAGGAGAGAGATTCACACACATATACACGTAGACTTAG
This sequence comes from Quercus robur, assembly GCF_932294415.1. Taxonomy (NCBI): domain Eukaryota; kingdom Viridiplantae; phylum Streptophyta; class Magnoliopsida; order Fagales; family Fagaceae; genus Quercus; species Quercus robur. Next base: position 4,739,306 of record NC_065537.1, read on the forward strand.
ATTAGGATAGAGTAGAATTCTATCTTGTAAAAAAAAAAAAAAAATTCAACCTTTTAACTTTCCAAACTTATACACACATATACACACACACACACACACACACACTAATTCTTTGAACCTTAGACATTGAAATAAATGCATCTGCCATTTATTTATATTTTGACATAAATGCTAAACTTTGATGAGATTGAATCTTAAATAAAAATAATGTAAATTTAACTATCATAAATAATTACTTTTAAACTTTTACTTTTCTTCAATTTGCAACTATTGGAAAATGTAAATTCATATACAACTTTCAAAGAAGAGAAATATGTGCATATACCTCAATTACCACTTAGGAATTGTTAGTGAAAATGGAAATTTTTGGATACTCTACTGATGATGCCGTAAATATCACCAGTGAGCTACATGATCCTCGCATGCTCGTAACGATATCTGCACAGAAAAGAGAGAAGACCTAACAGAGAGCACTGGTGTGGTGCCGGCCGAATACCCTCTAAAGGTCAAGTTAGAACTATTCTCACAACTTTAGAGTACTAGAGAAGGGTAAATTATGCATACCTCGATTTGTGAGGGTATTAGGGCTTTAATAGTAGTAGAAAGTTGGCATCTCTTCCTTGGTATAGAAGTCTTTTCCTTATAGGAATCCTCTTGAATAGTCCCAAACGTGATGGACAAGACATTTCCTTGTAGAGAAGATCTTCCTTAACGCATGTATCTTCCGGAATCCTCTTTGTGCTAAGATTCCATTTACCTTCGGATTCTATGGTGATTAAGTGTGTGTCGTAAGTATTTCCCATCTAGGGTTTTTGCTATATCTATCCATAATAGACCTTTGCACAAGTTAGGCTTGCCCTTTATCGGCCCACGGACATGGATTCGTCAAGCCCATTTAATGGAGGTCCGTCAGGCTATATTTTTACCCTCTTTAGTTGCCCCCTTCACCCCATGGGTTCTTCATCCTTGAGTGGAAAGATCCATGGGGTGACGGTTCAAGGCTCCAGGGTTGACGGTTCAAAGGCCTGTGGGTCGACGGTTTCAATGCGGATGCCGTGAACTATGCCAACGCCTGACAGGTTGTCTGGAAGCCATTATGACTCATGACACGTGTCGCTTTTCGATGGGATTTTACCTCAGATCGAAGCGTCGCTTCATCTTCCGTGCACTTCCTCTATAAATATCAGTGTCTTTCTTTCTCATTTCTCCATTTTCAGCTGAAACACACTATCGGAGCGCAACCGTCATCCTTGTCAGAGACCACTCCGTTCAGTTGCTATATCCATCATCAACACACTTCCTCCGTTCATTCACAAAATTGATAAGTACTCTCTTTTCACAAGTCCCTTTTACCTGCAGATATACTTTTACCCCTTTTTATTTATTTATTTATTATTTTTTTATTTTCCTATACTTTATACACCCGTCACCATTTCTAGATCCGTCAGAGTCTTAGGTTTTGTCGTCACATGTAGGCAATGTCTAGTGCATCAAGTAACCAGTCAGTTGTCCGTGACGGGGCGGACTACGAGGAAGTATACCCGTCTGGTCCTAAAGACCAAGAGAGTCCAGACGAAGAGAGGAGTTCGTCCGCCTCTTCCTCGTCCTCAACAAATGAGGATATGAAGATGGCTGAACGAGAAGAGGTTTCTGATGACAACGAGGAACAAACACTAAAATCCATCAGAGGTACTGATGGACTTAGGGAGTTCATCATGCTATCGGAGTGGACGGTGAATAATTTTAAGTCCACCATTAAGGAGAAACACTTTAACACTTCAACACTCTTAGGGATAATTTCCAAATTCCATATAACATCCCTATCCGTCTGCCTTATAAGTCAGAGAAATGCTACTATGAAGGGGTAAAAGGTGTCGGAGTGTATGAACAGATGCTGAAGGCAAGACTTAGGTTTCCACTAAGCTCCCTTCATCGTGAGCTCCTTAAATACCTGGGCCTATCCGTCAACCAAGTGTCTCCAAACACCTGGAGGGTCTTCATAGCAATGGAGGTCTTGTACGGTGCTATGACTGACGGTGCCAGGAGGTTGACGGTGAGGGAATTCCTTCATAGCTACCGTCCATATGAGATAGACAAGTTTAGGGAGATGTATAGTTTTGTGCCTAGGAGTCCATTGTTGAAGGTTATATTTGAAACATCAAACTCAAATAGGGATTGGAAGAGCCGCTATTTCTATCTAGAAAGTGACGAGTGGATGTGTCATCCAGGGGACACGGAACAAATGCCTGTTGACACGACTTGGGGCATATTGCATCCATCCAGTATGCACCCGTCCTAGTGTGTGAACTTTTTACAACCGTTCAGTTTATTATAACTTTTCCAACAATTTTATCCGTTCTTCTTCTTCGTAGTTAGACGGCGCCCACAAGTTGAACTTGAGGAGTTTAGCTTTCTTGAGAAAATTTTTTCTAAGACCCAGCAGGAGGAAAGGACTTAGGAAAAATTAGTTACACTTAATACCATCCATTGGTATTGTGACGAACTCGAACCAACGCCAGTAGCCATCAAATACGAAGCAAAAATTCAAAGACGTAAGTCCGTCGTCCTCATTCTATTTAAATGGTCGTCATTTTTTAACTTAGTAATTGACTTCATTTGTCCACCTTTACAGAAATGGACGGCTCTAAGAGGAGAGCACTGATTAAGTCGTAGGTTCCAAGAAAAAGGAGGCCGACGACGTGGCTCCCAAGGGGACGGGCGTAAGCAACCCGTCCACAAAAGGGAAGCAGCTGCCCAAAGGGGACCGTCCTGCTAAGAAGCCCAAAGTCCCTTTGGAGCCCGTTGTAGGGCTAATGGTTGAGGGTACGAAGATGATCACCCCAGTGAAGCACAGGGCTGGCAAAGGCCCTATGAAGGCTCCGTCCACCAATTAAGAGAAGCCGCCCATCCTCCTCTGCGAAGATTCTAAACATGCCTTGGAGCAGCTCTCGTCCATCATTTCGTTGGAGGATTATGAGGACCTAGGCAACCACTCCACGGAAGCCATGGGGGAGATGGGTATTTTTGCAATCGCTCAGGTAATCTAGCCTGTCACCTTTATGTCCGTCCTTTCCAGTTGGCTTTCCATCTAACTCCCTTTTTTCTTGTTTTTCAGGTAATGGTTATGATGAAAGGGCTGATGGGATGGTGTCTTACACACGAGACAGCCCTGGAACGTGTACGGGCAAAGGCAGAGCAGATGGAGGATGAGTTGAACTAGCTACAAAGTTGGAAATCCAAAATGGAGAAAAAGTTTGAACTTTCGGAGAGGGTAAGAAAAGATCTTGAGCTGAGCATGGAAGAGGTGAAAAAGGCCCTTGAGGGTAAGGACAAGGAGGTACAGGACCTGAAGGATAGGCTTTGTCAGGCTAAGGAGGTGGTGATACGTGAGTACCATGACTCCGGCGCCTTGCTGTCAGAGCTAGGAGACTCTTTCCTGCAGGGTTTTGATGATGCCCTTCATCAGGTTAAGATGGCCTACCTTGACCTGGATGTTTTAAACATTAAAGTTGAGGACCAAGCTCAAACCTCCGTCATGCCCGTCGCCTCAGAGGGTACTGACGACCTTTTTGCTGAGGATGCAACTGAAGGCGACGAAGAGTCAACTCTGGCCCAGAATGCCCAAGGTCAAGTTCAAATTGTGGCAGATGACACCCGTCAAGGGAAGGACGCAGATCCTCAGGAGTAGATTTATTTATTTATTATTATTATTATTTTTTTTGTAAGTTGGGAAAACAATCCCTTAATTTTATCCGTCACTATGTTCATGTTAAACAATTTCCCCTTCAAGGGTTTTATATTTCTATCTGCCCATTTTGGTTTAATTGCTTGTTTCATGGTTGCTATGAATGTATTGGTTCGTTTTTCATTCGACTTGCCTACTATGTGAGGCCTTTAATTTTATGGCCATTGGGTTAAAACCTAACTTCCAAAATGTGTCTGTCCACATTGTGTTATGGAATTTTAAGTTGCATCCGTCTTAACGTCTAGAGGGACTGTTCTTCTTACAGACTCGGTTAGACTTTTATCCTTAATGGACAGTTCGTCCACCCTTTTCTCTATAAATTTCCATTGCCCTGGATGGACCGTTCACCTTATAGGCTTAATATTCAAGGATGGTCCGTCCACCAAAAGGACTAAAGTTTTGATTTTTCTAGACGATCCGTCCATTTTAAATAGAATTTGCATCCTGTATGGATGAACTGTCCACTTCATGAACTAGGTAGTTTATATTGTCCATTTTAGACTTGGAATTTTTCACCCCCCTAGGATGATCCGTCCAGTCTCTGGACTTTAGTTTATACCTGTCCACTTTTGTGGACTTAGAATTTCCATCTTCTTAGGATGATCAGTCCAGTCTCTGGACTTAGCTTTTTACCCGTCCACTTTTGTGGACTTAGAATATCCATCCTCCTGGGATGATCCATCCGGTATCCAGACTTTGTCTATATCCATCCAATTTTGTGGACTTGGAATTTTCATCCTTCTGGAATGATCCGTTCACTCTATGGACTTTATGAGAATTCAGGCAGAAAAGACGTAGATGTGTCTGAATATTCTTCTTCTTCTTTAAAAAAAAAAAAAGTGTTTGTAGAAAAGTACTTGCCCCCTTGGGCTTAAAAAGAAACTTAAAGTATTGTAGCAAAAATTGTCTAAGTAAAACTCGTAGTTGTAGTAAAAACTAAATAAACTGGAAAAAAGTGTCGTTCTTCTTCATCACTACTGGTAGTATTTCCGTAGGTGCTACCTTCGCCGGTCCAGCGTCTCGAGATGGTAGGTGCCCTTCCTCTGCTATGATGCGATCCTGTAGGGTCGTTCCCAGTTAGGACCGAGCTTTCCTTGTGAAGGATCTCTAGTAGCGCCCATTACCTTCCGTAGTACAAGATCTCCAACCTGAAAATCCCGATGCCTGACATTGGAGTTGTAGTGTTTCGCCATGAGATTCTGATATTGCGCCATCCTTTGCTTTGCATCACTTGTACTTCATCTACTAGGTCGAGCTAAAGGCATATGGCTTCTTCGATCTTATCCCCGTCGTAGTTCCCCACTCGATAGCTTGTAAGCCCTACTTCTGCTGGGATGACAGCTTCACTTCCGTATGCTAGTCTGAATGGCATTTCTCCAGTGGGTGTTCTTGCTGTAGTTCGGTATGCCTATAGAACGCTTGGTAGCTCATCCGGCCAGATACCCTTTGCCCCCTCGAGCCGGGTCTTGATGATCTTGAGCAAGGATCGGTTCGTGACTTCAACTTGTCCATTGGTCTGTGGGTGGGCGGTCGACGAGTAGTGATTCTTGATACCTAGCTCCGAACAGAAGTCCCTAAATACACTGTTGTCGAATTGCTTTCCGTTGTCGGAGACAAGCACTCTGGGTATCCCGTACCTGCAGACGATATTCCTCCAAACAAAATTTCTAATGTTCTTCTCTATGATAGTGGCTAGGGCTTCTGCTTCCACCCACTAAGTGAAGTAGTCAATACCAACCAATAGAAACTTTAGTTGCCTAATTGCTGTTGGGAAGGGGTCCATGATATCTAGTCCCCATTGAGCAAAGGGCAAAGGGGCCGACATGGGGGTCAGTTCTTCGGATGGTTGCCTGGTGAGATTACTGAACCTTTGACACTTGTCGCAGGCCTTCACATAAGCCTGTGTGTCTTTCAGCATTGTAGGCCAATGGTATCCTGCTCGGATTAACTTGTGCACTAATGACCGTGCCCCCGAGTGGTTTTTGTAGATACCCTCGTGGACTTCTCTTATTACGTAATCTGCTTCCTCGTGGCATAGACACCAAAGGTATGATTGAGAGAACCCTCTTTTGTATAAAACATCTTTTATCAGTACAAATCGTGATGCTTGGACCTTTAATTTCCTAGCAACATCATTCCCGTCTTGTAAAATGCCAGTCTTCAAGTATGATATCAATGGCGTAGTCCAATTGCTTTCATAATTTACTTTCTGCACATTTGTTCCGTCATCAATAAGCGAGGAGACTTGGACAAATGACAATACCTGTTTGGGGACAAGTATAAATTCTATCGAGGCTGCTTTTGCTAGTTGGTCGGCGCATTCGTTTTCCCCCCTTGGGATTTGAACGAATCTGACTTCGAGGCTGTCGATCCGATTCTTCACTTCTTCTAGATACCTCTTCATCCTTTCATTCTTATACTCGTAGCCACCCTTAATCTGACTTGTTACTACTTGTAAGTCGCAATGCACGACCATGTTTTCAGCACCTGCAGCCTTTGCGAGGTCTAGCCCTGCCACCGAGTCTTCATATTCTGCCTCGTTGTTGGTTGTGGGGAAATCTAGTCAGATCATGCACTCGATCTTATCCCCCTTCGGGATTTGGATCACCACGCCGGCCTCTCCTGCTCGTCTATTTGAAGATCCGTCCGTATAAATATTCCACTATCGTGTCTCCTTTGCCCCCTGGCCGTCTCTGAGGGTGAATTCGGTGATGAAGTCAGCCACTACTTGCCCTATTATAGTCGTTCACAGACGGTATTGTATGTTAAACTCGCTAAGCTCCACTACCCACAAATCCATTCATCCTGCAGCCTTGGGGCTACTCATGGCTCTTCTTAAGGGCTTGTCCGTCAAGACAACGATGGTATGTGCTTGGAAGTACGATTTGAGTTTTCGCGCTACGGTTATCAATGCGAAGGCCAACTTCTCCATCTGAGGGTACCTCTCTTCTGCTTCTCGGAGCGCTTGGCTTGTAAAGTAGATTGGTATTTGAGATCCATCTTCCTCTCTCACCAAAGCTGTGCTAACAGCGGCTTGTGAAACAGTTAAATATAGGTATAGCTCTTCTCTTGGCTTGAATGGACTGAGCAACGGGGGAGATGAAAGATATGCCTTTAAGTTGTCAAACACCATCTGGCATTCATTCGTCCACTCAAACGATTTTCTCAGAGTGCGGAAGATAGGTAGACATTTGTTCGTCGCTTTCGAGACAAACCTGTTCAGGGTCGCGATTTTGCCATTCAAACTTTACACCTCCTTGACCGTCCTCAGCAGTTCTAACTCTATTATGGCCCGTATCTTCTCCGGGTTAACCTCTATACCTCTTTGGGATACCATGAAGCCCAAGAATTTCCCCGCCGTCACTCCAAACGCGCACTTGCCTGGATTCAGCTTCATGTTATATGACTGGAGGGTGTCAAAGGTCTCACGGAGGTCGCCTAGGTGATCATCTTCGTGTAGGCTCTTTACCAACAGGTCATCAATATAAACTCGTACGTTCCTCCTAATCTGGTGCATGAACATCTTATTCATTAATCTGTGGTATGTTGCTCCAGCATTTTTGAGTTCGAATGGCATCACCTTGTAACAGAACAGTCCCTGGCTGGTGAAAAAAGAGGTCTTCTCTTGATCAGCTTCTTCCATCTTAATCTGGTTATAGCCCGAGAAAGCGTCCATGAAGCTCAAAAACTGGTGTCTTGCGGTTGAGTCTACCAAAGTATTTATCCGAGGGAGTGGATAGCTGTCTTTGGGGCAGGCCTTATTGAGGTCCTTGAAGTCTACGCACATCCTCCATTTTCCATTGGCCTTTTTAACCATGACTACGTTTGCCAACCAATCGGGGTAGTACACTTCTCAGATGAAATCTGCTTCAAGCAACTTTTGTACTTCCTTGGCAATGGCTTTGTCCTGCTCTTGAGCAAATACTCATTTCTTCTGCCAGATTGGGGAAAATGAGGGTGATACATTCAGCTTATGAACCATGATTGAGGGGTCGATTCCTGGCATGTCCTCGTGACTCTAGGCGAACACGTCCTGATTGTCTCTTAGGAATGCCGTGAGCTCTTGGTGTACCGGCCAGCTTGCCAGTGTACCCACTCTAGTAGTTCATTTTGGCCTTGAGTCATCAAGGATCACTTCTTCTAATTCTTCAACTGGCTCTACTACTGTCTGTTGTTCTCCTATGCACATTGTTTGCTGATGATCGTCCATCTCTAGCATAGCAATATAGCATTCTCGCACTGCCACCTGATTTCCTCGCAGTTCTCCTACTCCATAATCCGTTGGGAATTTGATCATTAAATGGTAGGTTGAAGTTACAGCCTTCTATGAGTTGAGGGTGGGTCGTTCGAGAATGGCATTGTAAGCGGACGAACAATCGACCACCAAGAATGTTACTTCCTTAGTGATTTGCTAGGGGTAATCACCCACCGTTACTGACAATGTGACGGCATCGATGGGGAACACTTTCATCCCTCCAAAACCAACTAGAGGGGCATTAACTAGGACCAACTGTTCTCTATCAATCCTCATCTGCTGAAAAGCTAGGTAATACAGGATGTCTGCCGAACTGTAGTTGTCGACCAGAACTCGGTGCATATTGTAGTCTCCTACACTTAGGCTGACAACAAGTGTGTCGTTATGCGGGTGGTGCTGCCTTCGAGCATCTTCTTCTGAAAATCTGATGATGGGGTTGTCGATCCGTGCCATTTTGGGTACAGTGCCTGTAAGCTGGACGTTCTGGAGCATTCTCAGGTAGGTCTTCTAGAATTTTTTGGACGACCCAGAAGTTGCCGTGCCCCCTACAATCATCCTTATGTCTCCAATGTGCGGCCTTGGGCGCTCATTCTCCCGTTGCAGGGCCTGCTCTTAGGGTAGATCCGTTCTTTCCTAGCTAACGAACTTTTATAGCTTCCCCTGTCTTATAAGGGCCTCTATCTGCTGTTTTAGATTGTAGCAGTCAGTTGTGTCGTGCCCATGGTCGCGATGGAAGCGGTAGTACTTGTCCCTTGGCCTCTTGCTAGGATCTCCCTTCAACTTGCTTGGGAAAGTCAGGGCTTCTTTGTCTTTGATCTGCATTAAGACCTGATCTATTGGGGCAGCTTGTGAATCTCTCGGTGGGGGGTTTGGAGCGTCTATCATCCTGTCGTTCTCCGGTCCTAGCCACCTTGAGCCCCCTATCCTGCCGTGTATCCTCTTGTCTTTTCCTTTTTTTGGGCTTATCCTCGTGGGCCAGCAGTGCGTCTTCCGTTTTCATATACTTGGTGGCCCTGTAAAGCACATTCGACATGGTCTTTGAATCGTTCTTGTACAGAAAATACAGGAACTAACCCTTTTGTAACTCATTAGTGAATGCTGCCACGAGTATCTTGTCATCCGCCTCGTCAATTGAGAGGGCCTCCTTGTTGAAACGAGTTATGTAGGACCTTAGCGTCTCGTCCTCCTGCTACTTAATGTTCATCAGACATGCAGTAGACTTCTTGTATCTGTGCCCTCTAATGAAGTGCGAAGTGAACTGGGCACTTAGCTCCTTGAAAGTACTGATAAAGCTAGGCGTTAACCGACTGAACCAAATTTTCACAGCACCCTTCAGCGTTGTAGGGAAGGCCCTACACATGATTTTGTCTGCAACTCCTTGAAGGTGCATCAAGGTCTTGAAGGTCTCCAAATGATCTAAAGGGTGCTTGACTCCGTCGTAACTGTCTATATGTGGCATGCGGAATTTATGCGTTAGGTTGTCAAGATCGCTGGATACTCGTCCCTTAAGGGCGTTTATCATAACTTCTATCTGCTCCTTCATTGCCTGCATCTCCACGATAATAGCTGGAGCTGTATCCATGAGGGTTGGGAGCCTTATGTTTTGTCGCTCCGGTCTACTTGGGGCGCTACTACCCTCCGGTCTCTCTTGGTTCCTGCGATTAGCACTGGCACCTTCTTGATCTTCTTCTTGGTTTCCCATCATCGCGTTCTTCTGTCGTAGCTGTTCCTCTAAGGTCTGGTTTTTTTTGGTGAGGTGCTCCACTACTGCTGTAAGGGTTAGGACCTGTCTCTCTAGGGCAGTAGGTTGTGGCTCGTCTTCCTGAATGTTGTTGGTGGTCGCCATCAAGCGTGTAAGTACCATGCAGCCCTTTGTCCGGGTAGCGTTTGTATGGCTTACAAGCTGCAGTTACGATATTTCTCACAGAAGGCGCCAACTGATGATGCCGTAAATATCACCAGTGAGCTACACGATCCTTGCAAGCTCGTAACGATATCTGCATAGAAAAGAGAGAAGACCTAACAGAGAGCACCGGTGTGGTGTCAGCCGAATACCCTTCGAAGGTCAAGTTAGAACTATTCTCACAACTCTAGAGTACTAGAAAAGGGTAAATTATGTGTATCTCGATTTGTGAAGGCATTGAGGCTTTTATAGTAGTAGAAGGTTGGCATCTCTTCCTTGGTGTAGAAGTTTTTTTCTTATAGGAATCCTCTTGAATAGTCCCAAACGTGATGGACAAGACATTTCCTTGTAGAGAAGATCTTTCTTAATGCGCGTATCTTCCGGAATCCTTTTCGTGCTAGGATTCCGTTTACCTTCGGATTCTATGGTGATTAAGTGTGTGTCGCAAGTATTTCCCATCTAGGGTTTTTACTATATCTATCCATAACAAACCTTCGCAAAAGTTGGGCTTGCCCTCTATCGGCTCATGGACATGGATCCGTCAAGCCCATTTAATGGAGGTCCGTCAGGCTATATTTTTATCCTCTTCATCTACCTAATTAAATATTTATATATAGGTGATGCTTTCTTGCTTATAAAATGACTTATTTTTCATTTTTATAATCTCTCAAAAATAATAATGAATAAAAAAAACTATAGTAGCAATCTAAGATCTTAATTAATTGGTGTTTTGACTTAATAATAAAACGTCATTGATTTGAAATACTATCATATCTATGGAAGTCTAAGATCTTAATTAATAGTCCTCAATATTTTGGAAAATTTCCAATTCTCATTCCCATAACAAGAAATTGTTTAAATTTATTATTGTAATCTAGGCGAACATATATGATATCCTTTTTTTATTTTTATTTTTTTATTACCGAAAATGTTGTGCAAGATAAGCAAAAAGCCACCTTTCTATGGTTAGACAAAACAAATGATTGAACTCTTGTTTTGCATGCAGGTCTGTCAAAAATCGACGCCCTGACCTTAACCATTTCTCGACGTAATAGATCCAACTTAACGAGAAAGAATCTCTGATGAAGCACCCCTCTTGTGTTTAGTATACCCAACAGAACTTAACAGCTATTTTCATGTTGCCAAAAAGATGACCACAAAACCAATTAGTTTAGAAGTAGACTTTCATAAGGCGTAACATCAATAAATCCAACAGGGCAACCAAAATGCAAGTCAACTATCTTGGAACATAGAACCTAAGCATATATCTTCCTTTAAATTTGAACATAGCCTACCAACTGCATTCGCTGCAAAGTTCATTAACAGAATGGAAGAAAAACTAGAAGACATCATTCAGTTATGTTTATCCTCAATCGGTGTCCAGAGAGAAAAATAACATTTGATTCAAACCCGCATAAAAGTAAACTTTACAGCTTTTGGGTTGTCAAGAAAGAAAAATCCCAATTGGATCTACCAGTGTTTCGTTTGATGCACTAATATTCTCTTTTTCTCCCATTTAGTTAGTCTTCATGATCAAACAACGGCAAAAAAGACATCCTTTCATTCTCTGCATTACTGTTTTTATTTCTTCCCAGCAGTTGCTTCTGTAGATTGTGTGTCCCATTCATCTAATAAATCTCCCCGCAGTATAGCATCACCAAAATTCGCAGAGAAAAGAGGTATACCCTGCAGATAATTAACAATTTGTGTCATTGTAGGGCGTTTACTTTCATACAAGTCCACACAGTGCACTGCCAGCTTTGTAATTGCCACTCCATCTCGAACATCAAAATCTGGTGCACCGTCAAAGCTCTTATGAACAAGTAAACAGCCAACTGGTTGTGAGCTAGAATTCAACTTCTGCTTGTACTGTCTCTATGCCCATCCTGCAGGAAATTCACTAGCAGCTCGGCACTTGGATTGATCAAAGACAAATTTAGTAATGAGCACTAAAAGTACAATACCAAATGAAAAGACATCGGTTCTCTTCACCCAAAAAGGCAAAAACCTATTATAGAAAAAGTTTGTAAGAACAACTGATCAGGAAAAAGAGAAGGAAAAGAAAAATTTTGTATGGAATAACCATAGGGAAAAAAAGAGTGAAGTAAAACTGCAATTCCATAAGACTCTTACATCCAAGCAACTCCACTACAGTAAACACAGAAATGTTAACATTGCAAGCATTGACCCAAAAATTACAGTGACCATGAGTAACACGAACATTAGCACAACTAAGAGATGCAATGCCTATAAATTCACTAAAATATCACCACAAGCATTCACAGTAGTATTTTTTCACACATTTATCAATAGCTTCAAGAGGAATGGAAAAATTTAAAGCAATACCTGAATAAGGGCAGCTACTTGAAACAGATAACACTTGTTTATTGTAAAACAATTATAGCTTAGACTAGAGAAACAGAACAAAAAGCCTTAGGTAAATTTTTTACAACTTCGCAACCCACTGCCTATGGCCTACCACTTATGATGTCGGTTGACTCTCCCAAAATTGTTTCCTTTACCCACTTATTAGACAAATAGCCCTTCCCACAAAAGTGACAATTAGGGACTTCTGCCAAAGCACTTTTAAGGGGCCAATTTTCTAGTCCATGCATAAAAACACAGATAATCATATTGCCAATCAGTTCAGCATATAGCTTGTCTTCACGGTAGTCAAGCAGTTCACAGTGCATATAATAACATCAGTATTATGTCCAGTAATTACGCAGACGCAGTAAACTTAAACAAGTTCAAAACATTAAAATATGAATTAAAAAATAAAACATAAAGGGATATACCATTGTGAACAAAAAGTGGATCAACATAGCTATCATAACCGTAATATACAGTGCATGGATACCGTTTCACAATGGTACGATCAGGTCGCAGACTAAAGTCAAGTAACACTGGATTGGAATCCTGCAGAGCCATTGGATTATGCAAGACTTCATAAAACTTTTGAAAATTAAAGAATTGTGGCTAGAGCTATAAAGTTAATTGAGAATTCATGATCACAACGCCAATGCTAACCTGATCAAGAATGACATGAGCAGGGTGAACATTGCAAACCAGGTAATTCCGTTCATGCAAATGCTCAAGCACACGAGCAACTCCGAGAGCCGCCTGCATTCTCTGGGTCCAAGTAAAATCATCTGCAATTTTTCAACAAGACAAGACATCAGTGACTTAATTTCATAATCATGGTTTATAGAAACCACATGAGCTCTGCTACCTTTTTCGATAAGGTTGAGAAGAGAATCCTTTGATCTAACATCATAGACAACACCATAATGGGAACCTTGATCTTCACAGCAATACCGTATCAACTTCACCAAATTGGGGTGATTTCCGAGATCCGGATTTGTCAAAACAAAGAGCTCACGCTGAAAGATATGATTATAATCTCAACTCAATACACATTCTTGTAAAATACAATAAATGGTTAGATAGATAGATAATTTGTAGTACCTCCAATCTGTCAACAATAGCACCGTCGCCAAGTGCGATGGTACATACGTCGTCAGGAGGAAGCTACCAAATTTTGACAGTAAGCTCTTGAGCATCTGGGGTTTTTCCGCGGTAGAGTTTGCCAAATTGAACATTTACAATGAAGTTTTCTTTGCAAAAGGAGTCGGTTAAGACTTCCAAATCCCTCCAGCTTAGTTTTTTTGGTTTGCCATCAATTTCCATCTCTGATTATTCAACAATTTTATAATATGAATTATTCATAGAAACCAAAAATATCACGCAATCCACATGCATACATACAGAGTCATCGTCTCTCTCAAAAGTCAAAACTGACTCAAAGAACACATACATATATTTCTAAATTATAATATATTTCTAGCGTGTGTATATATATATCTGAACATGCGCGTGGAAAGTTTTGTTTTGTTTTTAAATCAAATTTTTATTTTATTTTTCACTCTATCAAATAACATAAAATACAAAAAAATGTTTCCTCCGAAATATATGGAACGGAAGCAAAAATCTTATATATAAATATACTTACGAGCAAGGTTCTCGGTTAGTAGTGCTGCTTGAAACAGCTTTCTTTGTCCCAGTGGTAGCTGCACCAATATATAAATTCATAAATTAACTTTTACAATCTAAAATCTTAAACCTATATCATCAACAACTTAAAAGCAGCAATTGATAAATCACAGCCATAATTATTCTACACTTAATCAAACAACCTAAACTGATGCATGTGTGTAGAATCAGAATCTATAACACACAATTACTGCAACTCTTCCATGAAACTTAAGTTCTACACAAAATAATAGAGAAAACCTCTCTAGCAAACTTTGGCAAAATTTGCCAAACAGTACAATTTCAGAAAATTTTCAGCTGGATAGCACACGTTCAAACTTATTTAGTAAGTTAGACTCTTTTTGGAAGTCGATTTTAATAAGAAAGTATGGTGTCAAAAAGGCAGAGCTGGTGAAAGCTTGCTTGTCAAGAGAATTCTTGCTCATGAATAGGAATTCGTTTGTCTACATTTTCAAGTTCATTCAAGTAAGATGAGCTTTATAGTATTTTTTAGAACTTTCTTTTCTTTATCAAATTTCATTATACCCAAATATGAGTAATATAAACTTTTTCTTTTGTTTTCTTCTTTTAGCTTACAACAATGGCAATGATTGTTATGACAACTTTCCTACGGACTGATATGCACCGAAATTCAGTTACTGATATTCATGACCGTTGCAAACCTTCCTGTTTTCTTGAAGCAAAGGAAGCTCAATAAATTAAGATGCAATCTTTGTAACATCAAATGCGGAAAGGGTCTTCACTGCCTAATTAAGATCTCAAAAGTGGGTTTGGATTTTGGGTTTGGTATTGTTAACTTCTTTGCTTAATATGTTTTTGCTTAATGGAATTCAATAGTTTGACAAGTGAAAGTTTCTTCATATGCCACATGTCCTAATTGTTCCAGTTCTTCAAAGAGTTGACTTCCTTAAAAGTGAGTTTGTTTTTTTGGTTTTGGTTTTGTGATTTTTGTCATTTTTTTTTTAATACAACATTTCTTATTAGTGTTTTTATTATTGCATGGGTTTGAACATGAGAAATGAGATTATTGTAATTGCATATAATTTAAATATGTATCATAATATAATATATATATTTTGCAAAACTTTCCCGTGCATCGCACGGTTTATCGACTAGTTTTAATTATTTTGACATCAAAATATGCATTAGCACGTGTGGGAATCAATGTATAATGGCAGCCCTCAGAGTTTCATACAGAAGGAGGTTAAGCCAAACAGTGAACTTGCATCAATGCACTGCCACCTGCCAATTTCATTGTATGAAGCTTAAAACAATGATGCAAAAGGAAACAAGCACAATTACCCTTGTTAACTCTCGACTAAATATTTCAGAAACTTCAAGAGTCATATTGGCCGGAATCACTTGTTGGTCATTCCACTGACATCACAAAAAAATAGAATAGAAAGAAAATTAACTGATGAAAAGCAATGTCAAAAATTACATGAGATGGTATGCAACTATAAGCTATTTCATTTGCAATTTTGGAGAAAGAAAGACATACCCTGTAGGCTGTATCTTATCAACTCGCCATCTGGACTATCTGGCTGATCCATCAATCCAACTTATTTTGTTAAACCAGTAAGCCCCAATCTAGAATTTTGAGGACTTATTACCATCTATCGAAATCTGATAAACAACTTGAGTTAGAGAAGGGATTAGGAGATTGAAACCAAAATGTTTATTCATTATTACTCAATAATAATTAAAAAAAAAAAAAAAACTAAAAACCAATATTTGAGACAAATTTAGCTAAAAGCTATTGCAAAGAAAAGTTGCATGTAAGGTGATTAATGATTATCTACGCATCACAAAATGCCCATTGCACCTAGTTTAGTTAATTATTTGCAAAGAGGATAATCTTCTGGCCATAAAGTGCATGTGGCCTTTTTTTTTTTTTTTTTCCTATTGTCTACACTTTATCTATAAAGAAGAAAATGTCTAAGAAACTAGAAAGTAGGATGTATCAATCATCAAGGTGAGACCAATTTGGAGCGTTTATGCAGCAACCAGGCCTATGGATGTACAAAAAATAACTTTTACATGAGTAAGAGTACTCACAGCAGTGGTGCTATATAGGTATAATGGTATTTTTTAGCTCTCAATCACAAAAAACCATGCTGCAATAGTGGAGCTAAATCTATTTTTTTTAGCTCCACTGCTATAGTGCACATCTATAAATAGATGTGCACTGTTCATGACAGCTAAAAAAAAAAAAAAAAATTTTAATCCCCCGGTGGTTAAAATAATACATACCGTCACTCTCTCTCTCTCGCTCTCATTCACTCTCATCTCATCTCCTTATCTCTGAAGCTCATCTCTCAACTCCAGTCTCTCAAGCTCATTCACTCTCATTTCATCATCAACGTCGCCGCCGATCAGCACTTTTTGTGTGGGTAGATCGACGTCGGTAGGTGGTTGGGTTCATCGGTGGGTGGCTAGGTTGTGGGACCCGATCAGCACTTTTTGTTTTGTTTTTTGTTTTTTGTTTTGTTTTTTTTTTTTTTGTTTTGTTTTTTGTTTTTTTGTTTTGTTTTGTTTTTTTGTTTTTTTTCCTGCTGTGGGCTATGGTGTGGTGGTGGTTGTGGTTGTGTGGGTAGATCAGCATCGGTAGGTGGTTGGGTTCATCGGTGGGTGGCTGGGCTGTGGGCACCGATCAACACTTTTATTTTATTTTATTTTATTTTATTTTATTTTATTTTTCTGTTGTGGGCTGTGGTGTGGTGGTGGTTGTGGTTGTGTGGGTTGATCGGCATCGGTAGGTGGTTGGGTTCATCAGTGGGTTGTTGGGCTATGGGCGTCGATTAGCAATTTTTGTTTTGTTTTGTTTTTTTTTTTTTTTTTTTTTGTTTTTTGTTTTTTTTTTTGTTTTTTTTAATGTTTTTATGTTTTTTGTTTTTTTTTTAATGTTTTTTTTTTGTTTTGTTCTGTTTTTTGTTTTTTGTTTTTTTTTGTTTTTGTTTTTTTTTTTTTTTGTTTTTTTTTTTTTTTTTTTTTTATTTTGTTTTTTTTTTTTTTTGTTTTGTTTTTTTTTTTTTTTTTGTTTTGTTTTTTTTGTTTTGTTTTTTTTCCTGCTGTGGGCTATGGTCTGTGGTGTGGTGGTGGTTGAAAGCTCGAAAATGTGTTAAAAACATGAGCTGTTTAGACCCCCAAATCAAAGTTATGGCTCGATAGATTTTACACTAACTTAATTCTAAGTGTGGAGTAGTGTAAATGCGAGCAGATAAACAAACAAGCTACTCTAACACATATTCATATAAATACAGTAGTAAAATGAAATGTAAAAGCATAGGGAAGAAAAATGCAAACACAGATAGCACGTCTATGCGTTATCGAAGAAGAAACCGAAGAACTTGGCAAAAAACCTCTCTGCTATCTTCCAAGCGGTAATTGATCCACCAGACAATCAGTTGGGATACATGGGTTAGCAAGGGACCTTCCAAGCCTAATCTAGCCGCTATTGAGGGGAAAATTTTGATGTTCCCAAATAGAATATGGGGTAACCAAGCCGAAACTCAACGATGGGCCCTTGAAATAAAGCCTAAAGGCTATCGATGTGGTGTAAGTCTGCCCAAGCAAGAGATAGCGGCTGCACCCTAACAAGAAGACAACAATAAAGCCCAATAAACATGTTAGTATTGTTAGTTTGTTATATTATTAGTATTTTTATGGCGTCATAGTTCAAATCAATCCTTTAGTGGTATAGTATTATCTCCAGTGGTAGGGGTGAAATTATACTTAAAGTCCAGCAGTTAATGATCAAATAAATTTAGGAAAGTATTCACTCCTAGGGGTCCTTGTGTGTCTTGGTCAAGGGAATTTATAGTACTTTCAACCATCATTACATCAATGTGAGGGAAAATTTTAATTGTTACAAATACATTATATCCTTCATAATAATAATAATAATAATAATAATAATAATAATAATAATAAACAATGATTAAAGTCTCCATAATTACAAATAAAAGAGGAAAAACAGTGCAGCAAGTATTAAACTAAGATTTTGGTGAGTGTATAATTATAAGGCATGAATGAGGTGAATGTGGGCTATTTTGAGTGAGTGAGATGGGATTAACATTGAGGTTAAGGCTTTTTGTAGGTAGTGGTCTGTTTGTGACTAGTTGAGAGACATTTATGGGCTGTGATTGTGTGAAAGGGGAAAAGAGTATCTGAGATTAGATGAGTGTGGGCTAAAGATGATGAGTGGTGAGCTTGAGGAAAGCTAAACCACGAGCAAAGTAGTAAACAAACCAAGGGTTTCAGAGGGAGTGGCTATCTTGGTCAGTTATGGGACGTTTATGGAGTAGGAAGGTGTAAGTAAGGTGGTGAATGTTGGTGTTATGGTGACTATAGGCTGAGAAAGGTTGTGAGTAAGCTCAAGAGAGCTTGGGGAGCTTAAAGAAAGCTTAATAGGGGTTGAATTTCTGCAGAATGTAGTCAATGACAGAAATTCTTAGAGAGGCTTCCTCCCCCCCTCCCAATGAGCTGAGGTGTGTATGTTTTTATAATGGAGCTTTGGAGAAGCATTGATTGACAAGAATCCAAAAATGCATGACTTATCAGGGGTGACGAAATCAAGGTTTAACTTTCTTGAGATTTTTGATAAGAAGTAGGAAAATCCACTTTGAGGGATTGTCTTGCTTCTTTGGGTAGTGATGAGATTTTAGAGCTTTTTGCATTAAATGCCAAGATTTTCGGGGCTGAGCTTAATTATTGTGTATCAAGAGTGAATCCTAATGTTGCAAACTGAGATTTGGTCCCCCAAAAAGTAAGATTTCAACACCCCAAGCCTAGGTGTGAAGCTTTAGTCTACTTTAGGGGGTTCTGCTGGATATCCTTTTATGCCCTCCAAACCACATGTTCCCAATTTTCCCCCTTTAGGATTCATGGGCTTGGCACATGAATCTCGTCTTGAATGTTTTTAACATTTATAGCATCAATTTATTGAAGTTTGGTTTCAGCTCCCTTTCCGTTGGAGGTGCAGTCTTGAGGAAGATCATGGAGTCTCTTCATCCTGTTGACTTCAATTGATATGACAACCCTTGGATACTGTTCACGTCAGGCAGAGGGTGGCAAAAAATTGATGGGACAGCCCTTAGTCCATTCTCAAAGGGTTGGTTCCTTTGTATGAGTCTCTAGTTGCCTTTTGGTTAGTTGCTTGTGTTTTTTGCTTGGGCTTGCTCACATGGGTTGGGTTATGTGCACATGTTACCATGGGCTTTCATTCCTTATGGATTTTATTAGTAAATATTTTTGGGTTTTTCATAAATACTTGCAATGGGCCTTTGAGGAATTAGTTGTAATGTTTGAAACAATAAGACAAGTTTCAAAATACTTTTGTAAATACTATTTACTTTGATGAGTTCCATGTTGCAATAATGTTCATGGTTTCTAATAATTGCATCATAACTTAAATGATGAGCTTGTGGGTTTGAATGTTTACCATGAGTGTCGAAGGTGTATATTATGGATGTCGCGATGCAAATGATGTCTATGTATTTCATGGGTTTATAACAATAAATATATGTCATGGGTCTAACAATCATAACTTTCCATGGGCTTTTACAAGATGATTGCCATGGGTTTTGAGAATAGATAATTCATAAATTCCATGAGCTTGTAATATTGTAATAATATGTTTAAGAATTTAAAGTATTGTTTATTATCGGACTTTTAAGTGAAATAATTATGATATAGTATTTTGTCGAGTATTTAATAACCTTGGGCTTTTAATAGAATAGTGCCAAGTAGTTAGCTTGGGCTTTTAATAGTGCCAACGCAAGTTGGGCTTTTGATATTGCCAATGAGAATTGGGTTCTAAATAGTGCCAACATAAGTTGGGTTTTTGATGTTGCCAATGAGAATTGGGATTTAATGTTGCCAATGAAAATTGGGCTTTAAATAGTGCTAACGTAAGTTGGGCTTTTGATATTACAAATGAGAATTGGGTTTTGATGTTGCCAATGAAAATTGGGTTTTGATATTGCCAATGAGAATTGGGTTTTGGATAAATAAATTGCCATGGGTTTAAATCATGGGCTTTGATCATGGATTTGAATTCCATTGATAAAATTGTTTTGCAATGAACTTGAATCTTGGGTTTCTCAAATATTGCCAAACATAAGTATTCTTGGGTTTTAAATAGAATATGATAATAAAATTAGATAAAATATGAGTTTTGGGGGGTTTTTTTGTGATAGTTTATATCATAACCCAATTTAGATAATGAGATATGAAACATTTGTGATTAACATAATAATAGAGCAAAAAATATTTGGAAAAACCTAATAACTTATTAGTGGTGTTTGAAAATAATAGGTGGTACCTAAAAAAAGTACCCTAACACCCATTGTACCTAAGCCCTCCAAGCTCCTACTCCAACAAGGCTTCTCGGAATTGTGTCTTATCAAGCTCTTCGGATCCCGCAACAAGCTCCATGTTGCATCTACCATCCTTGGTTTCTTCCAATACTTCCCAATAGCACCAAAAAATTACTTGACACTCTGAAAGGGTGTGGAAAGTGTTTGAGCTATCAACCTCTCAATGTTATGGAAATGGAGAGGTAGGAATTGAGGAAAATCCACAAGCAATTGTGTTGAGGATTGTGGATATAACAATCTCTAACTCTCAAAGTATTTGGCTAGGGTTTTCTCTCAGAAGTACTCCTCAACATTTGTGGGTATTGTGGGTATATATAGTGTGGGTACAGAAAGTGTGTACCAGATAGTACAGTCTGGCAGAATAGAATGTTTCATGGGTGTCTCGCGAGAAGGCCTTACCCGCGAGATACTCACGAAGCACAGCTGTCTCCATTTGTACTGACTCTTCGCATTTCAGTCATGTGCAAGACACATGCTTCACTTCGCGGGATGCTTAGTCGCGAGCTACCCACGAAAAATCTTCTAGCTTCAATTGCATGAGTCTTCACACACCCTTTCTCTATCACACAACCCTTACAATCAAATCTCACAATAAATACAGGGTACAAAAGATTGAATAAAATTACAATCAAATTTGGCATGAAATAAAAGCTAACATAATACATATTTGTAAATCACAACTTTACAGTGGTTGTGGTTGTGTGGGTAGATCGGCGTCGGTAGGTGGTTGGGTTCATCGGTGGGTGGTTGGGCTGTGGGTGTGGGTGTTGCTTGGTGGGTCAGGTGGGTGTGGACTTGTTTGATTTTTTTTTTCTTTATTGTGGGTTGTGGTGGTGGTGGTTGTGGTTGTGATGTATGTGTGTAGTGAATATATTATTTTATTGTAGTGAGATGGATTATTGTATTGTAGTAGATATATTATTTTATTGTGATGTTTATATGATTTTATTGTGTTGAAAGCCAAAATAGATCCACTGCTGCAGAATGTGCATAGGTAAAATAGATAAAGTAACTTTTAGTGGAGCTAAATTGCTAATTTTTTAGCTCTACAGTTGTGGATGCTCTAAAGTATAATAGATGGAGTTGATTGATAAAGGAGTTTCCGGTGCAAAGAGAATGTTAATATAGTATGACACTAGATATGACAAATACTTGGGTCACCTTTCCCGCTGCATCTTTTGACACACTTGGTATTGAGTCTAGTTAATGGCCAACTTGAGACTTATTAGTCATGATGCTTTTTTCTATTACGTGAAAAGATAGGCTTCACTCAAAAGTATGATTCAACAAATGAAAACATTTAAGAGTAGAATCATAACTTCTTCTTTTTTGTAGATGGTAGGAAGGACCAAAAAAATTAAACGGACATGAAATGTATGAAAAGTTAGGGTGATAATATATACTGACAGAAAAATCTTTAAGCCATTTATAGTTCTTGTACTAGCCGCTCTATTCTAAGACTCGCAATTTAACTAGCTAGAAATCCTCCATCCCTTTGGTTCCTAATCCATACAGTTCATCTTTCAGCCCAAATCCAGCATTAAAGAAAAAAAAAAAAAAAGGAGCAAGAAGTATGTTGCCAAACGAGCTATTACCCTAAAATCATGACAGATTGACATGCCTGTTGAAGATGGTAAAATATAGAGCCTGATGGGCCTACCTTAATGGGCCTGACGGATCGGAACTGCTGGGCCTGTATAAAGATGATCCCCTGCACTTTGAAGGCCCATCGCTGACAGACGTAGTAAGGGCCCATGATCCGAAGTCCATATCGCCTAGAAAAGCCCTAAGATCCAAAAATGGAAATCCTTGCTCACCACGCTCAAAGGAATTTGTATTAGAGTCCCACATGGAAAAGATTTGGAAACCAAGAAGAAAAGTCAACCCTTTATCACTATAAAAGGCCTAACACCCTCAGAAATCGAGGTACGCTTTAATTGACCCTCTCTAACGCTCTAAGTAAAACAGAAGAATTCTAACTTGACCGTCGGAGAGCTTTTGGCCGGCACCACACCGGTGCTCTCTGAAGGACTTCTTTCGATTGCTTCTGTCGTGCAGGTTTGCTTTGAGTCGCGAGTACGGTGTAACCCATTGGTGACAATTTTCGACGTCATCAGTTGGCGCCGTCTGTGGGAAAGATCGTAGCACATTATCGCTTCCTAGACAAAAGAGTTACATGGTACTCACACGCTCGATGGCAACCACTAACGACGCTCAAGAAGAGGAAGCCCCTACGACTGCCCTTGAGAGACAGGTCAGGACGCTCGCCGCAGCCGTGGAGCACCTCACCAAACAAAACCACGACCTAGAAGAATAGCTGAACCAAAAGAGTGTGGCGGTCAATAACCAGGGAGCAGATCAGGAAGGGACCAGTGCTGAAAGGAGTAATTATGACGGACCACAGGAGAGTAACACCCCGAGCAAACCAGTGCGACGGGACACTAGCGTCCCTTCAGTGACGGATACGGCTCCACAACCCATCATCGCGGAGATGCAGGCGATGAAGGAACAGATGGAAGTGCTGATGAACGCTCTCAAGGGACGAGTGTCCAGTGATCTTGACGACCTTGTCAACCGGACTGACTCGCCATTTACGGCAACCGTCAATTCCTTCCCCCTGCCGAGTAAGTTCCGCATGCCAAGTATGGATAGTTATGACGGAATCAAGGACCTTCTCGATCACCTAGAGACCTTCAAGACCCTGATGCACCTTCAGGGAGTGGCAGACGCAATTATGTGTAGGGCATTCCCTACAACCCTAAAGGGCGCAGCAAGGATTTGGTTCAGCCGGCTAACACCAAACTCCATCGGCACCTTCAAGGAGCTAAGCGCTCAATTCACTACGCACTTCATCGAAGGACATCGGTATAAGAAATCCACGACTTGTTTAATGAATATCAAGCAGAGAGAGGAGGAGACATTACGGGCCTACATATCACGCTTCAATAAAGAAGTGCTCTCGATCGACGAAGCCGACGACAAGATATTGGTGGCAGCGTTCATGAACGGGCTGAAGGGGGGTAAGTTTTTGTTCTCCCTATACAAAAACGACCCAAAGACCATGTCAGAGGTGCTTTACAGGGCCACCAAGTATATGAACGCTGAAGACGCACTATTAGCCCGAGAAGATAGACCCAAGAAAAGAGACAGACAAGAGGATCCTCGACAAGACCAGGGGCGGAAGAAAGGAAGGATGGGAGATCGGAGGGAGGAGAGACGTCCAAAACCCATGGGCGCAAGGTTCACAAGTTTCACCCCGTTGACCGCTCCGATAGACCAAGTCCTAATGCAGATTAAGGATGAAGGATCCCTGACGTTTCCGGGAAAGCTGAAGAGTGATCCAAACAAAAGGTCCAGAGACAAATATTGCCGCTTCCACCGTGACCATGGTCACGACACGGCCGATTGCTACGGCTTGAAGCAACAAATCGAAGCCCTTATCCGACAAAGGAAGCTGAAGAAGTTCGTCAGCAAGGAAAGAACAGATCAACCCCCACAAGAACAACACCCCCGTCGAGAAAACGAGCGACCAAGGCCCCCATTAGGGGACATAAGGATGATAATCGGAGGAACAGCTGCGGCCGGATCGTTAAAAAAGGCTCGCAAAACATACCTTCGGATGGTACAGAATGTCCAGTTGGCGGGTACAGTGCCAAAGATGGCAAGAAGGGAAAGCCCCATTATCGGGTTCTCGGAAGAGGATGCACGGTGCCTACACCATCCACACGACGATGCCCTCGTCGTCAGCTTGCGTGCAGGCGACTACAATATGCACCGAGTGTTGGTCGACAACGGTAGTTCGGCCGATATCTTGTACTATCCGGCGTTCCAGCAAATGAGGATTGACAGGGAGCAGCTAATACCGACAAACGCCCCGCTCGTTGGTTTCGGAGGGAGTAGGATATTCCCTTTGGGCGCGGTCACGTTATCAGTGACAGTAGGAGATTACCCCCAACAAATCACCAAGGACGTAACATTCTTGGTGGTCGATTGCTCATCCGCCTACAATGCTATTATTGGACGACCCACGCTCAACTCATGGAAGGCGGCAACATCAACTTACCACCTAATGATCAAGTTCCCAACGGAGTATGGGGTAGGAGAGCTACGCGGAAGTCAAATTGCCGCACGAGAATGCTACGTAGCTATGATGGAGGTGGAAGACCAAATCCAGGCCTTGAACATAGAAGAACACCGAACGACGGCAGAACCTACAGAAAAGCTAGAGGAGATAACGCTCGACAGTTCCAATCCAGACCGAACCACCAAGATCGGAACGCTTGCCAAACCTGCAATCCGTCAAGAGCTCGTAGCTTTCTTGAGGAGCAATAAGGATGTGTTCGCCTGGAGCCATGACGATATGCCAGGAATCTATCCCTCGGTCATGGTACATAAGTTGAATGTGTTGCCCTCGTTTCCACCCGTCCGACAAAAGAAGAGAGTATTCGCCCCGGAACGAGACCAAGCAATAGCGGAAGAGGTCCGCAAACTCCAAGAGGCAAGCTTCATCAGGGAAGTCTACTATCTCAATTGGCTGGCGAATGTGGTAATGGTGAAGAAAGCGAGCGGCAAATGGCGGATGTGCGTGGACTTCACCGATCTTAACAAAGCATGCCCCAAAGATAGCTATCCCCTTCCAAGGGTCGACGTCCTAGTAGACTCGACGGCTCAACACCAATTGCTAAGCTTCATGGACGCTTTCTCGGGTTATAACCAGATCCGCATGCACGAGGCCGATCAGGAGAAGACTTCGTTTGTAACCAGTCAAGGACTCTTCTGTTACAAAGTAATGCCATTCGGCCTGAAGAATGCAGGGGCAACATACCAAAGACTAATGAACAAGATGTTCGCACAGCAAATCGGGAGGAATGTCCAAGTCTATGTCGACGACATGCTGGTGAAGAGCCGGAAGGAGGAAGACCACTTGGAAGATCTCAAGGAAACATTCGGCACGCTTCGATCCTACAACATGAAACTCAATCGGGGAAAGTGCGCATTCGGTGTAACGGCAGGCAAATTCCTAGGATTCATGGTATCTCAAAGGGGGATTGAAGCTAACCCGGACAAAATCCTAGCCATAATGGAGATGGCCCCCCCGAGAAACGTGAAGGAAGTACAAAGCCTTAACGGCAAGGTAGCGGCATTGAATAGATTTGTGTCGAGAGCGACGGACAAGTGTTTACCCTTCTTTCGAACATTGAAAAAGTCATTCGAGTGGACAAACAAGTGTCAGCGAGCCTTCGAGGAGTTAAAAACCTATCTATCTTCACCACCTCTACTGAGCCCCTCGCAACCAGGTGAAGAACTCTTCCTCTATTTGGCTGTCTCCCCGGTGGCCGTCAGCGCGGCCTTAATCAGAGAAGAGGACAGGGCACAGAAGCCCGTGTACTACGCCAGTCGGGCGCTCCGCGGTGTCGAAGAAAGATACCAACCTATGGAGAAACTCGCTTTTGCATTGGTCACGGCGGCTCGCAAGCTCAAGCCCTACTTTCAAGCCCATACCGTGAACGTAATGACCGATAAGCCCCTGCGGAGGGCACTGAGTAATCCTGAGGCCGTAGGTCGGCTGACGCTGTGGGCAATAGAATTAAGTGAGTTTGATATCAAATACCGTCCACGTGTGGCCATTAAAGGACAAGCTATAGCCGACTTCATAGCAGAATTTATGCGTGACGAAGACAACGGGACAGAAGAATCCCCTAAGTGGAGCATATACACAGACGGATCATCCAATTGGCGAGCCGGGGGGCCCGGCATAGTATTGCTGTCACCTGAAGGAGACAAGATTGAATGTATGGTCCGTCTCGACTTCCCCACCACCAACAATGAAGCGGAATACGAAGCCGTGGCGGCAGGACTCGACCTAGCCAAAGCCGCCGGAGCTGAAAATGTGGTCGTTTACTGCGACTCTCAAGTCATGACCAATCAAGTAAACGGAGATTATGAATGCAAGGGGGAAAGGTTGAAGAGATATCTTGATCAAGTAAGGGTGAGAATCGACGAATTAAAAGCAATGGTCGTCTAAATCCCCAGGGGAGAAAATGAGCTCGCCGATCGGCTTGCCAAAGCCGCTTCAGCAGAACATATGGTGACACCAGGTAATGCACTTTCTTTTGTTCAATTTTTTCCACTAATAGACCCCGACAACATGCAGGAGATACGCTCCGAAAGAAACTGGACTACACAGATAACTTCATACTTAAAGGACGGGTTACTGCCAGAAGAAAAGGAGGCAGCAAGAAAGCTAAAAGTCCAAGCGGCAAGGTTCGTCTTGATAAAAGACATTCTTTACAAGAGAGGTTTCTCCCGTCCTTATCTAAGATGCCTGGGGGCTGAGGAGGCAAACTACGTAATGAGGGAAGTACACGAAGGGATATGTGGGAACCATTCTGGATCGCGGTCGTTAGTACACAAACTGGTACGAGCTGGGTATTACTGGCCAACTATGCAGAAGGATGCTGAGTCTTACGTTAAAAGCTGCGACAAATGCCAGAGGTTCAGCAATTTTATCGAACAGCCAGCTGAGGAGCTAACCCCTATAACGGCTCCATGGCCGTTCGCTCAGTGGGGACTAGATATCATGGGACCTTTCCCAACGGCGGTAAGGCAGCTAAAGTTCTTGGTAGTGGGCATTGACTACTTCACAAAATGGGTAGAAGCGGAAGCCTTGGCCACCATTACAGAAAAGAACATTAGAAGTTTTGTCTGGCGGTGCATCGTATGCAGGTTCGGTATTCCTAGAGTTCTTGTCTCAGATAACGGGAGGCAGTTCGACAACGGCCAATTCCGGGATTTCTGCACATAGCTAGGAATAAAAAACCACTACTCATCACCCGCCCATCCTCAGGCCAATGGCCAGGTTGAAGTCACGAACCGATCCCTGTTAAAGATTATCAAGACTCGGCTCGAGGGGGCAAAGGGCATATGGCACGAAGAATTGCCGAGCATACTGTGGGCATACAGGACAACGGCGAGGACTCCGACAGGAGAGACGCCATTTCGACTGACATACGGGAGCGAGGCGGTCATCCCAGCAGAAGTTGGACTCACAAGTTACAGGGTTCACAACTATGACGAAAGCAGGAATGACGAATCCATGAGGCTACAGCTGGACCTGATAGATGAGGTTAGGTTGGCGGCGGAGCAAAGGATCGCTAGATACCAGGATCGCATGTCCAGACATTACAACTCCCGGGTCCGACACAGAAACTTCCAAGTAGGAGACCTCGTACTCAGGAAGGTCATGGGTGCAACTAAAGACCCTACACAGGGAAAACTCGGCCCCAACTGGGAAGGACCTTATAGAGTTACGTCATGGAAAAGGAAAGAAACATACCACCTGGAGACAACAGATGGAGAGAAGCTACCGCATCCATGGAATGCCGAGCATTTGAGGAAATACTACCAGTAATAGTGACACGGCAACCAGTTTTTGTTTAAGCTTTTTATAAGTTTCTCTTTTAACTGTCTTTTTTTGCTACAATCTTGTCGTGCCCTTTTTAAGCCCAAAGGGGGCGGGCACTTTTTCCTTTACGCATTTCTATAATCAGATACTACTTTGATCTTCTACTTGGATGTCATTATAATTGTCTACAAAATTAACGGAAACTAAATAAAGTCCACAAGATGGACGGATACAAATGTAGTCCACAAGATGGACGGATCATCCTACGGGGATGATAACCTCTTACGGGGATGATCATTCAAGTCCACAAGATGGACGGATACAAATGCAGTCCACAAGATGGACGGATCGTCCTACAAGAACGATCACCCTCAGTCCACAAAATTGACGGACATAAAATGTCCACAAGATGGACGGACACAAAATAAAGTCCACAAGATGGACGGATCATCCTACAGGGACAGTAGCCAAAGTCCACAAGATGGACGGACCATCCTACAGGGATGATATCATCCTACAGGGATGATAACTCAAGTCCACAAGGTGGACGGATACAATCGAAAGTCCACAAGATGGACGGATCGTCCTACAAGGACGATCACTGTAAGTCCTTAAAATGGACGGACATAAAATAAAGTCCACAAGGCGGACGGGCCATCCTACAGGGATGATAACTCAAGTCCACAGGGTGGACAGAAATAATAGAAGAACGTCTCCGCGAAGTGGACGGACCACTGACTACGTTAAAATTTTTTACAAGTCCATTAAATAGGCTGTACATTTAAAAGTGATATACAACGCCACAAAGTGGACGGATCCTCATAATAAACCTCTAAGAAAAAGACGGAGAAGGAAAATCCTCACGGATGTAAGTGCTCAATCAACACAAAATAATAAGTCTGCAATGTGGACGGAGTATCACGGATAAACAAATATTCTCATAAAAATCCTTCCTCAAGAAGGAGGACGGACTTTTAAACAAGTTCCAAACAATAATAGAAAGCATATGAACATTAAGCCAAAAGCCCAGAAGGCAAGTGTTTAATACAATTAAAGAGGACGGATTGTTCTGAAAAGTAAATTAAAAAAAAAAAAAAAAAAAAAAGAGGGCGGATTGTTCTCAAAATAAATTACATAGAGATTAATCTTTCTTTGGTTCAGCGACTTGGACATCCTTCGACGGGATGGATTCTCCGTCTCCTTGGACAGCGTCTTCGCCAAAAAGGTCCTCCGTATTTTCGGAGGCGACGGGGAGGGCAGAAGTCTGGCCTTGGTCCTCAAGTTTGACCATTGACAAATCCAGCTCTGGGTAGGCCTTCTTGACCTGACGGAGAGAATCATCGAAGCCTTGAAGGAAAGACTCCGCCAGCTCGCCCAACAAGGACTTTGAGTCGTGGTACTCCTTGACGGCTACCTCTTTCACATGACGGATCTCTTCCTTGAGTTCTTTAATCTCCGCCTCCTTTTTCTCTATGACCGTCAACGCCTCGACCGTCTTCTCCTCCAGCTCTTTCCTTGCCTTCTTAGAAAACTCTAGCTTCTTCTCCATATTGGACCTCCATTTATGGAGTTGACCAAGCTCTTCCTCCGTCTGCTCCGCCTTTACGCGCACACGGTCCAAGGTACTCTCACGATTGAGACACCGGTCCAATAATCCCTTCATCATGACCAAGGACTGCAAACAAGAAAAGAGCCCGTCACATAATGTAAATAACAACGAAAAAGAAAAACAAACATATTTGACAGACATAACCAACCTGAGCAACGGCAAAGAGGCCCGTCTCCCCCATGGCCTCCGTCGAGTGGTTTCCAAGATCTTCATAGTCTTCCGCCGTGATGATAGACGACAGCTTCTCCAACGCATACTTGGAGTCGTCGCGGAGAAGGGAAGGAGGTCTCTCTTGCTTAGAGTCTGGGGCTGTCATGAATCCTTTTCCCGTCCCCTGCTTAGCTGGGGTGACGGTCTTGTTACCCTCAGCCATTAAACCAACCACAGGTTCAAGAGAGACCTTTGGTTGCTTAAATGGACGGTCGGATTTTGATGTAGGTTTCCTCTTCGGGGCTGAAGCCGACACCCTAGGTACCACCTCGTCGGATTCCTTCTTCTTGACGGCTTGAGACTTAATTAAAGCTCTCCTTTTTGCGTCTTCCATCTCTGCAAATAATGATGGATGAAATTAAAACTAAGTAAAGTCAGTTAAATGGCAAAGTAAAGTCGACGGGCTTACGTCTATGAACTCGCTCGTCGTATCTAATTGCCTCTTGGGTGGGCTCAGGACCGTCGCAGTACCAATGTATGGTCTTCGGGTTCACCAACTTAGCCCAAGTCCTTTCCTTCGGCGTAGTTTTTCTGCAAATCTTTTCAAGGAAACTAAATTCCTCAAGGCTAACTTGTGGGCGCCGTCTACTTGCAGAGAAAGGCGATCAAGATATACACATAAAAATGGACGGATATGAAAAGCATTACAAAATTTAGACGGGTGCATACACGATTGATTTATCACTGCCCAGGTTGTGTCGACGGGCATGTACTCCGTCTCCCCTGGACGGCTCATCCATCTGTCATCCTCCAGGAAGAAGTAGCGACTCTTCCAGTCTCTATTTGAGTCTGGGGTCTCAAAGATCACCTTCAACAAGGGGCTCCGACTAGCAAAACTATACATCCCCCTTGATCCAGAAATCTCTTCTGGACGGTAACAGTGAAGAAATTCACGGACCGTCAGTCTCCTTTCCCCATCCGACATTGAACCGTAAAGAATCTCCATGGTTATGAAGACCCTCCAGGCGTTAGGGGATATCTGGGTGACAGACAACCCCAGATAGTGCAAAAGTTCCCTATGAAGTGTAGAAAGCGGGAATCGAAGTCCAGCCTTCAACGCCTGCTCGTACACTCCGACACCGTCTACCCCTTCATAGTAACACTTCTCCGACACATATGGTAGACGGATGGAAACGTAGTCCGGGATTTGGAAGTTGGTTCTAAAAGTGCTGAAATGTTTCTCCCTGATGACGGATGTAAACCTATGCACCGTCCACTCTGGCAACATGATGAACTGCCTTAGTCCATCAGCACCTACAACGGACTCCAGTGCTTGATCCCGTCGTCATCAGAACCCTCTATTTCGACTATCTCCACATCCTCATTTGTTGAGGATGAAGAAGAGGCAGACAGGCTCCTATCTTCGTCGGGGCTCTCTTGGTCTTTATGACCGGACGGGTATATATCCTCGTATTCCGTCCCATCACGAACCACCGACTGGTTACTTGACGCACTAGACATTTCCTACAATTGATGATGAAACCTAAGACCGACGGGTTTGAAAGTATTGACGGGTATGGAAAGCCTAACAACAATGCATGGACGGAAATGTAACTTGATTATGGTATTAGAAGTACTTACCACACTTAGCAGAGGAGAGGTGACGGTTGGTGTAATTAGTAGATGCTCGTCCTCGACGGATTGCTCTGACAAGGTTGACGGCTTCGCTCTGACAAACGATTTCTGATTGAAAATTGAAAAAATGAGAGAGTGAGGCGCCTTATATATATAGGAGATGCACGGAAGACGAAGCGACGCTTCGATCCTATACAACGGCCATTCAGAGATTGACACGTGGCATGCTTAATAAATGCTGACAACCTGTCAGTACGCATCAACAGATTTGTACCCATCATGTAACCGTCAACTTGATGAATCTTCCTCTGACGGGTTGATCCATCTGGAACCGTCATCCTATCTTGCATAAATCCGTCAACCAGTTGTGACTAAACTTGTAACCTTCTTTTGTCCCACGGATTTCACTCCGTCATAAAATACCCGTCATACCCATACGTTAGGATCGTCACCCCATTGATCCTTTGACCTAAAAGGTGACGGACCATTGGGGTGAAGGGGGCAACTGAAGATGGTAAAATATAGAGCCTGATGGGCCTACCTTAATGGGCCTGACGGATCAGAACTGCTGGGCCTGTATAAAGATGATCCCCTGCACTTTGAAGGCCCATCGCTGACAGACGTAGTAAGGGCCCATGATCCGAAGTCCATATCGCCTAGAAAAGCCCTAAGATCCAAAAATGGAAATCCTTGCTCACCACGCTCAGAGGAATTTGTATTAGAGTCCCACATGGAAAAGATTTGGAAACCAAGAAGAAAAGTCAACCCTTTATCACTATAAAAGGCCTAACACCCTCAGAAATCGAGGTACGCTTTAATTGACCCTCTCTAACGCTCTAAGTAAAACAGAAGAATTCTAACTTGACCGTCGGAGAGCTTTTGGCCGGCACCACACCGGTGCTCTCTGAAGGACTTCTTTTGATTGCTTCTGTCGTGCAGGTTCGCTTCGAGTCGCGAGTACGGTGTGACCCATTGGTGACAATTTTCGACGTCATCACCTGTGGTAGTACAGTTACTTAGAATTGATTCTCCTAAGTAACATACATGTAACAATGGTTACCTTTGCTATTTTCTCTAGATCATCCCTTCCTCCATCAGTTACGTCATCCCCAAACACAACACGTTCCGCACAACGTCCACCATGAGCCACCACCATTTGCATTTGCATGTAGCCAAAGGTTGTATAACCTTGGTCTACCATATCTTCTCGGGGATAGAACACACAGATTACAGTTGTGATTTTAATTTATTGGTGTGGTTACTCTTAATGCATTATTAGAAATATTTCTTATAACATAGTTAATGTTTTTACTTTACAGTTTTAACGAATTATTTTTTTATATTTGTGCAAATTTCTTATTGGTGGCTTCTAGGGGATTTACTTTTGGCATTATTTGAAGACATATGAGAACATCTTCCGTTAGTTCTAAAATAGGGTTTAGGTAGAGTTATTGTATGTATTGCAAACAATTATTGTATGGAAGGAGTTTGAATTAGATACTTGTTTTATTTTTTACTTGTGGAATGTATGGATATTTTTTTATAAATGTATTGTTGAAATAAATGTGTTATTCAAATGTGAGGTTTTAATAATGTAATGACAGGTTATAGATTAATATCAAAGCCATGAAAAATATAAAAACAAAAAATAAGATTTAGTGATGAATTTTTTCATCACAAATATAGCAACAAAAAATTGTTTTAGTGACGAAAATTTTGTCACTAAATATAGCAAAATTTTGTAAGAAATGGTTTGTTGTAATGAATAAAAAAAAAAAAAAATACAAAAACCAAAAGAGGGGCTGACATTGGTTTGTCTGCCCATTAAAAAATTGATCAAGTACAAACACAAGCCCAAGCCAATTTAAGAATGAATTAAGTGGTTAAAGGCTTGCAAGTATTTAGTACACTATAAGGTGAATGACAGCTAAGTTTGCCTAAGCATTGGTTTGTCCTTCTATTGTCTGCAACAACGTGACCTTCACTATGATAGTCAAGTAAAGAAGACCTGCAGAAATGGCGAAAATGTAGCGAGAGTGAATGAGACAGAGACAGAGACAAAGAAGAAGAATAAGAAGAAATAGCAATGCAATCTTATGGTTTGACAGCATCTCATGGTTTGTTGAAGCTAGGGGTATCAATTCGGGTTAGCGTATTGGGTTCGTGTCGTGTCAAGATAGGAGTATTTGACTAAGTGGCTCAACCCGAACCCGACCCATTTAATAATCGTGTCATGATTTTTGAACCCTAACCTGATCTATTAATAAGGTGGGTTGACCTGACCCAATCCACTTGATATGCTTAATAAATGGGTTGTGTTGGGTTGACACGAATATAGCACAACCCATTTCAACTTGCATAATATTAAATATAACATCCATATGAAAAAAAAAAAAAATATATATATATATATATATTTTTTTTACATCTTAAAAGTAGTGCATACGCTTCAAGTTTTTAACCCACATTCAAAATAATATAGTTCAACAAAAACATAACATCTATCTAGAAATAAGTTCTTTACACCCCAAAAGAAGTGCATACACTTCAACCCAAATTCAAAATAACATAGTTTAACAAAAATAAAATAACATAGTTCAACGAAAATTTAATATTCTCAGGGTTTGTAAAGTTTCAATTTCCAATTATACCTCTTGTAAGTTTTTGTATATAATTACTCACTTTTCTTTTTAAATTTAAAATATAGTTTGGATATAAAAGGTATTAGACAAATATAAAATAAAATGAATATTTATTTGTTATACGAGTTAAACGGGTTATGTTAAATGGGTCATTTTGAGTTGACACAAATAAATTGGCATGTCAAGCGTGTCTATTGTGTGTTACGCAGGTTGACCTACATATAACACGTTTCTTATTGTGTCTCTTTTGGGTTGACCCGTTTATGACCCAAATTGGCTTCAAATTTGATAATTTAGTGGGTGCTCCTTGGTGGGAAGGATTGGATTCTGCATTGGCATAGGTTAAGCTGATAGGCTCTTTATCTATGGAGGAAGAGAGATTGTAGATATATATAGAAAAAAAAAAAAAAAATAAAGCAGTGGATGTTCTATTTCCAATAGGCAACAGTTGAACATTTTGAAAAACCTCTTGATCGGGAATAGGAAGAAGCACCACTAATCAAGACAGATTTGAAGAAGGTCTGAATTAGTGCTCAATTAGTTGAAAGAATAGCAAAATATTAATTACAAAAGGAAGGGATAAATGGAGAATGTGTACCTAATATGGACTCTGAAATTTTTTTTTTCCTTTTTTTTTCAGTATAGTGGCAACTGTACAAGTATGAAGAAGTGGTTCAGTTAAATGAGGAGAGGAAGAGAACAAGGAGGGAAGAGAGAGAGAGAGAGCTTGGCGTTAGAAAGCTAGAGTTGTGAAGTTTTGAAAGCTTGAAAGACAAGAAGACAGTTAGAAAGCTAAAGTTCTAAAGTTTTGTAAGCAATATTAAATGCTACGTTTTAGCTTTTAATATTATATAGATTTAAACATAATTCATCATAATATAATGATAGAGATGCTATCGCTATTTACTCCCCAAAAAAAAGTATGGTATTACATTTAACTAATAAAATAACAAAGATACAACAATTTAATAAAACTGCTTTGCTACTGACATAACAAGTTTCATAACTTTTTTGACTACTTAATAAGATGGCAGATTATGATCTGCAATATATCATTTGACATCATGTTTTCTGCTACCTCAACAATAGTAAAATACTAAGATCTGTTCTATAAAATTGTCTGTGCCTTAATAAATAAACAAATAAGTTAACCAAAGAAAGGAGTATGTACCACGCTTGTGCTAGTATATTCCACTGATTTACTAAATTGTGAAATGTCATTTTCCATGATTCACATGTCTGCATAAAGGAGAGTTTGGACAAGATGAAGTGATCCACAGTCCCATTGCTGTTTTAAAAAAGGTCAAAATGTAAAAAGATGTTCGAGTTTCAGTCAGTTCCAAACTTATCTCTATAGTCTATAATATTAATTTTTTATTTTTGATCTTTGATGTTTAGGAATTTTCCAAAAAGTTATTCATTCTATCTTAATTTAAGTTAACCATAACTGAGGAAAAATGGTCTATTGGTGTACTTGATCGATGAACAATAAATTGCTTGATACAAGTCCGGTTTTTAATTGGCAAAAAAATATACCCATATGGCTTTGTCACATATGAGCTCTCCTATACCGAAAGTGTACGTTACCACTTTAATTTTCTTTATAATACACTATACAATTTCTGCTACAAAAGCAGATGCACAAAGATAATAAAAAATATGTCCGGAACCAGAATACATTTATTGCCAATTTGACCTGCATATCTTAAATATTTCCGGTAGCTTAACAGGCCATATATGAGCTTTTATTTAGACTACTAGTGTTATACTAAGGCGGATAGGTATTTAATAATATATGTATGAACGTAATGGTTGTGTTTGTGTGGTTTTGAAAAGCAAGTGACCACGGTGCACCCTTGGCATATGCTTATGAAGTGTGAGGGGTAATGACCGGGATTTAAGTTTCCAGGAGAGAATTTTACATATATATACATTTTTATTATTTTTTTTTTTTTTGAAACACACACATGCACTTAGATTAAGTTATAATAGAATTTCTATCTTGTGAAAAAAGAAAAAAAGAAAAAAAAAAAAGCAAGTGGTGCCTCGTAAAAAAGGGAGATGAGAGAGTGCAATTAAAAAAGAGTGTCGAGGGTGTCTAAAGAAAAAGGTTTTGCAGTGTAAGTGCACTCATGTTTGAAGTCAGTGAAAATTTTAGGTGAGTCTACATAAATTCATATAAACTTGACATGATTTTGTAATTGATTTTATTATATTGGATTTATTTGGAGTTTCTAACAAGGGTTTTCCACGTAAATTTTTGTGTTCTTGGGCGTGATTGATATTTTAGATCGGTAATTTTGGTTATAATAGTTTTTAGAGACTGATTAAAATAATTAGTTTTTTTTTTCTTCGAGAAGAGATTAAAATTGTTAGTTGATTATCTTAATTCACCTGAAATTGGATTGGACCCAACATTTTCAACCAAAGCCACAATTTTACAAAACAAATTGAAATCTCATGTACTATTTTGTTTCTATCAATCAATCAATCCTCATCAACGCCTGAAAAAACCATTTTGTCTATGCAAAACTTACTCAATGTCATGTGCTATATGTCTTAATCCTCTTTTCTTTGTGGGTGTTTTTTTCCCTAATACCCTTTGTGTTACATGTATTATTCTATCATTTTTGGTTCTTCAAAAGATGTAATTCAAATAATTTTTTTCCCAATAAGAACTACTACCATCAAATATGGTTGTTACCTCAAAAATCCTGGAAATATTGATCCAACAAATCTTCCAAAATGATTGGGAAATTGATCCTAACCATTTATCTTAAATTGAACTTTGGGATTATCTAAAAATAAATCAATAAAATTGAATGTTTAATTTTTACTAAAATTCATAGATCACCATGTTTATTATTTAATGGAGTTCTATACTTTATAGTATATTCTCATTACTGTATATTCATTTTGTTCTTTGACGTCAATGATGAGAAATTCCGGGAGATAATACTTCCACTGAATTACTTAGATGGAATGTCTCTATTTGAACTTAAAAAACTTGCAGTATTCAGGGGATTGCTGACTTAGATTGCTTTCAGGGGACTTGGTGATGATGGATGGATTGATGAGTGCTGCGTATGGGTGATGAGGGACTATGGTGTTTTTGAGATTTACACAGCTAATCCCATGGATGGCTTAGTTTTACTCGATGAATAAACCATAAGGCGATCATTTTTTCAAATGTTTATTGATAGGTCAGTTGTTGTATCGAGTGAAGCTGTTGGGAAGTTTTTGTACCTATGTTATTGCTGTGTTTTCTTTCCTTTTCTTTTTGTAGGCATGAAAGTTTTGCTTTTATGTAGAAGGACAAAATCAGTTTAGCAATTATGTCTATTATTTATAAACTATTTTTTGGGTCTAGAACGTTGTGCTCATTCTAAACATGGAAATGTCATAGTGAAAAACACGTCTGACCAACATAATCTTGGTTCATTGATTATAACATAATAATTATGGGCTTGGAATCAAGTTAGCAATTGAAATTTGATCCCCATGGAACAAAAGAAAATTTTCATTAACCCATGCTTGTTAATCTTAACAAAGAAAGTCGGAATTCCTAATGTTCAGAAGTCAACTCTAAGTCTCTTAACTAATTCAATCAATCAAATTTTATCATCCTCTTTTCTGGTAAGATTTTATCATGTTTTTCTATATCATAGTTAGATGTCATTGTCTTGAATTGGAACCGTGGAAGGTTGTTAAATTATAATGTCTACTGGGTTTAATATAATTTCCCCAAAAAAGTGAAGATCATTTGATGTTATTCTTTGCATTGGGCATTATGATGTTACGGTTTGCATTGGGTCTAAACACCTGCTTCCTCTAGAGTTCTTTGTGCTTTCTTCCATTGCTATTTCTTATATTTAATACTCTTCAAATTTGTTTGTCAGACAATTCTCTCATGCTTTAATATTAGTTCATATGTGTCTTTCTAAATTGAGTGAATGAATCAATTACAGTGAAAGCAGGGGACGGACTCGACGGAGCCACCCTTGGAAAATGGGGGGCAATGGCCCCCCACCTAAAATTTGTTTTAAAAAATTATTACTATATATATAGGTATTAATTTTAGTAATTTTATTCTATAAAATTACATTTTGCTCCTCTTAACAATAATTTTAATTCTTTTTTCTATAATATTTTTACGAATAGTAAAGATAGCATATACTAATTGGTTTGCATCTGGGCTTAGTTATATCATTTTTTAACATAACAATAGCTATTAACCACATCAACAATTTATAAAAACGATTGTAATTCTAGTATTTTCCTTATTTTAAAGGCTATAAAAAAATTTATAACTCTTTAAAACAAAATATAAGCCTAGAAAAATTTGCCCATCAACAAAAATTACTAATATCAACAAGAAAAAAAAAATTAGGCCCAATCAACCAATTTTACCCAAAAGAAACAACCCAACCCTTTAAAAAATTTTAAACAAAATATTTTTTCCTTACCCAGCAGTGCGCATCAAAGACAACTCAAAATAATAAAATAAAAAATCCAAAACAGCTAAACAGTAGAGGCGGAGGCTGAAGTTGCCGCACGAGCCAACAACAAAGCAGCCTCCCAAATTCCAAATTCGGGCTCTGTTCCTGAGTGAAGGTCATAGAAGAGGAGTTAAGAGGATAATTCTTTAATGAGTTTTGAACTGTTAGTTATATCCTAAATTCTTTTCTTGTCTTTTCTGATAAGTATGTATTCTGATCATGGAATAAATAGTTTTTGTTTTTGGGTGCTAAATTATGGAATATATAGTTTAGATTGTTAGATTACTTGTACTTTGATTAGTGCCAACAAATATTAGGTTGTAGATTTTCTCTCTCAAACTGTTATGGTTATTTTATATTTACTTGATGTTTATGACTTGTATTAATCGGAATTTATTCATTTGTACTACTAAACTTCAAATTAATAATAAACTGCTAAGGATTCAACAAAGAGCATAATTTTCTTGTGGGTTCTTAATGGAAAGCACGGACACAAAATTTTGATTGCCGCATGTGTTCGACACATTCTGGACATGGGACATGTCTGCGACTTGGCAACACGTAGAAGCCGAAGCCAAGGCACTGGATGAAGCATCTATCTTTGCATGGGACGTAGGGGTCAGAGACGTCATCTTTGAAACGGACTCAAGCCTGGTCTCGCATGCTCGTGCCAACCCCATGGATGCTCAGACCTCTATCACCCACATCGTTGCTGGGACACGCCTTAGACTCCAGGATTTTCGGTCTTTTGAGTGCTCACATGTGAGTAGACATGCCATCAAACCAACGCATACTTTAGCCGCCTATGCTAAATATATTGATTTTTTTGTAACATGAATGGAGGAATGTCCTCCTTTCATTGAATCGCTTGTAGTTCATGACGCTTTGTCATTCTCTTCTTTTGAATAAAATTCACGTATTTCTCATAAAAAAGAAAAAGAAAAAAAAAGATACACTCTTTCCATAAAAAATATATATATATATATATATATATATATAAAATAATAATTATAATAAAAGAAGGACAAAGTTAGGCTACAACCAAGTTTTGTAGCCAAACTTTATTATAAAAAAAAAAATAGGGACAATTAAAAAATACTATCAATTTAGAACAACAATCCCTGCCTCTATGTGAAATTGAATGAATTGAACTGTATGCAAATTGAACTGACAAAGTTAATTGAATATTCTCAATTAGATGACTGTTAGGCATTTTTATGAACAATTTAAATTACTTATCTGAAGAGAAATGTTCCTATTATCAAATCCAAGCGTCATCAATTTAATGTCTAAACAACACTTTAACAAAATATTGGTTAAAGGAAAATAATGGTCCAGTTGGGTTCAACACATATAGTGCCATGTTGGGCTGCTATAAGCTTTAGCAAAAGGCCATTGGGTTCTTTCCTTGCCTGGAACGGGCACACCAATAAGCTTATAAGCTTGGATATGCAAGCATAGTATTTATAAATTATTTTTTGTACAAAACACGATTTAAGCTCTATGTCTCATTAACATAGTCACCACTCAACTTATAAATACCAAAGGTAGCATCCTAATATTGGTCACTAGTAAACTATTCAGTTTCCCCCCCCCCCCCCCCCCCCCCCCCCCCCAAAAAACAAAAAAAAAACCACTAATCAGTTTGGTCCATTGTAGCCTAATTTGTACCTACACAGATATGAGTGTTAGTGTTGGCCTTTGAGTTGACAAAAACCACTAATCAGTTTGGTCCATTGTAGCCTAATTTGTACCTACACAGATATGAGTGTTAGTGTTGGCCTTTTGAGTTGACAAAAAGATAAAGTGGTAAGAGCTGCTTTCAAATCAGAAAAGAATGGAACAGAGAAGCAAGGTGGAAAAGCATATAGGTTCGATAGGGCTTCAATAGGAATGATCCTAGCTATTAATTGTTCGTTATCATCTTAGGATATTTCATTTTCTTACTTGGAAAATCTCAATTGTCTTATGCATTAGGCTTGAAAAAGTACGTAGATATCATTCATATATGGATACACTTGCCTTTTTTGTGTGTTTAATCATGAAATGCTTTTATCAAAAGATTATTATATAGCTGAGATAGGCCAACCCCACCATATGGCAGGTTATCATTTCAATGTTTTATTTTATTCATTTGCCAGGTAAATTTTTTTATTTTTTCTGTTTAGAGATCCTTGGATTTGTGATCCAATTTACCTAAAAGTTAATCTTAACTCAGCGCAATAGAGAAAGGTCTGAAATTACAGATCATGCTTTGATCATCATAATTCTTTTTTGATAATTCGATAGTTACAATAAGGAAGGAGGATTTGAAGCTTAAATATCTCAATTTAAAACACTAGGAGATTTGAGATATCCAACTCTTGACTTGATCATCACATTTTGTTAGTTTACAAATTTAGTTACTGATATAATGCTTCTGCTTTAAGTTGTTCACATTTGGCAGAAATTGGTGCTTCAATGTGCATTCATTTGAACCCATTCTTGAGAATCATTCATTCTTGCTCATGTGATTGCTCTCCCATGTTTAACCAGAAATTTCATGGATGGTTGACAATTATATGGCATCGAAATGCAAAACAAAATCCTTGGGGTAAAAAAAGGATTGTATTTTTGGTGTCTCTATTGTGGATGTAATACCTTGTGAGAAGTCAATTCATGAGTTATTAATTTAACAGTTAAGGACACCATGTAATCCAAAATTTTAGACCAATGAAATTTGGTCCAATTATGTTATAATAACCACTAACTCCTGTCATTTCATGCGAATCATCACTTATAAGTATAAATCCAATAGTACCCTTGTGCATGATAGGATTCAATGGATTATGATTTTTTTGGGTTCCTTTAGACATATGCACAATTTGAACCCATAAGGCTTAGCCAAAACCAGATATTAGCTCTTCAGCAATGGACATCACCGGCAGCTATTACCAAATTGTCTTCAACCATTTTGGTAATTAGAGATACTAAAGGGAAAGCTTGATGGTGATGGCTTTGTTGTACTTGAGGTTTGGCTTTAGTTTCTTTTGATGGTAACTATGTAAATTACTGAAGACAAGCGAATGCCCCTCAACAAGCATGAGCCCTCGTCTCCTTCAGTAAAGAGTAATCTACCAGCATGAGTGAATTTTGATCGAGAGCCTATCTCATTCTCCTGGTTTGACCATGGTATACCTATAAAAAAAAGATTCAATATCTATTACCCAGTTTTACAAGAGATTTAAGTGTTGTAAGAGAGAAAATGCATATATCTAATATATTATCAATAAACACAAATCAATACTTATCTCATATAAGTGGCATATTTTTATTTATGAAAATTACACGGATATGTGTAAATCAAAAGGTTTAAGAGTTAAATTTTGTTTCT
Organism: Quercus robur; assembly: GCF_932294415.1. Lineage (NCBI taxonomy): Eukaryota > Viridiplantae > Streptophyta > Magnoliopsida > Fagales > Fagaceae > Quercus > Quercus robur. Next base: position 4,780,955 of record NC_065537.1, read on the forward strand.
AGTGCAAAATGTTCTTGTTCCACGATATAAAAATCTATCACTAAAAATAATGCAAAGATAGCATATACACATGGTAGATTATGAATCTTTCTAGGGTTTTAAAAGTCACTTTCTCTCAGCTTAATTCCCATCTTTTAAGATTATATAGATGAATTGAAAAGGTTGAGCCTTGCCCCAAATGGCACTTCCTATTCTCATAAGGGTGGATTGATGGAGAGACCATATGTTAAAAATTAGAGGTGTCTACGAGTTGGATCAAGTCAGGTTTGTGTTCAACCCACACTCGACTTGATTAGATTGGGTGGAGGAAAACTTAACCCGCTATTCACCAATAAGGATTGGTGGATCGGGAACTTCATGGGTAGTGGGCGGTTTAGTCGATGCCAGCTAATGATGGAGAGAGGCAGAGAAGTGATTAAAATAGCAAAGATTCAGTGGAGATCTCACCAAATCTGATAAGATCTTGCTAGATTTGGCGAAGATCTCACCAAATTTAGTAAGATCTCGCTAGATCTATTGGAGATCTAGCTAGATCTGGCGAAGATCTGATCAAATTTGGTTGATCTCTACCAGATTTGACTATTTTTCGTTGAATCAAGTAAGTTGGATTTTAGTGGAGGAGAACCACCACTTGATTCACCTGTTTTGATGGCGAACACTCGTTGTCAACCACCAGAATTGTTAGATTAGTTGTGAGTGGAGTGGATCTATGGACAACCGTATTCAAAACCCACTAGTGTGTGCGTGCCTTTGTTAAAATTGGAAAAAAAGAAAAGATGTTAAATGTCTAAAAATACCTTCAAAAGATTCTAGTAATTTATTGATCCGATCACATCAACATGTATTAGCTACATAAGTACTTTCTCTTTCTTGTTCTTCCATGTCTCTTGAAGATTCTGCTACTTCTTTTGACCCCCCTTGTCCTCCTCTTCTGCTACTTCTAACTATAAGTGTTTCTCATCTAAAAAATCATTGAGATTATAATCATACAATTCCAAGTTTTGGTAGTTGAAGCCTTCAAATGCACATGATCAAAAGAGACCTTTGTTGGATCTATAGGAGGATGATATAGTTTTTAAGGAAACCAATTCTATAAAGGCACCAAAAAAAAAAAAAAAAAAAAAAAAAAAATCTCGGACAATACAGCATAGAATCTGAAATTTTTTGGAAGCAAATATAATTGGCGTATGCATGCATTACATATGACAAGAACAAATGTCATATTATTATTGGTAGTTGGAGCCCAAGGTTATAAATATGTTAGGAGGCCAAACTTAGTCCTTATGCGTGTGAGTTTAAATGTTTTTTTTTTTTTTTTTAATTTAAATTTTTATATTTTTAAATACAACGTTTTAAAGTCATAACTCATAATCGCAAATAATTATAGTTAAACATAAAATGTATCCTTTTGTGGAACTGTAATTTGAATTTACATGATGTTTTTTTATTTGTTTTATTGATAAAGTACTCTTTTGACTCAATCAAGTAATATGATTACTTTTGGAAGTATGGAAAAGTGGATACTATGGGCTCTCTCTCTCTCTCTATATATATATGTATGTATGTATGTATATACACACACACAAAGAGGGGAAATAATGTAATACTGAAGTAATTATATTCATGAAGGGAAAAAAAATCTAGTTCAAAAGCGTGGATAAAAATGAGAAACAAACTTGATTGTAGTCTAATAATAGAATTTCACTCAAAATTGTTTTATTAGAGGCGAATTTTAACAAATCTACCATTAGATTATATTTTCTTCTTATATTCTTCATCCTTGAAAAATTCTAGAAGATTAAAGTTCAATAGCTATGTCATCAATTAAATGTTTAAATTTTAAGACTTTGTAGTTTAAAATTATTTGTAAAAAACAAGTTTATAAATTGAATGATAAATAAATCCGATTGACACAAAACATGATATGTGTGTTAAGAATATAAAGAAAATTCATTCCAACTGTTAGATTAAATATATATATATATATGTGTGTGTGTGTGTGTGTGTGTGTGTGTGTGTGTGCGTGTGTAGTAATGTTAAAATTTTTAATGGATGTCATAATCTTAGGTTACAACAAAGTTTGTAGCCAAATTTTGTCCCAAAATATTTACTAGGTAAGTAAGATTTTTAAGATCAGCTTAGTAGGCTCAGCCTTCCGTTTTCTTAATAGTTTTTTTTTCCTAAGTCATATATTTAATAGGAGTTCATAAGTGTGACAAGTTTGGATGCTTACAACAAAAATATTTTCTTTATTGTCTCAATCTTAACAAAAAAGAAAAAGAAGAAAGGAGGATGTTGAAATTTTAGAATATTTGTGCATACCATTTTCCATTACCCTATTCAGTATCTATTAAGAAAATTGAATTTGATTATGAACATTGGTGCTAAAGATAAGTTTTTTGAAGAAAAGAAAAAAATTGATAATGTAGACACCTAGGGTTGTGACTCTGAGTGATTGACTCAATATATTAGAATTAATGATTAAGTAAATAATTTTTTAAAAAACAAAAAAAAATATTAAATAAATGATTAAATTCACTATTTCCTGCCAATATAAATTTTTGGAATAATTAGTAATTTATTATAAAACCAGAGCAAGAAGTCTTGAATTCGATTTTGTCTCCACTTGACCTTCTATTTGAAATGTTAAAAATTACAAGTGTTTAAATTCATTACTTAAACTTTTTTGACAATCAATAATTTATTACAATCTACTTGTGTATGACTTTTGGGATAATTAATAATTTATTACAATCCATTTGTGTTTAAGTCAGGTAAATGTGTAATAGTGGCTAATGAATAATGGATTTCGGAAGAAGAGTAATGCTATAGCCACAAACAATTTTATAACATTTTTACAAAATGTAGATGTAATCAATCTCTTATTGGTTTTCATTTAGGCCCATATTAATATTACTTTTTCATTTACCATTAATCACTTACCACATCAGCAATTTGTAAAATTTTTTGTAAAATAATTTGTATCTCTAGCATTACCCTTCTTCGGAATAAATAACAAAGATTAACTTATATTACTACATTTATTTTTACCATCAATCTCCTTATATGTTGGCACCCACACTACATTCTATCAACAATCAACCTTTCTTAAAAAAAAAAAAAAAAAAAAAAAAAAAAAAAAAAAAATTTCCCCATCACTTTATATTATCGATTCTTTTAGAAATAATTTAACAATTCGCAATAATCTAATAAGTTCAAAACAAATAATATGAATGTTTCACATATGATCTTGAAGCATTTATATAAATTTATTTTAATAAAATATCGATATTATTGGTACTTGGATTGAGATTTGGAATACCATAATATTATATTAGAATCTAATTCAATTTTTATTATCCCTTTACTAATAAAATGTGGATCTCTCTCCAAGATTTTTACTTATTTTGTGTTGGATTGCGGACACCTACTGGAGCAACCGTAGATGATGCATGCTTGTCATGTGTCCGGTAGTAGAATATTCCCAATATATATTCTTCTTTTATGTAAAACGTATCTACTTATTTAACTATTTGTTCATGTTGTTTTTTATTTATAATTTTTTTTACCTAATTGAATTTTATTCTGTTTTTAAATTATATCATCTAGTATATTTAGTAATGTACATTTTATTAGTGACACATGCATTCAATAATTTAAGAGAAATGATATGTCCACAATATTTTCACAACAAATTTTAAATAACAGGTTGTTACTGGTTATTATTGTTAAGGCAAAAAAATAATCTTATTGTTAGGTTCAAATTTGAACCAATAACAACTAATCACCTAAGATTTGTTGTGAAAATATTGTAAAAATATTGTGGACGTAGCACTTCTCTTTAAATAGACTACAAAGAGATAATATATATATATATATATATATATAATATTGATTAATTAATACAAAGAATGGAGAATAGGAGGATTGACTCACTTGGAACCTTTTTTTTTTAATAAAATTAAATATAAAAAAAGGCCAAAATTACCATATCCGTGACTAATTTTTATTTTTATTTTTTATATTAAACGACAAGTAGCATACCAAGGTCTCTTAGGTCTTGATTTTTTGCGACGTCTAACGACAAAATTATTATTGTTGTAACCAAATTTCTTTCACTGTGCTTTTTTTTTTTTTGGGTGGGGGGGGGGGGGGGGGGGGGTAAACCCGAATGTGCTATTGAATCTTATGTGGTAATTGGGTTTAAGTATGCTCGTTTAGGTCAAATACGTATGATTTGGATCTGAAGAAAAGACTAAAGAGAGACAAAGTTTCCAATTTAATTGAGGATGAAAAAAAAAGGTAATTGAATGTGATTTTCTGTAGGGATTATCTTGTCCCAATTTATTTAAGTTTTTGAAAAATTTTCTTTCTATAAGGTTTTTTGTTTTTTGTTTTTGTTTTTGTGTTGTATATAAGAGGTTAGAATTCTTTGTATGATGCTTGCTCTTTTTTACTAGAATTAATGCAAGTGAATTGTTCTATTCTTTTGGTAGCCTGCAAATCATCCCTATATCCCTTTATTTGATCACAATCTAAGAAGCACAAACACTTCATATGGGGCATCGGATCCATATTAGACATGGGATACGTCTGGGAAATTTTTGCATGCATGTTCAATCCTTTCCTTTTTTCTTTTTTTGAAAAATTGTGGGACAAGACTATGACATAGGAGGGACACTTCTCTTTGTCCTCCTTGACCCACTAGGTAAAACAGGGGTGAGTTCAAACTCCTTTGTGAAGTAAGGATGGAAGTTATAATTCATGATATTTAATAATTGGAACTATTCCTTTATAATTTTTAGTTATTTGCTTTTCCATTGTTTTCGTAGCCTGCATTGAATAATCTATATATACAAATTTTAGTGTTTTCTCTATTCACTTAAAAAATTTTATTTTAACAATAATGAATAAAAAAATATTGTGATATAGATTTTGAAAGGTTATAAATTCAAAATTTCATAGAAGAAGTTATCTACCAAATGTTTTGAACTTAAACCTTACTTAAGAATTTTACTTTTAAAGTTCAAACATAGAAGGGGATGTAGCTCAAATAGTAGAGCAGCAAACACCTTACTCGAAGATACGATGATCGACACCTTTCATCTCCATTAATTTTTCCCTTTATTTATTTTTTTTATTTTAGTTTTTGTAATAAAAAATTTTCTAATATTTGTTAACTGAATATTTGCTAAATATTTATTAGTTATCTACTTTTTATTTTATTTTCTGGTAGCCCAAATTGGATATTTACAAAATATATATTAAAGGAAATGTATCTCAAATGTAGAGTAGTGAACATGCTATTTAAAGGTATGAGGTTCAATACCTTGCATCTCAATTCAATTTTTTTCTTAAAAAAATGGCATATCTTGATTAGTTGGACATTTTCTAAATATCTTTTTTATTTTTTTTCTTTGTCACCAAAATTGACCAGTACAGGTAAAATTTAATGAGTTTTCTCTATAGTCTATGCAATAGCAAACTTGCAGTTTGAAGGTACAAGAATTGATACTTTGCATCTCCATTGATTTTATTTTTTCCCTTCATTGATTTCTCAATTAGCCCCATTATTTTCACTAGAAGACAAACTGATCTATTTGTATGCTTCACAAATGGTTGAGTTTTTTATTTTTATTTTAGACTACCATAGTGTCGTATGCCTTCAACAAACCCAATCCTCCTATGCTTAGAACAACCATATTTGTTTTTAGAACAATAGCAGGAGCACTGTCATATTCATTTCCAAATAACACAAAATAGGGCAAAATTACCCTCTCATCCAATAAAAAATTTTAAACCACTTCTACTACTACGTCCAAAATTATTCCCTCTTCCTCGCTTCATCATTCTCTGTCTTCTCTTTTTAGATTATTCTAATATGGTGTAGTGTAAAATAGAGAATGGGATGTAAAGTGGATTGTTAAAGTTTTAATGTAAATAAAATACTAAATTTTTGGTGATGCAAATGCAAAATGCTTCTTCTTCACTTTTTTTCTTTTTTTGTTGCATTATAGGAATGTAGCTACCATCTTGCAAGTAATTAATTATAAATACGAAGTGTATGATATATAGATGTATGTATTTATGCAGATTCTTATTTGAAAAGAACATTTGTAGATTGTCTATATAAATTGCATTAAAAACATCCACTTCATTTGAAGCTTAAAACTAATTTTTATGACATAAACATCAAACAAGCATTCCTTTGGTTTTTGAAAAACCAAGCCTTAGAGATCCAATATTTTCATAATATTATTTGGTATGTTACAAACCATCAACATCAATTTTTTTTTGAGATCACAGAGAGCTACAAATTCTCCAATTGCTTATGTCGAAGTGAATTCAAAATATGGATGGTATGGTTGTATTATTTACATCTTTTATATTTAAATTGGAAGTTTATTGAACTCATATGATGTCCTACACAAAATGAAGTTGAGATTTATAAAAGCACTATGTATGTATATGGCAAAAAGCATAGCTTTAGACAATGAGAAAATGCAAAAATATTATGGGAAGTGTTGAACACTATGTACCTGTTTATTCGCACATACAACAAAGCAAGTTTGAGAAAACTATATCCTAGTAACTTTGTATGAATTTCAAAAGTGGACTCACTATATAATAATAATATAATTGTATATGATATAAAAATGATATATTATACCATTCAATAATGTACATAAAATAAGTTGTTACCAATTAAGACATTAAGGAAAATTGAAAATTGAAAATAAAAATTTTAAACTATAAATAAGGACAAACATTTCATTTTTAGCTATAACTATTTGTAGTTACAACTTTAAAATGTCATAAGTTTTATTAAAAAAAAGAAAAAAGAAAAGGCTATGAATACACGCGCATGGTGCACGTGACTAGGCTAGTAAACACTACCATTATCTTTACTTCCAAAAAATTCCAGATTTATGCCGGATTTTCTGGGATTTAGATTTTTGGTGCTTTTATGGAATTCTAATTTTTTTTTTGAAAATATATCTTCCTATAAATATCCTATAAAAGTTTCATTGGATAATATGGATTGGAAGAGGCTACAACTAGCAAACCTTGAAATTGTATTATGATAGCCTTAGTGATTTTTGAGATGAGAAACACAATTATAGTTAGTAGATGCAAAGGAGGAGTAAGAGGAGGGCTAGGTGAAGGAGCAAAATATTCAAAAGGCAAAGAAGACAATGAGAAGAAAATACCTATGAAGTTAATGCGTGTTGATGTGATTGGATCAATGAATTACCAAAATCTTTTGAAGTTGAGGTATATCTAAACAATAAACATTTCAAGTCATCTATTTTTTTTCTCTCTATTGTTAACACACACACCCTGGTGGGTTCTGAACTAATGGCCTCACCATCTACCCAAACTTGTGAGAGGAAGTGCCATTTGAGCCAAAACTCCTTGGCCCTTTCAAGTCATTAATTAATATAAATATGCAAAAGAGGAAGTTGAACCTTAAATCCCTAAAATGGTTAATGATCTGACATGTGGTTATGCTATCTTTTCATTATTTCTAAATGATTGTGTTTTGCATTGTAAGCCTTCTAATTCACTATACAGAAACTACTCTTCTTCTCCCACTTTTTTTTTCTTCTCTCAAGTTTGTGCCTTCCTTGTTTATCTTTCCTCATCTCCATTCTTCCATCTTCTTTAACAAAGTTTTTGAACGATGCAAAATAAAAAGAAAGATGGAGTGGGTGAAACGTGAAAGCATCTCATGCCATACAATTTGGACCATATATAGTAGCCTTGCAACACTATATAGAATTTACATGTACATAGGCTTGTATATTTATACACATCCATGTAATTATTATTCAAAAACTTTTTCTTGCACTTCTTTTTTTTTCTCCTTTTGGATTATCTTTTCAAACTTCAATTTTATTCCAAAATTAGTATACATAACATAATTGATTAGTTGGCTTTAGTTGGACAAATTTATAACTCTCTATCACTGATACATACGTGAATCCTATCTTTTTTAATTAGTATGAATATCGTTAGTTGAATTTTAAGTTGTCTCCATAGATTAAAGTGTATAGATTGTTGAGTTTGTTGTGTAGGGCGAAGAAGAGGAGAAAATGGAAAAACATCATTCGATGTTAAAACTAAAAAAAAAAAAAAAAAAGAAAAAAAAAGAAAAAAAGTAAAAATTTTATTTTAATTTGGAAAAGTTACACTTTGCACCCTAAACTATTCAAATGCACACTTTGCAGTTTGCAACCTAAACTATCACACTTATAACACTTTTCATCTGTGTGTTACTTTTGTTGTTATATTTAATAGAATGCTATTGCACATAACAAGCACATGCATCTTGCTTAAGTGTATCAGTCTTAAAAGACTAAAACACCCTAATTCAAATTCAATTAAGACAAAATCAATTTTTTTCACATCTCTCTCCCCCTCTCTCGTCCTTGCAGCCTCTTCCCCAAATCTAGATTTTTATAAATCCTAAATCCCCTAATCGAAAATTGCTTTTGCTTGCAACAAATTTCATGCAGCAATCTGTTCACATATCTGAGAAGTCTTGTCTTGTTGAAACAAAGAAGGACATGTTAGTTGATGAAGAGATTCTAGCTGTACGCTTGACTTCTAGAAAAGATGATGGTTACCCAAATAGAAGACTAGCTGATTTTGTCTTGCATGATGAAATTGGTGTCCTGCAACTCCTTGAGATGTTGGAATTTGATGACATGTTTATCTCTGGTCTTATATTGCCTCTTGAAGAAAGTTTAGACAAAGAGAAGGAAAAGTAATCAGATGTGAGGGCTTTGGACAGTTAGAATCTTGGGACATCTCTAGCTATGAAGATGGTTCTCCAATGATATGGCTTTCTATTGATATTGCTGATTATCATTGCCTTAGACCTGCCAGTAGCTACAAGAAATTTTATGATCATTTCTTTGAAAAGGCCCATGCTTGTGTAGAAGTCTATAAAAGGTTGTCAAGATCTTCTAGAGGTAACCCTGACTATACTCTGGATGAATTGCTTGCTAGAGTTGTTTGTTTAATGAGTGGAAACAAGCACTTTTTCACCCAAATATTTTGAAAATCTAAAAAGGATTTGAAAAAAAATTGGGTTTTGTTTTAATTGATTTTGATGTAGGATGTTTTAGTATTTTAAATTTGTTCCACCCAAGCAAGATGCATGTGCAGTAACATTCTGTTAAATATAACAACAAAAGTAACATCGAGTGCAAAGAATGATAGTTTAGGGTGCAAAGTGTGTTTTTGAATAGTTTAAGGTCCAAAGTGTAGCTTAGTGCATAATTTAAGGTGATAAAATTTAATTTCTGCTTTTAATTCATTTATCTTGTTATTGATGTGACTTTAATCAATTCATTGTCATAGTTTGTAAACATGTTGTAAAATTGTTAGTAGCTATAACTCTTTCTGGACATTAACCTGTGGAATTAATAAACAGGTTCGAATAAACGAGAGGAAACTTATCCACCTTTTTGATAGCTTCATTTTCTGGATCATAGAGTCGTTCGCAGAAGAAAATGTGCTCAAAGATAGTAGGGCTGTCTAAAGATGGGGATGTATTTCTACTTCCTAAGTTCAAAATTTCATTGTATTGCTGTAACATGTATTTTCAACTCTTATTCACTATAAGGAAAATATTGGGTAAGAAAAAAGCAGTTCGTACACATTGGAAAAAATTAGTTTTGATTTCTCAGAACTCTTCACACCACAAAAAATCACGGTGTTCTAAACAGGCCATCATTTGTGTAAAATTGGATGCTCTCTTGGTGGATTCCTGCTTAAGGGGAACATGTGAGTGGAATCTTCAACTTCAGGTTGAACATGTGATTTTACCTACAGCTAGCTTCTCAATATGTGATTGCATGTTATTGCAAACTAAGCATGAAATCGCATATTCTCATCTTCAAGTTTCTTTTCATCATGTGCATTTGAAGAGGCTTCAACTACCAAGCCTTTAAACTGTATGGTTATGCCTTTAATGATTTTTTAGATGAGAAACACATTTACAGTTAGTAGAGGAAGATGAGGAGGAAAAGAAGAACAACAAGAAATAAATACTTATCAAGCTAATAATAAATATTAATGTAATCAAATCAATGAATTACCAGAATGTATATCCAGATTTTCTATTCATGGTTATAGTATGGCATAAGTCCTCATCTGTTATCTAATCAACATTCTTCAAAGGATTCTCTAGCGACGAGGAATGAGGTAATTCAAATTGGTATTTAGTAAATATAGATATTGCATACTATGTAGTAATGGTTTGAGTTGTAGAATTATTATCTTGCATATTTTACATATACATATATATATATATATGTGTGTGTGTGTGTGTGTGTGTGTGTGAGAGAGAGAGAGAGAGAGGGACAAATGTAAGAGTTTTTTGAGATATTACACTTTTAATTGTTTAATCCTAAACTGTAATTTACACTTTCACATATTTTTCTCTCTAATAAATTTGCTATTTAACTAATTTGTAAAAACAATATTAACTATTGCACAATCTTCTATGTATGCATTTTGTTCTTCAATTTCAATGCTTTTAGTTGTTTCTGAATTTTTTTTTCAAAAACTGTGTTTTTCCTCAAATTTAGTAAGCCTCTGCCAGTTTTGATTGATCCATTCTATTTTTCGATCAATCGAAATTTTTTAAAATATGTTTTAGAGAGCCTCTGTATGTTTCGATCGATCGAAACTGATTTTCGATCAATCCAAATTTTTAAAATTGTTTTATCAAGTCTCTGTTTTTTTCGATCGATCGAAGCTATTTTTCAATCAATCGAAACTTGTGAATCAGGTTTTTTTAAAAAACTCAGATTGGATTGTTTCAAACCTACTTTTTCAAATTTTCCTCTCTCTCTCCGACTTGGCAAGGCTCCACTGAGGATTTTTTGTCGTTTTTGACCAAACTTTTTGCAAGGTTTTTCCCTCCTAAAGCCGGTAAGACCTTTATACCCTTCCTTTTGCATTTATTTTCATGTTTTCATGCATAAACTCATGCATTTTAGTAGGATTTTCAGAACTTTTCAAAATTGGGATTTTTGTTGAATCAACCTCTTTTTCTAAAATTGATCATTGGGTTTTGTTCCTATATTGTTATATTCATGATATATGTTGGTTAATTTGATCAATTTGGGGCTTTGTGAAAAATTGAAAATTCTAGGGCTTGTAATTGACCCGAATTGGGGATTTTGGTCAAATTTGGTTAAATTGATGAAATTGGCTTGTTCATTTGATGTAATTGATCATTATTTTTTGAAATCTATCTTGTATGATGATCAATTAGTCAATATCTTTCAAATTGATCAAGTGGTTTTTCAAAATTTTGGGGTTTTTGTGTTAAAAACTCTATACTCAAGCCAATTTTGTGAATTTGAACTTATTTGAACTTAATTGCACTCCATTAGGACATGCATCGTGCCATTTAAATTGTTCATGCATCATATAGTTTTTGTTCTATATTTTTTTTCATGTGCTGACTTGCAATCTGCCCTTGGTATTTTTTTTTTTTTTGTGTTTTTGTTCCTTTGCTTTGTGTTTTGGTCCTTATCCTAGCACCATACCTAGGAAAACTAGAGCCCATAGGACCCCTTCCACTTCCTCTGAGTCTCTCTCCAGGAGTGAGGTGTTTAGGAATGATAGAAGCAGAGAGGCCTTTGAGACTTTGAACTGTAAGCGTAAGATTTGGGCTGAGCGTGCTGTGATTTTAGATGAGATTGATCTGGCCATTAGGGCTAACTTTGAGTCTAGAGGTTGGTTGCCTTTCTTAGAGATAGATCATCCACCCCGACCGCCCTGATTAGAGAGTTCTTCTCAAACCTCTCTTGCCACGTCTATGATTCCAACATCCTTGTTAGGAGTTGGATACGAGGTGTTGAGTTCACAACTACCACTCGGGTAGTGGCTGAGGCTCTTGGGGTTCTGGTTGTTTGAGAGCCTGACTATCCCTATGATGAGTCTCCTCCCTTAGATGTTGTCATGTCATACATAACTGGGTCGTCTATCCAGTGGGGTTCTAATCCTTGGATCACGTCCGCTGAGCTTACCAAGACTGCCTATCTTTTCTTTAGGATAGCGTGTCATTCGTTGTGGCCTATTTCTCATCTCCACATCATCCCTCTAGAGTGATGTGTGTTTTTGTATGCATTCGTTTCTGGTGCATCTATCAGTTTCCCACATCTGTTCCTTCGTTCTTTGAATGAGGTTCATAGGAGTTCTATCATAGGGCATGCGCTTATCCATCCTATTTTCATTCATAGGATTCTGCTGTTTTTGGGTCTAGATGGTTTCCCTTCTGGTGAGTCTGTTCATGTTGTTGCTCCCATAGGTGCCACCTTCCTTAGACAGAGGGCTGCTCACTTGAGAGTTGCTCCTTCGCGTCCTAGAGGAGTGTCATCTGGTACTGTTCCCCCTCCTCCCTCTTCTATAGGAGCTGATGTTGCTGAGACGTCTGGTGCTGCTGCTGATGCTGATGCTGATGTTCCTCTACTGACTACTTCGGATGATTCAGACATTCAACGTACGTTGGATCATGTCTTGACCGTTCAGGCGGCTCATGGACAGATTTTGGTGGACGTGCTCGATGAGATCTGTGCCTTGCGTGCGGAGTTGGCACAGTTTAGACGCTCTTCCACACTACCTCCCTTTTGATGATGGATTTTGTTTGCCTTTTGGCATTCCGTCACAAAAAGGGGGAGTACATTGTAGAGTTTTTGTTTTCAGGGGGAGAGTATTTTGTTGAATGGAGCTTGCGGAGTTTAGATTGTATCTAGGGGCTTCACATTGTATTTTAGCTTTTTAGCTCTTGCCATGTTTTTGATGGGATATTCATGTCAGGGGGAGTTTTTTTTTTTACCTTATATGTTTCTTGTTTTCAACTGTTTATTGATTTATATTTATGAGTTTTTCATTGATATATGTATTTATTATGTGTTGTTTGAAATCAAGAATTTACTTTATTTACTTGTATTTTTTCCACACATGCGGTTATGCATTTTGTTTAGTGTTTTAGGAAATATACAGGTTGATTCAATTGAGCTACTATCTACACTTGCAACTAATGGATAGTAGTCAGGATTGAATTTATTTTATGAGTATTATTTATGTAAAGGGCTCTTATTTTGTAAACTTTGAACTTCTAGTTGTGTTTTGTCACAGATTGCCAAAGGGGGAGTTTGTTAGGTTCTAAAGATTTAGCTATTTATGTATTTAGAACTCTAATGTGTATTGTTGGCAAACCATGATCAAAACAATATGTTTAGAAGTGTTTTAGTCTTGCTCAAAGTTGTACATTTTATGCAAAGTTGGATTCAAGCTAATTTAGAAAGTATTATGCATTTCGGCCTAGCTCAATCGATCGAAGCTTAGGCTTGATCGATCGAATCTCGGGCAAAATGTTTTTTTCTATAGATTTCCAACTCAGCCCTAGTTGTTTAAAACATTTTAGGGTTTTCTAATTTGTCCTAAGTATAAAAGGTAAACCCTAGCCACGTTTTAGTGTTGCTCATATTGCTGTTTGTGTAAATCTCTTGTGAGATCTAGAGGAACTTTCCTTTACACAAAATTAGGGTTTTCAAGGAGAAGATATTATCTACACCTTAATGATCAACTCAGTTACTGCCATTGAAGCTTAAAGAAAACACAAGCGAGTGTGCTAGTATCTGGTGGTGAATCTAAGAAAGAAGGAGTTCGTGGATTCGGAGTTTGCACGTGGTTGTGTCGGTAAGTTCTACTGGTTGGTAGCAATAAGAAGTCGAGCGTGGGGGCTTGTAAGTCTTATTGTATGAACTTCGATTCTTTGAAGATAGTGGATTCAAGTTTACCTTGAGGATAGTTAGGTCAAATCCTCCCCAAGTTTTTACCGGTTTGGTTTTATGGGTGATCATATCTTGTGTTATTTATCTTTTCGCTGCTTTGCATGATATGATCTTTGTGATTGTGATAACCTAGATTTGTTAAATTAGACTAAGTAATCTCTTGGCAAATTACCTAGGTTAAATCAATTGAGTTTTAAGGGGTCTAAAAACCATCACATACCTTGTATTCAACTTGTCGTAAGCTTAATGAAAGTTTTGTTTGTGTATGAGTGTTTCAGGTTACAGGTATAAACGTGCAAGTGCTTCATAGTTTCTAGATTAGGTGTGAGTGAGTTTTGCCACTGTTCCCAAACTCACGTTTAAGTCTAGAGTCTGTTTTAGGGGTTTTGTCACGGAATAGCCAAAAGAGGAGAATGTAAAGTTGTGATTTACAAATATGAATTTTGTTGGCTTTTATTTCGTACCAAATTTGATTGTAATTATACTCAATCTCTTGTACTCTGTATTTATTGTGGGATTTAATTGTAAGGGTTGTGTGTTAGAGAGAGAGAAAGTGTGAAGACTCAAGCAATTGAAGCCAGAAGATTTCTCGAGGGTAGCTCACGACTAAGCATCCCGTGAAGTGAAGCATGTGTCTTGCATATGACTAGAATGCGAAGAGTCAGTACAGATGGAGACAGCTGTGTTTCGCAAGTATCTCACAGGTAAGGCCTTCCTGCGAGACACCCGTGAAACATTCTTTTCTGCTAGACTATACTATCTGATACACACTTTCTGTACCCACACTATATATACCCATATTACCCACAAATGATAAGGAGTGCTTCTGAGAGAAAGCCCTAGCCAAACACCTTGAGAGTTAGAGATTGTTATACCGACAATCCTTTACACTATAGCTTGTGGATTTTCCTCAACTCCTACCTCTCCATTTCATATCATTAAGAGGTTGATAGCCCCAACACTTACCACACTCTTTCAGAGTGTCAAGTGAGGTTTTGGTGTTGCTAGGAATCATCGGAAGAAGCCAAGGATGGTAGATGCAACATGGAGCTTGTTGCGGGATCCGGAGAGCTAGACAAGACATGGTTCCGAGAAGCCTTGTTGGAGTAGGAGCTTGGAGGGCTTAGGTATAGTGGGTAGATTAGGCTTAGAGGGTCTCTTGCTAACCCATGTATCCCAACTAATTTTCTAGTGGATCGATTACCGCTTGGAGGGTGGCGGAGAGGTTTTTTGCCCAGTTCTTCGATAACACATCGGCGCGTTATCTTGTGTTTGCTTCTTTCTTCCCTACTCTTTTACATTCCATTTTACTATTGTGTTGCTTTGATTATGGATTAGAGTAATTTGTTTTTTTATCCGCTCGCATTTACACTATTCCGTACTTAGTATTAAGTTAGTGTAAAATCAATCGAGCCATAACTTTAATTTGGGGGTCTAAACAGCTCGTGTTTTCAACACATTTTCGAGCTTTCAGGCACTAATCCCAACACCCACATCATAACTATCTCCCCAAGCGACCAGGGTTTTAGCAGGCTTCGGAGGGACACCTTGAGCCTTGACTTCACCTTTACTGAAAGATCCTCATGGTCCTCTTTGTTAAAGCAACCAAGAATAAAAGTGTGAATACTTCAAACAGTCTTATTTGATCAGCTCCAACCGAATATATTTGGTTGAGAACAAGAAAAAAAAATTTCTTGTCTCTAATGATTAGAAAAAAAAAAAAGAATTGTCAAGAATAAGTTGGTGGAGAAAATAAACTGTTAATAACTATGAGTAGGCAGAAGGCAACAAATATCCATGAATGTCTCTCATTTTCAAATTTTGGGAATAAGCCAAAGATTATAAGCAGTTCAGGAAACACTTTAAGATCATATTGAGATCTTTACATATTTACCAATTTCTTATTAAGATATTTCAACACTAAATATTTATCACTTTAAGGCCAATTCAACAAATGAACCTTCCCCTGTAGACTCTTCAAGAATACTTTTTTTTCCCCACTTAATTAAAACCTTATCCATCTTTGGTTTTACAAATGGATACTTCATATGATTAGATATAAATATTAGATGAGGTTTGATATCATGTTTATATTCCTATTCAAAAAAAAGAAAAAAATCACTCAAAAAATTTATAAAAGTTGGCCACGCTTCTATTGCCCATTAACTTGGCCAAAAACCAATTTCTTACTTCGAATGTAGTTTTATACAGAGAACTTCATCATAAACGTTTTTACAGGATGAGTATTACAAATGTTTTGATTCAATCGATTGAGAACTTCATCATAAAATTTAGAAAAATCAAGATAAGCAATTCTGAGCTCAATTTCTGCCATTCAGAAAAGTTTGGATTTGCTTAAAAAATGTAAAGAAAACTGAACAAAACTAAAACACACAGGTTGACATAATCAAATTAGTTTCAGATCTAGTGCAGTTACATTTCTTTAGGATTTCTTCTCTGAACTACAATCTTCATTCTTTTAATTTCATTGTTAAATAGCATTTAGTTTTATCTTATCACCAACCCATCTAGTTCCTTGGCATTGGCACATATTGCTGTCTGTCAATGCATTCCCCAGCACTATGAATGCATCTGTATCCTCAAAATACCACTATCTTGTGCATTGCTAGAATCCTACATTTGTCTTTTATCCTAAGGCACGATTATGCCTCTGACCTCTATCTAAAATGACAGCTCATATTTATACATCCCAAAGCATTTTTTCCATTCTCTATAGTGGATACTAAGCATTAAACAGATGCTTGCATGTCTAGAGATGGATACAGTTTAATTTCTCATGGACATAGGAATATAATCATAAATATTACAAGTGAATTAGTATGGGAGAAATATGGTGCATTTACTCTGGTTTTCCTTCTTTATGTTATTTTTGGGTTTCTTTCTTTCTTTTTTGGGGGCATGGATTGTTATATTCTTAAATTCTTTGCATATAGTTGAGCAACAAACTTGATAAATGGTGAAAAATAGGTCTCAATTCCACCTAAAAATTGGTGAGACTAAAATAAGAAAGTTGAGCTTTTAAGAGAGAGAGACTGTATCTTGCAAAATATTTGGAATAAATAAAATTAGGAACTCAGATCCAAGCCAGGCCAGTAGTCACATGGAATGAAAAAAAGATTGCTTGAAAGTTGTGATGTAAACTATTGTGGATTATGCATAGTAACAACTAGGTGGCACAATGCATATCACTTTTCCAAAATATGCATATTCAAAATGAAAATAAAGAGGCTTGTTCTCTTACCTGGCTTCCACTGGCATTTTGTCTAGGAATATAGGAGAAGTATACGGATAATTTGCAGGAACAAGCAATCCAGAAAACACAAAGTCAATACGAGGGATAGAAAAAGTAATGCATATAATTGATGAATAATTTGGACTGGAATGCTTGAAAACGTACTATCTGAGCTGAAAGCTGCTGTGACTTATAGTTTGGACTTAAATACACAGAGCACTTGACAATGGTACCTTCACCACCAGCAGTTGCAGCTGCAGCTGCAGTTGGAATTGTATCTTCATCACTAAGATCTACCACAGCGTCTATCAGTTGCTGGTTTATCTCCTTAACTTCTTCAAACAGAGCATGCTTAGCTTGCAAATGGAAAACATAAGTTCCTTAGATTCACATACAAGGGCAATTCTGATTCAATGGTCAATCTGTTCAGAGATGGAAGCTAAAGAGGAAGACTTTCATTTTAGCTTCACACATGGTTGACTAAAGGCTCTAAGTGGCGAGTCAAAATGATTGTGTATTGGTGTCTTCCAAAGTTGTGCAAGGAAGCCTCCCATCTTTGCTCCACCCATGGTTGAGTAAAGACATTCTATTGGTGAGCACATTAGACTTGATGGTAATGCATGTCATATAGATTGTTAAGAAAAAGGCTTCAGCTCTAGGCGGGGATTACCTAAGGTGTAACTACAAGTGGCTTGGTAGAAGACTCACTTGTGAAGGAGGAGTTCTTTTTTTTTTTGGAAAATGAAGGAAGAAAAATGGAGATTTATTAGAATATTCAGTGTAAGTGGTGTGGTAGTGTAGTTTTTTAAGTGGTAAATTCCCACATTGGATAATCATAATAAGAGTGAGTGGTTAATATAACACAATCTGGCCAAAACCCATAAAGTTTAAGCTTTTGGGTTAAGTGGTATCCTATTGTATATATAGGTATGTACATGAATAGGTTGTAATAATGATATTTGAATTTGGAGAATGTTGTTTCATAAAGTGAAAATTCAAGTTTTGAAATTTCTAAGTGAAATTAGAAACTCAGTTTTTTCGATTGATCGAAGCTTTTTCTCGATCGATCGAAATGATGGAGAAAATAATCCGAAAGTCACCAGATGGTTCGATCCCTGTTCGATTCCTATTCGATCAATCGAAAAGTACATTTGATCAATGCTCGATTCCTCTTGACCAATCAAAACTCGTAAAACTAAATTTTTTACCAAATTTTCTGGTAGCTATTCTAAATGTTTGAAAATGTTTCAAGTTTTGTGAACAGTTTTATGAAACATTTTAAGGGTGAGTTTGGTTCACCTTTTTTGTAAAAGTGCATAATGAAAAAGTGGAGTTTTCAAAAAGTGCATAATGAAAAAGTGCATTTTTAAAAAGCTGAGTGTTTGGTAAAAACTGTTAAAAAGTGCTTTTTGAAAAAGCTGAGTGTCTGGCTAGCACTTATAAAAGTGGAGGTTTGAGTTATAAATTACCAAAAAGGACAAGATGTATATATAAGTGAATTTTTTGTTTTAATTATCTCTCTTAATGCAAGTTATGGACACAACATTTTTACAAAAATTTCACAATAAAGTCTATATGACAAGTTGTTAATGGTAGATAAGAAAAATACTAATGTCATTAGTAGGTTCAAATGAGAACCAATAACAAATTACTGTGTAAAATTTATTATGAGAAGTGTTACATTCATAACATTTTTCGCAATATTTTCACAACAAAATTTATGTGGAAAGTTGTTACTAGTTCTAATTTGAACCCACAACTGAAATTATTTTTTTACTAACCAATATTAACTAATAACAATCTGTTACTTAAAATTTATTGTGAAAATATTGTGAAAATATTACAGTAGCATTTCTCAATTAGGATTTTTTATTTTTTATATTATTTTTCCTTTTTTCCATTTCACTTTCAACCATATGTTTTATTTCTTTTTCTTTTTTTTCTCCTCCACACATTGTCCACGATCTCTACCCATCTTTTACTCTCCTTTTCTCCCTCATTCTCCCTCATTCATCAGAACGTTCCAGGAGCTCTTTCTTTCTCCGACTCCCTCTCTCTCTCTCTTTTTTTTTTTTTTTACTTGATTCCAAAACTCTCTCTGTGATAAGAAAATTTTCCTTTTCTCCCTCATTCAAGAACATTCCAGGGAGCTCTCATCTTTGCGCTGTTGCTCATCTTCATCCCCAACCCAGTCCAGATGGGTCAGCTGGCTTCTACTCTTTGTTTTTTTCTGTAATTTCTGTAATTTCATCATTAGCAACAGTAACCCATCAAAACGCACAGTGCGCGTTTTCATTTATGGACCCTCAGAGGTCCATAAAATTTCCACGTTCAGTCTGCGTTTTTGGCCTATGCCCAAAATGCAACTTTTATCAAAAAGTTGCGTTTTGGGCTTAACCAAACGCAATTTTAGGCCTAGCTTTTTTCAAAAAGCGCTTTTTGGGCTCAAAATGTGGAAACAAACGGGCACTAACTCTCCATACGTGCCTTTTGACGAAATATAACCCTATGCGTATAAATAGAGGATTATGTTCACTTGAAAATAGTAAGTTAGAGAGAAATACAAGAAATCCTATGATCATTCTCTAGAATTGCTATTTGTAGAACCCAACAACTTGGTTGTATCATAGGAACAAGTTTGCGATAACCCTTTACCAACAAGTGTGGGGGCAAATATTGTCTAAGGATGACAATTTTGTGACTCCTAGTTATCTATTTCTGTTTGTCTTTGTGTTATCCTTGTTCTTCCTTTATTACTTTATGTATTATCACCAACAATCTTAGACAATATTTACTATGATGGAAGGAACAAGTGATGTTTCAGTACTAAAGATGTTGAATCATGAGTTGGTGAAATTGAATCCCTTTGATGGAACCAATTTTTCTCGATGGAAAGACAAGATGAAATTCTTACTTATTGCACTAAAACTTTTCTATGTCTTGGACTCGAATTTGATGCCTTTCCCTACTGCAAGTGATGAAGACATTGATGAGATAAAGGTACAAAGAAAGAAACAGGAGGAAGGCAAACTAATTTGCAGAGGGCACATTCTCAATACTCTTTCGAATCGTCTCTATGATCTCTACACATCAATGAATTCACCAAAGGAGATTTGGAATACGTTGGAGGCAAAGTTCAAAACTAAGAAAGTAGGTACGAACAAGTTTATTATTCAAAAGTACTTTGATTATAAAATACTTGATAATATTTTAGTTTTGGATCAAGTGCATAAGTTACAGATATTGGTCAATAACCTCCGTGATTTGTCAATCAATATTCCTGAATCATTCCAAGTGGGAGCAATCATTGCAAAACTCCCACCAAGTTGGAATAATTTTAGGAAGAAGCTTTTGCATATGTCAGAAGATCTCACTTTAGAACAGTTTGGACATCATCTCCAAATTGAAGAGGAATGTTGGGCTAGAGATGGGACTAACATCGATTCTAAAGTGAATGTGAACAATGTGAGCAATGTTCAAAGTGGGAGTTCGAGTAAGACCGATAAGCACTTGAAGGTGAACAAGAGTGGGAATGGTTTCAAGAAGAACAACTCCAAGAATCCCAGCAAGGATAAGAAGAACCGAGCTTGTTTCCATTGTGGAAAGAAATGTCATTACATTCACAAATGTAAACTCCTAAAGCCAATGAAACAAATGTCATTTAGGACATTGTTGCTATGATAAATGGCATACATATTGATATGATCACTGAAACTCATATGGTTGTGATTGCAAATCTTTTTGATTGGTGGTTCAATTCGGGTGCAACAATGCATGTGTGCAACAACAAGGAGCAATTCAAGACTTATGATGAGTCTTCCATAGAACAACAAGTGCTGACGGGCAACCGCAATAAAGCAAAGGTTCTTGGAAAGGGCACCATTGAAGTGAAAATCAGTTCCGGCAAGATACTGATCTTAACCAATGTTTTTTATGTCTTTGTGTATGTTTTTAGACCCCTTAAAACAAAATTGGATTAACCTAGTTAATTAGCCAAGTTATTACTTAGTCCAAATCCCAGATCTAGGTTATCACAATCAAACAATGATATCATGTAAAGTAGCGAAAATGTAAATAACACAATGATATGATGACCCAGGAAACTACACCGGTAAAAACTTGGGGAAGATTTAACCTAGCTATTGTCAAGGTAAACCTGAATCCACTATCAAAGAATCGAAGTTTTACAATAGGACTTAGACCACTAACATCCTATTACTACCCACCAGTAGAAACTTACTGACACGACCACGTGCAAGCTTCGAGACCACGGACTCCTTCTTTCTTGGATTCTCCAACAAGTGCAAGCTCTGAGACCACGGACTCCTTCTTTCTTGGATTCTCCAAGAAACACAAGCACACCCGCTTGTGTTTCTTTAAGCTCCTATGGCAGCAACTGAATGATCATCAAGCTATTGAAGAAATCTCCTTCTTGATAATCCTAAGCTTGTGTAAAGGAAACCACCTCTAGATCTCATAAGAGATTCACACAAACAGCAATATGAGCAACTTCTAAAATGTGGCTAGGGTTTTCTTTTTATACCTAATGCAAAACATAAAACCCTAAACGTTTTAATGAGCTAGGGCTAAGTTGGAATTCTGCAAAAAAATGCATTCTGCCCGATTTTCGATCGATCGAGCCAGGCCGAAATGCACTATCAATTCTGCATCAGCTCGAATCCAACTTTACATTAAAAGACACAACTTTGAGCAGGTCTAAACAAGACTAAACAACCTGTTTTGATCATGGTTTGCCAACATTACACATTAGAGTTCTAAATACATTAGTTCCTAAGTCTTTAGAACCTAACAAACTCCCCTTTTGGCAATCCATGACAAAACACAACTAAAAGCTCAAAGTTTACAAAGGAAAGCCCTTTACAAAAAGATGCTCATTATAACAAATCCAATCCTAACTACTATCCATCAGTTGCAAGTGTAGACAGCAGCTCAATTGAATCAACCTATATATTTCTTGAAACACTAAACAAAATGCATAAACGCATGTGTGGAAAGAAAAGAGAAAAACAACAAATATGCAAACTAACTCTCTCCTTAAGTTAGATACATCAAAAACAATTTCAACTCCCCCTAAACAGAAAATTCTTGTATTTTCCACACATATTCCCATATTTCAAATAAATCTCCCCCTTTTTGTCACGTATTGACAAAGATAACTCATACAAAGAGTAAATAGACAACAAACACAACAAAAGTCAAGAGAAAATAGAGAATTAAGGAAACACAAAACAATTTAACTCTATAGAAAATAGAGACAACTCCCCCTATCAAGAGCAACAAAAGGTAAAAACAAGCTTCTCCCCCTATAAAAATAGGAAAAAACAAAACAAGTTTTGGTAAAAACA
This sequence comes from Quercus robur, assembly GCF_932294415.1. Lineage (NCBI taxonomy): Eukaryota > Viridiplantae > Streptophyta > Magnoliopsida > Fagales > Fagaceae > Quercus > Quercus robur. The sequence goes on from NC_065537.1 coordinate 4,803,397, forward strand.
GTTTTAGGGAAAATTCAGGAGGAGGGGAAAAGTAAAAAGACACAAACCAAACTTAAAAACTAAGTTAAGGATACATATGAAGAAAACATATTCTCTCTTTCAATAAATGCAAACATGACACTATGTGACCCATAAACAGCTGCATGAGTAGAGAAAATATTTGCACATTGATTATCCATCATATCTCTTAAGAAAATTATTTTCTGCAGTTCACACATAAAAATAGCATATACTAAAAAGTACATAACTCAAAAATTAATCAATCAAGTTTTAAATCAATTTTAAAATCAAGTTGAGTACCCAATTTAGCAAAGTGTATGCATGCTATGTGTGAAAATAATGAGAGATATGACTGCAAAACTACAAGATGGATACAAAACAATGCAATGCATGTAAATCCTAAACATAGATTGAAAGTTCAAATATGTGTATAAATACCCTTGAACGTTTAGACCCCCAATTTACAAATTAACCAATTCAAGATTTATGTTAAACAACTAGTATGCGGAAAATGAACATAAGCTATAATGTAGAATTGGAAAAACTGTCCAAGCCAAATTAAAATTACAACCCATAGCAGATAATAAAAGGCAAAGATAAAGGGAAGGAAGATGCAAACACAAAGACAACGCGCGATGTGTTATCAAAGAGGAAACCGAAACCCTCGGCGTAAAACCTCTCCGCTGCCTTCCAAGCGGTAAACAATCCACTAGAAAATGTAGTTGGGATACATGGACAACAATAGACCCTCCAAGTCTAATTTACCCAGTGCACCTAAGCCCTCCAAGCTTTTTGCTCCAACGAGGTTGCGCCGAACCTTTTTCTTTTCTAACTTCCCGGATTTCGCTACTAGACCGTAGCATCAACCAATGTAGATTGGTTCCTTCCTAACTGCTTCCCAGAACACCAAACAGCCCTCTCACAGTGATGAATATGATGAGAACAAGGTTTTGGTAAAATGACTTTCAAGGGTATGACAATGGAGAGGAAGAGAGTTGAAGAATTTGAAGAGACTCTAATATATAGATTGTAGGTGAATCAATCTCATTTTACTCTAGGGTTTCTCTCTCAAAATTCTCTCTGGAAGCTCTCTTTCATTTGTGGGTATAAGGGGTATTTATACTGGAGTGAGAGAGGAATGTGAAACGTCAGGTTTTACAAAACAGGGGTGGCTCACGGCTTGGCCTTGCGACTTGACTAAGTCGCGAGGCCCAGTCGCGGGATAACCGTATGGCCAATTGTCCTGTTTTGTCCTGTAGTGCTCTAGCTAGCATGATTGTTCACCTTCTGGCATGCTTGGCACGTGTGCTGCATCTGGCGGCTTGCAGCCACGAGCCACCCGCGAGATCAAGCCGCGAGTCTCTGTTTTCCTGCACATTCTTGAGTAATCAACACTCTATCTCACTCACTACCCTTACAACAAACCCACCTAAATACAGGGTTACTAAATGCTGAAATACAAGCAAATTTGGCACGAAATAAAGCCAATAAGATGGTTGATTAAATTCAACCTTACAATCTCCCCGTTTGGCTATTCCGTGACAAAACCCTAAAATAGACTCTAGACTTAACATGTGAGTTGGGAACAGTTGAACAAAACTCACTCACACCTAACTCTAGAAGCTGTGAAGTACTTGAATCATAAGATCATGAAACTCCTGAAACACAATAATACACCATGATCATTGTATGCAGAAAATTATGAAATGCATATGAAACAGGCTTAAGGTGATCAAGCAAAGATGAAGTGAATTATCAAATCATGACTTGATTAACCAAGTTATCACCACAAGGTAGTGATCACAGTGTTCATTCACACTTGGAATGAACACTTGAACATACAAGTTAACAAGATCAAAGCAAGTTACTTGTATGCCTAACACTCAACCAATGCATAATACACTAAGTATATGCATCTAGGAACAATCCTACAAGGGCATAAGAGTGACAATAATTAAAACAAAATGCAAGACATTTAGATAGAAGTACTGATTTAAACAAAACATAAAAAGCTGCATAAAGCATGGTACAAACCATAAAGCCTACAAATATGCATAAAACATAACCCTAAAAGCTTACTGAAAGTTCAAATATGTGTATAAACCACCCTTGAACGTTTAGACCCCCAAATACAAAATAACCAATTCAAGCTTTATGACAAACAACAAGTGTGCGGAAAATGAACATAAACTATAAACAGAATTGGAAATCAATCTAAGCCAATTATAAATCACATCCACAGCAGAAAATAAAAGGCAAAGATAAAGGGAAGAGAGATGCAAACATAAGGACAACACACGATGTGTTATCGAAGAGGAAACCGAAACCCTCGGCGTAAAACCTCTCCGCCGCCCTCCAAGCGGTCAATAATCCACTAGAAAATGTAGTTGGGATACATGAACAGCAATAGACCCTCCAAGCCTAATCTACCCGATGTACCTAAGCCCTCCAAGCTTCTTGCTCCAACGAGGTTGCGCTGAACCTTTTTCTTTTCTAGCTTATCGGATTCCGCTACTAGACCACAGCATCCGCCATCCTTGGCATCTTCCAATGCTTCCCAAAACTCCAAAAATATTCAACACTCTAAATGGGTGTGGGTAGTGTTTAGATAGAAATCTCCTCTAAATAGGTATGACAATGAGAGAGGGAATGAGAAGAGACTACAAAGGTTTCTCTCTAAGAATGAGTAGCTCTCTCTAATTGGGTGGGTGTTTTGAAGAAACCTCTCTTAAGGTTTTTCTTTCTGAATAGCCACACATATTTTGTGGGAATGAGGGGTATTTATACTGGTGTGATCATGGAATGTGAAGAGTCAGTTTTTCCCAAAACAGGGTTGGCTGACGACTTGACCTCGCGACTTGACTGAGTCGCGAGTTCAAGCCGCGAGCTAGCTGAATGGCCAGTCTGGATTTTTGTCCTGTAGTGCTCTAGCTGGCATGACTGTTCAGCTCCACTGCATGCTCTGCACGTGTGCGACTTTTGGTAGCTTACAAGCCGCGAGCCTCCCGCGAGATCCAGCTGCAAGTCCCTGCTTCACTGCACAGTCTTGAGCATTTCTTCACACTCTCTCATACACTACCCTTACAACAATCCCACCTAAATACAGGGTTTCTAAGTGCTATATTACAAGCAAATTTGTCACGGAATAAAGCCAACACATGGTTGATTAAATTCAACCTTACACTTACATAAGTAACATGGGTACAAATCACAATATATACTGAATAACATCAAAAATATATATAAAAGAGTAAACCAAGTTTATAAGATAAGAGTTAGAAACAAATATACACCAAAACTAGAGTGTATCAAACCTATAAAAAAAACTAAATATCCAAAAAAAATATAACCACAGATAGATAATGTTTGATTTTGACTGCTCCCCCTCAACATATTACTCCTCCTTAAGAGCTGCTTTTCTGCTTTTCATCAACAAAAATCTCCCCCTTTTTGATCGGAATGGCCAAAGGGTCACTGTCCATGCTAGGTGGTGAAGCTGTCAAGTTTTGTAGACAAAATGTCAATCTGGTCCTGCATGGCTGCCATCCTCTCAGAGTGCTCGGTCTGGACCCCTATGATCCTATCAGGTCATTCCAGAATGACTTGAAATGCATCTGGAGGTGTATCTGAAGAAGTTGATGCTCTAGTCCTTTTGCCACTCCTCCTGGGTGTTGAGGATGATGCATGCCCTGCTACCTCTGCCTCAGTCTCCATAGGGACACCCTCTCCTTCATCACCTTCATCTTCTTCACCTGAAAGCCGAACACTTATCATTTTGAAGGTTAGTTTGTTAATTGCAGAAGGTGTGGACATGGGACTGATGTCTCGAGGGATTGGAACACCCTTCTTTCTAAAGATCCTCATGAGCAGACTAGGAAAAATCAGTTTTGGCCTAGAAGTGGTTCTAGTCTTATCCACAATAGTGTCATATATGTGGGAATTGATGTCAATGAATGTCTTTTCTTTGAGATCCATCAGAAAAATTGCTCTTGCATAGATTGTAGTCAACTTCCTTATGGGATATAGGTTAAACATCATGATTATAGTGAGACACCTCATGTCCACTGGAAAAGCTGTGGTATTTAGACATTTCCCTTCTCTCTGTCCACCAATCCTCTGTTGAACAGTTTCAATAGACAGAATCCTATCTTTGTAATTTACAAACTCCTGATCTTCTAATCCTTCAAGACCTAGCACATCATCAATGTCATGTGCATCCAAAGTGAACTCTTTACCTCTAACCCAGCAGCTTAGAATTTCCTCCCTTATCACAGCATTTGAATAAAACTCCCTAATCAAGGGCTCACACACAATTGGGAGATCACTCAGAAGTTTTTCTCATCCTCTCCCTTCAAAACAGCTGGGGATAAAAGTGCCTCTCAAATCCTCCAAATCCACAAACCTTTCTTGAATAATTCCTGCCTTTAAGAAGAAGTCTTTGTATCTCTCAAAGTGGGAAACATACCTGAACAGGTTAGGGTCCATTTTCATTCTTTTATTTGCTTTCTTTGCAGGTGTTTTCTTCTTTGGGGATGAAGGAGTCATCTGTGAACAATCAGAAGAGGCCACAACAACATAGTACAATGCATATGTAGAACAAATCAATACTTTGTTAGTAAGAAGGACAAAAAGGCAACCACACAGATTAACTTAAAACAATTAAACCTCATGTTACTTAAATCAACCACACAGATGAACAAGTCTAAAAGTGGATACACAAGAACAACTGGTATAAAGCAACAGAGATTAAAAATATCCAAAAGACAAATATATGTCAATGAGACATACAAATTGATGAGTATGACATGACTCATATTTAGCATAGTAAAACTCACAGATGCACACAATAGATGCACACAATAGATGGACATGCACACATTTAGCATAGTAAAACTCACAGCCAAAACATGAACATTTTGAATCAGCACATCAACAAAAGATCAGACAAGATGAGAAACCAACACATAACAAACCCTAGCTAAGCACATGATGAAGAACAAAACCAACAACTTAATAAAGATCAAACTAAATCAATAGCTTCCACAGGCTAAGCATGGACAAAGAGTAACAGCCGAAACAAAAACCCATCTCAAAAACATACACAAATGCTAATAATCCAGAGGGAAAAACACAAAATTAAGTAAAACAGAGTTCAAGAAAGAAAACCCATACCTGTTACTTGAAAATTTTGAGCTGAAAGGAAGCAACAATGGAGTTTGAAAATGGGTGCACGGAGTGTTTGGGAAGGAGACAGTTGAGAGAGAAGATGAATAGTCACAAAAGTTCAAGGGAAAACTAAAAAAGATTTAAAAACTGCCCCTAATTTTGCCAAACACGCGTTTTTCGCGACTTAAGTGAGTCGCCAACAAGCCACCAGGTCAAGCTGCCAAAACACTCAAAGACAAAATTTTGAAAAATTTTCTAAGTGTTTTTCGCGACTGGAAGGTCTACCCACGAGAGAGTCGCGAGCTGAGCTGCGAAAATCTCTGAGTAACCCTCGCGACTGGACCTTCTACTAGCGACCAAGTCGCCAAAAATGACCCGCAAACACGCGACTGAGGCCAGCGACTTGACTTACCCGCGACTAAGTCGCTAAAATAGGGCAAAAATGAAATTTTGAAATTCTCAGATTTTTAGAACAAAATACTTTCCGAAAACACCTAAAACACTCAAAAATCTTTTTGTGTTTGAATTAACAAAGATTGAGCATGTGAAAACACATTTTATCAAGTACAATCACACAAATGAATATGGCATTTATTGAATATAAACTTGTGTGTTGTGTATGGATATCAACAATGAGATAGTCCTTAGTCTAATGTGAAGTTTCAATGATCAATTCAACCAAGTCATACACAATTACCACTAGATTAAGTGATCCATCTCAATTATAGAAATATGTATATATGACCTCCCATAAAACTTGATAACATATCTTGAAGCTTTACATTTGACTCCACTTTCAATCATAACATTTGATCTTTTTGATCCTTTCGAGAAAATCACCTCTTATTGTGAGAGTGATAATAGATATTTCACCTTGATGAGATAGCCTTTGGCTTTTTGAATAAGCTTTCACTTTAATTTTTGGTCGTTTTCCCTTTTTCCTAGTCGAATACTAGTATGTGCGACAGACTTTTGCAGCTCAATATCTCTTTTCATTTGGAGATTTACATTTGGTGAACTCTTTTTAGCAAAACAATACAAATAAAGAGTGAGAAGATATATAGACACAAGTCTATGCATGTCTCAAGATCATCATAACCATTCACTAATCATTCGTGGCATATTTGAAGATCTATTTACAATAATCACATAGATTTCAAGATTTCTCCCACAGTGATAAGAGTGCAAAGAAACAAGGTATGCTCGAAAATGCACAAAACTATTAGCACAAAGGTACAAGGCAAAACAAGTTTTGAGACAAAAACTCAACAATGTCAATCAAACTTTTTGATTTTCTAATTTTATGTGATTTTTGGATTTTTGACACAAGAAGAAAAAGATTGATAAAAAAAAAACAAAAACAAAATCAAAAGAATGCACAAATAGACAAGCAAACAACCATCAACAAAAACAACAAGCATTCAATCAAACATCGTCACAAAGCATAGGAAGTATTAATGCATGGACATGTTGTAATGCTTATGCATGAGTACCATTTTTCACCCACACGTCACTTGCGTTCGGGGTGATTTCCTTATAGGATTGGGTACGGGAGTTAGGGCTTTCAAACCTTCGTGAGAAGCTTTCCAAGCAGTTGGTGAATGCACCGGTCATCTTCATCACGTTCATCATTCTGGGATCACCATTTTGATCTCTCAATGGTTCACCTACCTAATTTCTTCTATCATTTCTAGGTTCTCGTGGCCTTTGAGGAGTTGCACTATTCTTTGCTCTCAGCTTTTGGCAATTTGGTTGAGTATGCCTTTGAAGTCCACAATGATGATACACATAATTTGATCTAGGACCTCTTTGTGGTCGTGGACGAGACTTGACTCAGGATTCAGACCTGCCCACAGATTGATTATAGGAATTCAACAACCGTTCGTTCCCCACATTTCTCTTCTCCTCTATCTTGGGCTTCTCAGCAGTAGGACCAACATCAACTGATTCTTTGGCCTTTATAAACTTCACTTCTTTAGTGACATTTCCTGATGAGCTACTTCCTCCGGTATATCCCAACCTGGATTTGTCTGAAAAGCTCTTTTGAGATGAAATAACATCATCTAGCTTCTTGGTGGTGACCCTCTCAATTTTAGCATAACCTCTTGCTCAAGAAATCTCACTTTTGTGTAAGCTTCTGATAGCTCAGCATTCAGTGTTTCTATCTCGCATTTGGCCTCCCTATATTGGATTAGGAGACTTATATAATCCTCCTCTACCTTCTTCATTTTTCTCATAGCTACCTTGGCCACCCTTGTTTACTCACCCGACTTCTCTAGGAGTGAGTTATAATTCTCTTGAAGATTGGATGTGCTTTCATCTTCTTCAGCATCTGATTCTTCAACAATTCCCAGTGATTCTTCATCACTATGTTCTCCAAGGTCTCATACAAGCAGATTCAACTCACCTGAAGACTCAACATGGGCAATAGTCATAAAAGTTGAATAGTTCCCCTCTCCATCACAGCTTTCTTCAAATTCTGAGTCGGATGAATCCGAGTCACTCAATGTCGTGGTATATACTTTGCCTTTCGATTTCAAATAATTCGGACATTCTTTCTTAAAGTGTCCATACCCGTTACATTCAAAACAAGTGACACCTTGTGTAGGTTGGGATTCTTTTCCATCTTTCTTTTTGAATTCCCTTTTCTCCCTTCCTGAACTTTGAAATTTTCCTTTATCACCAAATTTGCCATTATTTTTGAATTTCAAGAATTTTCTGAAATTTTTAACAAGGTATGCAACATCTTTGTCAACCACATCTTCTCCCGATGAGTCATGATCTTCCACCTTCTCATTAATGGTCTTAAGAGCAAGAGATTTACTCTTCCGTTGACTGGGCAGCGACATCTCATAAGTCTGAAGAGAACCAACTAGCTCCTGGACTTTGATGCCATCAAGGTCCTTGCTCTCTTCAATCGCTGTCACTTTAGCACGAAAACTTTCCGGCAATGATCGAAGGATCTTCCTTACAATCTTAGAATCCTCCATTTTCTCTCCCAAATTGAACTTGCTTACGATCACCTCATTCAGCTTGCTATAGAAAGAGTCAAAGGACTCATCCTTACTCATTTTTAACTCCTCAAACCGAGTGGTTAGCATCTGCAGCTTGGTGTCTTTTACCTTCTTCGTGCCTTTGCAAGTGGTCTCCAATATCTCCCATGCTTCTTTAGCAACGGTAATGTGAGAGATCTTGTGAAATTCATCTGGAGACACACCACAGAAAATAGCATTGAGTGCTTTACTGTAAGCATTAGATGCAGCGAGTGCTGCCTTATCCCATGTGGATTTGGCTTCCCCAGGCCTGGTCCAACCTATCTCAGCAGCATCCCAAACAGATTCATCAATAGAACATAGAAAAACTCTCATGCGAACCTTCCAAAAAGCATAATTACTACCATCAAAATATGGAGGTGCATTTAGGGATTGAGACCGATCCATCTCAAAAGGGAGTCAAGGATCACACAATGGTAATGAAACCATTAGAAGTGTACCCGCTCTGATACCAATTAAAAGTTCAAATATGTGTATAAACACCCTTGAACGTTTAGACCCCCAATTTACAAATTAACCAATTCAAGCTTTATGTCAAACAACTAGTGTGCGGAAAATGAACATAAGCTATAATGTAGAATTGGAAATACTATCTAAGCCAAATTAAAATTACAACCCACAGCAGATAATAAAAGGCAAAGATAAAGGGAAGGAAAATGCAAATACAAAGACAATACACGATGTGTTATCGAAGAGGAAACTGAAGCCCTCGGCGTAAAACCTCTTCGCCGCCCTCCAAGCGTTAAACAATCCACTAGAAAATGTAGTTGGGATATATGGATAGCAATAGACCCTCCAAGCCTAATCTACCCAGTGCACCTAAGCCCTCCAAGCTTCTTGCTCCAACGAGGTTGCGCCGAACCTTTTTCTTTTCTAGCTTCCCGGATTCCGCTAGTAGACCATAGCATCAACCAATGTAGATTGGTTCCTTCCTAACTGCTTCCTAGAACACCAAACAGCCCTCTCACAGTGATGAATATGGTGAGAACAAGGTTTTGGTAAAATACCTCTCAAGGGTATGACAATGGAGAGGAAGAGAGTTGAGGAATTTGAAGAGACTCTAATGTATAGATTGTAGGTGAATCAATCTCGTTTTACTCTAGGGTTTCTCTCTCAAAATTCTCTCTGGAAGCTCTCTTTCATTTGTGCGTATAAGGGGTATTTATACTGGAATGAGAGAGGAATGTGAAATGTCAGGTTTTACAAAACAAGGGTGGCTTGCGGCTTGGCCTTGCGACTTGACTAAGTCGCGAGACCCAGTCACGAGATAACCATATAGCTAGTTGTCCTGTTTTGTCTTGTAGTTATCCAGCTAGCATGACTGTTCACCTTCTGGCATGCTTGGCACATGTGCTGCATCTGGCGGCTTGCAGCCGCGAGCCACCCGCAAGATCAAGCCGCGAGTCTCTGTTTTCTTGCACATTCTTGAGCAATCAACACTCTATCTCACTCACTACCTTTACAACAAACCCACCTAAATACTGGGTTACTAAATGCTGAAATACAAGCAAATTTGGCACGGAATAAAGCCAATAAAATGGTTGATTAAATTCAACCTTACATAAATGATGCATGAAAAAAATTTTGATCAAATACTGAAAAACTGAAAATTTTCAGTTTCGATTGATCGAATGCCAATCCAGTTAGGCAGATTCAAACCAAAAATTTTTATCGCAATTTTGATCGGTGGAGAGACAGATTCGATCAATCAAAAATCTGGAAAAGTGAAAATTTGAAAACAGAGCAAGTTAATGCAGAAACTCCTCAAAGCACATTGTTTTATGAATAAAATGCATGAATATGAGATTAAAAGTTTTTCAAAAACACTTGAATTCAACCCAGATCTTCCAAAAACAAGATTTTTAATCAATTTGTCCTCAAAGCTCAATCATTAAACACATTTTGCATTAAAATAAAGGAACATTAAATCTTGGATGGCCACAACAAGATCACACACAATATAATGTACCAAGTTTAGCAAAGAGTAACTTGTGTAGTGTGTGCAACTAGTAAAAACTTGAGATACATATGAGGTGATATGTGAATAGAAATCAAACACAAAGTCTACAAAATTCATCACATACAATTTGAAAGAGACTGTCATCTAAAGAGTTACATCATATAACTCCCACATCTCCTAGATCATAAGCTTGCAATCATGTAAATTTCTTGATTTTTCTCATATTGTACACACCAATTTTAATTGAGCAGAAAATTATTAAAATAGCCGGGATAATGTACACACCAATTTTATTTGATTGATTTAACTTTAAGTCCAATAGTGTACACACCAATTTTAACATTTAAACCAAGGCTACACCTCATGTTCTTTTTGTGCATGTGCTATACTTTCTCGAGCACAAAATCTTACGATATGCACTAAGATGTTCATGATTGGCTAGTAAATAATGGTGAGATGGTTATTTATGTATTTCTCAATAAGTTAAAGTCCGACAATCAAAGACACGTGACTTCAAGATCAAGATCATGTGATCAAAAACTATAAACATCTTCCCACACAACATGCACTACAAAGTTCAAACTAGTAAAGTGTAATAAATAAGCTCATTCAAGCTAAACAAGGTACATAAACTTATTATGTAAAGATAATATGGCCAATCCTTGATTATAAATCCAAGATATAAAATACAAAACACAAATCTGTTTGGTTTAAAAAAATTTATGACTAAAAACAAAAAGCAAACGTTATGCTAAATGAACAATGCAAATGCAATGCATGACAGTGCTTAACTAAGCTACAGAGGGTACACAAACAAGAAATATCAATTACTTAATTAACCCTTGAGTACATGTACAAACTAGTACATACTCACACAAAATCAGAAAAAGCTTAGCACTTATATAACACATACTATTCAAGTTTCTCCACAATGTTAAGCATGTTCTAAAACAAGAGAGAGATATCATAATTCATGTAATCCTCAAGAAAAATAAAATAAGACACAAAATAAAATATTTTTGTCTTTTTGAAAATTTTCAATGTTTTTGGAATTTTTTTTTATTTAAAAAAAAAAACTTAAAAAAAACAACCAAAAACAAAAACAAAACATGTCCACAAACAATTGAAAGAATTAAATTAGGGACAAGTAAACAACACTCACCTTAAAGAATCTTTTCTCACCTATATAGCACGAGTCTTCGGCTTTGTAGGTGAAAATCCATGTGAAGTAGTGTGTATTTAAGGGATTACACCAATCTTTTGAGAAATACTAAAATCCTGTAAATTGCTTTCACAAGCCAACAATCTCAAATTTTTCAAAAGAATATGAAACAATTTATATGGACTTATGGCAGGAGAAATATCATCACATATCCTAGACTGAAACACAGAATGCTTAAATTTCAATTTATGACAATTAGGATGAATGTGACCACGGACACCATAAAAGTGGCATACAGGAACAAATTTAGGAACATCAGTATTCCTAGTGGGGTTTCCAATCACAGGCTTTGATTCTTGCCTCAACAAAGAACAATTTGGTCTAATATGACCAATAACACCACAAAGGTGACAAATAGGCACAAAAACAGATTTACTGTGCTCTCTAATAGTAGGTTTAGACTTAGGTTTAAAAACTTCAGATTCTACATTTGAACTTTTACCTTTGTCTAACCTAGAAAAATAAGCCTTTTCTTTATTATTCCTCTTGAAAGGAGGGATATAAACTTTCTCAGTTTTAGGCTTAAGAGAAACATAAACATTTTTGTTATCAACGGCAGGCTTGGTACTCGTTAAATTTTCAATTTTAGCTTTAGATTCAACTAGCTCTTGTTCCAAGCTTTTCATCTTCTCATCTTGACAGGAAATTTGATTTCTCAAAAATTCATTCTTTTTATTAGATTAAGCTAATCTAACAATCAATTCCTCTTTTTCAAGATTAGCCAATTTTAACTCTTCCTTGAATTTCTTAGCAATTTTCACAGATTTCAATAATTCCTTACGAAAAGTGTCATAGGCATGAATAAAATCAATAGAAGCATGAGCAAAAACATGATAAAAAAGACACTTCAAATTATCCATGACAACCGGGGTCAAGGATCAACTTAGAGATCAAAAGATCAGCAACAAGAGAACAACCTGCTCTGATACCACTTGTATGTTTTTAGACCCCTTAAAATACAATTGGATTAACCTAGTTAATTAGACAAGTTATTACTTAGTCCAAATTCCAGATCTAGGTTATCACAATCAAACAATCATATCATGCAAAGCAGCAGAAATATAAATAACACAATGATATGATGACCTAGGAAACCACACCGGTAAAAACCTGGGGAGGATTTAATCTAGCTATCCTCAAGGTAAACCCAAATTCATTATGAAAGAATTGAAGTTTTACAATAAGACTTTAACCACTAATATCTTGTTGCTACCCACCAGTAGAAACTTACTGACACGACCACATGCAAGCTCCGAGACCACAGACTCCTACTTTCTTGGATTCTCTAGCAAGTATAAGCATATCCGCTTGTGTTTCTTTAAGCTCCTACGGCAGCAATTGAATGATCATCAAGCTTTTGAAGAAATCTCCTTCTTGATAATCCTAAGCTTGTGTAAAGGAAACCACCTCTAGATTTCACAAGAGATTCACACAAATAGCAATATGAGCAACCTCTAAAACGTGGCTAAGGTTTGCCTTTTATACCTAGGACAAAACATAAAACCCTAAACGTTTTAGTGAGCTAGGGCTGAGTTGGAATTCTGTAGAAATCGCATTCTGCCCGATTTTCGATTGATCAAGCCAGGCCGAAATGCACTATCAATTCTGCATCAGCTCGAATCCAACTTTACATAAAATACACAACTTTAAGCAAGTCTAAACAAGACTAAACAACCTGTTTTGATCATGGTTTGCCAACATTACACATTAGAGTTCTAAATACATTAGTTCCTAAGTCTTTAGAATCCAACACTTTGATATCAAGAAGAATCTTGTTGTATTTGCCAATTTGTTATGTAAGGGTGGTATAAAAGCTGTACTTGAATCGAAAAAGTTAATCTTGTCAAAGAATGAGATATTTTTAGGAAAGGGATATACTACTGATGACATGTACAAACTAAGTATTATTAATAAAGAAGTTTCTAGATGTGCTTATATTTTTGATTCTTCGTATTTGTGGCATGCTAGATTAAGACATTTAAATTTCAAATACTTGAAATTTTTGTCAAAGCATGGTATGATTTCATATAAGCATGATGATGAAAAGAAATCTAAGATTTGTATTCAAGCAAAGACAACAGAGAAACCTTTTTCTAAGTCAAATAGAAATTCTATTATGCTTAAACTTCTACATTCTGATGTTTGTGAATTGAATGGTGTATTAATTAGAGGAGGTAAAATAAAATCATTTTACAAAATTTAAACCTCATCTATTCTCACTTTCCACTACCGCCAGCCTGTTTGTTTTGTGGTTAATTTTTTCTAGAAAATAAGTCATTTTTCAAAAAGTATTTTCTATAACACCATCTAATTTTTTTATGTTTGGTTGAAACCTTAAATGTGTTTGAAAACGATCTCCGAATTTCCCTTATTTAGTTTTCCATGAAATTAAAGTTGTTTTCCATCAAAACAAAATAGTGGAAAATAATCTCTAAAAATGAGGCATACTTTTTATGTTGACCAAAGATATTTCTTTTGACACATTTTTCTTACGCTAACAACCATTAGAAAACATGGAAAACTATTTTCACACAAGGTTTTCCTTCAAAACAAACAAACATTCTTATCTCTCCTCCTCCTTCAAATCGAAAAAAATAAAAAAGAGATTCTCTCACAGTTTCTACCTCAAAATTAGCCCGTAACTTTTATACCTCTGAAATTGTTGAGAAACAATCCTAAAATTAAATTATTACAAAATTTCTCATTTATTTCAAATTCTCTAATTTTAACTTAAAACAACAAACTTCGAAAATTCTTAGCTTGTGGAACTATTCAAAGAGGATGAATTATTTCCCTTAAATTTTGACCAATCCTATAAAAAGACAAAGAAACAAATGAATCGTAGTTGTCAATAGGAAATTAAATAGGAACTTTGTACTTACAATAGGGTGATCTTTATTATAAAAGTCTGTATGTGTATATATATGGATAAATAGGATATGAAACTGTTCAAAGAGGATGAACAAATGCACGTTTAAGTATTGCAAAGGGGACAACCAAAGATAGCTATTACATCTTACGTTTAAGTATTGCAAGGGGGACGATCAAAACTAGCTATTACATCTCTGTACACCGCAAACCCACCACTTGATTCTAATATTAGCTAGTCACTCATGGCTCCGCCTTGTGGAAGTGGGAGGAGGTGGTCGAGGGCAGTAAAGATGACCTTTTACTTGTTCTTTCTCATACCAATGTCATCAGCTGGAAATAGAAACACTAACACCATATTTGGTAAGAAACAAAAACTGGAGGTTCAGCAGCAATTAAAACGCCTTAACAAGCCCGCTCTTAAATCCATTGAGGTTATTAATCACTTCATTTAACATGTTTGTGTTCTAGTATTTTCTGCTTAGTCTTAGAGGAGTCATTCACTTCTGTGGGTAATGGTGTCTACATGACTGCCATGTACAATAGCAGTGTAATTTTATTACACCACTTAGAATTCAGACTAATATCTATGTGTGTGTGATGAGAAAATATATCTGATACAGAGCCCGGATGGAGATATAATCGACTGCGTAGATATCTACAAGCAGCCAGCTTTTGATCATCCTTTGTTAAAAAATCACACAATTCAGGTAACTAGTTTAATTAACTAAATTTCATTTGGTATCACGAATAATTTGATACTTATTGTATGTATGGTATGGACCAGGTTTGCATTGGTATCTATGCCAAATGCAATAGATGAGACCAAGTTCTTACCCAGAAGGGTTTTCATTTGATGAAATCAATGACATCTCTTCAAACTCCAAGCCCGAATTTACTCAACCATGGCACTTGAATGGAAGGTGCCCAGAAGGAACTATTCCCATAAGAAGAACTAAAGAAGAAGATTTATTAAGGGCAGGCTCTGTAGCTAATTTTGGAAGGAAAAAATACCATACCATCCCTCATGCTCAGAATGAAATTGATCGAACTTCCTATGAGGTACAACTTAAATTTTAACCAATATTATTAATAGGTTTGAGCTCAATGGTATCTACTATAATGAAGGACAAAAATCGACATTCGTAACCTTTATTTTTCTTGTTGAGTTTCTAGTTAGCAACGTATGGTGAGGCTGGAGATAAGTATTATGGAATGATGGCAGAGATGAACCTCTGGAACCCCCATACCCATGATGAAAATGAGTTTACCTTATCTCAATTCTGGTTGGAAGGGGGTGAATATGGTCAAGATTTTGATTCCATTCAAGCCGGCGCGATGGTATATATAATTTCATCATCATCTTTTCTTTTAGGCGCATGCTAAATAATTAATTACTAATAATTTTTCATTTTTTTTAAAATTATTTTGTGTGGAAAACCAGGTTTACGAACATCTATATCAAGATAGAAACACTAGACTCTTCCTATATTGGACTGTACGTGTATTAATATTTGACTTCCCTGCCAGCACTAGCCATGTTTACATATACTATTTCTTTTTTGAAAGCGTCATTTTTTTAATCATGGCTACAGGATGATGGATATCAAGGCACAGGTTGCTACAATTTGATGTGCCCTGGCTTTGTTCAACTTGACAAACAGATTGCGATGGGTGCAATAGTCACCCCTTATTCCAAGTATGACGGTGACCAATTTGCACTCAAGTTCTATGTTTGGAAGGTATAGTACAATATTTCAATTTAATTACATTATTAAATAATTCTAATTTTTAGATAGACATATATGATCATATCATATGTACTTATTTTCCTCAAGAAAAATTCACAGTAACAAATGTTATAAATATGTTTGAAATTCTTCTAATTTTAGTGAAAACAGTGTATGTTTTAAATTCTATTTTCCCGGTTTATGTATTTTTATATACAACTTTTTAAATTTAAAGTTTTTTTTCTCTATGCGAAATTTCTTTTTACCTAATTTGTATCTTAAGTCGGTGAATTTAAGCTGTTTCTCTACACAAAAAGATTCATTTGTTTTCTCTTTCATTAGTCTTTATACCTTTATTTATCATTCAAAATATTACAAACTGATTTGCATGATATGTGCAATGAGGTAGGACGTTAATGGAAGGGGAGACTGGTGGTTGAAAATTAACAACAAAGACTTTGGATATTGGCCATCTTCCATATTCTCGATCCTGTCTGATAGTGCTGCAAGTGTTAGATGGGGAGGAGAGGTATTAAATTATAATCCAGAAGGGCAGCACACCACAACACAAATGGGTAGTGGCCATTTGGCAGAAGAAGGGCCCCGCAAGGCTAGTTTCTTCAAAAATCTCAATGTCATTGATGGTTTACAAATTCTCAGGGGTCCCCGAAAAACTACGACAGTCGTGACGAACCCCAATTGCTATAGTATCCTAACTTATGGAGGCCTCTTTTATTATGGTGGTCCGGGTAGAAACCCCAATTGTCCATGATCATTTAGATTATTGTTTCAAAATAAAGGAGAAAGAGAGAAATATAAGAAGAGGGGAATTATTTTCTTCTTTTCTCCATGTCACACCAAATGTACCTACAAGCCATATGTAATATAAAACTCTCTAATTCATTAATATAAGAAAAAAAAAAGTTATTCTATGGAGTAGTTAAAATTTGAAATTATGTAATTTAATATAGTGGAAGTTAAGATTGTATGGTATAGTATATATACGCATTCTTTCCTCCATTCTAAACAAAGAGTTCTCATCCTCTTCTCCATTCATTCTACCTTCCTTGGTGTGCTTTGAGAGTGTGTGTCTCTTCCATTATATGTGGTGTATTAGTGTTTGGTAATGTGATTATGTAAAGACCCACCAACTTCAAAAACATGGTATTAAAGCTAGTAGATTCGTGGTGAGAATGACATTTTTCCAGCTAGATGGCAACATTTTTGATTTTCATGGGTTACCAATTTTTTATATTTGTTTATAATTGGAATATCTGAATAAAGGTGTTTCTCAAATCCCAACATGTATGGTAGATAGTGGTAAGTGGTAACATGACCAAAAGAATGTTAAAGAGCATGAGAATGTCCAAAGAAGTTTGGGATGAACCTGGGCATGTAGTCTATTTGACTCATTTTTGTCTCACATAAGGATTGTACGAGGAAGAACCCCACATAGCAAGCTTGGAGCAGAAAGAGTCCTACAATTTCTCACTTATGTTTGTTGGGGAGCATTGCATATATGCATGTACCAGATCAAGAAAGGTCCAAGCTAGATAACCATAGTGAGAAGTATGTGTTTATAGGTATGATCCAAGCTCTAAGGGTTATAAGTTTTGAAATTCAAGTACCATAAATCAATTGGAATGTGGAATTTGATGAAGAATGCATAAGGAATTGGAGCACCCAAAAAGAAGAAAAATATCATTTTTTTTTTCCATTTATTTAATGAAGATAAGCCGAAGAAAAAAGTTCTAGATGAGCTTCCACTCCACCTTCTTCACTAGCATCCCATATGTTAAGGACATATTTTGTGTAATTGGCTAATTCTTTGACAAAATGCACTTAGCTTGTATTTGGGTGGATCTAGGATGTGCTTAATACTTCAAGGAACATGTTGTTCGAGTCTAGTATTAAAGCCATGAAGATTGGACCAAGAAACAAGTGAAGAAAAGCTATTCATTAAAGCTAGACAGATAGCTCGAAACCTGCAGACAGATAGCTTGATAGCTACTTGACACCTCTCGACAACTAGGCTATCTATCGAGCTCTTCAGTTGATTGTTATCGCAATTTCGACACCTCTCAATAGTTGGTGGATCGATCGAGAAAGCTCCTGTCTCCTTGATAGCTTCTCGATAGTTGTATTTGTCGAAATTTAAAGCTTAACACCTCCTCAACACCTCCCAATTGATCGAGGTTACGGGAATTCCGATTTCCAAATCTGATTTTCGGCCCAAGCTTATGTATTTGTGTAGGGTTTCTTTTCTCACAGCCCTAGACCTATATAAGGCTTATTTTAGAGGCCGTCACATATGAGAATACATGGAGAACATATGCAAAAGGTGACCGACGCCTTATTCTCTCTAAAAGAAGCTACTGCATCTTTGCGCCTTAGGGTTTCGTAACTAAATGCTTCTTGATCTTCATTGTTGATGAAGTGAAGAACTTTGCAACCAACATCTTCTTCTAGTTGGTGATTAAGTCGCATATTAGGATCCGCGCAATTGGTGAGTCATGTACTGGGATTCGTGCAAAGGAGTTAGTCACGTATTGGGATCCGTGCAACAAAATGGGTGGCGTTCATATATTGAAGAGTTCAGAGATTCTGAAGTAGTAGAAGGTTTCTGCTGTGAGTTTATCTATAGGGATTGTTGAGTCTAGAGACAAAGGTTTTGTACTAGATCTGAAACTTCTCTTTACTATAGTGGATTGCTTTTTGGGAAGGTTTCCCCCTAGGTTTTTTATTGTGAAACTAGTTTATTTCATTGGTTTTCTTGGGTCATCATATCTTGTCTTATTTACTTTTCCACTGCATTCATTATTGACATGATATTGATGTTTTTTTTTTTCAACAAATTTTATTCATAATAAATCTAATTAACAACTTGGATTTAAAATTTGTAAATTCTATCAACCGGGGTCTAAATTTCTCAACAAGTGGTATCAGAGTAGGTACACTTTGATTGGATTAATTTCCTGAGTGTGATCCTTGACCCCCGTTGTCATGGAATCTCTTAATTGTTTTGATGTGCATGATCTTGTGTTGAATGATGATGATGATATTCAAGATGCCTATTGCAAGCTTTATAATTTTTGTATCAAATCTCTTGAATATTCTACAAAATTAAAAGCTAAATTTAAAAAGGTAAAACTTGGAAAAGATTATTTGATTGCAAAATTGGATGAAGCCAATAATTTGAATGAGAATTTAGAAATCAAATTTCATCTCAGGTGGACAAAATTAAAAGTTTGGAAGAGCAACTAGTTGAATCTAAAATTGAAGTTGAAAAATTAACTAATGCCAAACTTGTTGTTGAGCCTAACTCAAAAGAAAAAGATTTTTATATTCCTCCATTTAAAAGGAATAAGAAGAGTTGAAGGCTAATATTGCTAGGATAGACAAAGGTAAAAATTCTGATGTTAACGCTGAAGTCTCTAAACCTATGTCTAAAACTCCTCCTAGGTTGAATGAAAAATCTGAATTTGTCCCTATTTGTCATCATTGTCATATTGTTGGTCATATTAGGCCAAATTGTCCTAAGTTGAGGTCTCTGTCAACCTTTAAGGTTAGACCTCCTTCTTGGAAGCCGAGTAGCTCTAAAACTGCTCATGTTTGTCACCATTGTGGTGTTTCTGGACACACTCGTACTAATTGCTTTAAGTTGTATCCTCATAAGCAATTATCCAGATGGTCACAGGTTTCCTCTCAAGGACCTACACATTTTTTTGAAGAATTATTAAAAAATTTGAGCTTTTTAACTCAATTTCAGGAGAATTTTAATTCTTCTATGTCCTTTAGTAGACATATTAGGACATGTGCCTCTTCATCTTCACTGCCAAAAACTCCTGCTATGTGGGTGAGAAAAAAGCCTAAATCTTAATTGTCTTTTCTATTTGTCCTTTGCTTTAATTCTTTTTATCTAAAGTAGGACTTTCTTTGTTTGATTTCTTATCTGCTTTGGAATCATGCTTTCATGCATATGCACCCTTCTATCATGCCTTCATGCATATGCATCTTTCTTTCATGCTTTCATGTTGGCTGTCTGTTTTTGTTTGGTTGTTTAGTCTTTAATTTGTTTGTTTTTCAAAATAAAATTAAAAAATTAAAAAATCAGAAAAATACAAAAACAGTGTGTGTTTTGTGTACATTGGATGGCTATTGAAACAAAGTTTTCTAAACTTTATATCTTTTGTAAATTAGATGAGTATCTTTATGCACAACTAAGCAAGTGAGCTTTATGACTCTTGTTTGTGATGAGTAAGATTAAGTTATCTCTTGTACTTAACACTTATATCACTCTTTTTTTTTGGAAGGACTAAAAAATTCTAAGAGAAAGGCATAAATAACCATCTCACCACTGTTGCCCGCCAATCATAATATGACACTTGTGTGCTTAGGCATAGCAAAAGTGCAATGTTAATGACATTTGTGTGCTTCGGCATAGCAAAATTGGAATGTCAAATGCTTACCATCATTGGGTATTTTCTTTTTTCTCTCTTATATGCCCATGTATGATTTGCTTAAATAAAATATGCAAAGAAAATAAAAAGCAAAAGGACCAAAAATGCTTTAAATATGATTGCAAGCATGTATTCTAGAAGATGTCGGAGTTATAGGATGTACCTCGAAGGTGATAGTCCCCATCAAGCAGTTATGATTATGTGTGAGCTAAAGTGATTTTCTCATATCTCAAATCGTCATAACATGTATACACTTATGCAATCTTGCGATATTTTTCACACACAACATGTAATATTCTTTGCTACTCTTGATACATGTGCAGATACAATGTGATTTGGCCATCACAAGGTTTTATATGTATTAATGTATGCTCACTAAACTATCTTAACTTATTTTTGAAATATAAAATTAGTTAGACTTGTTTAGTATGTGTGTGTGTCTGTTTTGGGATCTATGTGCATAACATTTTTTTTGTTGAAAGATTTGTTTTTCACATGTTTTGCATTCTTCTATTATCTTGTCATCCATAGCATCTTGTTTCATTACATTCATGCATTTATATGGATTCTTTGTACCCCCATGATCATCCTTGATCGTCATTATGTTTTTCGGGTGAAGCATTCTAGCTTCTTATACCCTTTGTCAATCATGACAAAAAGGGGGAGAATTTGTGATGTGGTTTCTTTTTAAGATTCTATATGTTAAGGGGAGAAATATGTTCCTTCATAAGGGGGAGATGTGTTTCATCTTGTTAGGGGGAGTGCTTACTTCCTTGTTCTTGTACTTTAGGTCTTGTGACCATTTTTACACATACATTATACTTATTCTCTTTATATGTGGATGTATGTTTCTTTCACCTACTCTTATATGTGTTGTTTCTTTTCTTCCTTTATGCACTTGTATGCAATCTATTATTTTTGTTTCACACAAAGATGTCTTGATAAGTTTTGTTTAAAGTGTTTCAGAAATATAAGTTGTCAAAGTCTACTTGTCATAAACTCTCTTCTTGCAAAGTTTTTCAAGAGTTTGTGTTAGGATAGATTTTATTGTATTCAACAAGTAAATATGAGTTTAGTGATTTATGACTTCTTTCACATGTTCATTTGTTTGTTGTGGTTTTGTCACGGATTGCCAAAGGGGGAGATTGTTAAGGACATATTTTGTGTAATTGGCTAATTCTTTGACAAAACGCATTTTACTTGTATTTGGATAGGTCTAGGATGTGTTTAATATTTCAAAAAACATGTTGTTCAAGTCTAGTATTAAAGCCATGAAGATTGGACCAAGAAACAAATGAAGAAAAACTGTTCATTAAAGCTGGACAGATAGGTCGACACCTGCGGACAGATAGCTCGATAGCTGCTCGACACCTCTCGACAGTTAGGCTATCTATCGAGTTCTTCAGTTGATTGTTATCGCAATTTCGACACCTCTTGATAGCTGGTAGATCGATCGAGAAAGCTCCTGTCTCATCGATAGATCCTTGATAGCTTCTCGATAGTTGTATCTGTCGAAGTTTAAAGCTTGACATCTCCTTAACACCTCCCGATTGATCGAGGTTACGGGAATTCAGATTTTCAAATCTGATTTTCAGCCCAAGCTTATGTATTTGTGTAGGGTTTCTTTTCTCACAACCTTAGACCTATATAAGGTTTATTTTAGAGGCCATCACATATGAGAATACAAGGAGAACATATGCAAAAGGTGACCGATGCCTTATTCTCTCTGAAAGAAGCTACTACGTCTTTGTGCCTTAGGGGTTTGTAACCAAGTGCTTCTTGATCTTCATTGTTGATGAAGTGAAGAACTTTGCAGCTAACATCTTCTTCTAGTTTGTGATTAAGTCACATACTGGGATCCACGCAATTGGTGAGTCACATATTGGGATTCGTGCAAAGGAGTTAGTCACGTATTGGGATCCGTGCAACAAAAACGGTGGCATTCATATATTGAAGAGTTTAGAGGTTCTAAAGCAGTAGAAGGTTTCTACTGTGAGTTCATTTACAAGGATTGTAGTGTCCAGGGACAAAAGTTTTGTACTAGATCTGAAACTTCTCTTTACTATAGTGGATTGCTTTTTAAGAAGGTTTTCCCCCAGGTTTTTTACTGTGAAACTAGTTTGTTTCATTGGTTTTCCTGGGTCATCATATCTTGTTTTATTTACTTTTCCACTGCATTCATTATTGACATGATATTGATGTTTGTTTGTTTTAACAAATTTTATTCATAATAAATCTAATTAACAACCTGGATTTAAAACTTGTTAATTCTATCAACCGGGGTCTAAATTTCCCAACACCTTATTTATGAAAGTTCATCTTCAAGATCATCACTAGATGGATTCTAGTGAAAGACTAAGGAAATTGTGAATTTTCAAGGATATCTATGAGTCAATGAAGAACATAGATGATATCACTCTCTTTCTAATAAGTTGTGCAAGATTTGAAATAGAAAAATACAAAAAAAAAAAAACATATATATATATATATATATTATAAAAGGTTACAGGACGTTTATTTGAACCTTCACTTTAGTTTTCTAGTTTCAAAATTCATTGTTACTGATGATACAAAACATCCTCAGTCGAACCCCTTATCTATATGGATGGACGACATTAACACAGTAGCCATGAGATCCTACAAAAAAGGATAAGGTTCTCAAAGCATACCGGTGTGGTGTGTGCCAAAGGGCCTTCAACAAGCTAGTCAATAAGATCAGAGCTTAACTGTACAAAGGAATTGCTATTTGGCTAGAGAATTGTAGTGTGTATGTTGCACAACAGTTGCGTACCTTTGTTCTGGTTGTTTGTACTTTTTTATAGGCCTTTGTCCCTGATTATGGGGATAAATGCTGACCTTAATGGTCTTGTATCCATTGGGAAAAAATGTTGGGGCATTGTAGGATTTAATGTCCTTCTATACGTTGGTCCGTCCGTTACGCTTTTGCTTGTCTCTCAGGTGAGCTGTTACCCATGTTATTTATGGGAAGCTCTTTTAATACTGACTACCTACATTCATATGGGTGCTTGACTAGTCTTTCAGGGTTCCCCCAAAATCTGTGGTGTCGATGCCCTAAAGTTTGAGCTCAGGTGCTATGAAATGAGGGTGAAAAGGGTACCTCTAGTGTGTTACTTGAATTGAGTCAATTTTGACCTATAATTAACAAAGGTAAGTGAAGTCACCACCAATCATTGGATTTTTTCTAAGGTATGATTAGTCACCTAACTCTATTTGATTTTTTTACCAATCCCAGGCTAAGAAAGAGTTGTTTTTACTAATCTAATATAGATGAGTAAAAAATCTTGATTCTTGAGTTCAAAAATCCGATTACGTGCAAGGAAGGTGTTAGGCGCCTCGTAACGCCTGTTCGAAGACAATCCTTTGTTTTTGTAAAATCTTAATTTTCAGACATTGGCAATTAAAATAAGCTGTTGGCATTAGCTCACGAGGCTTCAAAGAATTGAGCTTCGAGGTTTGATTTTGGAAGGGTGTGATCTCTATCAATGTTTTACTAGTACATTTGGAATTATTGCCAAATATCCACAACGAAAATCCAACAACATCTCGCCTTATTTTCATGGAGAAAATCTAGCAAGATTTCACCTCTAGTGCGTTATAGCACACAAAACGCTGTCCTCACTAAGCTTTCACTATAAGAATACCACAACAAAGGTGCCCATTTTCATGGCGAAAATTCAGTAGAGTTTCGCGTTTAGTGTGCTATGGCACACCGGTAGAGTTTCGTGCCTATGTATACAACATGTGTCAGCATGTTCGTACGAGGGCAAGCTGAAGCTCACCAAAGCATCAAGCATGTTGATGCATGTCGCATATACAAGGAAATCGATGTCACTAGCTAACATAGATCGAGACAAACACACTGTGATGATCATGCACACGATTTAGTACAAATATGTGCCTACAACAGTCACCTTGAGTGCATATCCACACCACAAGGTTAAGAGCACCTATGATCACAAGAGGGCTACTCTCCTAACCATGGGAGTCCATCGTAAAAAGTGCATGACCACCCACAAACAAACAAACATATATATACACACACACACACATACATCATGCACAATGCAAGCACACAAAGTAGGGAACATTGTGATTAATTTCATTCCGCACTAGCCAAAATGGCCGGAAAATTTTGTTCCAATCACTTAGCCAGTACGAATCACCCCCTCGTTCCACCTCGGATTGAATTTTGGTTCATTCCAGCCTGTTCCGGCCATTCTGGCTTGTTTCGTTGAATTTTGGCCGATATATCAATTCTAGGCGGTACTGAAAACAGGGCTGGCTGGCGACTTGACCTCGCAACTTGACTAAGTTGCGAGTTCAAGCCGCGAGCTAACTTAATGGCCAGTCTGGATTTTTGTCTTGTAGTGCTCTAGGTGGCACGACTGTTCAGCTCCCTTGCATGCTTTGCGTGTGTGCAACTTTTGGCGGCTTGCAAGCCACGAGCCTCCCGCGAGATCAAGCCGCGAGTCCCTGCTTCACTGCACAGTCTTGAGCATTTCTTCACACTCTCTCACACACTACCCTTACATGATTCCCACCTAAATACAGGGTTTCTAAGTGCTGTATTACAAGCAAATTTGTCACAGAATAAAGCCAACACATGGTTGATTAAATTCAACCTTACACGGTTTAAGACAAATAGAGACTTTATTTAGGGTATCACTATTGAGAAGAGAAAGCTGTACCTTATAAGTTGGAAAATGGTCACTTGTCCTAAAGTTGATGGGGCTTTATGGAACTATGATATCTTACCGTGACACATTCATTAGGCCATGAAAATCTTTAAATATCTCACTCCATAGAATAGCCACTTATCTAAAAGCTCAGAACTTCAATAAAATTGACATCATTCCTTGAAAAAAAAAAGATGCATAACCTTTTGATCATTATTAATTCCATTGCTACACAAAGGAAATTCTGTAAGCTGGAAACTTGTCTATAGAAAAATGGTTACTCTGCTAGCAAGACTTCTAACCAAGGCCACTAACCACGTGGCATACCAAGACCACTACTTACGTGGCATACAAAGACCACTCAAACAACAAACGTCCTCATAAGGGTACAAAACATAGAAACAGTCACCATGGTAAAAATCCTGCGAGGATACAAACCATATGACAATAAAAAATGGTACAAATTCTCTAAGGGGAATGTAAATCATATGGCGATCATAACAATTCTCCAAGGAGAATATAATTCATACAAATGTCCAAATGATGCAAATTCTCTAAAGAAGAATACAAATCATATGACGATCATATATAGAGAATGCCAAGTAGATAAAAGTGATATAAATTCCCTTAAGGGGAATGCAAGTCATACGACGAAGCAATAGCTCAGCACAGAAACGACGAACCCCACATGTGCATATGCAAAATAGAAGCAGATTGTTCAAAATAAAGCCCCAAAACAAACGGGACATCCAAAAAAAATATACACATCAAGCAGGGGGAGCACGCATCAAGCAGAGGGAACTCTATCTCCAACAACAACATTTTTCTCGTCAACCCCAGGGATGTCATCAGTTGTAACCTTAGCAGCTCCGTCAACAGCTTCAGCAACAGCCACTACCGCAGCACCAGCAGCTGCTGCCTCATCAGCAATGATCTCCTTATCAATTGCCTCAAAGTCCAAGCCATCTAAATTAACCCCAGGGTTGTGCTCTGCCAAGTATCGCCACAGAAGCTCAAATCCTTTAAAGTAATTAAGAAAAAGGATGTTGGAATATTCCTCGATGGCCTGAAAAGCACTGTAGACATTTTATAGACAACAGATGATTTGCAGATGCACAAAGAGTAATAAACCTTTCTATAATTACATTTATTTCCTGTTCGATGTGCATATCTTATATGTCTTCGGTAGCTTAGCAGGCCATGTACAAGCTTATACTTAGACTACTAGCATTATATCAGCATGTGAGGTTACATAATTAAGCCTGCATTGAAGCATGGCCAAAGAATCCTCTGCATTATAGTAATTAAAGTTCAATTAAACAACCATTGCAATTGGAAACAAAACTTCTGTTGATTACTTGCTAGATCGCTATGGAGTATAACTTAGGTTAATTTGATGCTTAGGGGAATAAATTGCAATCCTAAACTCAACAGGTCTCTTTTGTACAATTTTTTAAAATATCACCTTTTGTGCAAAATGTCTTTTAAATATAATTTTGTCATTCTTCATATACTCACCTCCATCTTCTATTGGAAATGATTCCCGTTTATACCAAAAACTGATTGATATCTTAATCCGTTGAATAAGAACTATTATCAGGAGTAGACGTCATACATTGAAACACTATTAAAAAAAGTGTCATTAATCTAAACAAAACAAAAAAATTGTTGTTTTTTTTTTTTTTAAATAGCAATCCAGCTGGGTTCAACCTAGAGTGCCATGTTGGGCTGTTATAAGCTTTAACACAAGCCCATTGGGTCCTTTCTTTGCCTGCAATGGGCAGGCCGATAATAAAGAAAACATTGAATATGGACTCTCCGGATCTGGGCCACGAGTAAATATTCCACATTAAGAAACCTGAGGATATGCAAGCTTTGTTTGGTATTTATAAACTTATAATCCTAATTATTGTTGTACAAACTGTGTTGCACCGTATGCACTCGAGCTCAAAACACAATTCTAGCTATGTGTCTCATACAAACAAATATAAGCAAATATGAGCCAATGAGTGCTAGTGTTGGCCGCTGAGTTGAGGGCTAAAATCAGTATGTGTGGGATTCAGTATGTCTACAACTCAACATCTTAAAAGTCCATGCACTTTCTTTGGAAATTCTTATTAACAAAAGGGCTTTTCTTGATTTAGTCATTATTTTTGTGTCTAAGAATCTTGTTCTCTATTTTAAGACTAGTCCTTTTTCCACCCCACAAGTATAACTTCTAAGCTTTGTACTTTCAAAAACTCAACATGAGCAAAAATCATCCTTGCTTTGCTAGACTTGCACTTCCAACATGTTTAGTTTAACAATAAGCTTGATACTAACCAGATTTTTCTAAGCAGGGACAGACCTAAGGGGGGCCAAAGGCGGCCCCAGCCCCCTGGTCATAGTAATATTTTTGTTGGTTCATATGTTTTTTTCATTTTTGTTATTGGGTCCCCCTCTTCCAAAACCTTAGGACCCCTTCCCTTCCAATCAACCTAGCCACCCCAGCCTAACTAGTAACTGCCCAACCCATAAACTTAACAAAAAAAAAAAGCTTAAAAAAAATTTAAAAACCTATTAGCGTAATAGTTACAAACCAATCTCCAAAAAAAAAAAAAAGAAGAAGAAGAAAGAAGTCAAGTTCTCTTTTCATAGGTGATTGCACTATAATGTATTAAAAAACAATAGTATTTTGTGTCTCTTATCTTTGTTGGTAGATGGTTGCTTCTTATTGTATTATGAGACAACGATTTTATGTATTTATCTTAGTTGATAGTTTGTTAATAATATATGGACGCTTATTCGGAGTTATTTTTATATTTTATTTATTTATTGCTTATACTCTGGCCCCTTAACTTGAAATCTTGGGTCCATCCCTATTTCTGAGTGATAAATAATATAGCCATATTCGTTTGAACACTTTGGCTCAAATATACAACGAGTGTAGGTTACTTAGCACTGTATGCATTTGAGCATGGCAGAAGAATCCTCTGCATTATAGTAATCAAAGTTCAATTAAAAAACCATTGCAATTGGAAACAAAACTCCTGTCGAATACTTGAAGAATACTATGGAGTATAATTTAGATTAATTTGAAACTTAAGGGAATAAATGGCAGTCCTGCAATCAACAGATCTCTTATGTACAATGTTTTAAAATATTACCTTTCATACAAAATTTCCTTTAAATATACTTTTGCCAGACCTAATATATTCTTCTTCATCTTCAATTGGGAATGATCCTATTCATTTTATTTTTTTATGAATAATAATATATCAAAGAGAAACAAGAAAGGGCTAAGGCTATCTCCAACTTTAGGGACAAGCAACCAAGACGGAGGAGAGGAGATGGAGATAGGCCCATCCCAATTACAAAAGGCCACCTAATGAGGCACATTGTGAGGAAAAAAAATTACAGCCCTAGTGAAAAGATAAAGAGGTAAGAGCTGCTTTCACTTCAGAGAAGAATGGAACAAGGAAGCAAGGGGGAGAAGCATATAGGTTCAAAAGGGCTTCAATAGTAATGATCCTATTAATTTTTCATCATCATCTTAGGATATTTCTTTTTCTTTCTTGGAAAATCTCAATTGTTTGATGCATTGGGCCTGAAATGGTACGTAGATATCATTCATGCGTACACTTGCCTTTTCTGTGTGTTTGTCCATTGCAACAATACATAGTTGTAATCATGAAATGCTTTTGTCAAAAGATTATAATATAGCAGAGGTAGGCCTACCCCCACCGTATGACAGGTTATCTTTTCAATATTTTATTTTATTCATTAGCCAGGTAAATTATTTTACTTGTCTGATAAGAGATCCTTGGATTTGTGATCCCAATTTACCTAAAATTTAATGTTATCTCTGCCCAGTAGAGAAAGGTTTGAAATTACAGATCATGCCTTCATCATCACAATTCTTTTTTATAGTTTGATAGTTACAATGAGAGAAGAGGATTTGAACCTTAAACATCTCAATTGAAAACACTAGAAGATTTGAGCTATCCGACTCTTGACTTGATCATCACATTTTGTTAGTGTACAAATTTAGTTATTGATATAATGCTTTTGCTGTAAGTTGTTCTCATTTGGGACAAATTGGTGCTTCAATCAAGGTCTTGAAACCGAACCGGACCGTACGGTCCGACCGGAAAAACTACGAATCTCTCAGTTTTGCAGACTTTTTAGCTTCAAGAACCGTTCTATGTGAAAAAAGCAGGGACCCGTGCAAACTGTGGTCTGACCGTACGGTTCTCAGAACTGTGACCAGTTTTTGAGGTTCAGATAGTTTCTTTCTATTTCAGCTTTTCTGGTGAATTTTGGCCAATACACCGATATGAAGTTATGATTAGATATAGAAGAAATGAAAAAGAAATGAAAAAACACAAAGAAGAACAAAGATCGGAAGGAGATCTGATAATTTCAAATCTTGAACAAAGGGATTTGTAAGGAAAAAAAAAAAAAAGAACCAGAGAAGAAGAAGACAAGTTCCTCAAAAAAAAAAAAAAAAAAAAGAGAAGAACACTGATCATGCCTTCGTCTTCTGCAGTTCTGCTCCTGCTTCTTCTTCTTTCTTTCTTTTTTTTTTTTTTTTTTTCTTCTTCTCTTTCTTTTTTCCGTTGAAGGAGATCACTCTGTAATTTCCTCTTTTCCGTCTTCTGTTGCTACTACTTCAATGTGTTTTCTTTCTTTATTTTCTTACTCCTTTTGAATTCCCAAGTCCCTCATGTGACTAACATTGGGATGATGAAAGGTTTTAATTTTTTAATAAAAGCAAAAAAATTTCAGCCATTAGATTTAGATCTTTTCTTCAACTACCCAACATGACGTGACAATGCATTGGTAGGTGCATTAAATATTTTAAGTATTTTTAAGAAGAGCAATGCTCTATACACAAATTGTTTTACAGCATTTTTACAAAATGTTGATGTGGCCGGCATCTTATTGGTTTTCATCCAGACCCACCATTAATATCACATTTTATTTACCAATAATCACTCACCACATCAGTAATTTGTAAATTTTTTTGTAAAATAATTTTTATCTCTAGCATTATTCTCTTAAGAGTAATGTAGTATCACAATATTTTACACAATTTTTTGCAATAATTTGACACATGGCAAAGTGTGAGTAATGAAAAAAAAAATTATGGGTCTACATCTCTACCACTCACATCTCGTCATGTGGTAAATTGTGACAAAATTTGTATAAAATGTTATGGTACTATTATTGTTCTAATTTTAATTAATATTTACAGTTAAATATATAATAATTTTTAAATAATTATTTCAATTTAAAATTATTAAATAAATAAATAGATATTATATATAAATTTGCTTAGGATTTGATATTTCTTATTTGTCTTGTAAAAGTTATGATATGAAAATATATATTTGAAATATAGATATTTATATTTAATTGGATTATTTTAGTTAAATTTTCTATTTATACTAATCTAATATATTTATTTATATTAAATTATTATTAAATTAATTATGAAGTCATCACGGTTCGACTTCGGTTCGACCTCAAAAACCTTGAACCTCTCTCTGGGTCTGAAAACCTTGCCTTCAATGTGTATTCATTGTTGCTTGTGTGACTTGAGCCCATTCTTGAGAATTATTCATTATTGCTCATGTGATTGCTCTCCCATGTTTAAGCAAAAATTTGAAGGATGATTGACTATTTTCTAGCCTTGAAATGCAAAAGTAAATCCTTGGGTTAAAAAAAGCAAATTATTTTTCATGTCTGTTGTAGAGATAATACCTTGTGAGAAGTCAATTCATGAGTAGTTAATATAATAGGTTAGGACACCACGTAATCCAAAAGTTTAAACCAATGAGATTTGGTCCAATTACATTATATTAACCACTGACTCTTGTCATTATTTCCTAGGAAAAAAAAATCTTGTCATTATTATTTCATGTGAATCATCACTTACAAGTGTAAATCTAATAGTACCGTCGTGCATGATAGGATACAATGGAGTATGATTTTGGTTTTTGGCACAAATGCACACTTTGACCCTTAAGGGCTTAGCCAAAACCGAATATTGGTCCCTCAATAAACGAACATTGCCAACAGCTGTTATCGAAATTGTTTCAACCATTTTGGTAAATAGAGATACTACGGGGAAAGCTCTAAGGTGATGGTAATTAAGTCAATTACTGAAGACAAGTGAATGGCCCTCAACAAGCATGGGGCCTCGTCTCCTTTAAGAGAGTGTGATCTGCCAGCATGAGTAAACTTTGGCTGGGAACCAGCCTCATTCTCCTGGTTTGACCATGGTATACCTATGAAAAATATATTCAATATCTATTACCCAATTTTACAAGAGATCCAAGTAATGTAAGAGGGAAAATGCATATACCTAATATATTATCTATCAACATAAATCAATACTTATCTCATATATGCAACATATTTTTATTTATGATAATTACACAGATTTGTATAAATCATAAGGCTTAAGAGTTAAATGCTGTTTCTAGTGCAAAATTTTCTCATTCCACAATATTAAAAATCAATCAATAAAAATAATTCAAAGATAGCATACACACATGGTAGATTATAAATCTTGTTAGGGTTTTAAAGTTCACTTTCTCTCAACTTAATTCCTATCTTTTAAAATTATATAGATGCATTAAAAGGTCAAGCCTTACCCCAAATGGCTCTTTCTTTTCTCACAAGGGTGGGTTGATATTGTGACCATATGTTCAAGACTAGAGGTGTCTACGAGTCGGATCAATCGGCTTTATGTTCAACCCGCACCCCTTGATTGGATTGGGAGGAAGAACTCATCCTGCCATCGACCAATAAGGATCGATGGTTCGTGAACTTCATAGGTGGTGGGTTGTTAGTCGACACCGAATAATGATGGAGAGAGGCCGAGAAGTGCTTAAAATAGCAAAGATTCAGTGGAGATCTCACCAAATCCGATAAGATCTCGCCAGATCTGGCGAAGATCTTACCAAATTTAGTAAGATCTCTCTAGAGCTATTGGAGATCTCACCAGATCTAACAGAGATCTCATCAAATTTGGTAGATCTTTACCAGATTTGACTATTTTCCGTCGAATCAAGTAAGTCGGATTTTGGTGAAGGAGAACCACCACTCGATTGGCCTATTTTGAAGGCAACCACCTGTTGTCAACCACCTAAATTTTTGGATTAGTCGCAGGTGGAGTGGGTCTATGGGCAACTGTATTCAAAACCCACTAGTGTCTATGTGTTAAAATTGAAAAAAGAAAAAGAAAAAAAAGACACTTTAAATGTATAAAAATACCCACAAAAGATTCTGATAATTCACTGATCCAATCACATCAACATGTATCAGCTCTATAAGTACTTTTTCTTTCTTGTTCTTCCATGCCTCTTGAAAATTCTTCTACTTCTTTTGGCCTTCCGTGTCCTCCTCTGCTGCCACTTCTAACTATTAGTATTTCTCATCTAAAAAATCATTGAGATTATAATCATACAATTCCAAGTTTTTGGTAGTTGAAGCCTTCAAATGCACATGAGCAAAAGAGATTTTTGATTGGATTTATAGGAGGATGATCTACTTTTTATAGAAACCAAATTTCTAAAAGGGCACCCCAAAAAAAAAAAAAAACCTAAATCTCGGAAAATACGGCGTATAATTTGAAAATTTTTGCAAGTAAATATAATTGTCCTATGCATGCATTACATATAACAAGAACAAGTGTCATATTCTTATTGGTAATTGGAGCCCAAGGATTATTCCTTATGCGTGTATGTTTAAAGGTTTTTTATTTCTTTTTTGTAATAAAAAAAAAATACAATGTTTTAAGATTAGCTTAGTAGGCTCATCCTTCACTTTTCTTAATAGTTTTTTTTTTTTTTTTTTTTTTTTTCCTAAATTATTTATTTAACATAGGAGAATAATTAAGTTGACAAGTTTGGATGCTTACAAGATGCAAAGATTAACAACAACAATATATTCTTTATTGTCTCAATTTTTACACAAAAAATTAAGAAGGATGCTGAAATCTTAGAATATTTGTGCATACCATATTCTATTACCCTATTCAATATCTATTAAGAAAATCGAATTTGATTAAGAACACTGGTACTAAAGATAAGGATCAAATCCTAGTTTTATCAATCTATATTTTCATTTTAAACAAAAACCAACTTTTTAGATTAGATAGTTCATATCTTGGACAGCTTTGTTTTAGATTCTTTTAAGAGACACTGAAAGCTCGAAAATGTGTTAAAAACACAAGAGCTGTTTAGACCCCCAAATAAAAGATACGGCTCGATAGAATTTACACTAACTTAATTCTAAGTGTAGAATAGTATAAATGCGAGCGGATAAACAAACAAGCTACTCTAACACATATTCATATAAACAAAGTAGTAAAATAAAATGTAAAAGAGTAGGAAAGAAGAATGAAAACACAGATAACATGCTGATGTGTTATTAAAGAGGAAACCGAAGAACTTAGCGAAAAACCTCTCTGCCACCCTCCAAGAGGTAATCGATCCACTAGACAATCAATTGGGATACATGGGTTAGCAAGAGACCCTCCAAGCTTAATCTACTCACAGTACCTAAAACCTCCAAGCTCCTACTCCAACAAGGCTTCTCAGAACCATGTCTTGTCTAGCTCTCCAAATCCTGCAACAAGCTCCATGTTGCATTTGCCATCCTTGGCTTCTTCCAATACTTCCCAACAGCACCAAACGATCACTTGACACTCTGAAAGGGTGTGTTAAATATTTGGGCTATCAACCTCTCAATGGTATGGAAATGGAGAGGTAGGAGTTGAGGAAAATCAACAAGCTATTGTGTAGAAGATTGTGGGTATAACAATCTCTAACTCTCAAGGTGTTTGGCTAGGGTTTTCTCTCAGAAGTACTCCTTTACATTTGTGGGTAATGTGGGTATATATAGTGTGAGTACAGAAAGTGTGTATCAGATAGTATAGTCTGGCAAAACAGAATGTTTCACGGGTATCTCACAGGAAGGCCTTACCTGCGAGATACTCGCGAAACATAGCTGTCTCCATCTGTACTGACTCTTCGCATTCCAGTCATGTGCAAGGCACATGCTTCACTTCGTGGGATGCTTAGTCGCGAGCTACTAGTGAGAAATCTTCTGGCTTCAATAGCTTAAGTCTTCACACTCTTTCTCTCTCTAACACACAATCCTTACAATCAAATCCCACAATAAATACAGGGTACAAAAGATTGAATAAAATTACAATCAAATTTGGTACGGAATAAAAACCAACTAAATACATAGTTGTAAATCAAAACTTTACAGAAATGTTGTTTCAATTGTCCTCAATAACAACGTTGGACAAAAAGTTAATTTGGTCATGAAA
The DNA here is from genome assembly GCF_932294415.1 of Quercus robur. NCBI lineage: Eukaryota > Viridiplantae > Streptophyta > Magnoliopsida > Fagales > Fagaceae > Quercus > Quercus robur. The sequence continues at coordinate 4,837,881 of NC_065537.1, forward strand.
ATGAAATGAAAAACTAGAGAAAAAAAAAAAAAACAGAAAAAGTGATGGTTCAGTTGGATTCAACCCAATGGGCCATGTTGGAACCAATAGACACTTTATCCTTCCACTGCAAAGAGTGGGAGGTTGTCATTGCTCTGTGAAACCAGCCTCACACATTGCCCTCCTCTTCTGCTACTTCAAACTATTAGTATTTCTCATCTAAAAATCATTGAGATTATAATCATACAATTCCAAGTTTTGGTAGTTAAAGCCTTCAAATGCACATGATCAAAAGAGATTTTTGATTGGATTTATAGGAGGATGATCTAGTTTTTATAGAAACCAAATTTCTTCAAGGGCACCAAAAAAAAAAAAAAAAACTAAATCTCGGAAAATACAGCGTAGAATCTGAAAATTATATGACAAGAAAAAATGTCATATTCTTATTGGTAATTGGAGCCCAAGGATTATTCCTTATGCGTGTACGTTTAAAGGTTTTTTTTATTTCTTTTTGGTACGAAAGTGATCTTGACGTTGAGACCTCATAGATTCTACCTGGTTTGGACTTGAACCTACCATCGTTGAACGTTAGACTGACTATAACACCAGAGATCCCCACAGACGGCACCAATTGTAAGGATGTAGTTTGAGTCCCTAGCCCAAGTGATGGATGAACTTAGGCCTAAAAAGCCCAACACAATGAATTTGTAGAGAGTGGATTGAAAATCTAGGCTTTAATGAGTTGGATAACAAGTAAAGTGGAATCAGATGACAATAAAAGGAAAATAGATTGATTTAATCTAAAGAAAATCATCCTCGGCACAGTCTAAAGAAATCCGTTCTTATATATTTCTCTCAAGTTTGATTACAAATTCAGTTCTTGATTGCTATAGTGTTTCTCTCTTAATTTCTCAAGGTGGTGGACTTAGTAAATCTAGCATGTCTTGATGCTGGTCATATGATGTGTGACAACTATGCTGCCACTTATGCAAATTAATAAGCAGAGTTATACTTCATTGCCACATTTGTTAAGTGTTAACTGAAACAGAAATCATGTTTGGATCAACATGAACATCACAAGTATGAAAGAAAGACTTGCAATTTTCATTAACATTAAGCCTTAGAAAAACGTAAATTAGTTACAAAAGGTTAGCTTCTTTACAAACTTTGAAAATAGAAACAATATTTAAAAAAAATAAAAAAATAAAAAAAATAAAAAGAAAAGAAAAGAAAAGAAAAAAAAACTACATTCTAAACTACTTCTTTTTTATTAAAATTTTCTCCTTTGGTGGACCCTTGGTAGATTGTGAAAGTGCTAGCTCTGAAGATCCTGAATCTTTGCTCTTGAGATCATCCTTAGCAGGCAATGGGAGAGTTGCAAGAACTATCTCCATCAAAGAGGACACCTCTTTCTCTTTAGGTTGATCATAAGGAGTAGTAAGGGGCTTGGTGGCATCAGGGGCCACTCCCTTGTTGGCATCAACCTCTTTTTTAGCAGCTCCCTACTACTGAGCCACGTCAGAAAGGTTGTCAGAGGAGGCTAGAGCCTTGGCTGGACTGGCCTTGCCCACTTCTGCCACCTCGAGGGAGGCATCAATCCTAAAGCTAGCCAAGCCAGATGCTCGAATGGCAGGAGGGTAGTATACACTCTCTACCCTTCCTAAATACTGAAGAAGCCTCAACCCTAGCTTGGTTGAGAGGCTCATTCCATACTTGGAGGCAGTAGTTCCTACATACCCCCGAGACCTTAGCCTTAAGGGCTTTCTCGGTCTCCGCCACTCCTACATCGTACCCCTCCTACTCGGTCTGATCCCTGGCCTTCTCTGCTTGTTCCCTCGCTTTCTCGGCCTCCTCCAGCTTCTTCTTGAGGGCGATGATCTATCCTTTGGAGGTAGCTAGCTGATCCTCGACATTGTGAAGGAGCACCCGTTGGTAATAAAATTTAACAAAGCTAACTAAATAAATCAAATTAACTTATGTTTATAACATCCACATTAAAATTGATTAAACTTAGAAGTAATACATGATATATGAATCAAAATAATAATATCTTTTCATCATCTTGGCTAATCAACTTCATCTAAGTCAATGTTCTTATCATGTTTAGCATATTGCAAAATTATTTTTTATAGACATTTTCTTCATTATTATCAACATTTAGTTTTTTTTTTTTTGGTTGTTTTATTCTAATATTTTTTTTCTTTATATTTTTTCTTGGCATTCTAGCTTTTTAGACTCAAAATAATAATAACAAAACAAAAGTTAATTATAATTTCATTTGATACATCATTAATAGTGTAACGACGCAGTTTGAGTCCCTAGCCTAAGTGATGGATGAACTTAGGCCTAAAAAGCCCAATACAATGAATTTGTAGAGAGTGAGTTGAAAATCTAGGCTTTAATAAGTTGGACAACAAGTAAAGTAAAATCAGATGACAATAAAAGGAAAATCGACTGATTTAATCTAAAGAAAATTGTCCTCGGCACAGTTCGAAGAGATCAGTTCTTATATATTTCTCTCAAGTTTGATTACAAATTTAGTTCTTGATTGCTATAGTGTTTTTCTCTTAATTTCTCGATCCCCTTCTCTTAGGGTATCTCTTTTATTTTATACTGTCTTCCCGTTTAATCTCCACCTTCCACGTGCATATCAGATTGTTGGTGTTGATCCTTGTCTCATCAGTACTTTCCTGAAGTCTTTGGGTAGTAACTGTAAGGCTGAAAGTTACTGTTCAGGTATCACTTCCCCATTAATGCAGCTAGAGAGTTAGCTGCAGAGCATTTAATGCGGTGGTAGTAGCTTTCCCTTTAGATATTTCATGGCCTCCCTTTGTCTTGTTCCTTCTTGGTACTTATCCTTATTAGTGGAATCGTCTAAGACATTGCTCTTGATGTCAGACTGCATCTTCTGACCTCGGCTTTACCTAGTTGAGGAAGCATTCATCCTCGAATTACTTCCCTGGAATCATAACGCCTAAATCCCTTCCTTTATTTATCAATGCTGACCTCTATCATATGTTTATCCATCCTCAAATTTGTGAGGTGTCCTCGAACTGGACCCCCAGCCCAATACATTCTACAGGACCTAATATCCCTACAAATAGTATAGAAAATAAATTTGCACATAAGAAAGTGAGTGTTATGAGTATAGTCTAAATTCTGTAAGAGAAAGAGAAGGGAGGAAAAAAACTCATGGATTTGCTATTTTATTAGACTCAATTAAGTTTCTCAATAATTTTGTGTTAAAAAAGTCTAACAACTTGTTTAAATCAAATAAAACCAAAAATTTTAACAAAAAAACTCATTTTAAACCCACATGTCTATGTATCGTATGATATGTACGATTCATCGATACGATAGGATTCAATATGATACGCACCTATGTATTGGACGATTCTTGAGCACTAACGATATCGCCTTACGATACGAAACTTTTTGTACACAATACGATACATATCATACGATACGTATCGCGTATCGTACGATACTGACAACTATGATTACCATTACTACTTGATGTTTCTACTTTCTAAAGCAAATGATTGTACAAGATTAGTAAGAGATTTAAATAATTCTAAACAACTTATTAACAATATGATTTTCGAAGACAAATCACTTGCACATATGGCCCTCAAGGCATCCTAACTAGCAATAATTGCTAAGATCAAATAATCATGGCAACAGTAATAGTCTAAAACTCTATCTATTTAGAGCATCCCTAGTGAGGTTGCTAAATTGACAAAAAAGTCAATTTAGTAACCGATTCTCCAAAATTGTGGCTACAACAAAGAAGCTAAACTAAAAATAAATAAATAAAATATTTAACTTTGAGCTGCAATGGGTTGCTATCTATATCAACCCATTGTAGCTCAAAACTCAAAAAAAAAAAAAAATGTTGACTGAAAAAAAGAAAAAGTATTTTAATGTATTGATGGTTGCGGTTGTTGGTTATTGTGTTAGATTTATTATTTTATCATATTGTTTATATTATTTTAATGTGTTGAATATTAATATAAAACTTTTGTTGTAGGGTGTATTATAAAGTAAATTGTTAAAATAGTTAAAGTAATATTTTGAGTCGCTAAAATCTAAATTTTTTAAATGCTTAACTGTGTTTTGAGAAGCCCAACTTGCACTACTTGGGCCAATCATTTAGTTACCGCTATGCAAAAGGAAAAGAAAAAAGAATTGATGGTATAGCGGTGCACGCAGGGCACGTGTGAGAAAGTTTTGTGCCCTTGATAAATTCCTCGTCCTTCCTCTTTCCCTCCCAAACTCGGCCTTTTTTCCATACTTGGAGGTAGTAGTTCTTACATACCCTTGAGACCTCAGCCCTGAGGGCTTCCTCAGTCTTCGCCACTCTTAAATTGTACCCCTCCTACTCGGCCTGATACCTGGCCTTCTCTGCTTCTTCCCTCGCCTTCTTGGCCTCCTCCAGCTTCTTCTTGAGGGCGATGATCTGTCCTTTGGAGGCAGCTAGCTGATCCTCGATATTGCGAAGGAGCACTCGTTGGTAATAAAATTTAACAAAGTTAACTAAATAAATCAAATTAACTTATGTTTATAACATCCACATTAAAATTGATTAAACTCAGAAGTAATACATGATATATGAATCAAAATAATAATATCTTTCATCATCTTGGCTAATCAACTCCATCTTAGTCAATGTTATTATCATGTTCAGCATCTTGCAAAATTATTTTTTATAGACATTTTCTTCATTATTATCAACATTTAGTTTTTTTTTTTTTTTGGTTTTTTTATTCTAATAATTTTTTCTTTATATCTTTTCTTGGCATTCTAGCTTTTTAGACTCAAAATAATAATAACAAAACAAAAGATAATTATATTTTCATTTAATACATCATTAATAGTGTAACAACGCTGTTTGAGTCCCTAGCCCAAGTGATGGATGAACTTAGGCCTAAAAAAATCAATACAATGAATTTGTAGAGAGTGGGTTGGAAATCTAAGCTTTAATGAGTTGGACAACAAGTAAAGTGAAATCAGATGACAATAAAAGGAAAATAAACTGATTTAATCTAAAGAAAATTGTCCTCGACATAGTCCTAAGAGATCAGTTCTTATATATTTCTCTCAATTTTGATTACAAATTTAGTTCTTGATAGCTATAATGTTTTTCTCTTAATTTCTCGATCCCTTTCTCTCAGGGTATGTCTAGCTTGTTGTATTTTCCCCAAAATCGGTCACAAAGTTGATTGCTTAGAATGGCAAAAGTTGCAGTCGCCGGAGCAATAACTCTAGTCGATAAGTTGTCACTGTGGCTCGTCAAAAGTTGGTTTGACTTCAAGCATATTGAGATTGAAATTGAAGTGCTAAGAATGTGGTTGAATACTATAAAAGCTTACCTGAAGGACACAGAAGGAAGAGAAGATACCGAGGGTTTGAAGTTTCGATCGGATGTGCGGGATTTAGCCTATGAAATTCAGGATGAAATAGAAGATCGGGCCATCAAATTTATTTATGCGAGCATGTTTTGTCCATCAAAGCGATTTTCCTCCCGAATGAAAGCTATCAATTGTAAAATTTACAACATCAATGCACCTTGCATTTGTCCCTCCCACGTATGGTAAGATCAAGTTCCAATTTATTTTTTGGGGATGAACATCTTGTGGGCATTGAGAAGCATATAAAGTCTCTTTTTACTCTTTGCATTGAAGAATCAAGTGACGAAGTAATTTCAGTTGTTGGAGATGCTGGCTCAGGTAAAACAACTCTTATTAGCGAAGTTTACCATATGTTGAATTCAAATTTTAATTGCAAAGCTCGGGTTTCCCTCTCACGCTCTTCTGATGGCTTGTTAGAGAAACTTTGTGAGGCACTGGAATTACCTCACAAAATAAAGAAGTTGCGCTCTTATTTAATGCATAGAAAGGTACCTCCTTGTTTTGGACGATGTTTGGAATGAACATGAGTGGAATTGGATTAAAATGAACTTCCTTCTAATAATACTGGTATCATCACCACACGTAAACGCAGTTTAGGTTCTTGTTGTGCAAGTTCCAGTCATTATATTTAGGCTTGGGAGCTCTTCTGTGATAAGGCCTTCCAGGATGGTAAATGCCCGGATTTTTTGGTTGATTGGTCTGTGAAGGATTGCCTCGTGCAATTGTTACTGTTGGAAAATTCTTTTCAAATAAGCAACAAAGTATGATGGAGTTTAAGAAGGTCCATGATTCCCTTGAATTTGAACCAGGAAATCCTTTTAGTCGCTCTTTCTATAGAATTTTATGGCCAAGTTATTATCGTCTGCCGCCCAATCTCAAGTCTTGTTTCTTACTTCCGCAATTTTCCTGAGGATTACTCTATCAAATGTGGAAGACTAATTCACCTGTGGGTAGCTGAGAGATTCATTGAACAAAAACGAGTTAAAACTCTAGAACAAGTGGCGTATGAGTACTTAGATGAGCTAATTCAAATGAGCTTGGTTCAAGCGAGCAGATGGGATTAAGATGGACGAGTAAGGAGTTGTCGAGTATCTAATCTTGTAAGAGGGTTCATTCTTTCCGAGTCTATGAAGGATAACTTCTTTACTGTTGTGAGGAGACAACACACCAGTTTCGGGGGTGAGAAGATCCGCCGCTTATCTCTCCACAATTGCTCCCCCTCTATATTACAAAGCAAGGACCTCTCTTATCTTCGTACATTTTCTCTGTTTGGGTGAGACAATCGTATTGAATCATTGACCAGAAGTTTTTTCAGAAAGTTCAGGTTGTTGACAGTTTTAGATTTGGAAAATGCAGCCTCGCATCATTTTCCTGAAGAAGCTGTCAAACTCAACCTCCTAAGGTACCTAAGTCTGAGGAATACAAAGATAGAGTCAGTTCCAAAATCTATTAAGAAGCTTCGAAACTTAATCATTTTGGACCTTAGAAAAACTCATGTCACCATTTTCCCAATGGAGATTGTTGAACTTCGTAAGTTGATCTATTTGTTAGTTGGTGACCGAGACATATATCAGGCTGCTGTAGGGGCACAACTGTCTTCAGGAATTGGGTGTTTGACGATGTTAAAGAAACCATCACTTATCAAGGCAAACGACAAGAACCGGAGCATTGTAAAAGAGTTAGGGAACTTGATTCGAATGAGGAAACTTGGGATCACAGAACTCAAGGTAGAAGATGGAAAAAATTTGTGTGCATCCATTGAGAAGATGGTGCATCTTTGCTCTTTGTATGTGAACTCAGCAAGCAAGGAGGAGTATCTTGATTTGAATTATGTGACGAACTCTCCTCAACTGATTAATAGTCTAATTCTTGGAGGGAGGTTGGAGGAAATTCCAGCATGGATTTGCAAACTTAACAGTTTGTCCAAAATAGAGCTCAAATGGTCAAAATTGCAGAACAGCCCACTTGAGGCCCTTCAGGCTTTGCCTTCTCTAAAGGAGCTTCATCTGTATGATGCTTACACTGGTACGGTGATGGAATTTGGTGCTGAATGCTTTTTGGAATTGAAGATGTTAGAAATTGAACAATGCAATAGGTTAAACAAAGTTGTGATTCGAGAACGAGCACTGCCTAAACTTCAAAAGCTGACAATAAAAAAATGTGATAGCTTGGTCATGGTGCACGTAACAAAGAATTTGCTCAGCCAGCTGGAGGAAGTGCTTGTTCCACAACACCTTATTAGTATAATAAAAGAATGAGAAGCGTTGTGGTTAAAGCACCTCTTTGAGCTTATGAGTTTGCAATTCATGTTTAATGAATAGCAGGTGTTTTGAAGATAATGAGATAGCTATGCCAAATCTCAAGTTATTCTGTTTTTAGAACCTTAATGGACTGGTTTGTTGGCAATGAGAAACCATTCTTTCTCTACTTTTCTTGATTTACTTGATTTATGTAATTTTCTTTGATATTAATAAATCTTTATTACTTATAAAAAAAATCATGTTTAATGAATGTATTTAAATAGAAATTGTAATTTGTAAATTATTGTTTATATGATATTTGTTCATGCTTCTTGGGCCAAAGTTTGCTGTCTACACTTCTTTTGCTAAAAAATTTCCTCTATGGCATAAGTAATATATTATTTGTATTCATAATGTTAGAAATACTCATATAATTTTTTTCCATCCCAATATTATGTGAATATGTTTGGAATATTTAGACTTATTTTGATTGTGTATGCTCGCAAAAATGATTTATGGTTTATTTAAGAAATGGTTATCCATGTTTGAATTTGAAACTTGGTTGATTGTGGAGTCCTGCTCTGTCCATAGTGGAATAATATATGGCAATCTGATAGCAATTGGTGTCATATGACCATACCCATAGGATATAATATATACAAATCTGTTCGTTACTAGTAACATATGGCCCTGTCAAGAGGGATTAAAAATGTTGTAAGAGCCTTGTCTTTGCTAGAGGCTTTCCTTTTGAATTGCTGGATTGTCAATGTCCTGCAATTGTTCATACATTCTACTATGGATTTATAGTTTTCTGTCGAGGATGAAAGAAAGGTGTGATGGGTGGGGAGAGGCAATGTTGGAATAATTGGACGGTATTTTGTGGTAGTGAAGAAAGATTGGGAAAGGTAAGGAAGATTTTAGGCCCATAGGATATAGGTGGCACACACCCATTATCTTTCTACTGCTAGGAGCTGGTGGTAGTCGCTCTTTTGTGAGGCAGACTAAGTCATTTGGTTTGTCTTTTAGATTGGAAGCTGAAAAATTATGTTTAGTGATTAACTATGTTGCACGGACACGAGAATACAGCAATTTTTGAAAAATAAGAACACGACACGGTGGGGACATGGTGGTTAAATAATTAATTAAATTTTATATTTAGGCATATTTTTTAATATTTTTAGACATCCATTCCTCACTAATGACCATATTTCAAAGATGTTGTTTTACTTGAAACAATCTTTTAAGCATGATGATTATTGAAGCAAATCGTGTTTCAGCAACAGCAAGTAACTTCAAAGGGGAATATGAATTAAAAATTGCTAATCTCATAGAATGATTTGTGATGAAAATACGAATGAAAGTTGTCTCATCTGAAACTTGTGCAATCCAGTTACATTCATTATATGCAACCTCATTCTGCAAAAAGTTCTTAGGTGCACATATATTCGTCAAGGCCAAATTGAGGGTATGCACAACACAAGGTGACCAAAATATATGAGGATATTTAGCTTCAACAATAGATCTTCCAGCCTTCATAACATATGCATTATCAGTAATAATTTGGACAACATGTTGATGGCCAACCTCACCAATGACCTTTAGAAACAAGTCAGAAATGAAGTGCTTGTCTTTGCACTCTTTGGTACCATCAATGGATTTGATAAAAAGTGGTCCTTTCTCTGATGTAGCCATAAAATTGATAAGTGGCCTTTTTTGTACATCTGTCCACCCATCACTTACAATGCTTAAACCCTTTTCTTTCCAAGTGTCTTTAATTAACTTCAACAACTTCTCAATATGTGCCCTCTCTTTTTGCAACAGAGTTGTTCTTAATTTATTGTAACCCAGAGGAATATAGCCCATTAAATTATTATTAGCTGCAAATTTGATCATCTCAATCCAATACGGGTTCTTAGAAAAGTGAAAGGGTAAATCAGCAGAATAAAATGTCCTTGCAATAAGAGAATCTAATTGCTCTCGACATTGATTGTTAAAAGCTTTCTCCAAAGGAGAAGGCCTAATCCCTTTTTTTTTTTCAAAAAAATGGATGACTTGTAACTGTACTACTCTTAGTAGGACCCAAATTAGGACTAGTAGGAGAATCAGTTGGTAAAGACACTAGCTTAGGCTTCTTCAATCTACGCGAAGATTCCTCACACGCGTCTTCTAATTTCTGCATTCATTCTAATACTCATCTCCAACCTTGGCACATGGTTATATTCCAAAACCAGACAATTTTAAAAAGTGTGCCTTCACCCTTGAATAAGACCCCTTGAAAGTTTTTTCATAATAGTTACATCTGAAAGCAACATTCCCACCACCAACACTTGCTTTTTCTAACTTAGTAACATATTTCCATAGAGGAGCAACTGACTCAGCTGATTTTTCATTTTCAGTATTCATTTTAGTAAAATCACCTACAATATATAACGTTAATAAATAAAACTATAGCAAGAACACAAAAATAAAAATCACTAAATCCATAATAAACATTATAATTTATGAGGTAAAACAAAAGGCTAAGTAAAGAAACACAATAACAGTGAGACTGTGAGAGTAGGATTAAAAAAAACAAAAAAACAAAAAACAAACACATTATAACTTATATAAATAAGTGAGTAACAGTACACCCATGACCCATTCACCAAAATAAAAAAAATAAAAAAAATAAAAAAAAAACAGAGAGAGAAGATAACTAGAGAAGAGGTCGGACCTGTTGTCCACGCCGAGAGAGAGAGAAAGAGAGATCGAAAGGGACAGGGCACGGTGTCGACGTCTATGGAGCTTGTCGATTTGCCCAATCTAGCTCCAGTGAGGGATAGAGGGCAGCAGAAGCGGGCAGAGGTCAGAGGGAGGGTGGGTTGAGAACTTGAGATGCGAGTAGAGGTCAATCTAATGATTTCTCAAACTCTAAACTTGCTTTTTTGTTTTAGGGTATATCACAAAATCAATGGTATTGGTAAGTCCATCTGTCAAAATCTGTGAATTTTTTTTTCACTGCTAGCATGTCGGAGCCAAGTCGGAGTCGAAAAAAAAAAAAAAAAAAAAAAAAAAAAAAAAAAAAAAAAGAAGAGACACTCGCCGGACATCGGAATCCGGCGAGTCATACCCATTCCAGTGTCCGACACCGACATGGCGTGTCCATGCAACCTAGGTTTGCCTTGATAAGTGACAGCTTCTATAACGAAGTGGAACACTCAATTCCTAGATACACTTGTGCTCCTACAACAGCATTTGGGCAACCAACAAACAAAGAGAGCTACTTAGGAAGTCCAAAGATCTCCTTGGGCAACTTGGTGATAAGAGTATTTCTAAAGTCAACAATTATCAGGTTCGGAAGCTTCTTCTTAATAGATTTTGGAACTGAATCTATCCTTGTACTTCTTCTGGAAAATGTTGCAAGGTTGCATTTTCCATTTCTAAACTTGTTATTAACTTGAATTTTTTGAGAAGTTCTTTGGCCATTGATTCTGAAAAATTTTCTACCTCATACATAGAAAAAGAACGAACATAAGAGAGGTCTGTCCTTTGTAACATGGAGGGGAAGCAATTGTGAAGAGATAAGCGACAGGTTTTCTCTCCTCCCAAACTGGCACTTGGACTTCTAAGAACATTAATGAAGTTTACCTTCTCAGACATGGAAAGGATGAACCCTCTTGCAAGATTAGAAACTTAACAACTCCTTATTCGTCCTTCAGAATCTCGCCTGGTCACATGAACCATGCTCATTTGAACTAGCTCAACTAAGTTCTCATATGCCACCTGATCCAGAGTTTTACCTTCTTTTTCCTCAATGAACCAGCAACCTATCAATTGGTGGATCAGTGTTCCACGTTTAACAGGGTGAAACTCAGGAAAATTGCAAAAGTGCAAAAAACAAGACTTGAGGTTGGGCGGTAGATGGTAATAACTATGCGAGAAAATTTTATAGCAGGAAAGAGAGACAGGATGTCCTGGTTCACATGCAAGGCTATCAAGTACATTCTTAAACTTTGTCCCAATACGTGGCTTATTTGACAAGAAATTGGCAACTGCAACAATTGCATGTGGCGATTTTTCACATCTTATCACAATTTTCTCACACCAATCAACCAAATGATCCGGGCATTTATCACCTTGGAAGACCTTTGAAAGTTCAAAAACGTGTACAAATACACTTTTGAACGTTTAGACCCCCAAAAACCAATTTAATCAACACACGCAATATGTTAAACAACTAGTGTGCGGAAACTTAACATATGCTATAACATGGAATTGATTAAAAAACTATCTAAGCCACAACAAAATAAACCACAGCAGATAATGTAAAGGCAGAGATAGAGAGGAAGGAAGATGCAAACACAGCGATAACACCAGATATGTTATCGAAGAGGAAACCGAAGACCTCGGCGAAAAACCTCTCCGCCGCCCTCCAAGCGGTAATCAATCCACTAGAAAATACAGTTGGGATACAAGGACAGCAATAGACCCTCCAAGCCTAATCTACCCAATGCACCTAAGCCCTCCAAGCTTCTTGCTCCAACGAGGTTGCGCCGAACCTTTTTCTTTTCTAGCTTTCCGGATTCCGCTACTACACCGTAGCATCAACCAATGAATATTGGCTCCTTCCTAACTGCTTCCCAGAACTCCAAACGTCTGTCTCACAGAGATGATAATGGTGAGAACCAGGTTTGGTATAAAGGCCTCTCAAGGATTTGACAATGGAGAGGAAGAGAGTGAGGGAATTTGATGAGACTCTAAGGTAGAGATTGTGGGTGAAACAATCTGGTTTTTCTTTAGGGTTTCTCTCTCAAAATTCTCTCTGGAAGCTCTCTTTCAATCGTGGGTTAAAAGGGTATTTATACTGGAGTGAAGAGGAATGCGAAACGTCAGGTTTTTCCAAAACAGGGGTGGCTCGCGGCTTGACCTCGCGGCTTGACTAAGTCGTGAGTTCCAGTCGCGAGTTAACCGTATGGCCAGTTGTCCTGTTTTGTCCTGTAGTGCTCCAGCTAGCATGACTGTTCATCTTCCAGCATGCTTGGCACGTGTGCATCTTCTGGCGGGTTGAAGCCGCGAGTCCACCCGCGAGTCCCAGCCGCGACACTCTGTTTTCTTGCACACTCTTGAGCAATCTTCACACTATCTCACTCACTACCCTTACAACAATCCCACCTAAATACAGGGTTACTAAATGCTGAATTACAAGCAAATTTGGCACGGAATAAAGCCAATTAGATGGTTGAATAAATTCAACCTTACAATCTCCCCCTTTGGCTATTCCGTGACAAAACCCTAAAACAGACTCTAGACTTAACATGTGAGTTGGGAACAGTTGATCAAAACTCACTCACACCTAATTCTAGAAGCTGTGAAGCACTTGAATCATATGAACATAAACTCCTGAAACACAACAATACACCATGATCATTGTAAGCAGAAAATTATTAATGCATACGAAACAGGCAATATGTGATCAAGCAAAGATGGAGTTAATAAACAAACCATGGCTTGATCAACCAAGTGAACACCACAAGGTAGTGATCACAGTGTTCATTCACACTTGGAATGAACACAAGGACATACAAGTTAACAAGCACAAGGCAAGACACTTGTATGTACAACACTCAACCAATGCATAGCACACAAGGCATATGCATCTAGGAACAATCCTACAAGGGCACAAGAGTGACAGTACATAAACCACAATGCAGAACATTTAGATTAAAGTACTGATTTCAACATAGCATAAAGGCTGCACTTAAGCATGGTACATACCACAAGGCCTACAAACTATGCATAAAACATTAACCCTAAAAGCTTACATAAGCATATGGGTACAAAACAACAAATACCTGAATAACAGTTTTACAAAACATAATATATCAACTTAAAGAGAAGAAGGAAACAACAAAAAAATAAAGACACTCCCCCTTAGGGTAATATCCTCCCCCTCTGATTATGCCTATCACTCCCCCTTTTTTGTCATGGAATAGGCTAGTCATCCTCTTCTAGTTTTCTCTGAATTTGATCCAACTGAGTCTGAAGAGAAGTAAACTTCATATCCCATCGGTTGCTTTGATGGTGTAGAGAAGCAGTGAGTCCAGACATCTTTGTATTCAACTCGTGGACAGAGGAAACAATGCGATCAAGTTTCTCATCGAGGGAGAGATTGCTGAACTGAGAGTCACTGTGAGATGCAGAAGTTTCTGGTTTGGCTCTCTTCCGACTATGTCCAACACTTGCATTGTATGTACGCATGTTGATCGGACTCGGTTTGGGGATAGGAGACTCATCAGCCGTTGGATAGATCCCCTTGAGCTTCAAGATCCGTGAAATGAGACTGCAGAAAGGAATGCAGATCCGAGACTCACTGCGAAGAACCGTTTTGCGCAGAACATGAAAGATGTGAGCACAAATGTCGATTTCTTCATCAGAGATTAGATCATGAAGAAACAAAGCACGTCCGAGATTCATATACCCAGTACTTGATAAAGGGTACAAATTGTGAAACATCACAATTGTAAGCACTCGCAGTTTCGGAGAAAGGGAGGAAACACTGATGGATTTGCCATTGGGTGAGAACTCCAAGTCTTGACCAAGACTTTGTTTGAGAAGCTCCTCATCAGGACATAGATCATCATAGACCGGTGAATGACGAAAAATGGGTCTGTTGATGTGAAGAATTTCTGCCAGGTATGTAGGAGAGACAGAAAAGCTCTTTTGCCGAACCCAGCACTTAAGCTCATCTCCTTCCACAATTGCGTTAGCATAAAATTCCTTAACCAACTCTTCATACACGATATCCGGATCAGAGAGAAGGTAATTCCAATCCTTGTGAGCAAAACATATCGGAATGTCAGTGTTGTGAAGTGAAGGCAGATCCACACCTCTTTCTAGTAATGGTGTAGCATGAAGAAAGAAATTCTCATAGGACTGAAAAGCTGAATATGATCTGAACTTATTGGGATCAAATCGTTGTGATGAAGAACGAGTCACTTTCGGGAGAGGTGTGTCTTCATCAACATCAATTACGGGTTCCTTCCCTTTGGAAGAACCTCCTTTCACAGCAGCCTTTTTGAATGGAGACATGACCAGTCTGTATTATAAACAAGGAAAATGACAGAACACAATCCAACAGACTATATCAGCAGTGGGTTAGTGAAAATGTAGGAACAACGAAGAAACCCTAACAGCTGGATGAGAATGGTCAGAAAATAGCAATGAGGGACACCAAAAGCCCAAATTAGAACTACTCAGGAGAGAGATCAAATATAACCACATAATCAGCTGCAAAAGGACCAAAAGCAACACCACATCAACAAGATACCACACAAGATCAAAGTGAAACATGATAGCAACAACAGATCAGACAAAAAATAGCTAACCCTAGCTAAGCACATGATGAAGAACACAACCAAGCAAAATAAATTAGCTCAAAAACCAGAAGAACAGGTTACCATAAGCTAACGATGACATCACAAAACCCATCACAAAATCACACTCAAAAGAGAATAATCCAGAGGGAAAACCATGACAACAGGAAAAATAGAGTGCAAGACAAAGAACCATACCTGTGAGTTGACGATTTTTAGCTGAGAAGAAGCAAACAATGGAGATCGACAATGGAGGCACGGTGAGAAAGGGAAAGTGCAGAAGAAAAAGACAATGAACAGTCACAAAAAGATCGAGGGAAAACAGAAAATTTTAAAAAACTGCCCCTGTATGTCCAAAACACGCGATTTTCGCGACTGAGACAAGTCGCCACACAGTCGCCAGATTAAGCCGCCAAAGAACACAAAAACAAAATTTTGAAAAATTTTTCTAAGTGTTTTTCGCGACTGGAAGGTCTACCCGCGAGTGAGTCGCGAGCTGAGCCGCGAAAATCTCTGAGTGAATCTCGCGACTGGACCTTCCACTCGCGAACAAGTCGCCAAACATGACCAGCGAAGATGCGACTGAGGCTCGCGACTTGGCATACCCGCGACTGAGCCGCCAAAACAGGGCAAAACTGTATTTATGAAATTTTCAGAATTTTCCAACAAAACACTTTCCAAAAACACCTAAAATACTCAAAAATCTTTTTGTGCTTGAATTAACAAAGATTGAGCATGTGAAAACACATTTTATCAAGTACAATCACACAAATGAATATGACATTTATCGAACATAAACTTGTGTGTTGTGTGTGGATATCAACAATGAGATAGTCCTTTGTCTAATGTAAAGCTTCAATGATCAATTCAACCAAGGCATACACAATTAGCACTAGATCATGTGACCAATCTCAATTATAGAAATATGAATATATGACTTCCCACACAACTTGATAACATAACTAGGAGCCTTTCATTTGACTCCACTTTCAGCCATAACAATTGATCTTTTGAGGCAATCATCTCTCATTGTGAGAGGGATAGACAACACTTTTCTTTGAAGAACAGGCCTTTGGCCTTTTTGAAAGAAATTTCACTTTTGATATAAGGTCGCTTACCCTTTTTCCTAGTCAAATACTAGAATGTGCGACAGGCTTTTGCAGCTCAATATCTCTTTTCATTTGGAGATTTACATTTAGTGAGCTCTTTTTAGCAAAACAAAAAAAATAAAAAGTGGGAAGAGATATAGACACAAGTCTATGCATGTTTCAAGATCAACATAACCATTCACTAATCATTCATGACAAGTTTGAAGATCTATTTACAACAATCACATAGATTTCAAGATTTTTCCCATAGTGATATGAGTGCATGAAAACAAGCAATGCTCGAAAATGCACAAAGCCATTAGCACAAAGATACAAGGCAAAATGAGTTTTAAGACAAAAACTCAACAAAGTCAATCAAGCTTTTTGATTTTCAAATTTTTTTATGTAATTTTTTTGGATTTTTGACTCAAGAAACAAAAAGTTTGATAAAACACAGACATAACCAGCAGTAAACACAAAAGAACAAGCAAACAAGAAACAAGTTGCAAAAATAAGTGTGTGCTCCAACACAGACAGATATATATAAAAAAATGAAGCACACAACACACAAGAGAGTCAAGGAATTGTACCGACACCAATGGTCTTACGGAGTGATTCAAACCGTGGACCATCGAGAGGCTTGGTGAAGATATCCGCCTTTTGATTATCAGTGTGTATGAACTCAAGACACACAACTCTTTCCTCTACCAAATCCCGAATGAAATGGTAACGTATCTCTATGTGTTTGGATTTTGAATGCTGAACAGGATTTTTGGAAAGATTGATGGCACTGGTGTTGTCACAGAAGACACACATTGTTTCTTGAGGAATTCCATAGTCATGAAGTAATTTCTTCATCCAAAGAAGCTGAGTGCAGCAACTTCCAGCAGCGATGTACTCTGCTTCTGCAGTAGATAGAGACACTGAATTCTGCTTCTTGCTCATCCATGAAACAAGATTGTTACCAAGATAAAAACAGCCGCCTGAAGTACTTTTCCGATCGTCTACACTGCCAGCCCAGTCAGCATCCGAATACCCAGCAAGACACGCATTTGAGTCTTTTGAATACCACAGACCATAGTTTGCAGTACCATTCACATATCGAATGATTCGTTTAGCAGCAGTCAGATGAGATTCCTTCGGATTAGCTTGGTACCTGGCACAAACGCCCACACTGAAAGCAATGTCCGGTCTACTTGCTGTAAGGTAGAGCAAACTACCAATGATGCTCCTATACAATGTGGGACTTACTTCAACTCCTGATGAATCCACATTCAGTTTAGTGGCAGAGCTCATGGGAGTGGAGGCATGTTTTTTGGAGTCTAGGCCAAACTTCTTGACAATATGTCTGGCATACTTCTCTTGAGATACAAATATACCCTCCTTCTGTTGTTTGACTTGAAGACCCAAAAAGAATGTGAGCTCCCCCACCATGCTCATCTCAAACTCCTTCTTCATCTCCTCAGAAAATTCAGTAGCACGATCTTCGATAGTTGCTCCAAACACTATGTCATCAACATAGACTTGTGCCACAAGGAGATAATCTTCATCATTTTTGACAAATAGAGTTCGATCAGCATACCCTCTCTTGAAACCTCTATCTAGAAGATAATGTGTAAGACGATCGTACCAGGCTCTAGGCGCTTGTTTTAAACCATACAGTGCTTTCTTCAATCTTAATACATGATCTGGAAAATGAGGATCCTCAAATCCTTTTGGTTGCTCAACAAAAACCTCTTCATTTAGATATCCATTCAGAAAAGCACACTTAACATCCATTTGATAAAGTTTGAACTTCAGAGTGCACGCAATGGACATGAGGATTCGAATGGATTCGAGTCTTGCCACCGGAGCAAATGATTCATCAAAATCCATCCCTTATACTTGTGTGTAGCCTTGAGCCACCAACCGGGACTTGTTTCGAATTATCTCTCCATCTTCATCAGTTTTGTTTTTAAAAATCCACTTTGTGCCTATAACATGAACGTTCTCAGGCCGTGGAGCAAGTTCCCACACGTCATTCCTCACAAACTGATTCAGCTCGTCATGCATTGATTCAACCCAATTCTCATCTAGAAGAGCCTCTTCAACCCTCTTTGGTTCAATCTGTGCAAGATAACAGTGATAAGTTACATGATTGGCTAGCAGAATATTTCCTTTCCTGAGGCGAAGACCGTCATCAAGTGATCCTATGATATTACTTTCCGGATGATTCTTGAGAATTCTTGAGGAAGGCCTTTTTGAAGTGGAAACTTCATCACTACGAGAGATAGGAGGATGAACTTCTGGTGGAGTAAGAGGACTTGAAGTTCTAGACATCGATCTCGTTTCCCTTCTTGGGTTGATGGGAGTCGATTCTACTTCTGGTATAGGTTCTTCACCTTCTATATCCAAAGCTTCTACCTCAACATCAGGTTCTTCGGTGCTCGGCCCTTCTACATCATCAATCATTTCCACCTTAGGTAAGGCATCATCAATCTTGACATTTATGGATTCCATCACAGTCTTTGTTCTCTTGTTGAACACTCTATATGCTCGACTTGTAGTAGAGTAGCCAAGAAAAATACCCTCATCACTTCTTGCATCAAACTTCCCAAGATTCTCTCGATCATTTAAGATATAACATTTACTTCCAAATACCCGGAAATACTTCACTTTAGGCTTCTTCTCATTCCATATCTCATATGCAGTCTTCTTTGTACCAGCTCGAAAGAAAATCCTATTGCCAATGTGACACGAGGTGTTGACAGCTTCTCCCCAAAAATTTTGAGGTATTTGCTTATTAAGCAACATGACTCTTGCCATCTCCTGAATCACACGATTTTTTCTCTCTACCACTCCATTTTGTTGTGGAGTTTTGGGAGCTGAAAACTCTCTTTTAATACCATTCTTCTCACAGAAGGACTCGAATCTTGCATTCTCAAATTCTCTCCCATGATCACTTCTAATTTTGGCTATTGGAATCCCCTTTTCATTTTGTAGTTTCTTGCACAGAATCTCCAGCCTCTCACAAGCTTCTGATTTTTCTCTAAGGAATTCAACCCAAGTGTATCTTGAGTAGTCGTCCACAATGACCATAATATATCTTTTTCCCCCTAGGCTTTCAGTTTTGGTGGGCCCCATCAGATCAACATGAAGTAACTCCAAACAACGAGAGGTGGCTATCACATTTACCTTGTGATGACTTGCCTTAGTTTGCTTCCCCATTTGACATGCACCACAAATGGTCTTCTTTACTTTTCCAAACTTAGGAAGTCCCTCGACTGCTTCAAGTTTGGAGACTTTGGCTACTTGTTTGAAGTTGGCATGCCCAAATCTGTGATGCCACAGCTCCAACATATCCACCCGAGCACTTCTACATGATATTGGTGTCGTGGGAACTATTCCATAACAGTTATCCGTAGTCCAATTTCCTTCCAAAACCTGAATCCCCTCTTTATTGATGATCAAACATCCTTTCTTGGAGAATTGTACCAGGAAGTCATCATCACAAATTTGAGTGATGCTCAGCAAATTCGCCTTCAGCCCTTTTATGAACAGCACATCTTTCAACAGAGGCAAACTGGGTATCTCGATGGTTCCTTTGCCTAGGACTTGAGCATGGCTTCCATCCCCAAAGGTCACATAGTCACCCACCTTTTCTTTGAGTGACTTAAACATTGACTTATCCCCTGTCATATGGCGAGAACACCCACTATCAAGATACCACAAACATGCATTAAACACCTTTAATGAGGTATGCACAAATAGGTTCACATGTGACAGACAATCTTGACCTTCAAACACAAACTCATCATCAGGTTTCATGCTACATTTAGATTGATTTTTCATTTTCAGATTCTCAATCATCTCACACAACATTCTATTCTTTCTTTTATATTTCTTAATCAATGATTTTGATTCAGATATGCTACTGCGTAAGACAAGATTCTGATTCTCAAGAAATTTCAGCATGTGAACAAAAACTCTAGCATGTTTCTTAGTTTTTAATAACTCTACAAGGTTATCAGTAAGACACCTTTCAGTCATATGCATAGAGACATTTTCACAAACACTTGAGCTACAATTCAGCATGGTATAAACAAAAACAACAACCACAACTCAGGGGTCTAGGATCACACAAATGGTAATGAAACCAAACAGCTGTGTACCTGCTCTGATACCAATTGAAAGTTCAAAAACGTGTACAAATACACTTTTGAACGTTTAGACCCCCAAAAACCAATGTAATCAACACACGCAATATGTTAAACAACTAGTGTGCGGAAACTTAACATATGCTATAACATGGAATTGATTAAACAACTATCTAAGCCACAACAAAATAAACCACAGCAGATAATGTAAAGGCAGAGATAGAGAGAAAGGAAGATGCAAACACAGCGATAACACCAGATATGTTATCGAAGAGGAAACCGAAGACCTCGGCGAAAAACCTCTCCGCCGCCCTCCAAGCGGTAATCAATCCACTAGAAAA
The DNA here is from genome assembly GCF_932294415.1 of Quercus robur. NCBI lineage: Eukaryota > Viridiplantae > Streptophyta > Magnoliopsida > Fagales > Fagaceae > Quercus > Quercus robur. Next base: position 4,858,428 of record NC_065537.1, read on the forward strand.
TACAGTTGGGATACAAGGACAGCAATAGACCCTCCAAGCCTAATCTACCCAATGCACCTAAGCCCTTCAAGCTTCTTGCTCCAACGAGGTTGCGCCGAACCTTTTTCTTTTCAAGCTTTCCGGATTCCGCTACTACACCGTAGCATCAACCAATGAATATTGGCTCCTTCCTAACTGCTTCCCAGAACTCCAAACGTCTGTCTCACAGAGATGATAATGGTGAGAACCAGGTTTGGTATAAAGGCCTCTCAAGGATTTGACAATGGAGAGGAAGAGAGTGAGGGAATTTGATGAGACTCTAAGGTAGAGATTGTGGGTGAAACAATCTGGTTTTTCTTTAGGGTTTCTCTCTCAAAATTCTCTCTGGAAGCTCTCTTTCAATCGTGGGTTAAAAGGGTATTTATACTGGAGTGAAGAGGAATGCGAAACGTCAGGTTTTTCCAAAACAGGGGTGGCTCGCGGCTTGACCTCGCGGCTTGACTAAGTCGCAAGTTCCAGTCGCGAGTTAACCGTATGGCCAGTTGTCCTGTTTTGTCCTGTAGTGCTCCAGCTAGCATGACTATTCATCTTCTAGCATGCTTGGCACGTGTGCATCTTCTGGCGGGTTGAAGCCGCGAGTCCACCCGCGAGTCCCAGCCGCGACACTCTGTTTTCTTGCACACTCTTGAGCAATCTTCACACTATCTCACTCACTACCCTTACAACAATCCCACCTAAATACAGGGTTACTAAATGCTGAATTACAAGCAAATTTGGCACGGAATAAAGCCAATTAGATGGTTGAATAAATTCAACCTTACAACCTTCGTATAGAAGAGCTCCCACGCCTCTTCCCATGTTAATGGATTAAGGTTGAGATCATAGATATAATCATGAGAGCTTGTACAATAAGAAGCTAAATTGCGATAACGAGTGGAGATGATTATTTTACTACCTTGTTTTTTATTACAAGGAAGTAACTCGTTAATGCAGTTCCATTGATCTTCAGACCAAATACCATAAAAAACAAGGATGTATCTTTTTTGTTGTAAATGAAACTGCAAACTCCTTTTTTTGTATTTTCCTCGGTCAAAAGGTAATTCCAGTTCCTGAAAAAGTTTCTCTAACAAGTCCTCACAAGAAGGAGGGATAGAAACCCAAGCACTGCATTCAAAACTATTTTTGACCATTTCAAAGACTTCATGGATAACAGTGGATTTACCTAAACCCGGGTCTCCGACTACTGAAATTACTACATCCCTTGGCTGATCTCCCCTTAAAACACGATCAAGAAATGCCTTTACACGCCTCTTAATGCTCACAAGAACATGATGGTCATTCCTGGAAAATGATACCTCCCCAGCTGTAGTAGAACTTGAAGCAACTATAGGGGGACAAATGCGAAGTGTATCTAAGTGTTTGATGTTGTCGACTTTTTTCTTGATATCTGCCATGCAGGAGGACAATTGCCTCAGTGGAAGAAAGTCCTTAACAGAGTGAGCAACATCATGAAGAAATTTTGTGATCCAATGATGATGGGAGTGTTCAGGAACTTCACACATGAACTCTTCAATTGCATCTTGAGTCTCATATGCTAAATCTTGCACTTGTTGAACTCGATCCTTCAAACCTGCTGTATCTTCTCTTCCTTCCGTGTCCTTCAGGTAAGCTATTATAGTATTCAACCATTTTCTTACTTCTTCAATGTTACGACGATCGCGGCCAGAACATATTTTGTAGAGAAACGGTACCACCTTGGAAACTACAGTTATTGCTCCTGAGAGTGCAATTTCTGCCATTGTTTGTCTTCTCCTTCTTCGATTCCAAGCAATCAGCTTTGTGACGAGTTGAGACTTGAGTGGAAGGGCAATAATCTATGAAGCACGGGTGCGTTTCGGGACTCAGGTGTGGGTGCAGGTGCGGGACTCGGCAATTTTTGAAAAAGTAGGGTGCGGGTGCGGCAGGACTCGGCGATTAAAAAATTATTAAAAATATTTTCATTTATATTTTCTATATATTTTTACTATTAAATATTCTTAAAAAACACATTAATATACCTTGATTCACAAAACAAAGAAAGAAGAAGGCAAGAAACACATTTGAGGTCAGAATTTCAGCTGCTCCGGCGAGTTTCAAGGCCGATTTCGGCACGTTTCAGCTGTTTCCGGCCTATTTCGGCCGTATCGGTCGCTGGCCGATACGACCCGATATGGCCGATACGGCCCGATTCTGGGCGAATCAGCCTAGTTCGACACGAATCGAAGCCGATTCGGTGCGAATCAAGCCACGTCAGCGCTAATCGAGCCGAGTCGACACGAATCCGAGAGGAAAAAAAAAAAAAAAAAAAACTCAGATGCGGCACCAACACGTGGTCAACCGCGTCGAACTCGGGTGCAGCACCCTCCCAGCAACGTCCGTACTTTCTAGGCAATAATTAAGTAAGATCCAAGATTGAAGATTAAAGATTGACGAAGACAAAAAAGAAGATCAAAGAGAAGCTGACGAGTGACGAGGATGCGATGAGATGAGGTTGTGTGAATTGGGACAATTGATTCAGACAAAAGGAGTAAAGTTCATCAAAAGGCCTCTTTTTCTCTTTTCTATGAATAAGAGAGATTTTATAATTTTGTAAGAAGAAGAATATCCAGCATCCAAAAACAACTAGTCAACAACCATCCCCCGGTTACCAAAAACAAAACAACCATCCCCTAATTCACACGTGTACCACTTACTTACAAAAAGAACATGGCAAATTCCCCTTTCCAATTTTTTTTTTTAATCAGAATTTGCCTTTATTTTTATTTTTCTTTATCTTTTTTTCCCCTTTCTAACTATAGACATCTTTTATATATATATATATGATAGCATTTGTACTATAGACATCAATCGAAGTCTATCAAAGACTAGGTATTGATTTATTGGGAAAAATATTGTTTCCAGCTAGGTTACATTCTACTCTTTTACATTAATATCTATATTTATAATTGACGAAGGTATGCTTATATATTAAAAAAATGGTAAATTATGTATTTGGCTCTTATTTTATGTATTATATTTTAATTTAGTCCATAATATTTCAATTGTATCAATTTGGTCTCTATCTTTTCAGTGTCGTGTCAATTTAGTCATTCCCATTATTTTTTGGATGAAAATTAATGACGCGTCTAATGGTCAAAATAAAAAATTAGCTTTCATTGATATGATAATACACAAAAATTTTATTTTGACCATTTTCCATGTCATTAATTTTTATCTAAGATATAACGACATAGACTAAATTAAAAGGTTAGAAACTAAATTGACACAATTGAAATGTTATGGACCAAATTGGAATATGATGTATAAGATAAGGACCAAATACATAGTTTACCCTAAAAAAAATGTTTAACTATAAACATGATTAAATTTATTTTACTCCAACATACCTACTGTGAGGACTGAATTTGGATTGGACCCAATATAGGATAGGAGTTTAGCCCAACAAGCCCAAACAATGAATTTGTAGAGCGTGGATGAAAGAACTTGTTCTATTCCGAAAGAAAGACAATAATAGTTGGTGATTTAAGGGCATTAAACATAAATAAGATAAGGAAATCTGTTCTCGGCACGGTCTGAGGAGCTGTGTTATAAGATCTTGTTGATGAACAAAGTTACAAGAGTTCAAAATATTATTACAAAGATTTCTTGATTTTTTTCTCATCCTTTGCTTCAGGCCACCTTCTCATGCTATATACTACAATCTTGGTATCATCTCCACCATACACATGTAGGTTAGATTCTAGGAATTCCTTCTTGTCCCATCCAACACCTCCCAGAACCATCAACTACTCATCCCTTATCCAATGTCCAACTCCTAGTTGTGATGCAACCTTGAAGAAGGTCCGAGATTATAGGACATTCTTACTGACCTCGGGTCCCCATTTCCGAGATGATTTTTCTCCTTGGACGTATGTTGGATTTATCACATACTATCTTTATTTTTCTTCTTATACCATTCCCATTATAACCTTATTTGACCATCCTCGGATTGGTTAATATCCTCGAATTGGGCCATAGGCCCAATTTGTACAACTTTAATAATACCTCCTGACTAACTGGCCTCCACACCTACTATGTATATGGTAATTAAAGAAACTATCTATATATAATTTTAGTCACATAAATTTTTTAATGAGTAATGTGACTTGTTTAAACAATATGCATGGAGTCTTTATAATTTGACACTTGTTTTTTTAGAAAGTTTATAATTTGACACTTAATAAATTGAAAAAGATAACTCTAAACATATTTAGAACCAAACTTTATCCTTTTTAGCAATGGTTTTCTCCAAAATAAAAAAATAACTTTATCCTTTAAAAAATGTCCATATTTTAACATATGAAAGTTGGTATGAAATAAAAGATGTGAAAAAACCAATGTAAGAGTATAAAAGCCTTAATTTAGAGGTATTCTAGACTCACACCCTCAATGGCAGAGCTAGAAATTTGTCTTTGAGGAGGGGGGCCAAATAATAAATGAGATGACTAAAAAAATTTCCTTTGTATATACTATATTCATATTATGTACAATAGTCTAAAATAGTACTATAAAGACAATTCAATACACAAATTTAGTACTTTATAACTTTCTGTGTATTATTTGAAGAACATTAATGGGAAGTTGAAGTTTTAACATTAGGACAAAAAAATATAGAATCTTCTTACTTATCATCATTTTTTTTAAAGAATGAATCACTTATAAACCTAGATATTCAAATTAATTACAACATATTAAGTATAATGATCGACATAAGGAATTACAAACAGGTTGAAGATTATTAAAAATTAGACAAACAAGTATCAAATGCATAAAAAATTAACATAATAAAATAAACCCATGAAACATTCCGTTATTTTCTTTATATGATGTATTATATATTTTATCATTTTAATAATAATTTGTTGTATTTATATTATATGTTATATGAAATTATATTTTATCAATTCAATAACAAATAAAAAATAGAAAAAGAGTGATAAAAGGAAAATAGAAAATGGAAGAAGAAGAGTGCATAGTACACGTTACTGGGGAAGTAAAAAAGATACTACAATTGTTATGATGTGAAACCACTCCCCGTTTGGTACATCCACTCAAACATATATTTTCAGTATTTAAACAACATTACACGTATTTTCACATACATTTTCATTCACATATATTTCCACACATGTTTTCAAAATTCAGTTTTTTTTAAGTGCATGTACCAAACACTTCCTAAACTTTGTGTTTGAAGCGTGTGGTTTTTAACTTGTACACATCTACTCACTCTCTCGAGGTTAGAGTAAATTGCAGAGCTTACGACTTATGAGAATCATAAAGAAAGGATGAAGGAGCCTATCTGCCTAGAATCCCAGATGCAGATCTATTGGTAGTGCAATCTATCGAGGTGGTCTTAAAAGGAAGTTGAAGAATACATGTTGTTCCTTGGTACCAAGATTCTTGCAAAACATAGCCTTCTCCCACCGTTAACTCCAAAGTAAGCCAGAAAATTTTTTAACAGGGAGCAGATTTTTATTTATTTTGATGTTTTAAAGGAGGAAGGAGCATAATTAAATTGAAAGCCTTATAAAAAAATTTTGGTGGGATCAGAAAGGAGACAGGAGGAAGATTCATTAGGTTAAGTGGGAAACACTATGCCTTCCAAAATCTAAAGGGGATATGGGCTTCAAAGACTTGGCCCTTGTCAATGATGCACTACTAACCAAACAAGCATGGAGACTTTTGCACAATCAGAATTCCCTATTTTATAGGGTCTTCAAATCAAAATTCTTTCCGAATTGCTCGTTTATGGAGGCCTCAAATTCTCATTCAGGATCCTATGCTTGGCAAAGTATCCTAAAAGGGCATGAAGTTTTGTTGAAAGGTGATAAATGGAGAGTAGGAAGTGGGGAGTCCATTAATGTGTGGCTTGATGCTTGGCTTCCATCATTAGATCACCCATGGATCCAATCACCAATTGTTAAAGGCTTTAAGGATATTAAAGTCCAAGATCTCATTGATCCGGTGACACACAACTGGGATGATTGTCTCATACGTGGAATCTTCAACACTCAGGAGGTAAGTTTGATAAAAAGTATTCCACTATGGCCTACCCCTGTTGTGGACAAACTCACATGGCCTTTCAATGCATTGGGTACATATACTGTCAAGTCAGGATACAAGTTCTTAGCAAGAGAAGAGATCCACAATCGATCTCCTAGGCACCATCACAACAGTGAGCTATGGAAGCTGATTTGGGATCTTGATGTCCCAAACAAAGTCACAAATTTTGTATGGAGGTCAAGTAAGGATGCAATTCCAGTGAAGAAAAACCTGAAGAGGAGGAAAATCTTGAATGAAGACACATGCGATCACTATGGGCAAGCGGAAGAATCGGTCTTACATGCAATTTGGGAATGCTCAAAGCTTACTCCAATCTGGGATGCCATACCAGATTTCTCATTCCACCAAGCTCGTTCATTCGCAGATATAAAAGAATTGCTTCTCTATGTCTCAAATGTATGTAGTAAGGTGGAATTAATGGTGGTCATTATGTGGAACATTTGGTTTCGTAGGAATCAATTGAGAGTGAGCAACAAAGATCACCCTATATCGCAGGTGATTCCAACTTCCCAACAAGCCTTAACGAACTATCAACAAGCAAGCAACGTGCAAAGAGCTCATAGGGTCACCCCACCACCAACCCAAGTTGCATGGCACCCTCCACCTGATAGCTGTTTGAAAATTAACTTCTATGGAGCAACAGTCAATGACATAAATAAGGCAGGCCTGGGAGTAGTTATTCGGGACAGCTTTGGTCAAGTGTTGGCCTCACTATCAGAGCAGATTCAACTCCCTTTCTCTTCGGACCTGGTGGAAGCAATGGCAACAGCAAGAGCTCTATCCTTTGTTGCAGAATTTGGCTTCTCAAGATTCATCTTAGAAGGGGATTCAACAAAGCATTACAGAGCAAGGAAGACTCACTAGCTCCCTTTGGTCACATCTTAGCTACAACCAAAACCACAATAGATGTCAATTGTGTTTCATTTTCCCACATTCGTAGACTTGGCAATGTTGTTGCTCATAACCTTGCAAAACATGCATAACATGTTGCAGGTTTACAGGTGTGGATGGAGGATGTTCCTCCACACCTCTATTTTGTATTGTTAACCAACTATGGTTGATTTAGTTTAATGAAATTCAAGTCTTAATTCTCAAAAAAAAAAAAAAAAGTTTATTTTTTGAGATGGTTGTTAAGATAATTATGTTTTATTATAGGTTTTTGGATGTCCAATTAATTTAATTCATTGTTTTATCTTCTAAAAAAAAAAATCATTGTTTTATACAATTTATTATTGTTAATAGAGTTGTAACCTTATTTAAAAATTGGGAGGGGGGCCAAAGCAATCTTCTGTAAGAAGTTGACCATTCAGACAATGACACAATAACACATTAAAGAATGTAAATTCCATCAATGTTTTCCAACTATAAGGAACTTTTCTTCTCTTATATAATAATAATTTATAGTTCTAAGCCATGCAAATGCTTATATTTGGCAATTTTCTATGTAAATTTACGAAGTTTTCTACGCATGCTGAGGAATTTCATATTTGAAAACTTTAAAGGGGCAACCAGATATATATGTTCTTGGAATTACTTTTTAAGGTTGTTTGTATCTTTCAAATGACTGCATAATGCAAATTCTTGTGTTGATTTTAGTTTGTGATATTTACAAAAGAACAAAGTTTAGCTACAAAATTGGTTGTAGCCTAAGACTACAACCTTACTCAATAAATTAAATATTACTACATATTTTGAAAATCTAACTGTTGTATTACATATTCTTTACGCTCTTAATACACATATCAAATTTTGTATCAATTGAATATTATTTACTAGATGATCTATCAGCTTATATTTTATGCATAATTTTAAACTACAAAAACTTGCAATTTAAACAATTTATTGATGGTATAGCTATTAATCTTCATTTTTTTAGAAATTTTGCAAGCATGAAGTATATAAGAAGAATATGTAGTCTAATGGTGGATTTGTCAAAATTTACTTCCAATAAAAAGATATTGAATAAGGTTGTAGTATAAAACTACAACCAATTTTGTAACTAAACTTTGTTCTCTGCAAAAAATAATTGAGAATGTTGCCAAATCTAAATTTGGCAGATTTGGCACTAACTACACTTAATAGAATTTTTAATTTTAATATTGAGCTTTAATAGGTGATGATGCCGAAAAATCACCAATAGGTCACACAGCACTCGCACACTCAAAGTAGACCTGCACAACAAAATAATAGAAGACCTCATAGAGAGCACCGGTGTGGTGCCGGCCAAATACCCTCCAAAGGTCAAGTTAGAATTATTCTCACAACTCTAGAGTGCTAGAGAGGGTAAATTATGCATACCTTGATTTGTGAGGGTATTGGGGCTTTTATAGTAGTAGAAGGTTGGCCTCTCTTCCTTGACGTAGAAGTCTTTTCCTTATAGGACTCTACTTAAGCAATCCCAAACATGATGGGCAAAACATTTCCTTATAGAGTGGGTTTTTCATTAAGCCCGTATCTTCTAGAATTATCCTTGTACTAGGATTTTGATTTCCTTTAGGATTCTCTCAGATTTCAAACGTGTGCAACAAGTATTTTAAGTCATGCCAGGCCCTGGGCTCTCTCCTATTGCCGGCCCATGGGCTAGGATCCGTCAGGCCCAATGTAGCGAAGGTTCATCATGCTATTTTTTACCCCTTCAGTTGCCCCCTTCACCCTTTGGTCCGTCATGATTTAGGTGGTCGAACTAGTAGGGTGACGGTTCAATTTTAATTGGGGGTGACGATTCAATTTTAATTGGGGTTGACGGTCCAAGATTATTTAGGTTGACGGTTGAAGGCTCTTGAAGTTGACAGTTGAGGTATCTTGAAGTTAACGGTTCTTCAAGGGGACATAAACTGCGAACATTTGTTGACAGGTTGTCAAGCATTTATGAGGCATGCCACGTGTCACTTTTTGATTGGATTTTGTACTGGATCGAAGCATTGCTTCGTCTTCCGTGCATCTCTCATATATTTAACACACTTCTCCCCCCTCATTTCTACAATTTTTAGCCAAAACATATTATCAGAGCAACGTCATCAACCTTGTCAGAGCACTCCGTTGAACATCTGTACCCGTCAACTATATAACCTTTGACTTTCCGTTACTCAGAGCGGTGAGTATTTATTATTATTTTTTCCAAGTCTTGCATTTTGTGCTTACATTTTGCTAGACCTACACACCCGTCAGTCACTACTAGATCTGTCAGTCTTAGATTTTGTCGTCAATTGTAGGCAATGTCTAGTGCGTCAAGTAATCAGTCAGTAGTTCGTGATAGGGCAGAATACGAGGAAGTATACCCGTCTGGTCATAAAGACCCAGAGAGTCCCGGTGAAGAGAGGAGTCCATCTGCCTCTTCCTCGTCCTCAACAAATGAGGATATGGAGATGGTTGAAGTAGAAGACACGTCTGATGACGGCGAGGATCAACCATTGGGATCCGTCATCAGTTCTGATGGACTTAGGGAGTTCATCATGCTACTAGAGTGGATGGTGCATAAATTCACATCCGTCATTAGGGAGAAACATTTCAGCACTTTTAGGGCTAACTTTCAAATTCCGGACTACATTCCAATCCGTCTACCCTACGTATCAGAGAAATGCTATTACGACGGGGTAGAAGGTGTCGGAGTGTACGAGCAGATGCTGAAGGCAGGACTTAGGTTTCCGCTTAGTACCCTACATAGAGAGCTTTTAAAATATTTGGGTTTGTCCATCAACCAGATATCCCCAAACACCTGGAGGGTCTTCACAGCAATGGAGATTCTCTATGGTGCTTGACAGACGGCGCTAGAAGGCTGACGGTGCGTGAATTCCTTCATTGCTACAGTCCAGACGAGATTGACAGGTCAAGGGGAATGTAGAGTTTTGCCAGTAGGAGCCCGTTGTTGAAGGTCATTTTTGAAACACCCAACTCAAATAGAGACTGGAAGAGTCGTTACTTCTTCCTAGAGGGTGACGAGTGGATGAGCCGTCCAGGAGAGATGGACTATATGCCCGTCGACACAACTTGGGGAGTATTACATTCATCTCGTATGCATCCGTCCTAATTTGCAAATATTTTCTATATTCGTCAGCTATGGTTCTTTCTTCTAATCGTCTATTTTCTCTGTAGGTAGATGGCGCCCACAAGTTAGTATTGAGGAGTTTAGTTTCCTCGAGAAGATTTTTCAGAAGACCAAGCCGGAAGAAAGGACTTGGGCGAAGTTGGTAAACCCAAAGACCATTCACTGGTATTGTGATGGTCCTGAACCAACTCCTGAAGCCGTCAGATATAACGAGAGAATTCACAGACGTAAGTCCGTCAACCTTCATTTTGTATAAACGGCTTCAACTTAGTTAATGACTTTATCCGTCCTTCTTTGCAGAGATGGACGATGCTAAGAGGAGGGCTCTGATAAAGGCACAGCCTGCTAAAAGAAAAGAGTCCGGCGAGGTGGTTCCCAAGGGGACGACTCCATCGATAAAAAGAAAGCCTCCTTCCAAATCTGATTGTCCTCAAAAGCAGTAGAAAGTCTCTCTGGAACCTGTCGTCGGGTTAATGGCTGAGGGTACGAAGACCGTCACCCCAATAAAGCATGGGTCCGGCAAAGGTTTGATGAAGGCCCCGTCCACAAGCCAAGAGAAGCCTCCTCCTCTCCTTCGTCACACAAATTCTCCTTAGAGAAGCTTTCTTCTATAATCTCGTTCGAGGATTACGAGGATTTGGGTAATCACTCAACGGAGGCGATGGGGGAGATGGGTCTTTTTGCTGTCGCACAGGTAATGTTTGCCCATCGGTTTATGCCCGTCCATTCTACTTTGTCTTTGTCTAACACTCTTAACTTGTTTGTTTCAGTCCTTCGTCATGATGAAGGGTCTAATGGACCGGTGCCTCAATTGTAAGGCGGCCCTGGAACGTGTTCGAGCAAAGGCAGAGCAAACGGAGAGTGAGTTGAGTCAACTTAGCAAGTGGAAGTCCACTATGGAGAAAAAGTTTGACCTTTCAAAGCAGGTGAGGAATGAGCTTGATTAAAAGACGGAGGAGGCTGGGAAGGCCCTGGAGGTAAAAAAAAAGGAAATCCAAGACTTGAAGGAAAAGCTCCGTCAGGCTAAGGAGGTAGCGGTCCGAGAATACCATGATTCCGACGCCTTATTGGGCGAGCTGGGGGGATCGTTCCTTCAAGGCTTTGATGACGCACTCCGTCAAATTAAGAAAGCCTACCCTGAACTGGACGTGTCAATGATAATTGTCAATGACCAAGACCAGACGTTTGCTTTCCCCGTCGCCTCAGAAAACACAGACGACCTCTTTGCTGAGGAGGCAGTTCAAGGTGATGGAGAATCAGCTCCAGCAAAAAATGTTCAAGTTGCCGACCCGAAAATGTAATAATTTTTTTTTTTTTTGAGAACGATTCGTCCTTAATTTTATGTATTAAACAGTTACCCTCTGAGGGTTTTATCCGTCGTTATTGCATTATTTTACAATTTTATGCTTGCTATATCAATCTTTATTATTTTTTGAATGATGCATAAATATCCGTCCTCTTCAAGTTGTTCATTATAGAACTGGCCATTTTTATGGACTTGTGTAGTTTTTGTTTTTGGACGATCCGTCCTACTTGAATTTTTTAGGTAACCTACCCGTCCTTTATTGTGGACTTGGAAATATTCACCTAATGGGGCAATCCGTGAAGTTGACGGGCTTGTGTCCGTCCAATTTGTTGTATATCAAACGCTGTCTGGGACTACCCGTCTATGTGGTGGATTTTGTTTTATCCATCCATTTTTATCGACTTTAAGGAGTTTCTTACGTCAGGGACGATTCGCCTACATAGCGTAATTTAATTTCATCCGTCTATTCATGGGCTGTGATTGTTGCCCGTCTAGGATGATCCGTCCAATTTTTGGACTTCAAATTTTCATCCTCTTGGGATGATCCGTCCACTTTGTGGACTTGTTTTGTATCCGTCCATTTTGGACTTCAAATTTTCATCCTCTTGGGATGATCCGTCCACTTTGCGGACTGTGTAACCTATCCATTCATAATAAAAATCCATGTGGAAAAAATAAAAGTTGTATTTGAATATTCTTCTTAAAAGAAAATGCGTTTGTAGAGAAAAGTACCTGCCCCCTTGGGCTTAAAAAGGCACAAAAAGATTGTAGCAAAAATAGTTAAAGAAAAACTAGTAATTGTAGCTAAAGGTTAAATAAACTGGGCAATTGGGATCGTTGCTGTTCTCCGTATTACTTCTACTGGTAGTACTTTCGCAGGTGCTTGGTATTCCATGGATGTGGCAGCTTCTGTCCGTCTAACGTCTCTAGGTGGTAAGTGTCATTCTTTTGCCATAACGTAACTCGGTAAGGTCCTTCCCAATTAAGGCCGAGCTTCCCTTGGGTAGGATCTCTAGCGGTGCCCATGACCTTTCTGAGTACGAGATCTCCAACTTGGAAGTCTTTGTGTCGGACCCAAGAGTTGTAGTGTTTGGCCATGCGGTCCTGGTATCTAACAAGCCTTTGTTCTGCGGCCGTCCTGATCTCGTCTACTAGGTCAAGCTGTAGCCGTATTGCCTCGTCATTTTTGTTCTCGTCATGGTTGTGCATCCTGTAGCTCGTGAGTCCAACTTCGGTTGAGATGACCGCTTCGCTCCCATACGTTAGTAGGAACGGTGTCTCCCCCTGTTGATGTCCTTATTGTCATCCTGTATGCCCATAGTACGCTTAGCAATTCTTCAAGCCATATACCCTTTGCCCCCTCGAGCCGAGTCTTGATAATCTTAAGCAAAGATCGGTTTGTGACTTCGACCTGGCCATTAGCCTGAGGATGTGTAGGGGAGGAGTAGTGGTTCTTTATTTCTAACTATGACCAAAAATCCCAGAAAGAGTCGTTGTCGAATTGCCTCCCGTTATCCGAGACAAGGACTCTAGGAATGCCAAACCTGCATATGATACACCTCTAGAAAAAACTTTGTACGTTCTTTTCCGTAATAGTGGCCAAAGTTTTAGCTTCCACCCACTTTGTAAAGTAGTCAACGCCCACTACCAAGAACTTCAGCTATCGTACTACTGTTGGGAATGGTCCCATAATGTCTAATCCCCACTGAGCGAATGGCCATGGGGCCATCATCGGGGTCAACTCTTCAGTTGGTTTTCTAATAATGTTGCTGAATCTTTGGCATTTGTCACAAGTTTTAACATAAGTCTCGGCATCTTTTTGCATGGTTGGCCAGTAGTACCTTGCTCACACAAGCTTGTGCACCAACAACCTTGACCCTGAATGGTTTCCACAGATTCCCTCGTGTACCTCCTTCATGACGTAGTCTGCTTCTTCTGTGCCCAAGTATCTCAGATATGGACGTGAGAAGCCTCTTTTGTACAAGACGTCTTTTATCAAGACGAACCTCGCTGCTTGGACCTTCAGCTTTCTCGCAGCCTTCTTCCCGTCCGGTAAGACCCCGTTTTTTAAGTATGAAACTATCGGTGTGGTCCAATTACTTTCGGAGCCTATCTCCTGCATGTCGCTGAAATCTATTAGTGGAGAAAGCTGAACAAAAGAGAGTACAATACCAGGGATTATCATATGCTCTGCTGAAGCGGCTTTGGCTAGACGGTCGGCGTGCTCATTTTCTCCTCTGGGGATTTGGATGATTTTGGCCTCTAGGTTGTCTATTCTTGCCCTTACTTGATCAAGGTATCTCTTCATCCTTTCGCCCTTGCATTCATAGTGTCCATTCACTTGATTAGCCACGACATGAGAGTCGCAATAAATGACTACACTCGCGGCTCCTGTTGTTTTGGCAAGGTCGAGGCCTGCTACTAATGCTTCATACTCTGCTTCATTGTTGGTGGTGGGGAAGTCGAGACGGACCGTACATTCAACCCTGTCTCCTTTGGGTGACAGTACTACAATGCCAGCCCCCCTGGCTCGTCTGTTGGATGATCTGTCAGTATATATGCTCCAATGAGGGGACTCTTCTACCCCCTTGTCCTCGTCATGTGTGAATTCTGCTATGAAGTCAGCGACGATTTGTCCTTTGATGGCGGTTCGTGGGTGGTACTTAATATCAAACTCGCTCAACTCTATAGCTCATAACACCAGTCGACCCGCATCTTCAGGGTTGCTCATTGCCCGTCACAAGGGCTTGTTGGTCAGGACGTTCACTGTATGGGCTTGAAAATATGGCTTGAGCTTGCGAGCCGCAGTAACTAATGCAAAGGCAAGTTTCTCCATAGGTGGGTATCTTTCTTCGGCACCGCGGAGCACCTGGCTGGCGTAGTATACGGGCTTCTACACCCTATCCTCTTCTCTGATCAAGGCGGCGCTGACGGCAGCAGGGGAGACGGCTAGGTAGAGGAAAAGGTCTTCACCTGGTTGCGAAGGACTCAGCAGCGGTGGGGAAGATAGATAGGCTTTCAACTCCTCAAATGCTCGCTGACACTTGGTAGTCCACTCGAAAGACTTCTTCAATGCGCAAAAGAAGGGTAAGCACTTGTCTGTGGCTTTTGACACGAATCTATTCAATGCCGCTATTTTGCCGTTGAGACTTTGTACCTCCTTCACATTTCTTGGTGGAGCCATCTCCATTATGGCTTAGATCTTGTCCGGGTTAACAAGGTCGTCAAGGTCGCTAGACACTCGTCCCTTGAGAGTGTTCATCATTACTTCCATCTGTTCCTTCATTGCCTGCATCTCTGTGATAATAGATGGCGAAGCCGTATCCACAAGGGAGGGAAGGCTCATGTTTTGTCGCTCCGGTCTGCTTAAGGCATTACTGGCTTATGGTCTCTCTTGATTCCTCCTTTCAGTGCTGGTTCCTTCTTGATCCACTCCTTAGTTATTTGGTGTTGCGTTTTTCTGGTTCAGCTGCTCCTCCAGGTTGCAGTTTTGTTTGGTGAGGCGCTCTACGGCTGCGGCGAGAGTCTTAACCTACTTCTCAAGTGTGGTCGTGGGGGGTTCTTCTTCTTGACCGTTGTTAGTGGTCACCATTGAGCGAGTGAGCACCATGCAACTCTTTTGTTCGGGAAGCAATAATGTGGCTTAAATGTTGTTCCCACAGACGGCGCCAACTGATGATGCCGAAAAATCACCAATAGGTCACACAGCACTCGCACACTTAAAGTAGACCTGCACAACAAAGTAATAGAAGACCTCACAGAGAGCACCGGTGTGGTGTCGGCCAAATACCCTCTGAAGGTCAAGTTAGAATTATTCTCACTACTCTAGAGTGCTAGAAAGGGTAAATTACGCGTACCTTGATTTGTGAGGGTATTGGGGCTTTTATAGTAGTAGAAGGTTGGCCTCTCTTCCTTGACGTAGAAGTCTTTTCCTTATAGGACTCTACTTAAGCAATCCCAAACGTGATGGGAAAACATTTCCTTGTAGAGTGGGTTTTTCATTAAGCACGTATCTTCTAGAATTATCCTTGCACTAGGATTCTGATTTCCTTTAGGATTCTCTCGGATTTCAAACGTGTGCAACAAGTATTTTAAGTCATGCCAAGCCCTGGGCTCTCTCCTATTGCCGGCCCATGGGCTAGGATTCGTCAAGCCCAATGTAGCGAAGGTTCGTCATGCTATTTTTTACCCCTTCAATAGGATTTGGTTAAAAATTGATGTTGAAATAAGGGTACTTTTCTACAATTTCTTAAACATTTCAAATATATTTTTCTTTTTACCCTTCTACTATACATGAAAAAGGATACCTAGGCTTGGAATTAATACTATGGTTAGGGGCTAGGGTTTGGTTTGAATTTATTTTTACTATTAAAACTCTGTAAATTAATCATGACTAACAATAATTGTATTAATGAACCCAAGGGTTTAAAAGTTTTTAATTTACAAAATATTTCGAAATGCACCACGCATCGCGTGGGATATCGGCTAGTATATTATAAAAATTGGATCTATAACTGGTGGATGCATACAATGATGACATGTGTTTTTTTCTCAAAGTATACAACGATGACTTGTGGTGACTTCCTACATTTTGTTAGTATTATTATATGGACAAAAAACGCCATGTGTCAAACAATTATTTGTACATGTTAATATGTTTGACATTTTTTCAATAATAATTTACAAATTTAAATGAAATAAATGCATTTCTTTAATATGTTATTTATGTTCACAGTTTAATTTTTATTTATGAGCACAAATTCTTTTTTGTTTTTTGGTGAAACTTCTTAATTTGTTATTTGACTATTAATTTTCCTAATCATTACCCTTCCAGTGGCTATTCAAGTTTTCTTTGTTGAAAATTTAATTATATCTTATTATGTATACATTACTAAATCTAATTATCTATATCTATGATAGATTTAAAAACAAAGGTGTGATGCCCCGATTTGATTGATTGATTGTGTGATGTGTGTGGGTGTGTGATGAGTCCCACATCGGATATTTACTGGGTTGAACTGGGCTTTATTAACAACTACAAGGAGCTTCAATTGTGACTAGTCCTTTTGAGGTATAGCGTAGATGTGGCTAGCGCCTTTCCTTGGGTCGTTACATATGGTATCAGAGCCGGCCCGGTAACCCCGTGTGAGCTCAGAGACACTACCCCACAAAGTGGGCCCTAACGAGGACGTTAGGGATTTAAGTGGGGGAGATTGTAATGCCCCAATTTGATTGATTGATTGTGTGATATGTGTGGGTGTGTGATGAGTCCCACATCGGGTATTTACTGGGTTGAACTGGGCTTTATTAACAACTACAAGGAGCCTCAATTGTGACTAGTCCTTTTGAGGTATAGCGCAGATATGGCTAGCGCTTTTCCTTGGGTCGTTACAAAAGGATTAGCTTTAAGTTTTGTTGTTCTCCTATGTTGTCACATTGGAGAAATTATTATTTATACTAGGAGGACTGTTGATGTGGTCCTCCCTAACCAATGAGATGATGTCATCTATGTAAATGTACGTTTGAGCTTCTTAATCAGTACAAGGAATACAAAATAAAAATTACTAGATGATGTCACATTTGCATAAATAACAGCATTTTTTTGGATGGGAGGTCAGGGAGGACCACGTCAGCAGTCCTCATGGTGGACCTAATAATTTCTTGTCATGTTGGATTTGAGGAGTCATGATTAACCAAGAATTTAGTTATTGTCACATTAATTGTCTTTAGCTATTACTCATAACAATTACTAAATGACAAAACTTAAGTACAGTACCTTAGGTGCTATTCCTTGAGTTTCTTTCTTAATATTTAGCCATGTGACTACTTAATTAAAAATACACTTTCATCCCATAAAAAGAATTTTAAAAAAAATTCACATGATAGAATCTTAAGTGAGGAATCTGTTTGGTTGGGAGGATGGAAAAGTGAGAAGATAGAAAATGTTTTATTTTGCCTCATTTGTGTTTGGTTGGAATGGTGAAAAAGTGGAGGGATGAAAATTTTTTTGTATAAATCTATCATCATGTCTCTTTTAAATAATACAAAAAGTAACACATTATACTTTAAAAATATTGTGTATGGATGGAAACTTCATTAAAGTTATAAAAAATAAAATAAAATAAAATAGCATGAGAAATGAACCCAAAATGGTTTTCCAAAAAAGAAAAAAACAAGAAGAAAGCTAACATGTCTAGACAAAACCAAAGGAAAAAAAGAAGTCAACATGTTAGTAACAGAGAATGAACAAACCAAAGAAAGAAAAAAAGGTTGCAGGTGACATGAGTGGTATTTTTGGCAACTCATTTTCATGAGCTTCCTCCTTCTAGTTTTCTCCCCATTTTGAGGAGAAAACTTTTTGGTGGACCTGAGAGAAAACATCTAGGCCCCACCACAAAATTTTCCACTCCCCCTTACAACCAAACATACACTAAAACTTTTCTCTCCTAAGTCTTTTGACATGTATATTTAGTTTTACAAATTAAAAATTATAAACCTTAAATATTTGATTCTCAGCCTTTAAAAGTTCACCCTTTTTTTTTTAAAAAAAAAAGGAAATATTCCTAAGAAAAAGACAAAGAAATAATTAGAACGACAAATGAAAGAAGAAAATATACATGTATACCTTATGAAATAAAATAAAAATCAATAGGCATGTAGTGACATTTTTAGGGTCTAATTAATTATGATTACTTATGTATATACTAGATTACAATTTTTTTCTTCATTATTTTAGTGACACATAATACATGATTGTAATTAATTTTCCAAAATTATAACACATATAAGTATTATAAAATAACTAATAACGAATAGGCACATTGCGAGGAATATCCACTAGTTTCCTCAATTAGTCCCATTATTTTCATTAGAAGATAAACCGCATCTATTCATAAGCTAGACAGATAGTTGAATTTTTTATTTTTTATTTTAGACTACCATAGTGCCGTATGCCTTCAACAAACCCAATCCTTTTATGTTTGGAACAATAGCCATTTTTTTTAAAGAACAATAACAGGAGCTCTATCATATTCATTTGCAAATAACACAAAAAAGGGCAAAATTACCCCCTCTTACATTAAAAATTTAAAACCACTTCAACCCAATCCCAATCCTCTATGTCCTACAACCACATCGGTAATCTTCTCACTTCATCATTCTCTCTCTTCCTGTTTTAGATTATTCCAATATGGTGTCATATAAAATAGAGAATGAGATGTAAAGTGGATTGTTAAAGTATTAAAGTAATTAAAAGACTAACATTTTGGTGATGCAAATGCAAAATGCCTCTTCTTCACCCTTTTTTTTTACATTTTCGGATAGGAATGTAGCTACAGTCTTGCAAAGTAAGTAATTATAGAATTGTATGATAGATGGATGTAGGTATTTATGCACATTTTTATTTGAAAAGAATATTTGTAGACTATCTATATACATTGCGTTAAAAACATCCACTTCATTTGAAGCTCAAGACTAATTTCACTAACATAAACATCAAACAAGCACTTGTTTTGTTTTTAAAAAACTAAGCCTTAGAACATCTAACATTTTCAAAACACTGTTTCGTATGTTACAAACCACCAACATCAATTTTTTTGGACATCCTAGAGAGCTACAAATTCACCAAGTGAATTCAAAATATAGATGGTATGGCTGTATTATTTATATCTTTTATATATAAATTGGAAGTTTATTGAACTCATATGATGGTGTATACAAAATGAAGTTGAGATTTATAAAATTATATGTAAGTATATGGGAAGAAGCATAGTTTTAGACAATGAGAAAATGCAAAAGTGCAAAAGTATTACGGGAAGCGTTAAACGCTATGTACTTAATTATGTTTATTCGCACATACAATGTAGCAAGTTTGAGAACACCATATCCCAGTAAATTTGTATCAGTTTCAAAAGTGGACTTACTATATAATAATAATATAATTGTATATGATATAAAAATGATACACTATATTATTCGTTAATGTTCATAAAATAAGTTGTTACCCATTAAGACATAAAGGTAAATTGAAAATTAAAAATAAATTTCTAATTCCATAAATTAGGACACACATTTAATTTTTAGCTATAACTATTTGTGGTTTTGACTTTAAAATGTCATATGTTTTATTTAAAAAAAAAAAAAAAAAAAGGCTATAAGCACACACGCATGGTGCGTGTGGATGGGCTAGTAAACACACCCAATATTATCTTTGCTTCCAAAAAATTTCAGATTTATGCCGGATTTTCGGGATTTAGATTTTTGGTGCTTTTATTGAATTCTAATATTTTTTAAATATATCATCTTCCTATAAATATCCTATAAAAGTCTCATTTTGATAATGTGCATTGGAAGAGCCTCAACGCATGGTGCGTGTGGATGGGCTAGTAAACACACCCAATATTATCTTTGCTTCCAAAAAATTTCAGATTTATGCCGGATTTTTCGGGATTTAGATTTTTGGTGCTTTTATTGAATTCTAATATTTTTAAAATATATCATCTTCCTATAAATATCCTATAAAAGTCTCATTTTGATAATGTGCATTGGAAGAGCCTCAATGATTTTTGAGATGAGAAACAGAGTTGTAGTTAGTAGAGGCAGGGGAGGAGTAAGAGGAGGGCTAGAAGGAGCAAAATATTCAAGAAGCAAAGAAGCAAGAAGAAGAAAATACCTATGAAGGTGATGTGTATTGATGTGATCGAATCAATGAATTACCAAAATCTTTTGAAATTGAGGTATATCTAAACATTTCAAGTCATCTATTTTTTTTTTTCTCTATTGTTAACACACATACCTATGAAGGAGATGCATATTGATGTGATTGAATCAATGAATTACCAAAATCTTTTGAAGTTGAGGTATATTTAAACATTTCAAGTCATCTATTTTTTTTTCTCTATTGTTAACACACATACCCCAGTGGGTTTTGAACTGATGGCCTCACCGTCTACCTAAACTTGTGAGAGGAAGTGCCATTTTAGTCAAGGCTCCTTGGCCCTTTCAAGTCATTGATTTATATGATTATGCAAAAGAGGAAACTTATAGAAAGTTTTTTTGCTGTGACATGTGGTTATGCTATCATTGCATTATTTTTAAATGATTGTGTTTTGGTTGAAGTATTATTGAATGAGCATGTTTTGCACTGGAAACAACATTTAAGCACATAAACCTTATACAAAAACTACTCTTTCTCTTCCACTTTCTTGCACTTTTCCCCTCAAGTTTGTTTCTTTCTATTCTTCATTTCTCTTCTTGTCTTATAATTTAACCCTCTTTCTCCTTATTTATCTATCCTCATCTCCACTGTTCCATTTTCTTTAACAAACTTTTGAACGATGCAAAACAAAAAGAAAGATGGAGTGGGTGAAACGTGAAAGCATCTCATGCCATACAATTGGACCATATATAGTAGCCTTGCGAGACTATTTACCTGTACAATAGGCTTGTATATTTACACACATCCATGTAAATATTATTCTAAAACTTTTTCTTAATTGCACTTCTTTTTTTCTCCTTTTGATTATCTTTTCAAAATTTAATTTTATTCCAAAATTAGAATACATAACATAATTGATTAGTTGGCTTTAGTTGGACAAATTTATAACTTTCTATCACTGATACAAACTTCAATCCTATCTTTTTCTTAATTAGTATAAATATCGTTAGTTGAAAGTTAAGTTGTCTCCATAGATTAAAGTGTTTGGATTGCTGAGTTTGTAATATAAAGAGGAGAAAATGGAGAAACCTCATTCAATGATAAAACTGGGAAAAAAAAAAGAGTAAATATTTATTTTAATTTAT
This sequence comes from Quercus robur, assembly GCF_932294415.1. Taxonomy (NCBI): domain Eukaryota; kingdom Viridiplantae; phylum Streptophyta; class Magnoliopsida; order Fagales; family Fagaceae; genus Quercus; species Quercus robur. The sequence continues at coordinate 4,879,700 of NC_065537.1, forward strand.
TTATCATTTTATTAATGTGACACAATCAATTCATTGTCATGTTAGTTTGTAAACCTATTGTTGTAAAATTGTTAGTAGCTATACCACTTTCTAGACATTAACCTATGGAATTAATAAACAGAATCAAATAAAGGAGAGGAAACTTATCCACCTTTTTTATAGCTCCATTTTCTGGATCATAGAGGAGTTCGTTGTTTGCTATTTGCAGAAGGAAATGTGCTCAAAGATAGCAGGGCTGTCCAAAGATGGGGATATATTTCTGGTTCCTAAGTTCAAAATTTCCTTGTATTGTTGTAACATCCATTTTCAAAAGCAAGCATACACATTGGAAAAATCTTAGTTTTGATTTCTCAAAACTCTTCACACCACAAAAAATCATGGTGTTCTAATAAGGATATTAAGTGGCGTGGGGAGATTGTGGAACAAACTTGTGCTAGTGAGGCTCTTTCCAAACAGACCATTATTTGTGTAAAATTGGATGCTTTGTTGGTGGATTCTTGTTGAAGGAACATGTGAGTCCAATCTTCAACTTCAGGTTGAACATGTGATTTTACCTACAGCTCCTCAGTATGTGATTGCATGCTATTGCAAACTAAGCATGAAATCACATATTCTCATCTTCAAGTTTCTTTCATCATGTGCACTTGAAGAGGCTTCAACTACCAAGCCTCTAAATTGTATGGTTATGCCTCAAATGGTTTTTTAGATGAGAAACACAATTACAGTTAGTAGAGGAAGATGAGAAGAAAAAGAAGAACAACATGAAGTAAATACTTATTAAGCTAATAATAAATATTAATGTAATCAAATCAGTGAATTACTAGAATGTATATCTAGAATTTTTTTTTTTTTTTTTGGTAGACAGTAATACTTATTAGAACATACACGAAAATAATAATAATGTTTTAAACCGAATTTATAATATATTATATAACTAGAGTACAACTACAAAAGGGCTTAATCTTCGTAGTTGTAAACTGGGGTTATAAACAACAAACACTAGACACACACAACCAATGTGGAATAAACATTCATTTTTTTTTTTTTAGTAAACAGTAATACTTATTAGAACATACATGAAAATAATAATAGTGTTTTAAATCGGGTTTATAATACAATACAACCAGAGTACAACTACCTATAAAAGGGCCTAACCTTTGTAGTTGTAAACTGAGGTTATAAATAGCGGACACTAGACCCACACAGCCAATGTGGGATAAACATCCTTTTTTTTTTTTTTTTTGAGTAAACAGTAATACTTATTAGAACACACACGAAAATAATAATAGTGTTTTAAACCGAGTTTATAACATATTACATAACCAGAGTACAACTACAAAATAGCCTAACTTGTGTGTGTATTCTAATAGGTATTACTGTTAACTAAAAAAAAATTGATATTTATTCCACATCGGTTGTTTGTGTCTAGTGTATATCTAGATTTTCGATTCATGGTTATTGAAAATTAGAAATGAAAATATCAAAACTTTATTAGCTAAATGACTTATAGTATGGCATGATTCCTCATCTGTTATCTAATCAACATTCTTCAAAGAATTCTCTAGTGATGAGGAATGAGGCAATTCAAACTGGTATTTAGTAAATATATATATATATATATATATATATATATATTGTATACTGGGCAGTAATGGTTTGAGTTGTAGAACTATTATCTTGCATATATATATATGATAAATGTAAGAGTTTTTGAGATATTGACAAACAATTGTTTAATTGTTCCTAAACTGTAATTTACAATTTCACATATTTTTCTCTCTAATAAATTTGCTATTTAACTAATTTATAAAAACAATCTTAACTATTGTACAATTTTCTACTATGTTGAACCCTCTAAAAAGGCTTTGAGATGTGAAAGAGAGGCGGTTAGATACTTTAGTTTAGAATCAATTATAAATAATTTTAATACAATAAAACACCATAAGATATAACTTTATTAAGTTAAAAGCTAATTTGTCAAATAAAGTATTTGTTTTGAGTATGAATTTTTGTTTGGCCCCCCTAGATAAATTTTTGGGCTCCATCACTGACCGTAATAGATGCCTCAGCTAGAAAAATGTAAGCTCTTTTTTTTTTTTTTTGAGGGGCACATAGCAGAGGAAAAGCATGCTAATTTTTAATATTTTTTTTTTTTTCAATTCAATTTTCTTGATGGGTATGTGAGAGGTTAAAATACAGATAACTTAGTTGGAGGAGAATGCTTGAAAAGAGTCCACTCTCTTTTATCAAAATGAAAAAGCCATTTATGTTGCTTTTTTTTTTTTCTTTTTCTTTTTTTCCACTCTTAATGGCTTTGTACTTTATCATTAGAAACCACCAGTACTATTTCTCCCCCACCCCCCCAAAAAAGGTTTTTTTCTTACTTCCATAAAAAATATCTAGCTTATGTTTGGTAACTTTTTTAGTTTTCTATTTTCAAAAACTTGTTTTTGGGAATATAAAGAAAAAGCAATTTTCTTGTATTTTTGAAATCAGAAACATGTTTGGTTAGTTGATATTAAAAAGATATTTTTTTTGAAGGAAAAAAATATAAAATACTAAAATATGTTGTTACTAAGATTTGAATTCTAATGCTAACTCATTAAATGAGACAGATTCATTAAGTTAAATGCGTTTTTTCATTAACTTTTAAAAATTAGAAAATGAAAATAGCATTTTGCATATTTTCAGTTTCCTTCACAAATTGAGTTTTGAGAACAATTTTTGTTTTCTGTCCATTTTAGGTTGCCAAACAAGTTTTTTAACTTCAAAAATAAAAAACTATTTTTGAAAACGAAAAATAAGGAGAAAAAACAATTACCAAACATACCCTTAATAAATCAAAATTGTTGTGTCCTTTTTGCCAGGTTGATCCTCGTGAGGAAATATAGTGACTACGTACTGACTAGATTTTTTTAATGTGATAATTTACTTTCTTTTTTGGGGTTGAGAAAAATGTGTTAATTTACTTAATCTAGCATTTGAGTTTGGATAATTAGGTGCCTTATTAAATTGAGATTAAAATTACCTACATTACCTACTAACTAAATAAAATATGGAGACTAAAATCCACTACCATGTCATTCCATCTCAAGGAGAAACTAACTAGATATTTAGTTGAAAAGTATTAGAAGTAATTAAGCCAAACCTTGTGGGAATACAAAGTAATTACAAATTATCAAGTTTATTTTGCTAATTTATAATGGTGATGATATTAAATTCAACTCTAAGCAAGACATAAATTCAACATGATTATTTTTGTTAAGGATCTGCTTGTTACAATAGCAAAATTTTTGTACTAAATTAGAGAGAGAAAAATAGTTAACTGGATTTTATTGCTACATCATAAAAGTGTAGGGACTATGGAGACTTAGGGTTGTTTGGTTGGAGGATGAAAAAGTAGGAGGATAGAAATCCACTAAACGGGATTTTATTGCTACATCATAAAAGTTTAGGGACTAGGGAGACTTAGGGTTTGTTTGGTTGGGGGATGGAAAAGTAGGAGGATAGAAGAGATTTTAATTTTCTCACATGGTGCTTGGTTAATTGGTTGAGGGAATGGAAAAGTGGAAGGATGACTCTTTTGCTTGGTTGAGAAGAAATTTGAGATGATGGAAAATGTAGTTGGAATAAATTTACTCTCACACCCCTATTAGATAAAAATAAAGTAACAAATTAGGTTAGGTTTGATTAATGTTTTTAAACTTTTTTTTCAAAAACTTATTTTTAAGAATAAAATCTAAAAACATTTTTTTACATGTTTTCAAAATAAAAAACACATTTGGTTACTTGAAAAAATAAATTGAAGTCCTCTGAAACCTAATGATGCTACCATGGATAAAGGTGGTCATTTTCTTTGAGGTTTTCAAGTTCCACAATATGGAGTGGAGAGAGAAAAAGAAAAAAAAAAACCATCTTTAAGAGAGAAAGAGAGGAAAAACAATTGTTGAAATTTTATGTTTTGCTACTAGTGGGGTTTGAACTCGGGCGTTGGCTCATTAATTGTGGTTTTCAAATTATTTTCTCTGCGTTTTCTAAGAACTAGGAATAGAAAACATGTAAAGGCCTATTTTTATTTTCCTTTTTATTTTGAGAAATGAAAACTAATTTTTTTTCCTACTTGTTTTAGGTTACCAAACAAGTTTTTGTATGTTAGAAAATAGAAAACTGTTCTAAAAATAGAGAATTGAGAAAAAAAAATAGTTATCAAATATACCTTTATATTTTTATTAAAAAAAAAATAGATGTACACTACATCAAAAGAGAAAAAAAAATACAAAAATCCAAATTAAAATGAGGAAAAAAAGGTGAAAAAACAACAAAATCAAAGGGAGTGTTGCACAGGCACAAGGGCTATTTTGGTTTCTCCCAAGCGAGACCTTTTTGCTCCCTCTTTTCTCTTGAGTTTTCTTTCCAAATTGGGGAGATAGCATTTTGGTGCGCCCGGGGAGAAAGAACAATTTGTGTCTCTATTTGAAAATTAAAGAATAATTATAATGTGTGTGCAACACATTTTGTCAGTTGTACTCAATAAAATCTTAAAAGTGAGGACTATTTGCAAATTAAACTAACAAACTCAATTATGATAATCTTTTTTGTGGTCTTTTGTCGATTTTCCACATGTTTAAATTTGATTGAACTTCTTGGTTGACCTAGGTTTAGTTAAAGGAGCCAATTACTCAACTCACATCTACAAAAAATGATGAAGGCTAGTAGTGCATCTTGAGGTTATGTGATACTTATCAAACTTGCAAAAGAGGAGAAAGACCTTAGCTTCGAAAGAAATGATTAGTAAGAGTAGTTTGATGAAAGACAAAGAGATGCTCATGTATGTGTGAAACTCATAAAGAAGTTTCATATCTGTTGAATGTATTTGAAAATGCAAAGGTGTGTGAGTGTATAAGTATATGAAGGTTTTACGTTTTTTCTCTCTCCTAATTAGTCATTTTTCCTCACATTGGAATCCTGCTCACTGTTATAATAAAGCTAAAGTCACACAAAGGGAAAATTATTGAATACTCCGGGAGTATTATAAATGGGTACTCCCCCCTCTCACATGAATTGTGGGTTTGACCCTAAATTTAATTAATGAGACTCACAATTATGTGAAAGGGAGGAGTACGCATTTATAGTACTTCGAAAGTACTCAATAATTACCCCACACAAAGACCTTCTAAATTTGAGGAAGTTCAATTATATTTTCTAGGTATTAACACTCATTAGCATTGAGCAATATCCATCTTGAAAAGGATGAACAAATTCTAATTTCTCTCTAGAAATGGCAATATAAGTGCCATGTCCTAATTTTCTAAATTTAAGGGAACAAGATAATTAGCATTAAATAATGATTGATTCCAATTTAATGAAAAAGGGCTACATGTCATGGAACTTCCGCTTAACCCACCAACCTGCCCAACCTGCACCCGCCTGCCCCATGCAAGTCATTAAGTTAGGTAGTTTGGGTTGGGCAAGTTAAACCCCCAAAATTGCGGATTGGGTTGGGTTACATATTGCAAAATTTCCAACCGCTACAACCCGACCCACCCACTTAATTATACATACATAATATATATATATATATATATATATATATATATATATATATATTTTAGTTCAAATTGTTAAGTATTTAAAATTAATCAATTCACCTAATAAATTTTTATAACTAATCAATAATCAATTCCCTAAACAAAACCGACCTTCAAAAAATTCCTTAAACAAAATCTAAAAAGTCAACAATGAAACCCTAAACACCCCTACCTACCACCAACCCCATTTACTTCGGCCATAAATACAGTATAGAGTATACACTTTGTATTTATATGTCTCTAGGTCTCACTTTTTCTTCTCACCTTTCACTTTTGGCTTTCACCTTCAGCCTTTCCCTTTATATTTCTTCTTTAACCTTTTTGAAGTCCATTTCTTATCATGTTAATTCTTCATTGACAAATACAAGGGCACGTAATTGGTTTATTGTCTTGTATTACATAATTTTTGTTTGTCCTTTTTACTTCGTTTTTGTCATTTGATTCGTTTATATATTATAAAATGTGTTATAGTATTACAAGTAAAGTCATTCTGGCAAGATCATTGTATATTCAAGTTAAATATGTTATATATTATAAATGATAACATGAACAATATAATAACAGTAACATTCATTTTATCTTATGTTGTGGATGATTGATTAGGTTGCTAGTTGCTGATTGCTTTGGAGGAGTTCAACTTAATTTTTGGAGTGGTACTAGGCTTGAAGTTGATTGATGTGGTCTATTTTGTGAAGAACTTTTGTTAGATTTGTGTTTATTTTTAGTGGGTTTAATTTTGATTACATTGTAACTTTTGAGACCATGTATACCATTTTGAAGTTTATTTGTTATGTTGGTATGTTATTATTTTTAATCCTTGGTGTGACTTTGGGAATGTTAAGACTTTGAGTTTGTTGATTTAATTTTCCTAAGTTGTAAGGCAGAGCCTACTGTTTTTTAATTTCCTAATTTGTAAGACAGAATCTACTTTTGTTAGAGATGATATATCTCTTTTTCATTGATCCTATGTTTTCCCAACCCGCTAGTGGTGGCTTGGATAAAAATATTGACCTGTATCTGCCCAATCTAACCTGCGCACACCCCTATATGGAAGAATGTTTATTCAACAAATAATAATATTCCATTTTTAGTCTCATATGTGTTGAGAGAGTTTTTAACTTAAAGCGTTCTCTCTTAATGATTACTCTCATATATTTTCTAACCTTGTCTGAGAGGCTTTTTACTTTCTAGTGCGCCTAAACTTTGTGTGAAATGACTCTTGTCCTCTGATCCACATATCTTAATTTTCCTGTTCGTTTTGGTTTCTCTTTCACAGGTGGGTATGGTACACCCCACATATTGAAAAAGAACATAAGTAAACTAAATTTTGACCCAGCTGCGGGCACTAATTTTCCTTTTTATTGGGCTCAAGTTGGCGAATTTTGTCGACTGCGTGGGCCATATGTGTTCTGGGCTTATATTTTATTTGTTGATAATTCTCTCATTCAAGCCATTATCACTTCGGCCATTTCTTATAAACCATTAAATTATCACTGTTATTGACTAATGGTCCAGTTGGGTCCAACCAAGCAGGCCTAATTGAACACAAATGGCACCGGCTCGTTATCCTTCCCCACTGCAGAGAGCGGAAAGTGGTCGCTGCTCTGTGAAGGCCACACGCATTCCCCTTCGCTTTAGGAAACGCTGGACCCAGAGCTTTCGCCCAAGCCCATCAATTCAACTCTTTGCTTGGAACAGATTGACTCATATTGACGTACCTTTTTTTAACAAGAAATGTTAACTTCGTAGAGGACAAAAAAGATTGACGTATTTTTTTACAATGGTATAGAACAAACACGTTTATATTATATCCAATGGGCAATTTCAGATGACACCAGTAACTAACAGATTGACATATATTATTACCCTATAGACAGGGCTGGACTCCACAATCAACCAAGTTTTGAGGGACGTAACATAACTTAGAGTTTCACTAAGTATAACTTGAACTCAACCCATATATATATAGACAATCACAGTCAAACATTTGCCACACAAATCACACATACATGAATAATTCCTGCATGTTTAATCCCTCTTGACAGGGCCATATGGTACTGGTATAGAACAAACACGTTTATATTATATCCTATGGGCAATTTCAGATGACACCAGTAACTAACAGATTGACATATATTATTACCCTATAGACAGGGCTGGACTCCACAATCAACCAAGTTTTGATCCAAATATGAAAAACCATAAATCATTGCTAGAGTAACTAATCAAAACAAAGTCTAAAGTTTTCTTAGTTCTTACATTTTCACATAATATTGGAATGAAAAACAAATTATATGGGTATTTCAAACATCATAAATATGTACAAAAAATATATTACTTATGTCATAGAGGAAATTTTTTAGCAATGAAGTATAGACAACAAATTGTTTCTCAAAAAAAAAAAAGAGTATAGACAACAAACTTTTTGGCCTTGAACAAATATCATATCCAAACAGTATTTCACAATAACGATTTCTGGTTTAAATGCATTTGAACATAAATTGACAAACTCATAAACTCAAAAATACTAAATTGATGCTTTTGAAATAAAATTGTGAAGTATAAGATTTTCCACAAAGATACAGACCATATATCAGAGCGCCCTTCAAAGATACAGACTGATAGCAACCACTAGAAAGACCTTCTTCCTTGTCTCAAGAGCTTGAATAAAAGCTTATATGCTCCTATTTATCAATTAACATATATTGAACTCAAAATCTAACATAATAACCCAAACTTTAATTATTTTTTTTCGCCAAGTCCAAATGTATTGTTCTAAAAGTGCATCTATTTTCTAAGCCTCATATGCACTATACTGAAAAGGGAATTCTCACCAACTGTGAAAGAGTCCAAAGGTCATGTATTCTTTGTCACAGCATGTCAGCCCTCTTCTACCCCAAATTTAACATACCTAAAGAATTATAAAAATCCCAAAATTTTCCAGATTTAATCTTCTATATGTTGACTAACTATAGCCCAAATTCAGTGTCAATGTTCGACTCCTAACCCAATAGAAAGAGTCCAAGTCAGTGCTGTTAGACAGTATTCTGCAATGAGTCAGTCCTAATTAGGCAAACCTCTGAGACCCTAAATGACAACAAAAACTTATGAGATTTCACTGAAATTAAGCTCCATGGGTTTGCTTTCTACACTAAAATTTTTTTTCTTAAATTCAGTACAAATTTCGATTGATACCAGATTTAATCCTAATGTACACATTATAAAATATAGTGAATTTGGAGGTTAGGTTTTGAAAAATGTTTCTTCCTAGATTCAAATTGTCAACTTCAGCTGTGTAAATACATGGATTTAAGAGTTACTCTATGCCAATTTTACCACAATTAAATCCGATTATAATCCTCCCCAACTTCTTTTTCTCCCCTCCTAAACATCATAGGTATAATGCTAATAGAGTTATTTGCACCACATAATGATGTCATCAAAAGAGAATATAATCACTGGGCAGCTCATTAAGGTTCTATAGCAAATCCTGATGAATAAAACTAATATTCTATACCATCAGGTCAAATCGAAATAAAATTCACATTCAAGCTAGCTTTATGAATACATATGACAATTCAACACCACCATGCGTAGTACTCTATACTGCCCAACCAAAGCTGTTTATATGACGTTCAAAACATACAAAGTAATCATGTTGGTTTTCATCAAGCTTATCTCACAAGTTTGACATGGCTTCACGAAAAGACTAACATGTTATCGATGCCCAGTATTTTACCGATCTAAATCCTAAGCCACTATCACTAAATTTTTTAATCATACTTCCAATAGATTTTGAGGTTATAACCCAGTATTGGCTCTGCAAGGTTATTCAGATAAAGTGAATACTTTACTGAGAATCAAGCTTGGTCATCGGTTGGCTGTGTCTAGCCCCATTGCCTCTCTCTTTCTATTCAATTTCTACACCCTAGCTTTTGAAATTAGTTCCTTTTCTTTTTTTTTTTTTCCTGGGATGGGCTTTCCAGCAGTGCAAATCATTAAAATTCGCTGACAATCTTCTAATCATTGCTAAGGCAGAAATAAACCATGCTATAGCTATCAAGTAATCCATTGAGAAATTTCAATTATCATTGAGTCATTCTGTTAATGCCAAACAAATGTGATTTTTAGAAAAAATGTCAATTCCTCAAACGCCGCAGATATTCTTTTTTTTTTTTTTTTTTTTATAAGTAAGAATGTTATATATACGAATGGCTACTCTATGCATGAAGAACATAGAGCAAACCTAGAAAATACAAGAAGAAGAAAACAGGGAAAAAACATAAAAGAAAACCAATCAATAGAATAATTACAGAAGAGAAAGAGAGCTAAGAAATGAAGGGAGATAATCACTAGTCGTGAGTCCCCATGCCCAAGACCAATAAAAAAGAACCCCACTAAAAGAAGCAAGCATCCGATCACCGGAACCATCCAAATCCTCAAGAGTCTGCCGATTCCGTTCCTTCCAAATACACCATAGGATGCACAACAGAACTAAGTTCCAAATCTAAGACGAATACTTCCCCAACCAATTGCACCAGCCAAAAAGCAAATCTGGGATCGATATAGGTATAACCCAAGACAAGCCAAAAGTTTTAAAGACAAAGCTCCATAACTGATAAGCCATCTCACAATGAAGAAGAAAGTGATCTATCGTCTCTCCACAATGTTGGCACATAATGCACTAGTCCACAAAATCCAATCCCCTCAATCTCAAGTTATCACCTGTTAGGATCCTATTCCAAGTTACACACCAAACAGAAAAAGAAACTTGCCTAGGGGCCTTTGCTCCCCATATAGCTTTCCAAGGAAAGACAATTGAGGGAGAAGCCCTTAATTTGTTATAATACGACCGGGTGTCAAAATCCCCATTAGGCTTCAACTTGCATCTCATCCGGTCTCCAACATCCATTGGAGGAGTATTAGCTCCCAATATACAAAGAAAATGCAGCCCTTCATCCATCTCCCAATCATTAAATTCTCTAATAAAACGAATGTCCCAAATTCTTCTATCCTCCGCCCCCTACCTTGACAAAGAAGCTTCTACAGATACCTCCTTATCAATGGCAATACCATACAGCCTTGGGTAAGCCAATGGAAAAGGTTGATCCCCATACCACCCATCCTACCAAAACCTCACTCTATTCCCCAACCCAACAACAAACTGACAATTTTTATTAGAATCCTCCCATCCCATGCGAACACCTCTCCATAAACCACACCCATGAACTCCCCTACCCAGCTTTGAGGTCCATCCCTCAAATTCTTCCCCATATTTTGAAGCTACCACCCTCCTCCATAACCGATCCTCTTCATTCCCAAACCGCCACAACCATTTCCTTAATAAGGCCTTATTGAAAGTAGTAAGTTTCCTCATTCTTAAGGCACCATTGGCTATAAGCACACAAACTTTATCCCATCCTACCAGATGAGTCTTGCTATCCCCCCATAGAAAGTCCATTTGCAACTTTTCAATTTTATTAGTCACATAAGTAGGAATGGTGAATAACGATAGAAAATAGGTAGGAAGATTAGATAACGTACTCTTGAGTAACATCAATCGACCCCTCTTAGACAAATACAACTTCTTCCACCCAACTAATTTTCACTCAATTTTTTCCAAAATAGGATTCCAAATTGAGGGGGAATTATGTGAAGCCCCCAATGGCATGCCAAGATAAGACATAGGCAAAGTTCCAACTCTGCAACCCAAAATTTCAGCCAGGGCATGCACATCATCAACCTCCCCTATTGGAACCATTTCACTCTTATGCACATTGACCTTCAAACCTGTTATCGCCTTAAAACAAAGTAACAACAACCGAATATGAAGAATTTGCTCCACATCTGCATCACAAAATAGGATAGTATCATCTACAAACAATAAATGTGAAACACATTCCCCACCACCCCTCCTACCCTCAATTTTAAAATCACAATCAAGCCAGCTCCCTCCACTCTTCTCAACATCCTACTAAACACCTCCATCATAATCAAAAACAACGTAGGAGATAGCAAATCCCCTTGTCTTAAACCCCTTGAACTACCAAAAAAATCAGCTGGAGACCCATTAATCAAAACAGAGAACTGAATTGTGGATATACAAGTATGAATCCACTTACACCACTTCACTCCAAAACCCATTCTATTCAAAAAATACAGCAAAGCCTCCCAATTCACATGATCGTAGATTTTCTCAATGTCAAGTTTACAAATGACTCCAGGAACCCTACTCTTCCCTCGGCTATCCACACACTCATTTGCAATAAGAACCGAGTCAAGGATTTGTCTCCCACCCACAAAGCTATTCTGAGTCTCAGAAATCAACTGATCTAAAACCACTCTCAATCAATTTGCCAAAACCTTAGCCAAGATTTTATACACACTCCCCACCAAGCTAATAGGTCACAAATCTCTAACATTGAAGGCATCATTCTTTTTAGGAATTAATGCAATGAAGGTAGCATTAAGGGATTTTTCAAACTTACAATGTTGAAAAAACTCTTCAAAAACCGCTAAGACGTCTTTCTCCACTACTCTCCAACAATGATGATAAAACACCGTGGTAAACACATCCGGACCTGGAGCTTTGTCTCCTTCCAAGTCCCTTACAACTTGAAGTATCTCCTCTCTCTCAAACTTCCTTTCAAGCTAAACCCTCTCCATTTCCCCAATACGACCAAATTCCAAACCCTCCACAAAAGGCCTCCACCCCTCAGTCTCCTTGTACAAATTTTTATAAAATTGTACTACCTGATTAGTTACCTCGGATTCCTCCTCAAAAACCACCCCATCCACCTCCAAGGTCCTCAGATGATTAAACCTTCTATGGGAATTAGCCATTCTGTGGATAGACTTGGTGTTATTATCCCCTTCCTTTATACATAACATCCTAGATTTTTGTCTCTAGGAAATTTCTTCCAAGGAAAGAAGATGCTCCACTTGGAACCTCAAATCTGCCCTATGACATTTCTCCCCATCAGTGAGACCAAAATCCCCTTCCTTAGCGTCTAATTTTTTCAACTCCTCTAGTAATTGTTTCTTTTAACGCTCTACATTACCAAACTCTTAGTGATTCCATTGCTCAATGTCCTCTTTCAGAGCCTTTAATTTTTTTGCAAGCACAAAACTAGGTGTACCTACAAAAGAATGCCGATTCCACCAAGATTGAACTCTATACACAAATACCTCCATCTTCAACCACATATTTTCAAATCTGAACAGACTTTTCCCCCTTGCCATTTCCCCTACCTCCAAGAGAATTGGATTGTGATCGGAGATAGGACAAAGTAAAATCCTTTGAATAACATCTGGAAAGTGGTCCTCCCAATCTCGAGTGACTAAAGCTCTATCAATCCTAGACATCGCTGGTTGATCAGTACCACTTGACCATGTATAGCTACCTCCTTCCAAAGGCAAATCAACCAAGTTAAGATCCTCAATAAATTCAAAGAATTTTTCCATAGCCAGGGTCAAACATTTCTCACCCCTACGCTCACTAGGAAAGCGAACAATATTAAAATCCCCAAGGCAGCACCACGGTCTCCTCCAATATTGCTAAATACCCACCAACTCATCCCACATGTGACCCCTCTCGTTATTCTCATTTGGGCCATAAACCCCTAAGCATGCCCATATAAAACCGTCACCCACCCTTTGCCACTTAACCGAAATTGAGAAGGTACAAATCATAACCTCCACCTTATCCAAAACCCTTTTATCCCACATAAGCAAAATACCATCAGCAGTTCGATCAGCCTCCAAAACAGCCCAATCCACATATGGACAGCTCCACAAACTACAAACCAGCTATCTATTCATGCTAGCAATTTTCATTTCTTGTAAACAAACAACATCACACTTCCACTCCCGCAATAGATTCTTCACCACAAGACGTTTTCAGGGATCATTTTGACCAGCAAAGTTCCAAAACAAGTCCAAAGGTTCACCGATCAGGTACTAAGTTTTTGCCCTTCTGATTGATTTGTCATAGTTCCAAAAATCCCCCTACAAAATTCTCTAAGCAGAAACCAATGGCTGTCTAATTGGGGGAAATTTTTTTTGACAATGAATAAGGGAGAGCAAGGCAAAGGTGACGTAAGAGTTGAGGCATTGTAACTTGCAAAGTCAGTTTGTGGATCATGGACTTATGGAGTGGCTAATGTAATAGTTTCAAGGTCATCAAAGTTGTTAGTCAACATACTATACTCATGGGTCTATCCGTTGGGAACTAGATTGCTTGAAGGGATGAAACGTATGGGAGGGATACATAGTTTTTTCATTGAATCAAAGCTTTTTCAGTTGGTGGTGGAGGAAGGAGGGAATTTCTTTGCGTTACGAATCTTTGAACAGGGCAAAAGCGAGGCATTATGGTTGAAGAAAAATATAGAACATACGGTGATTGGGGTAAATCCCAAACAATTTTTCACGCTTAGGGAAGGCGATACTGCCTACACCTTGCAACGGGGATCAAACTCTTTTGGTCAGTTCTTACTAGTGTCTGAACTTAAAGTTGGCAGGCTCCGGAGGTTTGTCATTATCCCTGAAGGGAAAGAAAAACATGGTTGGAAGGTATTTGGTTTGGAATTGAGGAAGATGTTAGAACCCAATCAATATGCTTTTGGTGACTTAGGCCATGCAAAGTTTATCCCTCAAGCACAGAAGCGCAATTCAGTGTTTCACCCATCTCGGTCTTTTGTCGAGACAGTAAAGAGCCTAATGCAGGCAAAAGGTGGTATTCAATCTTTCCATAAAACCAAGGATGTAGGACAGAATATTATAGATGAGGCGATGGGGGAAAAATAATAGAATAGGACAAAGGAAACAACAGCAGTGCCTTCGAAACAATCTCAATATCAGGTGGTGGATGGTCCGGTGGGTCACAGCTTGGTACAACAGCCGTGAGGGGAAGGGAGGGGAGAGAGAGGAGCATCAATTTGGGTTAATTTATCTGAGAAATTACCGGTACAAAATAAAACAAGATTTCCATTCAGTTTCAGTTTGAATTCAAATAAAACTGAAAATGGAAAGGGGCGTGATGTAAGGGATTCACGGTGGACTGGGAAGGGATTAATAGTGGAGGTGGCTGAGAATGGAAAGCGTCGGGTTTCCTAGGATAAGTCCAAAGGTGGAAAAATTTCTTTTAAATGGGTGATACGGGTTGCTACTGAACAGAATGAGAAGTTGGGTGTCGGATTGGGCCCAAAAGAGTCAGTAGCCCACTTTGAGCCTAATTTAGGTCCGTTGAGTACAAGCCCATGTAATTTAGAGGCTGGAGAATGTTCCAACACTCTTTTAGGCCCACTCTCTTCTACACCTAATCCTGATGGGCTTGGAGAGAATCCCATGGTCTGTCCAATTGGTTTAGTGACGCCAGTAGAGATATTGAGGAGCGATGATGATGAAGGGAGCCTCTCAGTCTATCAGCTGCAAGTGGTTTCGTCGGTAAGGGTGATGCAGACCGATGATGTTGGAGTTTTGTCTAATCATCAGAGTTGTGATCCGCCAGTAGGAGTGTCAGGGTGCACCGAGTCTCCTCCGACAATGGTTTTCAACTCTAGCTCTGACCGGAACAATATTTTGAGTTCCAATATGTTGTCGGGTGGGTTGATTTCTAAAGGTAAGAGATCAGTGACTCGATTTTGTGCCGCGATTGGTTGGACCTTTTCCCAATCTTTTTCTAGAGTTTATGCGAGCTGGGTCACTGGGTTTTAGAGTATCGGGTGAGGAGGTTAATTCCTCTTATAGTAAGGAACTTTTAAGCCTTCCTAGGGAGGTCATGCTTGTGGAGGATGCAGCTGATTTTTCTGTGGGTTTTGGTGAAACAAAACTGTTTGATTGCTTACCTCTGCAAATCATTGCTCCGAGTGCATCGACAAACTCGGCAGAGTTGGAGGAGGTCATTGAGGTATTGAGTATTGAGACTAAGTTAGATATTTCTAGGTGGGTGAAACACAGAATTCCTGATTTTAGTAAATTGGTTGGGTTGTCAATGACCCAACATGAGAAGTTGTGCATTGCGCTCTTACAGAGGCTAGAAACTGAGATGGAGGCAGCCAATGAGTTACACAGGAAAGCAACGGGTAGCAAAAAAGTGGCTAAGTCCAAAAACAAGGGACGTAGAGAGCTGCAAAACTTGATCTCTTCGGTGAATTATAACGGGAGATAAAGGGTTGGTCTTGTGCTGGTGTCAGTAGTTGGGGATATTTTATTTGCTCCTATCTTAATTCCAAAAAGCACCTTCCCACTCAAAATACCTCGGCCTTCCCATAGGTCACAACAACTCAAGAGCCGGACTCTCAATGAAGTTGTAGAAAAGATTTAGAGTCTAATCCAGGGATTGAAGGGACGTGATATCCAAAAGAGCAGGAGCCTCACAAATTTAAGTTATGTCTTCTCTGAATTTTCAAAAAATCTGTTACCTCTAAAATGAATGGGTTGCTTTGGGATTTTTGGTTGGGGTAGGAAGGGGAAAAAAGGCCTGTATACCTCAAATCTTGGGATTTCCTTGTGTAAATCTAAAGTAGTGGGAATCTAAGGTTTTGCCACATGGAAGACACAAAGAAAGTACTATTGGAAAAGGTGAGCTATAATAGACTAATAGGGGAAGACAAACCATGGGTGAAAATGCTCAAATGTAAATACTTGAGAGGCACATCCATCCGGACAACTAGAGTACCCTCTAAGAGGTCATGGCAGAGGAAAGCAATTCTGGGAGGTAAAGACCTCACCTATTACCAAAAGGAGATTGGTTGAAAATCGATGATGGGATTAGCTTTAAGGTGTGAGAATACCCACACATGCCAGCCCATCCTAATCTCAAACTACAACCAAAATAATCCCTAATATTGTCTAGATAAACTGGGTCTTGTACTTCATCACTACAAGTTGAGTCCAGTGGAATAAAGAACTTATTTGGGCTGATTTTAGAAGTTTTTTGGTTGTTTATTAGTAATCCTAATCATTCTAGGAATAGGTTATTTAATTTTTTTTTTCCTTCTAGGAAAGGATTTAACAACTTAATAAAGGCTTTATTGAAGTAAATAATATTCATAGAGATATAGATCTTAATCAAATTCCAACAGCTTAGTTCAAACTTTGAGGTGTGATTGCCTTTTCCTACTCCTACCTAAATGTGATTGTTAAGAAAAGCCTAGGTGTGATTGCCGAGCATTTACCTTTCTTTATTTTAGTTATATTCACTGTTTTAACACCAAATAGCTATCAACATATTCAAGATTATATCTTTTCTTGCCTAAATCCTTAAACATCAACCCTTATTCAAAAATCCTTCAAGATCTAACTTAGTGCTGAATTGCTAAAGATCCTGCATCACTTGGTTAGACATGTGGCACACAAATCACACAAACTATCCTGTGATGGACAATTCCAACATGTTTAGCCCTCTTGGCAAGGCCAGATGGTATTTATAATGAACAGATACGTATATATTATACCCTATGGGTAAGGTTAGGTGACACCAATGACTAATAGATTGCCATATGTTATTACCCTATGGGCAAGACTAGATTACACAGTCAACCAAGTTTCAAAATTCAAATATGGATAATTGTTTCTTACATAAACCCTAAATCATATTGCTAGAATACATAATCAAAACAGGTGAAGATTCTGAAAATATTCACATAGCATTGTAGTTCAAGTTAAAATATTGGAAACAAAAACAATTATAGGGGAATTTCTTATAATCAAAAGCACCCTTTCTAATTTACCCATTTACTTCCTTTCTCTATTTCCTATTCCTGTTAGTGTGGCTAACCGAATTGAGAAGCTTCAGCAGAATTTCTTATGGGGCGGTTTAGGTGATGATCCTAAAATGCATTTGGTTAAATGGGCTACTGTATGCGCTCCTATTTGTGGATTAGGGATAAGGAAGATAAGACTTTTCAATATCACTCTTCTTGGGAAGTGGTTATGGAGACTTGGATTTGAGAAGGATGCCCTTTAGAGGCAAGTGATAGAGTTGAAATATGGATGTTTGTGGGGGGATGGTGTAACAGATCTGTTAAGGGTCATTACGGTGTTGGTTTATGGAAGAGTATCAATCAGGGTTGGCCTTCTTTCTCTCGCCATATTCTGTATGATATTGGTGATAGGTCTAGGGTGAAGTTTTGGCAAGACCGTTGGTGAGGAGAGACACCTCTTGCAGTTAGCTACCCTAACCTATTCAGATTTTGCAAGTATGAAATCCCCCAATGGTGTCCTTTTTTGAGATGTGAGTTTCTTTAGGGGTGTGCATGTTCGGGAATTAGAGGCTTTGTCAAGCTTCATGGAAACCATTGATGGTTCATCTATAAGGGGGTTTGGTAAGGATAAGATGTGTTGGATTCCTAGCAAAGCTAAGGGGTTCTTGGTGAAAGATTATTATAAAATTTTAGCTAGTCCTACTATCTTCGGTTTTCCTTGGAGAAGTATTTGGAAGCAGAAGATTCCCTCTAGAGTAGCTTTCTTTGTATGGTCTGCTGCCTTAGGGAAATGCTTGACGATTGATAATCTGCGAAAAAGGAAGGTGTGGATTTTGGATTGGTGCTACATGTGCAAGAGTAATGGTGAATCGGTTGACCATCTCTTCCTTCATTGTCCCGTTGCTATGGATCTATGGTCTATGGTTTTGGGTTTATTTGGAGTATCTTGGGTTATGCCTCCTACTGTTTTGGGGCTGTTAGGGTGTTGGCAAGGTAGCTTTGGTCGTCATCAAAATGGTTATATATGGTCCATCGTTCCTCATGGCTTAATGTGGTGTCTTTGGAGGGAGAGAAATAATCGTTGTTTTGAAGATATTGAGAGATCTATTCCAGACCTCAAGCTTTTCTTTTTTAGAACTTTGTTGGATTGGTTGTTTGCTTTGCAAAACAAATCTTTCCCTTCTTTTTTTGTTTTCCTAGATTCTTGCAATTTTTGTTTTTGATTTGTTGTCCCCTTGTTCACTTCCTATGTAATAGGGTGCTTCCTTTTTGATATCAATATATCTTATTACTTACCAAAAAAAAAAAATTATAGGGGAATCTCTTAACATAATAATCTATCCAAAAACTATATTACTTATGTCATTGAGGAAATTTTTTAGCAAATGAAATATAGAAAACAAAGTGTTTGGCCCTGAAAGTATGACCAAATATCATTTTAGAACAGTAGGGCACAAATAATGATTTCTATTGAAGTACATTTGCTAAAAGTAAATTGACAAACTCATTAGCTCAAAAATACTAAATTGTAGTTTTTTCAAAGGAAAGTTGAGAAGTAAAAGATTTACAGCAACAACAAAAAATTTCAGAGCATTTAATATATGTTACTTACCTCGAAAGCTTAAGATACAGCATTAACTAATGGTAATCACTAGAATGACCTTACTTCCTTGTCTAAAGAGCTTGAAGAATTTCTTATATGCTCCTATTTATCAATTAACATATATTGAACTCAAATCTAACATAATAACTTAAACTCTAATTATTTGTTCCAATCCACTGCCCCAAGTTCAAACACATTGTTCTACAAGTTTATTTACTTTTCTAAACCTCATATGCACTATACTGACAAGGCAATCCTCACCAACTGAGAAAGCGTCCAAAGGTCTTGTATTCTAAGTGACTATCACAGCATATCAACCCATTTCCAACCCAAATTTTACATACCAAAAGAATTCTAAAAATCCCATAATTTTCCAGATTTAAGCGTCAATATATTGACCAACTATACCACAAATTCAGTGTCAATATTTGACTCTTAAGTCATGTTATAGAGAATCCAAGTCAGTGTTGTCACACTGTATTCTGCTGCAAGTCAGTCCAAGTTAGGAAAACCTAGTGAGATTTCACTGAAATTAAGTTCTTGGGGTTAACTTTCTACACTATAAATTTCATTCGTTCATTCGGTACAAATGCTGAGTTATGCAAGCTCTAATTCCTAAAGAAACATAATTCTCAAAGAAACATAGACTAAGCAGCAGAATTTTTATTTCCAATTTTTCAACATACCTCTCTTGACTTAAACTAGTGGTCTCATAGGAGCTTTGAGGTTGTTCGACGCTGTCCTAGCCTCCACATAGACCAGAAACTCAAACTTGTGCCACGTTCCAGCTTGAGTGATACATGACAAATCAGTTTACCTATGGTGTTTTACACTACAAGAGTGAAACAAACTAGACCATAAGAAAATCTTACGATATGCACTAAAGTGTTCATGATTGGCTAGTGAACAGTGGTGAGATAGTTATTTATGCCTTTCTCTAAAGGTTCAAGTCCGATAGTCAAAGACATGTGACTTCAAGATCAAGACAAAGTGATCAAAACCATAAACGTCTTTTCCCCACAACATGCACTACAAAGCTCAAACTAGTAAAGTGCAACAAATAAGCTTATCAAAGCTAAACAAGGTACAAAAGACATGTTATGTGAAAAGAAATTGACCAACCTTGTTTTCAAAAACCAAGAAAATAGTGCAAAACATAATTTGGTTCCTTTTCCTTCTCTTAAAATAATAATAAAATAAAATAAAATAAAAAACCTAGAATGAAATACATGAATGTTATGCAATGCAAATACTAGAAATAGAGAAAACAAAAACCAAAGAACAATGGTCACAAAGAATAGCAATGAAGTACAAGGACCATGTTAGAAGGACTCAATTAGATTGAGCCTTTTGCATCCAAAACTTTTTAGATGTATCACGAGCATTGGAGTTCTTATTCACATTAGAGTGATTTCTGACTCCAGGATTGGAATAAAGGTTTAAAGCCTTTACCAATTCACCAATGAGTACCATAAGATCTTGTGCTTGAGGCACAGGTACTTTTGGTTTGTTTGCTTTCTTAATAGCTTGCAGCTTATAACAGTTTGGACGAATGTGTCCAGACTTTCCACAAAAGTGACAAACCCATGCAGGCTTATCGTGTGACTTGTCCTTAGAAAGGGTAGGTTGCTTAGGTTTAGACTCTTTCAGATTAATCCTAATCTTCCATGAAGGTGTAACTTCTATGGGTTTGACAACTTCACTCACAGGAGGTTCAGAAGAAGATGAAGGAACAAAGTTTGTGGAGTGGGGTGTAGACACGAAGATGCTTTCAACAAAACCTAATCCAGATTTGTCAGAAGGAGACTTTTGAACACTTAGCATTTGATCAAATTTAGAACTAACAAATCTAGCAATAGATAAATCAAGTTCCAAAGATTTAACTTTATCAAGCAATAGCATATTCTCAGTTTTCACATTTCTCAAAAGTTCATTAGCATTGAACAGTTGTACAAGCAAATTCTTCTTATCAAGTTCAAGAGATTCAATTTTCTTTAGGCCAAGTTCAACATTCATAGCATCCTTTGCAGTAACTTTGCAAAGTTTATTGTAGGCCTCTTGAAGATCTGCATCCTCAGAGAGTTCCCCATCAGAAGGGTTCTCTTCAACATACAAGTTTTCATTGACTACTATAGTAGCAGTGAAAGTAATGAAGTTTCCATTCTCGTCACAACCAGACTCATCATTAGAAACTTCACCTTCATTAAGGGTTACAGCCATAGCCTTACTCTTAGACTTCAAGTAAGTAGAACATTCAGATTTCATGTGACCATACCCTTGACATCCAAAACACTGGAGACCCATAGAATTATTAGAAGATTGACCTACTTTTTCTCTAGGTTTATCAGTGTTGTTAACCTTAGTGGGATCATTCTTCCTAAAGTTTCTAGGTTCAGCAGTGTTCTTATCTCTTGCCCTTCTATTGTTGTTTCTAAGGAAATTCCTAAAGTTCTTGGCAAGGTAAGAAATCTCTGTAGTAGAGAGCTCATCATCAAATCCACTAACATCAACATCAACATCATCAACTTACTTAAGAGCCATTGATTTGGATTTGCTAGTCTTAGGTAGGTCCAACTCATAGGATTGAAGAGATCCTACAAGTTCATCAATAGGGATGGAGTCAACATCCTTGCTTTCATTGATGGCAGTCACCTTAGGTCTAAAATCTTCAGTCAAAGATCTAAAAATCTTCCTAACAATTTTAGGTTGATCATAGATTTCACCTAAGTTATAAGGAGAATTAACAATATCATTAAGTTTAGCATATAATTCATCAAAAGATTCGTCATCAGACGTCCTAATGCTTTCAAATTTAGAAGTTAACTGCTGTAATTTGTTGATTTTGACTGCCTTTCTGCCTTCATGCACAGTTTGGAGGGTATTCCAAGTAGTATAAGCAACCTCAACATTAGAAATTCTCTTAAATTCCTCCATAGAAATAGCGTTAAAAATATCATTCATAGCTTTGCTATTGAACGCGGCTGCTTCTTTTTGAAAAGTTTGCCACTCACTAACAGGAGTAGTGGGCTTCTACCATCCATATTCGATGGAGTTCCAGACTCTCTCATCAATTAATTTCAAGAATGCTTTCATCCTTACTTTCCAATAAGCATAGTTATTCCCATCAAAGTGAGGAGGAATAATAAGAGAATGTCCATGTTCCATGACAATAGGGGTCAAGGATCAGCTCAGTAATCAAAAGATCAACAACAAGAGAGTAACCCGCTCTGATACCACTTGATAGGTTTTAGACTCTTTAAAAATACAATTGGATTAACCTAGGTAATTAGCCAAGTTGTTACTTAGTCTAAATTCCAAATCTAGGTTATCACAATCAAACAATCATATCATGCATAAGCAGTGGAAAAATAAATAACACAATGATATGATCATCTAGGAAACCAAATTGGTAAAACCTTGTAGAGGATTTAACCTAGCTATCCTCAAGGTAAACCTGAATCCACTATGAAAGAATCGAAGTTGTTCAACAGGACTTAAACCACGTGCAAGCTCCGAAACCACGGACTCCTTCTTTCTTGGATTCTCTAGCAAGTACAAGCACACCCGCTTATGTTTCATTAAGCTCCTATGGCAGCAACTGAGTGACCATCAAGCTCTTGAAGAAATCTCCTTCTTGATAATCCTAAGCTTGTGTAAAGGAAAGCTTCTCACAGATCTCACAAGAGATTCACACAAACAACAACATGAGCAACACAAAAACGTAGCTAGGGTTTGCCTTTTATACCTGGGGCAAATTAGAAAACCCTAAACATTTTAAAACAAAATTAGGACTGAGTTGGAATTCTACAGAAAATGCATTTGACCCAATTTTCGATTGATTGAGCTTAAGCTTCGATCGATCGAACCAGGCCGAGAAGCATAAATGAATCCTACAATAGCTTATTCCAACTTTACATAAATGAACCAACTTTGAGCAAGTCTAAACGCGACTAAACATATTGTTTTGATCATGGTTTTCCAACAATACACATTAAAGTTCTAAATACATAAAATCCTAAGTTTTTAGAACCTAACACAAAGAATGGAGAATAGGAGGATTGATTCACTTGGAACTTCTTTTTTTTAATAAAATTAAATATAAAAAGGCCAAAATTACCATATCCATGACTAATTTTTTATTTTTGTATTTATATTAAATGACAAGTAGCAACCAAGGTCTCTTATGTCTTGATTTTCTGCCACGTCTAATGACAAAATTATTATTGTTGTAACCAAATTTCTTTCACTGTGCTTTTTTTTTTTTTTTTTGGGCTAAACCCGAATGTGCTATTAAATCTTATGTGGTAATTGGGTTTAAGTATGCTCGTTCAAGTCAAATACATATGATTTGGATCTGAAGAAAAGGCTAAAGAGCGACAGAGTTTCCAATTTAATTGAGGATGAAAAAAAAAAGTAATTGAATGTGATTTTTTGTAGGGATTATCTTGTCCCAATTTATTTATGTTTTTGAAAAAATTTCTTTGTAGGAGGTTTCTTTCTTTCTTTTTCTTTTTTTTTTTTTTTGGTTTTTTGTTTTTGGTTTTTTTGTTTTTGTGTTGTATAAGAGGTTAGAATTCTTTATATGATGCTTGCTCTTTTTTACTAGAATTAATGCAAGTGAATTGTTCTATTCTTTTGGTAGCCTGCAAATCATCCTTATATCCTTTTATTTGATTACTATCTAAGAAGCACAAACACTTCATATGGAGTGCTGGATCGATATTAGACATTGGATACATCTGGGAAATTTTTGCATGCATGTCTGATCCTTTCCTTTTTTTTTTTTTTTTGAAAAATTGTGGGACAAGACTGTGACATAGGAGAGACACTTCTCTTTGTCCTGCTTGACCTACTCGGTAAAGCAAGGGTGAGTTTAGACTCCTTTGTGAAGTAAGGATGGAAGTTATAATTCATGATATTTAATAATTGGAACTATTCCTTAATATATTTTTAGTTATTTGCTTTTCCATTGTTTTTGTAGCCTACATTGAATAATCTATATATACAAATTTTAGTGTTTTCTCTATGCACTTAAAATTTTTTTTTTAACAATAATGAATAAAAAAATATTGTGATATAGATTTTGAAAGGTTATAAATTCAAAATTTCATAGAAGAAGTTATCTACCAAATGTTTTGAACTTAAACCTTACTTAAGAGTTTTACTTTTAAAGTTCCAACATAGAAGGGGATATAGCTCAAATAGTAGAGCAGCAAACACCTTACTTGAAGATATGACGATCGACACCTTTCATCTCCATTAGTTTCTCCCTTTATTTTTTTTCTTTTAATTTTAGTTTTTATAATAAAAAATTGTCTAATATTTGTTAACTGAATATTTGCTAAATTTTTTTTAGTTATCTACTTTTTATTTTATTTTTTGGTAGACCAAATTGGATATTTATTAATTGGATATTTACAAAATATTAAAGGAAATGTAGCTAAAATGTAGAGTAGTGAACATGCTATTTAAAGGTATGAGCTTGCATCTCAATTCATTTTTCTTTTTCTTTTCTTTTTTTTTTTCAGTTTTTTTCTTAAAAAAATGGTTTATCTTGATTAGTTGGACTTTTTCTAAATATCTTTTTTATTTTTTGTTTTTTTTTTCTTTGTCGCCAAAACTGACCAGTACAGGTAAAATTTAATGAGTTTCTCTATAGTCTATACAATAGTAAACTTGCAGTTTGAAGGTACAAGAATTGATACTTTGCATCTCCATTCATTTTATTTTTTCCCTTCATTAATTTCTCAATTAGTTCCATTATTTTCACTAGAAGTGAAACTGATCTATTTGTATGCTTCACAAATGGTTGAATTTTTTATTTTTATTTTAGACTACCATAGTGTCGGATGCCTTCAACAAACCCAATCCTCCTATGTTTAAAACAACAACCATATTTGTTTTTAGAACAATAGCAGGAGCACTCTCATATTCATTTCCAAATAACACAAAATAGGGCAAAATTAGCCACTCTTCCATTAAAAATTTTAAACCACTTCTACTAATATGTCCAAAATTACTCCCTCTTCCTCGCTTCATCATTCTCTCTCTTCTTTTTTTAGATTATTCTAATATGGTGTAGTGTAAAATAGAGAATGGGATGTAAAGTGGATTGTTAAAGTTATAATGTAAATAAAATACTAAATTTTTGGTGATGCAAATGCAAAATTCTTCTTCACTTTTTTTTCTTTTTTTTTTTTGTTGCATTATAGAATGTTGCTACAGTCTTGACAAGTAATTAATTATAAATATGAAGTGTATGATATATAGATGTATGTATTTATGCAGATTCTTATTTGAAAAGAACATTTGTAGATTGTCTGTATAAATTGCATTAAAAACATCCACTTCGTTTGAAGTTTAAAACTAATTTCTCTGACATAAACATCAAACAAGTATTCCTTTTGTTTTTGAATAACCAAGCCTTAGAGATCCAATATTTTCATAATACTGTTTGGTATGTTACAAACCACAAACATAATTTTTTTTTTGAGATCACAGAGAGTTACAAATTCTCCAATTGCTAATGTCTAAGTGAATTCAAAATATAGATGGTATTGATGTATTATTTACATCTTTTATATTTAAATTGGAAGTTTATTGAACTCATATGATGTCCTACACAAAATGAAGTTGAGATTTATAAAAGCACTATGTATGTATATGGCAAAAAGCATAGCTTTAGACAACGAGAGAATGCAAAAATATTATGGAAAGTGTTGAACGCTATGTACTTATGTTTATTCGCACATACAACGAAGCAAGTTTGAGAAAACTGTATCCTAGTAACTTTGTATGAATTTCAAAAGTGGACTCACTATATAATAATAATATAATTGTATATGATATAAAAATGATATATTATACTATTCAATAATGTTCATAAAATAAGTTGTTACCCATTAAGACATTAAAGTAAATTGAAAATTGAAAATTAAAAATAAAAATTTAAATCTATAAATTAGGACAAACATTTCATTTTTAGCTATAACTATTTGTAGTTACAACTTTAAAATGTCATATGTTTTATTAAAAAAAAAAGAAAAAAGAAAAGGCTATGAATACATGCGCATGGTGCACGTGACTAGGCTAGTAAACAATACCATTATCTTTACTTCCAAAAAATTTCAGATTTATGCCGGATTTTCCGGGATTTAGAATTTTGGTGCTTTTATGGAATTCTAATTTATCTTCCTATAAGTATCCTATAAAAGTTTCATTTGATAATATGTATTGGAAGAGGCTACATCCAGCAAACCTTGAAATTGTATTATGATAGCCTCAGTGATTTTTGAGATGAGAAACACAATTATAGTTAGTAGATGCAGAGGAGGAGTAAGAGGAGGGCTAGACGAAGGAGCAAAATATTCAAGAGGCAAAGAAGACAAGAAGAAGAAAATACCTATGAAGTTGATGCGTGTTGATGTGATCGGATCAATGAATTACCAAAATCTTTTGAAGTTGAGGTATATCTAAACAATAAACATTTCAAGTCATCTATGTTTTTTTCTCTATTGTTAACACACACACTCCGGTGGGTTCTAAACTGATGGCCTCACCATCTACCCAAAATCTTGAGAGGAAGTGCCATTTGAACCAAAACTCCTTGGCCCTTTCAAGTCATTAATTAATATAAATATGCAAAAGAGGAAGTTGAACCTTAAATCCCTAAAATGGTTAATGATCTAACATGTGGTTATGCGATCTTTTCATTATTTCTAAATGATTGTTTTTTGCACTATAAACCTTCTAATTCACTATACATAAACTACTCTTCTTCTCCCACTTTCTTTTTTTTTTTCTTCTCTCAAGTTTGTGCCTTTCTCCTTGTTTATCTATCCTCATCTCCATTCTTCCATCTTCTTTAACAAAGTTAGATTATCAAAAAATCTTCTTTAACAAAGTTTTGAACAATGCAAATTAAAAAGAAAGATGGAGTGGGTGAAACGTGAAAGCATCTCATGCCATACAATTTGGACCATATATAGTAGCCTTGCAGCACTATTTAGAATTTAGATGTACATAGGCTTGTATATTTACACACATCCATGTAATTATTAATCGAAAACTTTTTCTTGCACTTTTTTTTTCTCCTTTTGGATTATCGTTTCAAACTTCAATTTTATTCCAAAATTAGTATGCATAACATAATTGATTAGTTGGCTTTAGTTGGACAAATTTTTAACTTTATATCACTAATACATATGTCAATCCTATCTTTTTTAATTAGTATGAATATCGTTAGTTGAAAGTTAAGTTGTCTCCATAGATTAAAGTGTTCGGATTGTTGAGTTTGTTATGTAGGATGAAGAAGAGGAGAAAATGGAAAAACATCATTCGATGTTAAAACTGAAAAAAAAAAAAAAGAAAAAAAAAAGAGTTAAAAAGGAAATATTTATTTTAATTTGAAAAAATTACACTTCACTACCATAAACTATGCACCCTAAACTATTCGAATACACACTTTGTAGTTTCCACCCTAAACTATCATACTTAAAACACTTTGCATCCCGGTATTACTTTTGCTGTTATATTTAACAAAATGCTACTGCACATAACAAGCAAATGCATCTTGCTTAAGTGTAACAAGCTTAAAAGACTAAAACACCCTACTTCAAAATCAATTAAAACAAAATTCAATTTTTTTTACGTCTCTCTCCCCCTTTCTTGTGCGTGCAGCCTCTTCCCTAAATCTAGATTTTTATAAACCCTAAATCCCCTAATTGAAAATTGCTTCTGCTTCCAACAGATTTCATGCAAAATCTATTCGGATATCTGAGAAGTCTTGTCTTGTTGAAACAAAGAAGGTTAAGTTAGTTGATGAAGAGTTTCTAACTGATTTTGTTTTGCATGATGAAAATGGTGTCCCGCAGCCCCTTGAGATGTTGGAATTTGATGACATGTTTGTCTTTGGTCTTATATTGCCTCTTGAGGAAAGTTCAGACAAAGAAAAGGAAAAGGAAATCAGATGTAAGGGCTTTAGACGGTTAGAATCATGGGACATCTCTGGCTATGAAGATGGTTCTTCGGTGATATGGCTTTCTATTGATATTGCTGTTTATCATTGCCTTAGACTTGCCAGTAGCTACAAGAAATTTTATGATCATTTTTTTGAAGAGGCCTATGCTTGTGTAGAAGTCTATAAAAGGCTATCAAGATCTTCTGGAGGTAACCCTGACTCTACTTTGGATGAATTTTTCTTGCCAAAGTTGTTTGTTTAATGAGTGGAAACAAGCACTTTTTTCCCCCAAATATTTAGAACAACTAAAAAGGATGTGAAAAAAATTGTGTTTTGTTTTAATTGATTTTGAAGTAGGGTGTTTTAGTGGTTTAAATTTGTTCCACCTAAGCAAGATAGTAACACTATTAAACATAATAGCAAAAGTAACACCGGGTGCAAAGAATAATAGTTTAGGGTGCAAAGTATGCGTTTGAATAGTTTAGGGTCCAAAGTGTAGCTTATTGCATAATTCAAGGTGATAAAATGTAATTTCTACTTTTAATTTATTTATCACATTATTGATGTGACTCTAATCAATTCATTGTCATAGTTTGTATATATGTTGTTTTAAAATTGTTAGTGGCTATAACTCTTCTAGACATTAACCTATGGAATTAATAAAGAGATTTGAATAAACGAGAGGAAACTTATCCACCTTTTTGATAGCTCCATTTTCTGGATCATAGAGACATTCGTAGAAGAAAATGTGCTCAAAGATAGCAGGGCTGCTGTCCAAAGATGGGGATATATTTCTGCTTCCTAAGTTCAAAATTTCGTTATATTGCTGTAAGATGTATTTACAATTCTTATTCACTGTAAGGGAAATCTTGGGTAAGAAAAAAGCAGTTCATACACATTGGAAAAATCTTAGTTTTGATTTCTCAGAACTCTTCACACCACAAAAAATCATGGTGTTCTAAACAGGCCATCATTTGTGTAAAATTGGATGCTCTCTTGGTGGATTCCTACTTAAGGGGAACATGTGAGTCGAATCTTCAACTTCAAGTTGAACATGTGATTTTATCTATAGCTAGCTTCTCAATATGTGATTGCATGTTATTGCAAACTAAGCATGAAATCACATATTCTCATCTTCAAGTTTCTTTTCATCATGTGCACTTGAAGAGGCTTCAACTACCAAGCCTTTAAATTGTATGGTTATGCCTTTAATGGTTTTTTAGATGAGAAACACAATTACAGTTAGTAGAGGAAGATGAGGAGGAAAAGAAGAACAAGAAATAAATACTTATTAAGCTAATAATAAATATTAATGTAATCAAATCAGTGAATTACCAGAATGTATATCCATATTTTCAATTCATGGTTATAGTATGGCATTAGTCCTCATCTGTTATCTAATCAACATTCTTCAAAGGATTCTCTAGCAACGAGGAATGAGGCAATTCAAACTGGTATTTAGTAAATATAGATATTGCATACTAGGTAGTAATTGTTTGAGTTGTAGAATTATTATCTTGCATATTATATATATATATATATATAAGTGTGTGTGTGTGTTTGTGTGCGCGCACGCATGAGAGAGAGAGAGGGATAAATGTAAGAGTTTTTTGAGATATTAACAAACAATTGTTTAATCCTAAACTGTAATTTACACTTTCACATATTTTTCTTTCTAATAAATTTGCTATATAACTAATTTATAAAATCAATATTAACTATTGCACAATCTTCTATGTTGAGCACTCTAAAAAGGCTAAAAAATGTGAAAGTGAGGTGGTTAAATAATTTAGTTTAGAATCAATTATAAATAATTTTAATATAATAAAACATCAAGATGTAACTTTATTATGTTAAAAGCTAATCTATAAAATAAAATATTGTTTTGGGTATGAATTTTTTTTTATCTAATTTTTTTTTTTTTAAAATACTTAGTTTGACTCTTTAAATAAATTCTGAATTCTGCCACTACGTATAATATTAATAGGTGCCTTAGCTAGAAAACTATTGTAAGGGTTTTTTTTTTTTTTTTTTTTTTTTTTTTTTTTTTTTTTTTAAGGGCACATAGCAGAGGAAAAGCATGCTAATTTTTATTTTTAAAATTTGCTTGATGGGTTTGTGAGAGGTTAAATGGCAAATAACTTAGTTGGAGGGGAATGCTTGGAAAGGGCCCACTCTCTTTCTATCAAAATGAAAAACATCATTGATGTTGCTTATCTTTTTTATTTTCACTCTTAATGGCTTTGTATTTTATCATTAGAAACCATAAGTATTACTCCATTTCTTCCCCACCCCCCAAAAAAGTTGTTTTTCCTACCTCCGTAAAAAAATACTTAATAAATCAACACTGTTGTATCATTTTTGCAAGGTTGATCCTCGTGAGGAAATATGATGATTACTGACTAGATTGTTTGTGTGTTAATTTACTTTTTTTTTTTTTTTTTTTTTGGTTGAGAAAAATGCGTTAATTTACAGGAGTTAAGTGTTCTCCGACCCTGACAAAGTTGATGAGATCTCGAGATCTCATCTCATAAAATGCAAGAAGATGAGAACACGTTGTGCTTAACAGATAGATGTTATTATTATTATTATTATGCAGTGGCAATCGCAGAATTCTAATTTTCTAGCTCTGGCAGTGGCGATGGCAGCTAGCTCTGCTCAATTGTGTGAATTCAATCACTCTGTAGTGTCAGTAGTAAAGACTCAGGAGATGCCACCCAATCAAATGGTACTACAATTAGTACAATGCTTCACAGCTTAGGCGTTAGGTTTCACATTTATTTGTTTAGGTGGGAGTGGGAATTATTTGGTCAAAGATTATATTGCAGCACTCAAGCTCGCCAAACACTGTGGAGACCAATTATATTATGTTACCCTCGCTCTTATAATGAAGCTAAAGTCACACAAAAACCTTCTAAATGAGAGGACGATCAATTATATTTTATAGATATTAACAGTCATTAGCATTGAGCAACGTCCTTCTTGAAAAGGACGAACAGATTCTAATTTCTCTCTAGAAATGGCAATCTAAGTGCCATGTCCTAATTTGCTAAATTTAATTTAAGGGATCAAGATAATTAGCATTAAATAATGATTGATTCCAATTTAATGAAAAAGGGCTATGTGTCATGGAAGAATGTTTATTCAACATACATGATATTTCTTTTTGAGCACAAGTGGTTTACACATTGCATTAGCAAGAGCTCATAAGTCTCATATGTGTAAAGACTTAAGAGAGTTTTTAAGCTAAGACATTCTCTTTTGGTGATTACTCTCATGTGTTCTAACCTCATTTGAGAGACTTTTTACTTTCTAGTGCGCTAAAAAGAACATAAGTGTGGCCCTAAATCTTGACCCAGCTGTGGGCCCTAATTTTTCGTATTATAGGGTTCAAGTTGGCAAATTTTGTCAATTGCATGGGCCATAAGAGTTCTGTGCTTAAATTACTGGTGATGATGTTATGGGCTTATTTTTATTTTGTTGACAATTCTCTCATTGAAGCCATTATCACTTCAGGCATTGCTTATAAGCCATTATTTGAATTACCTACGAGAAATATTGCCAATTATTAAATCGCAATGTTTTCTCTCACTGAAACAAATTTTGTTTCAGATTCTTTTGCATTCATAATAGTATACCATAAAAAATGAAAAGAAAAAAAAAAACACTTATTAACAAAAAGCGGCAATTTTGGTTTCAGATTCTATTGCATTTATATGCAAATTTGTTGTAGCAAAAAAAAAAAAAAAAAAAAAAAAAGGGAAATTTTTTTTATAATTTTTTTGCATTGAAATAGAAGGGGAAAAAAAGAGTGATGGTTGAGTAGAAGAATAGAAAAAAAAGAGGCATAATCTCGCTTGTTTAACTCCAATTTTGTTCATTGCAAGCCTTTTTTGTATAGGTATCTTGATTTGATATGGAGAAGAATAGCATTCTATTATTTATACATCACCAGCACAAAATTATGCTACGAGGTTTTTTCAAAACTATAAAGAAGAAGCTAATCCATTTTTTACAAACTCACACACTTACCTAAGTTTTTTTTAGAAATGAAAGGAAGAGGGAGTGGTTGAAAATTTTAGAGAGATGTTACCTAAGGAAAAACTAGAGAGAGAAGCAAGAGAGAGAGAGAGAATTCCTAGTCTAGAGAATTTTTGTAGGCTTTTTGTGTGTGTATCTAATCTATTT
Source organism: Quercus robur (assembly GCF_932294415.1). Classification (NCBI taxonomy): domain Eukaryota; kingdom Viridiplantae; phylum Streptophyta; class Magnoliopsida; order Fagales; family Fagaceae; genus Quercus; species Quercus robur. The sequence goes on from NC_065537.1 coordinate 4,911,743, forward strand.
TTCCAAAAAAAGGGGGGGGGGGGGGGGGGGTGGGGTGGGGGCGGTTTATAAGAGGGGAAAACCAAATGGATGTGTTTCTGCACATCTCCACATAGCCGCCACATGGTGACATGCGGCCATGTGGGTTGTGTTGCACAACACCCCATTTGGCGTCTCCTAATTCCACTCCAAGCTTAAATATTTCTAGTAGCTTAACAAGCCATAAATGAGCTTTTATTTAGAATACTAGTGTTATACTAAGGCGGTTAGGTATATAATAATATATGTATGAATGTAGTGGTTGTGTTTGTGGGGTATTGAAAAGCAAGTAACCATGGTGCACTCTTGGTGTATGCTCGTGGAGTGTGGAGGTAATGACTGAAGTTCAAATCTTCAAGAAAGAATTTCATAAACATGTACATTTTAAAAATTTTTTATTTATGAAATACACGTATACATTTAGATTAAGCTATGCCCCATAAAAAAGAGAGACGGGAGAATGCATTTAAAAAGGAGTGCTGAGGGGGCCTAAAGAAAAAGGTTTTGCAATGTAAGCACAGTCATGTTTGAAGTCAGTGAAAATTTTAGGTGAGTTTACATAAATTCATATAAACTTGATGTGATATTGTAATTGATTTTATTAGGTTGGATTTATTTGGAGTTTCTGACAAGGGTTTTCTGCATAAATTTTTGTGTTCTTGGGTGTGATTGGTAGTTTAGATTGGTATTTTTCGTTATAATAGTTTTTAGAGATTGATTAAAATTGTTAGTTTTTTTTTTTAATTTTTTTTTTATGGGAGATTAAAATTGTTAGTTGATTATCTTAATCCTCATTGACGCCTGAAAATACCATTTTGTCTATGCAAAACATACTCAATGTCATATTGTCATGTGCTATATGTCTTAATCCTCTTTTCTTTGTGGGTGTTTTTTTTTCTTAATACCCTTTGTGTTACATGTTTTGTATCATTTTTGGATCTTCAAAAGATGTAATTCAAATATATATATTTTTTTCCAATAAGAACTACTACCATCAAATATGGTCGTTACCTCAAAAATCCTGGAAATATTGATCAACAAATCCTCCAAAATGACTGGGAAAATGATCCTATCCATTTATCTTAAATTGAACTTTGGGATTATCTAAAAAAAAAAATGAATTTTTATTTTTTACTAAAATTCACAGATCACCATGTTTATTTTTTTAATGGAGTTTTACACTTTATAGCATATTCTCATTACCGTAGATTCATTTTGGCCTTTGACGTCAATGATGAGAAATTCCGGGAGACAATACTTCCACGGAATTATTTAGTTTGAGTATCTCTATTTGAGCATAAAAAACTTGCAGTATTCAGGGGACTTGGTGATGATGGATGGATGGATGAGTGCCGCATATGGGTGATGAGGGACTATAGTGTTGTTGAGACTTACACAGCTAATCCCATGAATAAACCATCTCTATTTGTTTTACTTGATGAATAAACCATAAGGCGGTCATTTTTCTCAAATGCTTATTTATAGGTCAGTTGTTGTATCGAGTGAAGCTGTTGGGAAGTTTTTATATCTATGTTATTGCTGTGTTTCCTTTCCTTTTCCTTTTGTAGGCATGAAAGTTTTGCTTTTATGTAGAAGGACAAAATCAGTTTTGTAGTTGTCTATTATTTATAAACTATTTTTTGGGTCTAGAACGTTGTGCTCGTTCTAAACATGGCAATGTCATGGTGAAAAACACGTCTAGCCAACAAAATCTTGCTTCATTGATTATAACATAAAGATTATGGGTTTGGAATCAAGTTAGCAATTGAAATTTGCTCCCCATGAAACAAAAGAAAAATTTCATTAACCCATGCTTGTTAATCTTAACAAAGAAAGTTGGAATTCCCAATGTTCAGAAGTCAGCTCTAACTAATTCAATCCATCAAATTTTATCATCTTCTTTCCTGGTAAGATTTTATCATGTTTTTCTATATTATAGTTAGATGTCATTGTCTTGAATTGGAACTGTGGAAGGTTGTTAAAATATAATGTTTACTGGGTTTAATATAATTTCCCCAAAAAAGTATAGATTATTTGATGTTATTCTCTGCATTGGGCATTATGATGTTACGATTTGAATTGGGTCTAAACACCTGCTTCCACTAGAGTTCTTTGCTTTCTTCCATTGCTATTTCTTATATTTTATACTCTCCAAATTTGTTTGTCAGACAATTCTCTCATGCTTTAATACTGGTTCATATTTGTCTTTCTAAATTGAGTGAATGAATCAATAGCCACCGGGGGGCCAATGGCCTCCCAAAATTTGTTTTTAAAAAATTATTACTATATATATAGGTATTAATTTTAGTAATTTTGTTTTATAAAATTACATTTCACTCCTCTTAAAAATATCTTTAATTCTTTTTTATAATATTTTTACAAATGGTAGAGATAGCAAATTCTTATTGGTTTGCATCTGGGCCCACTTAAATAACTTTTTTTACATAACAATAACCACTAACCACATTAGCAATTTATAAAAAACGTTTGCAATTCTAGCATTTTCCTCCTTTTAAAGGCTTATAAAAAATTTATAACTCTAAAATTTTAAAAAATATATATAAGCCTAAAAAAATTTGCCTATCAACAAAAATTACTAATATCAACCAAAAAAAAAAAAAACATTAAGCCCAATCAGCCAATTTTACCCAAAAGAAACAACTTGACCTTTTAAAAGTTTTTAAACAAAATATTTTTTCCTTACATAGCAGTACACATCAAAGACAACTCAAAATAATAAAATAAAAAATCCGAAGCAGCTAAACAGCAGAAGTGGAGGTTGAAGCCATCGCACGTAGCTAATAACAAAGTTACCTCCTAAATTCCAAGTTCGGGCTCCATCCCTGAGCGAAGATTATAGAAGAGAAGAGGAGAATTTTTTAATGAGTTTTAAAATGTTATTTATATCCTAAATTCTTATCTTGTCTTTTCTGATAAGTATGTATTCTGATTATGGAATATATATATATATATATATTTTTTTTTTTTGGGTGCTAAATTATGGAATAAATAGTTTAGATTGTTAGATTACTTGCACTTTGATTAGTGCCAACAAATATTAGGTTGTAGATTTTCTCTCTCAAACTGTTATGGTTATTTTATATTTACTTGATGTTTATGACATGCATTAATTGGAATTTATTCATTGTACTAATAAACTTCAAATTAATAAGTAAATTTTTTTCTCACGTAGGTCTCTCTAAAGAGGCCTAGGTCGATGAAACCTATTAACGTATATTATATTATGGGCTTTAGGCCCAGTTAGTTTACTTGTATAGCACACTTGTACTTGTATTACACTTTACTTGTACCGCACACATATGCTTACTTGTACTGCACACATATGCCTCCTATATAAAGACACTCATGTATATTCTTTGATTATGAAATACAATACAGTCATTCAGTATTTCTAACATGGTATCAGAGTCACTGCTCTGACCTTTTCTTAGCAGTCTTGTCTTTATTGGTGTTACTGCACTCTCAACATCGCTTCTACCATCACAACAGTCACCACAGCCTCTCACTATTGAACCTCTGACATCTTGCAGCCATTATCTTCGAGTTCCGGACCTGCAGCCGTTGTCGTTGAGGAGTCCAACACCACACAGATTACTGCACATGTCATCCCGCCTCGAATATTGCTCCAATCATATTTCTGGAGGTATCACTGAGATCGTCTTGAAACGATCTACCTGTTGGTGAAAGCCTCGCAGACATCGGAGCCGGCACGCGCCCTCAAGCGCCGCTTGAAGTTTCTGCGTCAGCGCTCCATGCGCCACACGCGCCATCCTAAGTTCAAGTTGACGTCATGGGTGACATCATCTACACCACGTCAGCCCTAGCTGCATCAGCATCCACTCATCTGCTGATGTCAGCACCACGTCATCTGCTAACCGTTGACCGTTGACTTTGACCGTTGATTTTTCTCCAGGGTTAACTTTTCCAGTCCAGGTTCTCCTTACCCAGTTTTTTGCATAGATTTCATTTTTGCAGTTTGTTTTTACATATTGTGTCTCTAAATGGACAATAATGATGTTTTTCTTCCTCGCCTCATCAATACTATATTGGTGGAGAACAAGAATTACTTATCTTGGTCTTAAGTTATGCGTAGTTTTCTTAAGGGTCACATGCTCTAGCATTACTGTACTGGTGCAGTCACCATTCCTATCAAGGGAGCAAGTGAAGAAGATGCTGCCTTCTTTGGTCACGGATCCATGAAATATCAGTTAGTGGTTGAATTGCATCAACTCAGGCAAGAACTAGGGCAATCCATCAATGACTACTATGATTAGCGTCGCTTCATTTGGGACCAAATTGACCTTTCTGATCCAACTTAGGTATGCTCAAAGGATGCTCAGCAATATGCTTTCATTAGAGATGAATTTCGCCTTTATGAATTCCTAATGTCACTTCACAAGGACTTTGAGCCCATTTGAGGTCATCTCCTAAATCGCAGTCCTGCTCCCTCTCTTGATACTGCTGTGAATGAGTTGGTTAGAGAATAAGCTCGCCTTGCAACCCTTCAAGCTCAGAATAAGCTCAGAATAAGCTCAGTTTTTGGCTATTACTCCTTCTGTTCCAATCATAGAGCAACCTTAGCAATCAAGTGATTCCTCTGGCTCTAGCAATCGTCACAAGTAGACCAATAAAAAGTTCTACAATTATTGCAAGCATCCTGGCCACACCATTGAGAATTGTTACCATCGTAACAAATCTACTACTACTGTTGCTAACACTGAGCCTACTCCGCCGATGGCTTCCATTTCAGCTGAGTCCCAATCTTCTAGATCCACTATCAACCTCTCCCCCACTGAACTACAAGAGATCATAGCTCAAGCTGTTCGTATGGCTGGTAATGCATCTCTTTCGACTGCTCTCTCAGTTCTACCTGGTAAGTCTCAAACTTGGCTTTTTGATTCTGCTTGTTGCAATCACATGACACCTCACTCGTCCTTATTATCCAAACTTGACCCTACACCACATCCTCTAAATATTCATATAGCTGACGGTTCTACCATGCATGGGAATAGTCTAGGTTTTGTTTCAACCTCTAACCTCTCTGTTCCTGGAGTTTTCCATGTACCTAACCTATCCTATAATTTGTGCTCTATAGGACAATTAGCTGAACTAAGTTATCACCTTATTTTTAACTATTCTGGGTGTATTATGCAGGATCCGAGGACGGGGCAAGAGCTTGGGACCGGTCCTAGAGTTGGGCGTATATTTCTCGTGGACAATCTTCATCTTCCACCTATTGCTCCTATTTCTGTTACTACTGCAGCTGCTGCAGTTTCTTCCTTACCATCTCTCGTACTTTGGCATTCTCGTCTTGGTCATGCTCGATCTTCTCGAGTACAACATTTAGCTTCTAAAGGTCTGTTGGGTTCTGTGTCCAAAGACAATTTTGATTGTATTTCATGTCAATTAGGAAAACAGCCAACTTTGCCTTTCAATAAAAGTGAATCCATTTCTAATAGTATGTTTGAGTTAATTCATTCTGATGTTTAGGGACCTTCTCCTATTGCTAGTATTGGTAGATCTCGATATTTTGTTGTTTTTATTGATAATTATTCTCGTTATAGTTGAATCATTCCTATGAAATCTCATTCTGAAATTTTACCAATATACAGCAACCTTGCAAAAATGGTTGAAACACAATTCTCCAAACGTATCAAAACTTTTCGATCTGATGATGCTCTTAAATATACTAAATATGCGTTTCAAGCTCTGTTATATTCCTGTGGCACTGTACATCATCTAACTTGTCCAGGTACCTCTTAGCAAAATGGTCGAGCCGAAAGAAAACTTCATCATATTCTTGACATTGTTCGTGCTCTTCTTCTTTCTGCCAAAGTTCCTACCCCATTTTGGGGTGAAGTTGCTCTTCATGTTGTTCATGTGATTAATCGCATTCCAAGCACTGTCATCCATAATCAAACTCCGTATGAGCGTCTGTTTGGGTCACCCTTTGACTATCATCACCTTCGCTCCTTTGGATCTGCCTGTTTTGTTCTTCTTCAACATCATGAGCACAACAAACTTGAGCCTCGATCTAGACTTTGTTGTTTCCTTGGTTATGGCGAAACTCAAAAAGGTTATAGGTATTATGATCCTGTCTCTCATCATTTTCGTGTTTCTCGTAATGTTGTCTTTTGGGAACACCGATTGTTTGTTGAACTTTCTCACTTTCGTTCTTCCTTGACTACCTCCTCTGTTTTAGAAATTTTTCCAGATGAGTCTCCTGTTCCTTCTACAAATACTTTTGATCCTCCTTTGGACTTCTCTCTAGATATTTTTTATGCTTCTTCTAGATAGGTCGAAGATGAACAGGTTGATGACGAGCTACCCCACCTTGAGCCTGGGTCCCCTGCTCCTACTCTGCTTGAAGATCCTCCACAAGACATTCCACCTCGCCACTCAACCTGGGTAAGATCCATTCCTTCACATTTACTTGATTATCATTGTTACACTGCCCTTGCTACTCTTCACGAGCCTCAGACCTATCGTGAGGCCTCCACTGACCCTTTATGACAGATTACAATGAAAGAGGAACTTGATGCATTAACCAAAAACCATACTTGGGATCTGGTCACTCTTCTTCCTAGACAGTCTGTGGTTGGCTGTAAGTGGATCTATAAGATCAAGACTCGCTTTGATGGGTCCATTGAGCACTATAAGGCTCGTCTTATTGCAAAAGTTTTTACACAGGAGTATGAGATTGATTATGAAGAGACCTTTGCTCTAGTGGCTCATATCTCATCTGTTCGTGCCCTCTTAGCTGTTGCTGCTGCTAGTAAATGGGATCTTTTTTAGATGGATGTTAAAAATGCATTCCTTAATGAAGATCTGAGTGAAGAAGTCTATATGCAACCTCCTCATGGTATCTCTGTTGAATCAAGCAAGGTTTGTCACCTTCGAGGTGCACTTTATGGCCTTAAACAAGCTCCACGAGCTTGGTTTGCCAAGTTCAGCTCCACTATCTTTCGCTTGGGTTACACTGCCAGTCCTTATGATTTTGCCTTATTTCTTCGTCGTACTGATAAAGGCACCATTTTACTTCTTCTATATGTTGATGATATGATCATAACTAGTAATGACCTCAGTGACATTCAAGAACTCAAGGATTTTCTTAGTCAGCAATTTGAGATGAAAGATCTTAAACATCTCAGCTACTTCTTGGGTCTTGAAATTACTCATTCCATAGATGGTCTTTATATTACTCAAGCCAAGTATGCTTTTGACCTTTTGTCTCGAGCTAGACTCACTGACAGCAAAACTATTGACACTCCAGTTGAGCTTAATGCGCATTTAACACCCTCGAGGGGAAACCATTGTATAATCCTTCTCTTTACAGACGATTGGTTGGCAGCCTAGTTTATCTCACAATTACTCGTCCAGACATCTCTTATGCTATTCATTAGGTGAGCCAATATCTGTCTGCTCCATGATCAATTCACTATGCTGCTGTTCTGCGCATTCTTCAATACTTGAAAGGCACTCTCTTCCATGACCTTTTCTACTAAGCTCAGTCTCCTCATGTACTTCGTGCATTCTATGATACTGATTGGGCAAGGTTATTGCAGGTCCACTAATTGCAGGTCTACTACAGGTTATTGCTTTCTCCTTGGTTCTTCATTGATGTCTTGGCGAAGTAAGAAACAAACTTTCGTGGCCCCCTCCAGTACTGAAGCAGAATATTGTGCTCTTGCCGATACCACATCTGAGCTCCTTTGGCTACGATGGCTTCTTAAGGATTTGGGTGTGTCCACATCCTCTGCTACTCCCCTTTATTGTGACAACCAAAGTACCATTCATATTGCTCACAATGATGTCTTCCATGAATGAACTAAACACATCGAGATTGTTTGTCATTTTATCCGTTATCATCTTCTCCATGGTGCTTTCAAGCTTTTCTCTGTCTCTTCCAAAGATCAACTTGCAAATATCTTCACCAACTCACTTCCTAAGGGACGCACTCGTGATTTGGTTGACAACCTCAAGCTGGTCTCACATCCACCTTGAGTTTGAGGAGGGCTGTTAACGTATAATATGTTATGGTTTTTAGGCCCAGCTAGTTTACTTGTATAGTACACTTGTACTTGTACTACACTTTACTTATACCACACACATATACTTACTTGTACTGCACACATATGTCTCCCATATAAAGGCACTCATGTATATTCTTTGATTATGAAATACAATACAATCATTTAGTATTTCTAACAAAACCCATGCCTCTATTTGTCGAATAGAGCTTCTTTTTCCCCTGGTGGTAACTCGGTTTTTCTCCTAGTTTTTTTCCACATAACTCTTCATACATTGCAGCAATATATAGTCATAATCATGAAATGCTTTTATCAAAAGATTATTATATCGCTGAGGTAGGCCTACCCCACCACATGGCAGGTTATCATTTCAATGTTTTATTTTATTCATTCGCTAAGTAAAATTTTATTTTTATTTTTTATTTTTTCTATTTAGAGATCCTTGGATTTGTGATCCAATTTACCTAAAAGTTAATCTTAACTCAGCGCAATAGAGAAAGGTTTGAAATTGCAGATCATGCTTTGATCATGATAATTCTTTTTTGATAATTCGATAGTTACAATAAGGGAGGAGGATTTGAAGCTTAAATATCTCAATTTAAAACACTAGGAGATTTGAGCTATTCAACTCTTAACTTGATCATCACATTTTGTTAGTTTATGAATTTAGTTATTGATATAATGCTTTTGCTTTAAGCTGTTCACATTTGGGAGAAATTGGTGCTTCAATGTGTATTCATTGTTGTTCATGTGACTTGAACTCATTCTTGAGAATCATTCATTCTTGCTCATGTGATTGCTCTCCCATGTTTAACCATAAATTTCATGGATGGTTGACAATTATATGGCATTGAAGTGCAAAACAAAATCCTTGGGGTAAAAAAAGCATTGTATTTTTGGTGTCTCTATTGCAGAGGTAATACTTTGTGAGAAGCCAATTCATGAGTTATTAATATAATAATAAAGGACACCATGTAATCCAAAATTTTAGACCAATGTGATTTGGTCCAATTATGTTATATTAACCACTAACCCTTGTCATTATTATTTCAATTGAATCATCACTTATAAGTATAAATCCAATAGTACCATCGTGCATGATAGGATTCAATGGAGTATGATTTTTTTTTTTAGGTTCCTTTAGACATATGCACAATTTGAACCCATAAGGCTCAGCCAAAACCGAATATTAGAATTCAGCAACAAACATCACTGGCAGCTATTACCAAATTGTCTTCGACCATTTTGGTAATTACAACTACTAAAGGGCACTCGATGGTGATGGCTTTGTTGTACTTGAGGTTTGACTTCAGTTTCTTTTGATGGTAACTATGTTAATTATTGAAGACAAGCGAATGCCCCTCAACAAGCATAGGGCCTCATCTCCTTTAGTAAAGATTAATCTACCAGCATGAGTTAAATTTGGCCGGGAACCTGCCTCATTCTCCTGGTTTGACCATGGTATACCTATAAAAAAAGATTCAATACCTATTACGCGGTTTTACAAGAGATTTAAGTATTGTAAGAGAGAAAATGCATATATCTAATATATTATCAATCAACACAAATCAATACTTATCTCATATAAGTGGCATATTTTTATTTATGAAAATTACACGGATATGTGTAAATCAAAAGGTTTAAGAGTTAAATGTTGTTTCTAGTGCAAAATGTATTGTTCCACAATATAAAAATCTATCACTAAAAATAATGCAAAGATAGCATATACACATGGTAGATTATGAATCTTTGAAAGTTCAAAAACGTGTACAAAAACACTTTTGAACATTTAGACCCCCAAAAAACCAATTTAATCAACACACGCAATATGTTAAACAATAGTGTGCGGAAACTTAACATATGCTATAACATGGTATTGATTAAACAACTATCTAAGCCACAACAAAATAAACCACAGCAGATAATGTAAAGGCAGAGATAGAGAGGAAGGAAGATGCAAACACAGCGATAACACCAGATATGTTATCGAAGAGGAAACCGAAGACCTCGGCGAAAAACCTCTCCGCCGCCCTCCAAGCGGTAATCAATCCACTAGAAAATACAGTTGGGATACAAGGACAGCAATAGACCCTCCAAGCCTAATCTACCCAATGCACCTAAGCCCTCCAAGCTTCTTGCTCCAACGAGGTTGCGCCGAACCTTTTTCTTTTCTAGCTTTCCGGATTCCGCTACTTCACCGTAGCATCAACCAACAAATATTGGCTCCTTCCTAACTGCTTCCCAGAACTCCAAACGACTGTCTCACAGAGATGATAATGGTGAGAACCAGGTTTGGTATAAAGGCCTCTCAAGGATTTGACAATGGAGAGGAAGAGAGTGAGGGAATTTGATGAGACTCTAAGGTAGAGATTGTGGGTGAAACAATCTAGTTTTTCTTTAGGGTTTCTCTCTCAAAATTCTCTCTGGAAGCTCTCTTTCAATCGTGGGTTAAAAGGGTATTTATACTGAAGAGGAGTGGAATGCGAAACGTCAGGTTTTTCCAAAACAGGGGTGGCTCGCGGCTTGACCTCGCGGCTTGACTAAGTCGCGAGTTCCAGTCGCGAGTTAACCGTATGGCCAGTTGTCCTGTTTTGTCCTGTAGTGCTCCAGCTAGCATGACTGTTCATCTTCCAGCATGCTTGGCACGTGTGCAGATTCTGGCGGGTTGAAGCCGCGAGTCCAGTCGCGAGTCCCAGCCGCGACTCTCTGTTTTCTTGCACACTCTTGAGCAATCTTCACACTATCTCACTCACTACCCTTACAACAATCCCACCTAAATACAGGGTTACTAAATGCTGAATTACAAGCAAATTTGGCACGGAATAAAGCCAATTAGATGGTTGAATAAATTCAACCTTACAATCTCCCCCTTTGGCTATTCCGTGACAAAACCCTAAAACAGACTCTAGACTTAACATGTGAGTTGGGAACAGTTGATCAAAACTCACTCACACCTAATTCTAGAAGCTGTGAAGCACTTGAATCATATGAACATAAACTCCTGAAACACAACAATACACCATGATCATTGTAAGCAGAAAATTATTAATGCATATGAAACAGGCAAAAAGAGATCAAGCATAAGATGGAGTTAATGAACAAACCATGGCTTGATCAACCAAGTGAACACCACAAGGTAGTGATCACAGTGTTCATTCACACTTGGAATGAACACAAAGACATACAAGTTAACAAGCACGAGGCAAGACACTTGTATGCTCAACACTCAACCAATGCATAGCACACAAGGCATATGCATCTAGGAACAATCCTACAAGGGCACAAGAGTGACAGTACATAAACCACAATGCTGAACATTTAGATTTAAAATACTGATTTCACATAGCATAAAGGCTGCACTTAAGCATGGTACATACCACAAGGCCTACAAACTATGCATAAAACATAAACCCTCAAAGCTTACAAAAGCATATGGGTACAAATCACATTATATTGAATAAAAACTTAAACAATATAAACTAAAAGTGCTTAAAGTTTCTCCCCTTCAAAATGATGAGAAGTTGTGATGCACTTGGAACATATATACTTGTAACCTGAAACACTTGCACAAAACACATTAGACCCTCAAGGTAAAGCAAGTAATAAATGACAAGTATAATATAACAAGTATAGAAATGACTACAATGATCACATAGCAAAGCAAATGATCATCTGAACATGCATTCAATGAAGCATAATAACATAGGGATATATGCATGTCCAAAGCACAAACATGATGCAATGAGAACAGCAAAGCATAACACAAAGCACCATAAAGCCAACAAGAAAACAAACAGAACAAGGTTTTCTAGTTAACACAATGTCTTCTCCCCCTTGGTATATGCATCTCCCCTATGGAATATCTCTCCCCCTACAAATGTGCATGAGAAATAGAATTTCTCCCCCTAAGGATGTGCACAAGAGTCATATAGAAATGACAAAATACTCCGAAACATACTCTAGAGTATACTCTCCCCCTTTTTGTCAGGAATAGACAAAGGGTCAAGAAGAAACGAGGGCAAGAGATGAAGGTATGAACAATGCTAATGATGCATGAGGGGTGCAAGATGAATGAGAAAATGAAGCTCAAACCTAAGACAAAGTAACATGCTACAAAGCATAAGGTAAGCATGACATGCTAGGATGAAACAGCAAGGTCAAGACCAATGCATGACAAGGGTAGCAAAGGTGTGTGCAAGAGGTGGCTAAGTGCAATGCATGACCAATGCATGAAAAATGCACATGTGGGGCAAGGTGTGTTAAATACACAACCAATAAACCAAACATGTTCCTAAAGAGGAAACATGAGAAACCCCAAAGTTTGGTACTCATCGGAGTCCAAACAAGCGAGAAAATGTCTAAGAGGCATTTTATCAAACACCTAACATGCACACTATGAACAATAATGTGAAACAATGCATGAACATCATGAAATCTACCCTTAATACATGTTCTTTCTGCCACAAGGGGCCAACATCCAATGCAAATCAACAGAAGAAACCAATCCCATGAAGAAATTTGGCAAAAATTAAGTTTTCCCAACCCCTATGATAAAAATCCCAACCAAGAGCACAAAACTCTCCAAAACATAATCTAAGGATCAAAATCAATGAAAAGAGTTTATAATTACCTTAGAGATGTTAATGGATTGAAAAACCATTCAAATTGGTTGGGTTTTGATGTAAAAATATTGAAAGAGGGGTTTTAGAGAGGATGGGAGAGGTTTAAAACAAGTTTCCCACAAAAAGCCCTTTAAAAAACTGTTTCTGGGCGTTTCGCGACTGGGCGAGTCGCGAGGTTCAGTCGCGAGCAAGCCGCGAGTTTCAGCCGCGAGCCGCGAGTTTCAGCCGCGAAAATCTTCGTGAGTCGCGAGTGAGCCGCGAGCAAGCCGCGAGTGAGTCGCCAAAAGCTTCTGGATGAGCTCGCGACTGGAGTTTCGCGACTGGCGAGTCGCCAGTTGAGCCGCGAAAAACTCTGACACCTGTTTTTCAATTCAGAACATGTTTAAATATTGAAAAACAAAGTAAGCACTAAACATAAACACAAAAAGTGATAAAAATCACTTCCAAAAAACATATAAAATGATCAAAAATCTTTTTGGATTAATCCATATAAGATTGAGCACATACACATCACATTTAGACAAGTACAATCTAACAAATGAATAAGACATTCATTGAACATAAGGCAAGTATGTTATGTGTGTGTATCAAGTGTGGAATAGTCCTTAGTCTAGAATGAAGCTTCAATGATCAATTCAATCAAGTCATACACAACTAGTACTAAGTCAAGTGGTATATCTCAATTATAGAAGTGAACATATATGACCTCCCACAAGAAAATGATTACATAAGATTGAAGCTTTTCATTTGGCTTCTTACAATTCATATCATTTGATCATTTTGAATCAATACAACTCATTTTGAGCAATACATCTCATTTTTGAGATTGATGCCTGAAATTTTTGATATTTCAATTTGATGAACAAGCCTTTGGCTTTTTGGGCATCATACATTTTCATATAAGTCGCTTTCCCTTTTTCCTAGTCGAATACTAGTATGTGCGACGGCTTTTGCAGCTCATTATCTCTTTTCATTTTGAGATTTACATTTATTGAGCTCTTTAAGCAATAAAGATAAAAGAGTGGGAAGAGATATAAGCACAAGTCTACGCATGTATCAAAACCAACATGACTATTGACAAATCGTTCATGACAAGCTTGAAGATCGATTTACAACAATCACACAAAGATGTCAAGATTTTTCCCACAAAGATATAAGTGCAAAAATAACAAGCTAAGCTCAAAAATGCACAAAGCCATTTGTACAAAGGTACAAGGCCAAACTCACATGTGATATGTGCTCAAACATATACGATCAAACTTTTTGAATTTTTCACTTTTTATGTGGTTTTGGATTTTTACTCACACAAAATAGAAACAAAAAAGTAAGATCAAAAACAAAACAATGCATACAAATAAATGCAAGATGCACAAAATGCATGAAGATATGACATTTAATGCATGAAGGGTCCTACAAAGATCGAAAGAATTAGATCAAGGACCAAAAGAGCAAAAGCTCAACCATAGGAACCCTTCCTCATCCAAACGGAATGATTGTTTGGAATGAGTGTCTCAAGAGAAGCGAGACGAGGGTTGGAAGAATAAGAACCGGAGATGCACATAGTCAAGGAGTTAAGAGCATTAAACATTTTCTTTAACAACATGCTATTTTCACTCAAATCCAGTTTACTCTTTTTAGCACAACTTCCAAAAAGCTCAAGTTTCTCTTTTCTTTTGATTCTCTTAAGAGTTTGAAACTTAGAGCAATGAGGTCTTAGATGACCAAAGGCACCACAATGGTGACAAATAATGTGTTTAGGTCCACTAGGCTTTTTGGGAATGGATCTAGAAACATGGTTTTGTTCCCTCTTCAACTTATGACATTGAGGTCTTATATGACCAATCACACCACAATGGTGGCAAGTTGGAACAAACTTAGATCCATCCAAAGCCTTAGGTTGAGACCTAAACAAAGGCTTTGACTTAACAGCCTTTCTCTCCACCTTTTGATTTCTTTTATGTGGAGGAAGGTACACCGATTTGTCCTTTAAGGTAGAACACACACTAGGCACAAAATCGGGTACCACAACATGATTGCAACAAACATTATCATCCTTTTTAACAATAGGTTCAGCAATCAAACACTTGGCATGCATCTTAAGAGATTCATTTTCACATTTAAGATCATCAACAAGTTTGTTAGACAAAACAAGTTTAGCATCCAAGTCCATATTCAAACATTCAAACTCTTTCAGCTTTTCAAGAGAAATTTCAGCAAGTTTTTTATATTTCTCAACCAATTTGTTGGATTCATTGAGCTTAGCAATCAAATCATCCTTTTCACAAAATAACTTGCTCAAATTCTTTTGAAACTTCTTAGCATTTTTCTTGAAGAGTTTGTCAACAACACCCATAGATTTAAATAACATGTCATCACACTTATGAGGATTAACACTCATAGAGGCATTTTCACAAACACGTGGCATGTTACATTCATCACCAACCAAATCATGCAAAGAGTCATACAAAGCACAATCCATGGCAAATAAACACAAGGGGTCAAGGATCACACTTAGGTATTTAAACCACAACAAGTGTACCCGCTCTGATACCAATTGAAAGTTCAAAAACGTGTACAAAAACACTTTTGAACGTTTAGACCCCCAAAAAACCAATTTAATCAACACACGCAATATGTTAAACAATAGTGTGCGGAAACTTAACATATGCTATAACATGGTATTGATTAAACAACTATCTAAGCCACAACAAAATAAACCACAGCAGATAATGTAAAGGCAGAGATAGAGAGGAAGGAAGATGCAAACACAGCGATAACACCAGATATGTTATCGAAGAGGAAACCGAAGACCTCGGCGAAAAACCTCTCCGCCGCCCTCCAAGCGGTAATCAATCCACTAGAAAATACAGTTGGGATACAAGGACAGCAATAGACCCTCCAAGCCTAATCTACCCAATGCACCTAAGCCCTCCAAGCTTCTTGCTCCAACGAGGTTGCGCCGAACCTTTTTCTTTTCTAGCTTTCCGGATTCCGCTACTTCACCGTAGCATCAACCAACAAATATTGGCTCCTTCCTAACTGCTTCCCAGAACTCCAAACGACTGTCTCACAGAGATGATAATGGTGAGAACCAGGTTTGGTATAAAGGCCTCTCAAGGATTTGACAATGGAGAGGAAGAGAGTGAGGGAATTTGATGAGACTCTAAGGTAGAGATTGTGGGTGAAACAATCTAGTTTTTCTTTAGGGTTTCTCTCTCAAAATTCTCTCTGGAAGCTCTCTTTCAATCGTGGGTTAAAAGGGTATTTATACTGAAGAGGAGTGGAATGCGAAACGTCAGGTTTTTCCAAAACAGGGGTGGCTCGCGGCTTGACCTCGCGGCTTGACTAAGTCGCGAGTTCCAGTCGCGAGTTAACCGTATGGCCAGTTGTCCTGTTTTGTCCTGTAGTGCTCCAGCTAGCATGACTGTTCATCTTCCAGCATGCTTGGCACGTGTGCAGATTCTGGCGGGTTGAAGCCGCGAGTCCAGTCGCGAGTCCCAGCCGCGACTCTCTGTTTTCTTGCACACTCTTGAGCAATCTTCACACTATCTCACTCACTACCCTTACAACAATCCCACCTAAATACAGGGTTACTAAATGCTGAATTACAAGCAAATTTGGCACGGAATAAAGCCAATTAGATGGTTGAATAAATTCAACCTTACAATCTTGTTAGGGTTTTAAAGGTCACTTTCTCTCAACTTAATTCCCTTCTTTTAAAATTATATAGATGAATTGAAAAGGTCGAGCCTTGCCCCAAATGGCACCTCCCATTCTCACAAGGGTGGATTGATGGAGAGACCATATTTTCAAAATTAAAGGTGTCTACGAGTTGGATCAAGTCAGGTTTGTCTTCAACCCACACCTGGCTTTATTAGATTGGGTGGAGGAAAACTCAACCCACTATTGGCCAATAAGGATTGGTGGATCGGGAACTTCACGGGTAATGGGCGGTTTAATTGATGCCGGCTAATGACGGAGAGATGCGGAGAAGTGCTTAAAACGGCAAAGATTCAGTGGAGATCTCGCCAAATCTGATAAAATCTTGCTAGATTTGGTGAAGATCTCACCAAATTTACGAAGATCTCACTAGATCTATTAGGGATCTAGCTAGATCTGGCAAAGGTCTGATCAAATTTGGTTGATCTCCATTAGATTTGACTATTTTTTTTCGAATCAAGTAAGTTGGATTTTGGTGGAGGAGAACCACCACTCGATTTGCCTAGTTTGAAGGCGAACACCTGTTGTTAACCACCAGAATTGTTGGATTAGTTGTGAGTGGAGTGGGTCTGTGGACAATCCTATTCAAAACCCACTAGTGCGTGCGTGTCTTTGTTAAAATTGGGGGGAAAAAAAAGAAGAAGAAGAGAAGAAGATGTTAAATCTATAAAAATACCTCCAAAAGATTCTGGTAATTCACAGATCCGATCACATCAACATGTATTAGCTATATAAGTACTTTCTCTTTCTTGTTCTTCCACGTCTCTTAAAGATTCTGCTACTTCTTTTGGCCCCCCTTGTCCTCCTCTTCTGCTACTTCTAACTATATGTGTTTCTCATCTAAAAAATCATTCAGATTATAATCATACAATTCCAAGTTTTGGTAGTTAAAGCCTTCAAATGCACATGATCAAAAGAGACTTTTGTTGGATTTATAGGAGGATGATATAGTTTTTAAGGAAACCAAATTCTATAAAGGCACAAAGAAAACTAAATCGCGGAAAATACAGCATAGAATTTGAAAATTTTTGGAAGTAAATATAATTGGCGTATGCATGCATTACATATGACAAGAACAAATGTCATATTATTATTGGTAGTTGGAGCCCAAGACTATATATATGTTAGGAGGCCAAACTTAGTCCTTATGCATGTGAGTTTAAATGTCTTTTTTTTTTTTTTTTTTTTTTTTTTTTTTTTTTTTTTTTAAATATGACGTTTTAAAGTCATAACTCATAATCGCAAATAATTATAGTTAAACATAAAATGTATCCTTTTGTGGAAATGAAATTTGAATTTACATGATGTTTTTTATTTGTTTTATTGATAAATTACTCTTAAGTCTCAATCAAGTAATATGATTACTTTTGGAAGTATGGAAAAGTGGATACTAATGGGTTCTCTCTCTCTCTCTCTCTCTCTCTCTCTCTCTCTCTCTCTCTCTATATATATATTTATATATGTCTGTATGTGTAAGGTTGAATTTAATCAACCATGTGTTGGCTTTATTTCGTGACAAATTTGCTTGTAATACAGCACTTAGAAACCCTGTATTTAGGTGAGAATCATGTAAGGGTAGTGTGTGAGAGAGTGTGAAGAAATGCTCAAGACAGTGCAGTGAAGTAGAGACTCGCGGCTAGGACTCGCGGGAGGCTCGCGGCTTGCAAGCCGCCAAAAGTTACACACGCCCAGAGCATGCAAGGGAGCTGAACAGTCATGCCAGCGGGAGCACTACAGGACAAAAATCCAGACTGGCCATTCAGCTATCTCGCGGCTTGAACTCGCGACTCAGTCAAGTCGCGAGGTCAAGTCGCCAGCCAGCCCTGTTTTTGGAAAAACTGACTCTTCGCATTCTATTCTCACACCAGTATAAATACCCCTCATTCCCACAAAATAAGTGTGGCTATTCAGAAAGAAAAACCCTAAGAAAGGTTTCTTCAAAACACCCACCCAATTAGAGAGAGCTACTCATTCTTAGAGAGAAACCTTTGTATTCTCTTCTCATTTCCTCTCTCATTGTCATACCTATTGAGAGGAGATTTCTATCCAAACACTACCCACACCAATTTAGAGTGTTGAGTGTTTTTGGAGCTTTGGGAAGCATTGGAAGATGCCAAGGATGGCGGATGCTACGGTCTAGTAGCGGAATCCGGTAAGCTAGAAAAGAAAAAGGTTCGGCGCAACCTCGTTGGAGCAAGAAGCTTGGAGGGCTTAGGTACATCGGGTAGATTAGGCTTGGAGGATCTATTGCTGTTCATGTATCCCAACTACATTTTCTAGTGGATTATTGACCGCTTGGAGGGCGGCGGAGAGGTTTTACACCGAGGGCTTCGGTTTCCTCTTCGATAACACATCGTGTGTTGTCTTTGTGTTTGCATCTCTCTTCCCTTTATCTTTGCCTTTTATTTTCTACTGTGGATGTGATTTATAATTGGCTTAAATTGATTTCCAATTCTGTTTATAGCTTATGTTCAATTTCCGCACACTAGTTGTTTGTCATAAAGCTTGAATTGGTTATTTTGTAATTTGGGGGTCTAAACGTTCAAGGGTGTTTTATACACATATTTGAAATTTCAATTGGTATCAGAGTAGGTACACTTGTTGTGGTTTAAATACCTAAGTGTGATCCTTGACCCCTTGTGTTTATTTGCCATGGATTGTGCTTTGTATGCCTCTTTGCATGATTTGGTTGGTAATGAATGTAACATGCCACGTGTTTGTGAAAATGCCTCTATGAGTGTTAAATCTCATAAGTGTGATGACATGTTATTTGAATCTATGGGTGTTGTTGACAAACTCTTGAAGAAAAATGCTAAGAAGTTTCAAAAGAATTTAAGCAAGTTATTTTGTGAAAAGAATGATTTGATTGCTAAGCTCAATGAATCCAACAAATTGGTTGAGAAATATAAAAAACTTACTGAAGATTCTCTTGAAAAGCTAAAAGAGTTTGAATGTTTGAATATGGACTTGGATGCTAAACTTGTTTTGTCTAACAAACTTATTGATGAGTTAAAATGTGAAAATGAATCTCTTAAGATGCATGCCAAGTGTTTGATTGCTGAACCCATTGATAAAAGGGATGATAATATTTGTTGCAATCATGTTGTGGTACCCGATCTTGTGCCTATTGTGTATTCTACCTCTAAGGACAAATCGGTATACGTTCCTCCACACAAAAGAAATCAAAATGTGGAGAGAAAGGCTGTTAAGTCAAAGCCTCTGTTTAGGTCTCAACCAAAGGTTTTGAATGGATCTAAGTTTGTTCCAACTTGCCACCATTGCGGTGTGATTGGTCATATAAGACCTCAATGTCATAAGTTGAAAAGGGAACAAAACCATGTTGCTAGATCCCTTCCCAAAAAGCCTAGTGGACCTAAACACATTGTTTGTGATCATTGTAGTGCCTTTGGTCATCTTAGACCTCAATGCTCTAAGTTTCATGCTTATAAAAGAATCAAAAAAAAAGAAAAACTTGAGCTATTTGGAAGTTGTGCTAAAAAGAGTAAACCGGTTTTGAGTGAAAATAGCATGTTGTTAAAGAAAATGTTTAATGCTCTAACTCCTTGACTATGTGCATCTCCGGTTCTCATTCTTCCAACCCTCGTCTCACTTCTCTTGAGACACTCATTCCAAACAATCATTCCGTTTGGATGAGGAAGGGTTCCTATGGTTGAGCTTTTGCTCTTTTGGTCCTTGAATCTAATTCTTTTGATCTTTGTAGGACCCTTCATGCATTAAATGTCATATCTTCATGCATTTTGTGCATCTTGCATTTATTTATATGCATTGTTTTGTTTTTTATCTTACTTTTATATTTCAGTTTTGTGTGAGTAAAAAATCCAAAACCACATAAAAAGTGAAAAATTCAATAAGTTTGATCGTATATGTTTGAGCACATATCACATGTGAGTTTGGCCTTGTACCTTTGTACAAATGGCTTTATGTATTTACGAGCTTAGCTTGTTAGTTTTGCACTTATATCTTTGTGGGAAAAATCTTGACATCTTTGTGTGATTGTTGTAAATCGATCTTCAAGCTTGTTATGAATGATTAGTCAATAGTCATGTTGGTTTTGATACATGCGTAGACTTGTGCTTATATCTCTTCCCACTCTTTTATTTTTATTGCTTAAAGAGTTCAATAAATGTAAATCTCAAAATGAAAAGAGATAATGAGCTGCAAAAGCCGTCGCACATACTAGTATTCGACTAGGAAAAAGGGAAAGCGACTTATATGAAAATGTATGGTGCCCAAAAAGCCAAAGGCTTGTTCATCAAATTGAAATATCACAAATTTCAGGCATCAATCTCAAAATGAGTTGTATTGATTCAAAATGATCAAATGATATGAATTGTAAGAAGCCAAATGAAAAGCTTCAATCTTATGTAATCATTTTCTTGTGGGAGGTCATATATGTTCATTTCTATAATTAAGATAGATCACTTGACTTAGTACTAGTTGTATATGACTTGATTGAATTGATCATTGAAGCTTTACTCTAGACTAAGGACTATTCCACATTTGATACACACACACACAACACACATGCCTAATGTTCAATAAATGTCTTATTCATTTGTTAGATTGTACTTGTCTAAATGTGATGTGTGTGCGCTCAATCATATATGGTTCAATCCAAAAAGATTTTTGATAATTTTATATGTTTTTGGAAGTGATTTTTATCATTCTTTGTGTTCATATTTAGTGTTTTCTTTGTTTTTCATTGTTTAACCATGTTCTGTATTGAAAAATAGGTTTTAGAGTTTTTCGCGGCTCAGCTGGCGACTCGTCAGTCGCAAAACCCCAGTCGTGAGCTCATCCAGAAGCTTTTGGCGACTCACTCACGGCTTGCTCGCGACTCACTCGCGACTCACGAAAATTTTCGCGACTGAAACTCGCGACTCGTGGCTTGCTCGCGACTCACTCGCGACTCGCGAAAATTTTCACGACTGAACCTCGCGACTCGCCCAGTCGCGAAACGCCCAGAAATAGCTTTTTAAAGGGCTTTTTGTGGGAAACTTGTTTTAAACCTCTCCCATCCTCTCTAAACCCCCTCTTTCAATATTTTTACATCAAAACCCAACCAATTTGAATGATTTTTCATTCCATTAACATTTCTAAGGTAATTACAGATTCTTTTCATTATTTTTGATCCTTGGATTATGTTTTGGAGAGTTTTGTACTCACCTAATCTACCCAGTGCACCTAAGCCCTCCAAGCTTCTTGCTCCAACGAGGTTGCGCCGAACCTTTTTCTTTTCTAACTTCCCGGATTCCGCTACTAGACCGTAGCATCAACCAATGAAGATTGGTTCCTTCCTAACTGCTTCCCAGAAATCCAAACAGCTCTCTCACAGTAATGATAATGGTGAGAATCAGGTTTGGTATAATGTCTCTCAAGGATTTGACAATGGAGAGGAAGAGAGTTCAGGAATTTGAAGAGACTCTAATGTATAGATTGTGGGTGAATCAATCTTGTTTTTCTTTAGAGTTTCTCTCTCAAAATTCTCTCTGGAAGCTCTCTTACAATCGTGCGTAAAAGGGGTATTTATACTTGAGTGGTAGAGGAATGTGAAACATCAGGTTTTACAAAACAGGGGTGGCTGGCAACTTGACCTCGCGGCTTGACTAAGTCGCGAGATAACCGTATGGCCAGTTGTCCTGTTTTGTCCTGTAGTGCTCCAGCTTGCATGACTGTTCACCTTCCAGCATGCTTGGCACGTGTGCTGCGTCTGGCGGCTTGCAGCCGCGAGTCACCCGTGAGGCCAAGCCGTGAGTCTCTGTTTTCTTGCACACTCTTGAGCAATCTTCACTCTATCTTACTCACTACCCTTACATCAAACCCACCTAAATACAGGGTTACTAAATGCTGAATTACAAGCAAATTTGGCACGGAATAAAGCCAATTAGATGGTTGAATAAATTCAACCTTACAATCTCCCCCTTTGGCTATTCCGTGACAAAACCCTAAAACAGACTCTAGACTTAACATGTGAGTTGGGAACAGTTAAACAAAACTCACTCACACCTAACTCTAGAAGCTGTGAAGCACTTGAATCATATGAACATAATACTCCTAAAACACAACAATACACCATGATCATTGTAAGCAGAAAATTATAAAATGCATATGAAATAGGCAATATGTGATCAAGCAAAGATGGAGTTAAGAAACAAACCATGGCTTGATCAGCCAAGTGAACACCACAAGGTAGTGATCACAGTGCTCATTCACACTTGGAATGAACACAAGGACATACAAGTTAACAAGCACAAGGCAAGATACTTGTATGCTCAACACTCAACCAATGCATAATACACAAGGTATATGCATCTAGGAACAATCCTACAAGGGCACAAGAGTGACAGTACATAAATCAAAATGCAAGACATTTAGATTAAAGTACTGATTTCAACATAGCATAAAGGCTGCATTAAGCAAGGTACATACCATAAAGCCTACAAACTATGCATAAAACATTAACCCTAAAAGCTTACAAAAGCACATGGGTACAAACCACCATATAACAGTTTACAAAGCACAAAATATCAACTTAAACTGAAAACTTAAACTGAAGAAGAATGTAAAGACACTCCCCCTTAGGTAATATCCTCCCCCTCTGATCATGCCTATCACTCCCCCTTTTTGTCATGGAATAGGCTATTCATCCTCTTCCAGCTTTCTCTGAATTTGATCCAATTGAGTTTGAAGAGAGGTAAACTTCATATCCCATCGAGTGCTGTGATGGTGTAGAGAAGCTGTGAGTCCAGACATCTTTGTATTCAACTCGTGGACAGAGGATACAATGCGATCAAGTTTCTCATCAAGGGAGAGAGTGCTGAAATGAGAGCCACTGTGAGATGCAGAAGTTTCTGGTTTGGCTCTCTTCCGACTATGTCCAATGCTTGCATTGAATGTACGCATGTTGATTGGACTTGGTTTTGAGATAGGAGATTCATCTGCCGTTGGATAAATTCCCTTGAGCTTCAAGATCCGTGAAATGAGACAGCAGAAAGGAATGCATATCCGAGACTCAGTTCGAAGAACCGTTTTGCGCAGAACATGAAAGATATGAGCACAGATGTCTATTTCCACATCAGAGATTAGATCATGAAGAAACAAAGCACGTCCGAGGTTCATATACCCAGTGCTTGATAACGGGTACAAATTGTGAAACATCACAATTGTAAGCACTCTCAGTTTTGGAGAAAGAGAGGAAACACTGATGGATTTTCCATTGGGTGAGAACTCCAAGTCTTGACCAAGACTTTCTTTGAGAAGCTCCTCATCAGGACAGAGATCATCATAAACCGGTGAATGTCGGAATATTTTTCTGTTGATGTGAAGGATTTCTGCTAGATATGCAGGAGAGACAGAAAAGCTCTTTTTCCGAACCCAGCACTTAAGTTCATCTTCTTCCACAATTGCATTGGCATAAAATTCTTTTACCAAATCTTCATACGCGTCATCCAGATCAGAGAGAAGGTAATTCCAGTCCTTGTGAGCAAACCATTTCGGAATGTCAGTGTCATGAAGTGAGGACTGATCCACAATTCTTTCTAGTAATGGTGTAGCATTTTGAAAATAATTCTCATGAGACTGATAGGCTGCATAGGATCTGAACTTGTTGGGATCAAATCTCTTTGATGAAGAGCGAGTCTCTTTTGTTTGAGGTGGGTAATCATCAACATCAATTACGGGTTCCTTCCCTTTGGAACTACCTCCTTTTACAGCTGCTTTCTTGAATGGTGACATGTCTAGTCTGTATTATGAACAAGGAAATGACAAATTTGTATACACACACACACACAAAGTGGGGAAATAATGTAATACTGAAGTAATTATATTCATGTAGGGAAAAAAAATCTAGTTCAAAAGCGTGGATAAAATTTAGAAACAAACTTTATTGTAGTCTAATAATAGAATTTCACCAAATTTTTTTTATTGGATGTGAATTTTAACAAATCCACCATTGGATTATATATTTTTTTCTTATATTCTTCATCCTTGCGAAATTGTAGAAGATTAAAGTTCAATAGCTATGTCATCAATCAAATATTTAAATTTTAAGATTTTGTAGTTTAAAATTATGTGTATAAATAAGTTTATAAATCGAATGATAAATAAATCCAATTGGCACAAAACATGACATGTGTGTTAAGAATGAGTCCAAATTTTCTGTCTCACTTTTCCTGTTCCACTTTATGCTCCACCAAAAAAAATTGCCATGTGTTCACCTAATTAATTAAATACTATCATTATTGACTTATTAATACTACCGTTATTAATTAATAGTAGTATTTAATTAATTAGGTGAACACGTGGCAAGTTTTTATTGGTGAAATATAAAGTGGAGCAAGAAAAGTGAGACAGAAGATTTGGACTCGTTAAGAATATAAAGCAAATTCAATCCAACCGTTAGATTAATATATATATATATATATATATATATATATATATGTATATATATTTACATGCAATAATGTTAAAACTTTTAGTGGATGTTGTAACCTTAGGCTACAACAAAGTTTGTAGCCAAATTTTGTCCCAAAAACATTTACTAAATAAGTAAGATTTTTAAGATCAACTTAGTAGGCTCAGCCTTCCGTTTTGTAAATAGTTTTTTTTTTTCCCCTAAAGTCATATATTTTATAGGAGTTCGTAAATGTGACAAGTTTGGAAGCTTGCAACAAAAATATTTTCTTTATTGTCTTGATCTTAACCAAAAAAAAAAAAAAAGAAGGAGGATGCTGAAATTTTAGAATATTTGTGCTTACCATTTTCCATTACCCTATTCAATATCTATTAAGAAAATCGAAATTGATTATGAACATTGGTGCTAAAGATAAGTTTTTTTCAAAGAAAAGGAAAAAATTGATAATGTAGACACCTAGGGTTGTGACTCTGAGTGATTGGACTCAATATATTAGAATTAATGATTAAGTAAATAATTTTTCTAAAAAAAAAATTAAATATATGATTAAATTCACTATTTCTTGCCAACATAAGCTTTTTGGATAATTAGTAATTTATCTTAAAACCAGAGCAAGAAGTCTTGAATTTGATTTTGTCTCCAGTTGACCTTCTATTTGAAATGTTAAAAATTACAAGTGCTTAAATTCATTGCTTAAACTTTTTGGACAATTAATAATTTATTACAATCTATTTGTGTATGTCTTTTGGGATAGTCAATAATTTATTACAATCCATTTGTGTTTGAGTCTGGGAAATGTGAAATAGTGGCTAATGAATGATGGATTTCAGAATAAGAGTAATGTTACCGCCACAAACAATTTTATAACATTTTTACAAAATGTTGATGTAACTAATCTCTTATTGGTTTTCATCTAGGCCCATATTAATATCACTTTTTCATTTACCAATAATTATTCACCACATCAGCAGTTTGTAAAATAATTTTTATGTCTAGCATTATTCTTCGGAATAAATAACAAAGATTAACTTATATTATTACATTTATTTTTACCATCAACATCTTTATCTGTTGGCACCCACACTACATTCTATCAACAGTCAACCTTTCTTTTTAAAAAAAAAAAAATTCCTCATCACTTTATATTGTCGATTCTTTTAGAAATAATTTAACAATTCACAATAATCTAATAAGTTCAAAACAAATAATATGAATGTTTCACATATGATCCCAATGCATTTATGTAAATTTATTTTAATAAAATATAGATATTATTGGTACGTGGATTGAGATTTGGAATACCAAATATTATATTAGAATCTAATTCAATTTTTATTATCCATTTACTAATAACATGTGGATCTCTCTCCAAGATTTTTACTTATTTTGTGTTGGATTGCAGACATCTACTGGAGCAACCGTAGATGATGCATGCTTGTCACGTGCCTGGTAGAAGAATATTCCCAATATATATTCTATTTTTTATGTAAGAGCATCTCCAACAAGCTCTCTAAACCCAAAATTTTGAGAGCAAACCCATAAAAACATGCTCCAGCAGTCTTTCTAATTCACTGGTCATTAGCAAAAATTTGGTTGCTAATGAACAGTAGCTCTCTAAGTCTGATGACCTACTGTTCACGAGTAAAAGAACTAATTCGAATTAAATATTCAACTATCAATTAAAATGTTGAATTTTTACTCAATAATCACAATAGTAACAACAAAACTATTCTAGATCTTTTCTCTCAAACATCTCTAAATTCAGTCTCAATCAAAATACAAACTCAAATCACAATTTTAAAACTAATCAAATTAGAAAAAATAAAAAGAAAAGAAAAGAAAAGAGCAAAGCTGACCCATCTAAGCGTTGGTGGGGAGAAGGACAAGCAGTGGTGGGAGGAGGACAAGCAAAGAATAGGCATGCGTAAATGCCGATTTAAAAGGTTGTCCTCTCTAGCCTTTGTCATCCGCTGACGATCTTTGTTTGTGAGAGAGAGAAAGCTTCTTAAATGTTCTGGAGTAGACGAAGTGGTAGAGAAGAAAAGAAAAAAGAAAAGTGAAGATAGAGATAAGGGAAAGAATACGCATGTGGAGGAGAAAAAAGGAGGAAAAATAAAGAAAAAGAAAAGTGTGGATGAAAAAAAAAGTGATAAGGGAAAAATAAAATAAAGAATAAGAAATTTAAATTGAGAAATGCTACCATAATATTTTCACAATAAATCTTAAGAAATTAACTAATACTGTTGAAAAAAAAAAGATTTAAGTGATGTGTTCTCTCAGTCTTGCTCACTCTGTATACTTCTGTTAGGTTTTCCCAATAAGCCTCTTTGCCTTTGCCTCTCTCAATTATCAAAACCCTAAAAGTCTGAAACCAATCGTTCTCTCTGCCTTTCTAAGTTGTTCTCTCTATATCCCTGATAGTCCACCATAGCCATCTCTCCTACCCATGACTGAACCATTACCCATCATAGCCATCGCAAAATCTCCAATGTCATAGGCCTAGTTATGCAGGTGAGATGCTTTAGATCGGCGTGGGTGGCTCCAGATCAGAGTGGGTGGCTTCAGATTGGCACGGGTGGCTTTAGACCGACGTGGTTGGCTTCAGCTCGATGTGGGGTCGTGGGTGGCCGTGGGGGCGTGCTGTTAGTGGGTGTTTCTGGGTGGTTGGAATTTCAGAGGTGTTTTAATAGAGTATCTGAGTGGTTGGAATTTCAGAGGTGTTTTAATGGAGTTTCGGGGTGGATGGAATAAGGAGGAAGATGATGTATCTTATAAACTTATAATATATATATATATATATATATATATATATTTTTTTTTTTTTTTTTTCTAAATCCGAACTCTATAACTATTAGGACTCTATAACTATATATATAAACCTTTCACGATGCTTTTTTTTTTTTTTTTTCACGGCTGTTTAATTTCTAGGTTTATTGGTATTGCCTTTCTCTTCATTCTTTTCCTCCATTCAAATCAGAGTTAAAGGTATGGTATTTGTTTGCCTCTGTGATAACCTTAGCCTATTTTTAGTGTGGATTTCTTAACTATTTTTTTTTTAATCTGAGTTAAATGTTTTTGTGTGGAAATTGAGCTATTAGTCAATTTGAATTGTTTTTGTGTGGAAACTGAGCTATGGTTTATTTTTTTACACCAGCCTATTTTGTATTCTAGAGTTGATTGAATTTTGTGCTCTCCTTTTTCCCAAATTCTCTGCCTTTCCCCTTTGCCACCATCGACCATCGATCATCTACCTTCTTCAGACCATCGATCTCTTCATCAGACCACCGATGACGACATCGCAACGTCCTTTCCCATTCCCTTTCCCATCGCATTCGATATCTCCTTCCTCAGACCACCAATAAATCACATACTATGCATCTCATGGACTATATGATAATGTCCGAATATTCATGTTACCATTATTTTAGATAATAATAAAACAACTTTATTAATAACAACATTAAGTCATACATAATGTCATATATAATAACATACATAGCATCATACAATAGGATTTAAGGGCACTAATCCTAACGATCTCCCACTTACCCTAAAGACTATTGTGCACTAATCTAACTCCCATTCCCTCTAAATGTGACTCAAAGGTCCTTTGAGGTAAGGCTTTGGTAAAGGAATCTGCTAGATTGTTTGCACTTTCAATCTTTGCAACCTCCACATCTCCACGAGCAACAATGTCTCGAATGATGTGGTACTCTTTCTCAATGTGCTTTCTTTTCTTATGATTCCTTGGATCTTTGGATTGTGCAACAACTCCACTATTGTTGCAAAACAATGTGATGGGAACTTGTTCCATTCTCATTACACCAAGGTCAGAAAGGAATTTCTTGAGCCAGATAGCTTCTTTTGCTGCTTCACAAGTAGCAACATATTCTACCTCCATGGTGGAGTCTGCAATACAAGATTGCTTTACACTCTTCCAAGTTATGGCTCCACCACCCAAGGTGAATACCCATCCTGATGTGGATTTTCTGAAATCTAGATCTGATTAAAAGTCTGAATTTGTATAGCCAATGGGAATCAAATCCTCACAATGGTAAACAAGCATATATTCTCTCATTCTCCGTAGATACTTGAGAATATGCTTTACAGCTTGCCAATGTTTTCGTCTTGGATTTGATTGATATCTGCTGACCATGCCAACTGAATAACAGATATCTGGTCTAGTACAAATCATGGCATACATGAGACTTCCCGCTGTAGAAGCATAAGGAACTTTTCTCATCATATCTACTTCCTCTTGAGTCTTAGGCCTTTGGTCATCAGACAGAGGAACGGCATGTCTGAAAGGAAGTAATCCCTTCTTGGAGTTTTGCATGCTAAACTATTCTAGAACCTTATCTATATATTCAGCTTGTGATAAGCCTAACATCTTATTCTTGCGATCTCGTCAAAGCTTGATCCCTTGAATAAAGTTAGCCTCATCCAAGTCCTTCACATCAAATTGGCTTGACAACAAAACCTTTATTGATGACATTACCCCTACATCATTTCCAATGAGTAGAATATCATCAACACAAAGTACTAGCAACGTTACTATTTTATCTCGATGTCTTTTGTACACACATGGTTCATCAAGATTTTGTTCAAAACCAAATGACTTGGAGGCTGTTTGGATGCTTTTTTTTGGTCACTCAATTTCCGTCACTCATCACTCTTCACTCATAACTCATCACTCATCACTTATTACTCATCACTCATCACTCTAAAATACCATGTTTTTTTGGCACCATCCACAAAATACTATTTGTGGGCCCCATACCTGTCACCCAGTGTAGCTTTTTTTTCTCTTCAGTACCCAAACTCACCGAACCTGGTGAAAAAAAAATAAAAAAAATCCCTGAACTGAAGACCAAACTAGTGAAAGAAAAGAAAAAAGAAGAAGAAGAAACCTAGAACAAACAGAACTGAACCAGTGAAAGAAGAAGAAAAAAAGAAGAAGAAACCCAGAACAGACCGAACCAGTGAAAGAAGAAGAAGAAAAAAAAAAAGAACCGAACAACCAACACAGGAGAAGAAAGGAAAAAAAAAATCAAAAGTGGTCAAAAGGTGCGACTGAGTACTATTTGTGGGTCCCCTATGTGTGTTTAATTACAATATTGCGATTGAGTTATAAGTTATGGAAACTGATGAAAGTTCAAAAACGTGTACAAAACACCTTTGAACGTTTAGACCCCCAAAATACAACTTAACCAATACAAGCAATATGTCAAACAACTAGTGTGCGGAAACTTAACACATGCTATAATATGAAATTGGTTAAAAACTATCTAAGCCATAATAAAATAAAATCACAGCAAATAATATAAAGGCAAAGATAGAGAGGAAGGAAGATGCAAACACAAAGAAAACACGCGATGTGTTATCGAAGAGGAAACCGAAGTCCTCGGCGAAAAACCTCTCCGCCGCCCTCCAAGCGGTAATCAATCCACTAGAAAATACAGTTGGGATACAAGGACAGCAATAGACCCTCCAAGCCTAATCTACCCAGTGCACCTAAGCCCTCCAAGCTTCTTGCTCTAACGAGGTTGCGCCGAACCTTTTTCTTTTCTAGCTTCCCGGATTCCGCTACTAGACCGTAGCATCAACCAATGAAGATTGGTTCCTTCCTAACTGCTTCCCAGAAATCCAAACAACTGTCTCACAGTGAAGATGATGGTGAGAACCAGGTTTGGTATAATGCCTCTCAAGGATTTGACAATGGAGAGGAAGAGAGTAAGGGAATTTGAAGAGACTCTAAGGTATAGATTGTGGGTGAAACAATTTGGTTTTTCTTTAGGGTTTCTCTCTCAAAACTCTCTCTGGAAGCTCTCTTTCAATCGTGGGTAAAAGGGGTATTTATACTGGAGTGGGAGAGGAATGTGAAACGTCAGGTTTTACAAAACAGGGGTGGCTCGCGGCTCGACCTCGCGGCTTGACCAAGTTGCGAGATCCAGTCGCGAGTTAACCATATGGCCAGTTGTCTTGTTTTGTCCTGTAGTGCTCCAGCTAGCATGACTGTTCATCTTCCAGCATGCTTGGCACGTGTGCTGCTTCTGGCGGCTTGCAGCCACGAGTCATCCGCGAGTCCCAGCCGCGAGTCTCTGTTTTCTTGCACACTCTTGAGCAATCTTCACTCTATCTCACTCACTACCCTTACAACAAACCCACCTAAATACAGGGTTACTAAATGCTGAATTACAAGCAAATTTGGCACGGAATAAAGCCAATTAGATGGTTGAATAAATTCAACCTTACAATCTCCCCCTTTGGCTATTCCGTGACACCCTAAAACAGACTCTAGACTTAACATGTGAGTTGGGAACAGTTGAACAAAACTCACTCACACCTAACTCTAGAAACTGTGAAGCACTTGAATCATATGAACATAATACTCCTGAAACACAACAATACACCATGATCATTGTAAGCAGAAAATTATAAATGCATATGAAACAGGCAATATGTGATCAAGCAAAGATGGAGTTAATAAACAAATCATGGCTTGATTAACCAAGTGAACACCACAAGGTAGTGATCACAGTGCTCATTCACACTTGGAATGAACACAAGGACATACAAGTTAACAAGCACAAGGCAAGACACTTGTATGCTCAACACTCAACCAATGCATAACACACAAGGCATATGCATCTAGGAACAATCCTACAAGGGCACAAGAGTGACAGTACATAAACCAAAATGCAGAACATTTAGATTAAAGTACTGATTTCAACATAGCATAAAGACTGTATTAAGCAAGGTACATACCATAAAGCCTACAAACTATGCATAAAACAATAACCCTAAAAGCTTACAAAAGCACATGGGTACAAACACAAAAACATCCTGAATAACATCATCAAAATATATTAAAGTTTAAACCAAGAGTATAAGTAATGAGTTAGAAACAACTATACACAAAATACCCAAAAACATAAGCATATATAAACAAAGTTTCTGAATTTGATAACTTTTACAACTCCCCCTCAACACATTACTCCCCCTTAAGATTTGCTTTTCTGCTTTTCATCATCAATGACATCTCCCCCTTTTTGACCGGAATGGCCAAAGGGTCACTAGTCATGCTGAGTTGTGAAGCTGTCAAGTTTTGCAGACAAGACATCAATCTGGTCTTGCATGGCTCTCATCCTGTCAGAGTGCTCAGTTTGGACTGCCCTGATCCCATCAAGTCTTTCCAGAATGATTTGGAAAGCATCTGGAGGTGTATCTGCAGAAGTTGAAGCTCTGGGTCTTTTGCCACTCCTCCTAGGTGTTGAGGTTGATGCATGCCCTGCTGCGTCTGCTTCAGTCTCCATTGGGACACCCTCTCCTTCATCACCTTCATCTTCTTCTCCCGGAAGCCTAACACTTATCCTTTTGCAGGTAAGCTTGTTAATTGCAGAGGGTGTGGACATGGGACTGATGTCTTGAGGGATTGGAACACCCTTCCTTCTAAAAATCCTCATTAGCAAACTGGGAAAGATCAATTTAGGCCTAGAGGTTGTTCTTGTCTCATCCACAATGGTGTCATATATGTGGGAACTTATGTCTATGAAATTCTTTTCTTTGAGATCCATCAGAAAAACTGCTCTAGCACAATTGATTGTAGTCAATTTCTTAATAGGATAGAGGTTAAACATCATGATTATTGTAAGACACCTCATGTCCACTGGAAAGGCAGTGGTATTCAAACATTTCCCTTCTCTCTGCCCACCTATCCTTTGTTGAACTGTTTCAATAGAAACACTCCTATCCTTGTAATTGATAAATTCTTTATCATCTAATCCTTCAAGCCCTAATGCATCATCTATGACATGAGTATCCAAAACGAATTCTTTACCTCTCACCCAGCAACTTAATTCATTCTCCTTTATCACAGCATTTGAGTAAAATTCCCTAATCAGGGGTTCACACACAACAGGGAAACCACTCAAAAGCTTTTCCCATCCTCTTCCTTCAAAACAGCTTGGAATAAAGGTTTGTCTTAAGTCCTCCAAATCTACAAATCTTTCTTGAATGATTCCTGCATTCAAGAAGTTATCCTTGTATCTCTCAAAGTGATGAACTGACCTAAACAGTTTAGAATCCATTTTTAATCTTTTGTCAGCCTTCTTTGTAGTAGATTTCTTCTTCTGAGGTGAGGGAGCCATCTGTGACAATCAGAAAAGGCCACAACAACATAGAACAATATATGTGCAGAACCAGTCAGTACCATGTAATTAACAAAGAGATATCATCCATACAAATGAACTTTGAACATTTAAACAATAAGCTACTTAGAACAATCACATGGATAAACCAAGCCTAAGATAGGAAACACATGAGCAACATGGAGAAACTATCCTAAAGGCAGATATATGTCATTGAGACATATAATGGAAAGATGATATGATACACAATCAGTATTTTGAGGCTAACAGAATCTCCCAACAGATTAACACAATAGAACAATCACATTCAGCACAGTAAAAACACACAATATCCAACGGAACATTTTGAAACAACACAACAGCTCAAGATCAGATAAAATAAAAGACACACTAAGCTAAGCACAGGATGAAGACCAAAAAGGAAACGACTATCATCAACACAAACTTTAGCAACAGCAACCACACGCTAAGCATGAACAAGGAGCTAAATCCGAAACACAAACCCATTTCAAAATCACAAACATATGCGAAAAATCAAAGGGGAAAAGCACAAAATCAAGTAGAAAAGAGTTCAAAACTGGAAACCCATACCTGTGACTTGAAGATTTTGAGCTACAAGAATGCAACAATGGAGATTGGAAATGGGAGCATGGAGTGTTTGGGAGGGAGATAGTTTAGAGAGAAGATGAACAGTCACAAAAGTTCGAGGGAAAACTGAAAAGTGGTTTAAAAACTGCTCTTGTTTCTGCAAAACACGCGATTTTCGCGACTTGATTAAGTCGCCACACAGTCGCCAGCTCAAGCCGCCAAAGCACTCAAGAACAAAATTTTGAAAAATTTTTCTAAGTGTTTTTCGCGACTGGAAGGTCTACCCGCGAGTGAGTCGCGAGCTGAGCCGCGAAAATCTCTGAGTGAACCTCGCGACTGGACCTTCCACTCGCGAACAAGTCGCCAAAAATGACCAGCGAAGATGCGACTGAGGCTTGCGACTTGACATACCCGCGACTGAGCCGCCAAAACAGGGCAAAACTGGATTTTTGAAATTTTCAGATTTTTCAAATAAAATACTTTCCAAAAACACCTAAAACACTCAAAAAACTTTTTGTGCTTGAATTAACAAAGATTGAGCATGTGAAAACATATTTCATCAAGTACAATCACACAAATGAATATGGCATTTATTGAACATAAACTTGTGTGTTGTGTGTGGATACCAACAATGAGATAGTCCTTCGTCTAATGTGAAGCTTCAATGATCAATTCAACCAAGGCATACACAATTAGCACTAGATCATGTGACCCATCTCAATTATAGAAATATGTATATATGACCTCCCACACAACTTGATAATCATAACTTGGAGCTTATCATTTGACTCCACTTTCAATCATAACATTTGATCTTTTTGATCTTTTGAGGCAATCATCTCTCATTGTGAGAGTGATATATGACATTTCACTTTAAAGAAACAGGCCTTTGGCCTTTTTGAATAAACATTCACTTTAATATAAGGTCGCTTACCCTTTTTCCTAGTCAAATACTAGAATGTGCGACAGGTTTTTGCAGCTCAATATCTCTTTTCATTTGGAGATTTACATTTGGTGAGCTCTTTTTAGCAAAACAAAAATAAAAAGTGGGAAGATATATAGACACAAGTCTATGCATGTCTCAAGATCAACATAACCATTCACTAATCATTCATGACAGGTTTGAAGATCTATTTACAACAATCACATAGATTTCAAGATTTTTCCCACAGTGATATGAGTGCATGAAAAAAAGCAATGCTCGAAAATGCACAAAGCCATTAGCACAAAGGTACAAGGCAAAACAAGTTTTGAGACAAAACTCAACAAAGTCAATCAAGCTTTTTGATTTTCTAATTTTTATGTGATTTTTGGATTTTTGACACAAGAAACAAAAAGATTGATAAAACAAAATTAAAAATATTCACAAGAACACAAGCAAACAACCAACATCAAAAACAGCAAGCAAACCAAACAAACATTGTCGCAAAGCATAGGAAGTATTAATGCATGGACATGTTGTAATGCTTATGCATGAGTACCCTTTTTCACCCACACGTCACTTGCGTTTGGGGTGATTTCCTTATAGGATTGGGTACGGGAGTTAGGGCTTTCAAAACTTCGTGAGAAGCTTTCCAAGCAGTTGGTGAATGCACCAATCATCTTCATCACGTTCATCATTCCGGGATCTCCATTTTGATCTCTAGACTGATCACCTGCCCAAATTCTCCTATCATTTCTGGGTCCTCCTGACCTTTGAGGAGTTGCACTGTTCTTTGCTCTCAGCTTTTGGCAATTTGGTCGAGTATGCCCTTGAAGTCCGCAATAATGGCACACATAAGTTCCTCTAGGACCTCTTTGTGGTCGTGGACGTGACTTGGCACGAGATTCAGACCTGCCCACAGACTGATTACGAGGATTCAGCATCCGTTGGTCCACCACATTCTTCTTCTCTTCCACCTCGAGCTTCACACCAGTAAGGTCAGCTACAACTGGATCTTTGGCCTTTACAAACTTCACTTCTTTAGTGACATTTCCAGATGAACTACTTCCTCCAGTATATCCCAATTCGGATTTGTCTGAAAAGCTCTTTTGAGATGATATAACATCATCTAGCTTCTTGGTGGTGACCCTCTCTATTTTAACATTCGCTTGCACAACCTCATTATCAAGAAATCTCACTTTTGTGTAAGCTTCGGACAACTCACCATTCAGTGTTTCTATCTCACATTTGGCCTCCCTATATTGAATTAGGAGACTTTTGTAGTCCTCCTCAGCCTTCTTCATTTTTCTCACAGCAGCCTTGGCCACCCTTGTGTACTCACCCGACTTCTCCAAGAGTGAGTTATAATTCTCTTGAAGATTTGCTGCGCTTTCATCTTCTTCAGCATCTGATTCTTCAACAATTCCTAGTGATTCATCATCACTATGTTCTCCAAGGTCTCGTACAAGCAGATTTAACTCATCCGAAGACTCAACATGAGCAATAATCATAAAAGCTGAATAGTTCCCTTCTCCATCACAGCTCTCTTCAGATTTTGAGTCAGACGAATCTGAGTCACTCAAGGTCGTGGCATACACCTTGCCTTTCGATTTCAAATAATTCGGACATTCCTTCTTAAAGTGTCCATGCCCGTTACATTCAAAACAAGTGACACCTTGTGTGGGTTGGGATTCTTTTCCATCTTTCTTTTTGAAATCCCTCTTCTCCCTTCCAGAACTTTGGAATTTTCTTTTATCATCAAATTTGCCATAATTTTTGAATTTCAAAAACTTTCTGAAATTTTTGACAAGGTAGGCTACATCTTTGTCAACCACATCTTCTCCCGATGAGTCTTGATCTTCCACCTTCTCATTAATGGTCTTTAGAGTAAGGGATTTACTCTTCCGTTGATTGGGCAGCGACATCTCATAAGTCTGTAGAGAACCAACCAGCTCCTGTACTTTGATGTCATCAAGATCCTTGCTCTCTTCAATTGTTGTCACTTTAGCACGAAAACTTTCCGGCAATGATCGAAGGATCTTCCTTACAATCTTTGAGTCCTCCGTTTTCTCCCCCAAGTTGAACTTACTGACAACCACGTCATTTAGCTTCCCATAGAAAGAGTCAAAAGACTCATCCTCACTCATTTTGAGCTCTTCAAACCGAGTGGTCAGCATTTGTAACTTGGTGTCTTTCACTTTCTTCGTGCCTTCATAAGTGGTTTCCAGAATCTCCCATGCTTCTTTGGCAATGGTAATGTGAGAAATCCTGTGAAATTCATCTGGAGACACACCACAGAAAAAAGCATTGAGTGCTTTACTGTTAGCATTAGATGCAGCAAGTGCTGCCCTATTCCATGTGGATTTGGCTGCCTCAGGTTTGGTCCAACCAATCTCAACAGCATCCCAAACGGATTCATCAATAGAACACAGAAAAGCTCTTATGCGAACCTTCCAAAAAGCATAATTACTACCATCAAAATATGGAGGTGCATTTAGGGATTGAGACCTATCCATCTCAAAAGGGGTCAAGGATCACACAATGGTAATGAAACCAATAGCAGTGTACCTGCTCTGATACCAATTGAAAGTTCAAAAACGTGTACAAAACACCTTTGAACGTTTAGACCCCCAAAATACAACTTAACCAATACAAGCAATATGTCAAACAACTAGTGTGCGGAAACTTAACACATGCTATAATATGAAATTGGTTAAAAACTATCTAAGCCATAATAAAATAAAATCACAGCAGATAATATAAAGGCAAAGATAGAGAGGAAGGAAGATGCAAACACAAAGACAACACGCGATGTGTTATCGAAGAGGAAACCGAAGTCCTCGGCGAAAAACCTCTCCGCCGCCCTCCAAGCGGTAATCAATCCACTAGAAAATACAGTTGGGATACAAGGACAGCAATAGACCCTCCAAGCCTAATCTACCCAGTGCACCTAAGCCCTCCAAGCTTCTTGCTCCAACAAGGTTGCGCCGAACCTTTTTCTTTTCTAGCTTCCCGGATTCCGCTACTAGACCGTAGCATCAACCAATGAAGATTGGTTCCTTCCTAACTGCTTCCCAGAAATCCAAACAACTGTCTCACAGTGAAGATGATGGTGAGAACCAGGTTTGGTATAATGCCTCTCAAGGATTTGACAATGGAGAGGAAGAGAGTAGGGGAATTTGAAGAGACTCTAAGGTATAGATTGTGGGTGAAACAATCTGGTTTTTCTTTAAGGTTTCTCTCTCAAAACTCTCTCTGGAAACTCTCTTTCAATCGTGGGTAAAAGGGGTATTTATACTGGAGTGGGAGAGGAATGTGAAACGTCAGGTTTTACAAAACAGGGGTGACTCGCGGCTTGACCTCGCGGCTTGACCAAGTCGCGAGATCCAGTCGCGAGTTAACCGTATGGCCAGTTGTCCTGTTTTGTCCTGTAGTGCTCCAGCTAGCATGACTGTTCATCTTCCAGCATACTTGGCACGTGTGCTGCTTCTGGCGGCTTGCAGCCGCAAGTCCTAGTCGCGAGTCTCTGTTTTCTTGCACACTCTTGAGCAATCTTCACTCTATCTCACTCACTACCCTTACAACAAACCCACCTAAATACAGGGTTACTAAATGCTGAATTACAAGCAAATTTGGCACGGAATAAAGCCAATTAGATGGTTGAATAAATTCAACCTTACAACTGAAAATAGTCAAAATATGTTTTCAATTTCCATAACTCATAACTCAAAAATCAGAGAATTGAGTGATGGAAATAGAGTTAAGGAAACAGAGTTATCGTATGCCAAACGGATATTGAGTTATGAGTCCCACCATTTTTGAGTTATGGAAACTGAGTTATCATGTGCCAAACAACCTCTTGATTGCTTGATCAAATCTAATGTTCCATGACCTAGATGCTTGCTTAAGTCCATAAATGGACCTTTTCAACTTGCATACCATACGTTCTTGGTTCTTTGCTATGAAACCTTCCGGTTGCATCATATAGATTTCCTTTTCAAGATTGCCATTAAGAAAAGTAGTCTTGACATTCATTTGCCAAATCTCATAATCATAATGAGCAGCAATAGATAAGAGAATTCTGATAGATTTAAACATTGCTATTGGTGAAAAGGTTTCTTTATAATCAATACCTTCATTTTGTGTATATCCTTTCACCACTAGCCTTGCTTTAAAGGTTTCAACCTTTCCATCTATCCCTCTCTTTCTCTTGTAAACCCATTTGCAACCAACAGATTTAATGCCGCTAGGTGCCTTTATAAGATCCCAAACTTGATTGGGATACATGGAATCTAATTCAGATTTCATAGCTTTAACCCAATGATGTGCATCTATATCATTCATTGCCTCTTCATAAGTATAGGGATCCGATTCAGCCTCTTCAGAGATAGCTTCATAAGTTTCTCCTAAACCTATGAATCTTATAGGAGGTCGAGCAATTCTCCCACTACAACGAGACACCTGTGTACTAGACATCTCATGAGTAGTATCTAGTGGTGTATCTAATACAACTACATCATCCCTAGTTTCATCCCTTGGTTGTTCATTTACAGGTTCATTCATTTCAGCCAATACAACTCTACTTCTAGGAGTAAAATTATTCATATAGTCATTTTCCAAGAACTTAGCATTTGTACTAACAAAAACTTTGTTATCCTTATGATTATAGAATAAATAACCCCTAGTTTCTTTTGGATAACCTACAAGCAAACAAACTTCTGATTTTGGTTCCAATTTATCAGGCTTCCCTTTTAACACATGTGCTGGACAACCCCAAATATGGAGATATTTCATACTAGGCTTACGACCACTCCATAATTCCATGGGTGTTTTGGAAACAAATTTTGAAGGAACTAAATTCAAAAGATGTATCGTTGTATTTAAGGCATAACCCCAAAAAGAAATCGGTAAAGTTGAGTGACTCATCATGGACCTAATCATTTCTAAAAAAGTCCTATTCCTTCTTTCTACTACACCATTCTGTTGGGGAGTTCCAGGTGCAGTCAATTGGGATACGGTCCAATTTTGAGTTAAGTAATCCTTAAAATCCCCAAGAAGGTATTCGCCACCACGACCAGATCGAATGGCTTTTATGTGTTT
The DNA here is from genome assembly GCF_932294415.1 of Quercus robur. NCBI lineage: Eukaryota > Viridiplantae > Streptophyta > Magnoliopsida > Fagales > Fagaceae > Quercus > Quercus robur. The sequence continues at coordinate 4,951,348 of NC_065537.1, forward strand.
ACCTAATTGATTCTTAACTTCAGCCCTAAACTCTTTGAATTTTTCAAAGGCCTTGGATTTCCATCTCATTAGGTACACATAACCATATCTTGAGTAATAATCAGTAAAAGTGATGAAGTACTCATAACCTCCTTTTGCTTGGGTTGACATAGGACAACATACATCCGTATGAACTAATTCAAGCAACTCTTGAGCTCTTCTACATTTTGCATTAAAAGGTCGTTTGGTCATTTTGCCTTCCAAACAAGATTCACAAACCGGAAATTCATCAAAGTCTAATGGCTCTAAGAGTCCATCTTTGATTAGTCTTTGAATTCTATTTGGATTAATATGACCCAAATGCAAGTGCCAAAGATATGCATCATTAGTAGAAGGAAACTTTCTCTTTAATGATTTTACATGAGAGTTATTATCTAATTCAGAATTATATAATTCATGCTTATTAGGAGTTAAAATATAAACACCATCCACAATATTGCCAGAATAGATAAATATTTTACCCTTCTTTATTACAACATTGTCTTTAAGGATAACACAATATCCATGTTGACCTAAATAAGTTGCAGAAATTTAATTCCTACGAACATTAGGTACATATAGGCAATCTTCCAACATTAAAACCCTAGACTCAAAGCATAAATTAAACACTCCAATAGCTACAACCGGAATCTTGCTCCCATTAGCCAAAGTAAGAAACGATTCCCCTTCTTTAAGCTTTCTGATCTCCTGGAACCCCTGCAAAGAATTGCAGATATGATTAGTACAACCTGAATCCATACACAAAAGTCTGTGGGATTTTGTACTAAACATATTTCAAGAAGGAATGAACTTTTCATTCCTTTATTATTGGCAGCCCTGAACTTTAGAAAATTCCTCTTCCAATGTCCTTTCTCTCCACAATGGAAACATTTTCCTTTGATCTTCTTTCCTTTGTCGGCAACTCCTAAGGCAATTTGTTTACCATCTAGTTTGGTGAACTCCTTCTTCTTCTTCTTCTTACCCTTGCCTTTCGACTTAGGTTGAGAAGTAGAAGCTTCACCCATATTAGCTTCAACATTAGAAGTACCAAGAATGCCTTCCACCGCTACCAACTAATTCATTAATTCAGACAATGTATAAATCTTCTTGTTCATATTATAGTTAAGTTTGAATTCCTTGAATGATTCTGGTAGTGACTGGAGTATCATATCCTCTTGGGGTTCTCCATCAATATCGGCACATAAAACCTCTAATGTATTCAGATTAGAGATCATTGTAAGACAATGCTCTCTCATTGAACTACCTTCAGTCATTTTGGTATTATCAATTTAGCATATAAGCATATAATATGGAACCTTAATAAAACCATAAAATAATATATGCAACGACAACCCAATCCCATGTTCAAAATTCCTTGGAAGCAAGTAAATTATAAACACTATGATTGATTGAGAACTATTCTCATTATTAGTGTTATCATGATAACTCTTATCAAACACTAATAACATGCCGTATTTACTTTAGGCTCTAAGTAATAATGACATAGCTCCGAAGGTTGGTTAACATTAAACTTAGTCTAGTGTACACCATTGACTGAATTCTATGTGAGTCATTAAGTAACTCCACAGTAGCGTGGTCGTTCTTAACGTAAAAACACATATCATTCATCACTAAGAAGTTTAATCTGTAGTTCCATGAATTAAACACACTCCGAAGGGAGCAAGGCATATACGCCAAGGCGAGGTGGTTAATCATACTACTATAAACCGACAATGGAGGTTGTGAGATCCAACCCTTGTATCTCTCTCCCACTAGATGTTTTAATTTAAAGGTTTTTACTTTGTAAACATGTGTAATCTAATCACATATAGCCTTGCACTTTAAACATTTGAAAACACATAGAAAAAATTCCAAAAATTCCCTTCAGTGACATTTTTACAAGAATGTCACAACTAAGCTCTTCCCGTGAAAATGAGTTAAGGCAAAAAAGTGAAAACACAAAAATCAGGCAGAAACTTTCGCTACTGTCTCGCAACTGTTTCACTAGCTTACTCGCAAAAAGTTTTGTGAAAACACAAAAATCAGACAGAAACTTTCGCTACTGTCTCGCGACTGTTTCACTAGTAAAGCTTACTCGCAAAAAGTTTTGTGAAAACACAAAATTCAAACAAAAACTTTCGCTACTGTCTCATGACTGTTTCGCTAGTAAAGCTTACCCGCCAAAAGTTTTTGTGCTTCAGAGGCATTTTTCGCGAGTAACTTCGCTGGAAGCTAACCCATGAAAAACCCATGTTTTTAATTTTTGAAGGGAAAATTTGAACAGTTTTCAACAGTTTTCATGAATAAACATACACCATATGAACATGATAGATGGAATTTGATATCAAAACTGAATTCCATTGATCCTATAGCCTTAAATTTTAATTCAACATACTTGAATTCAAATTTAAATAACATCATAACATCAATATCAGTTTTCATCAAATCATAGTTTCAACAACCATGCAGAAAATTAAATACCTATAATCTTCTAACATCATGAAACTATTATCTCTAATTCCAAAACTCACAAAATATGTTCTATAGATTGGAAATTGAAGACCACACTGATACCATTTGATGGATATCATGTACGCAACGGAAGAAATTAACGGATCTATTTCATTCACAATTGATAACATGCACTATGTAAGTTTCAGAATTTAAGAATAAGAAAGTGTACCTTGGTGCGATGAAATTCAAAACCAAAGATCAGAAGTTCTTGAGAACAATTTCAATCTTCACTCTAATTCCACTTGTGCCCAAGCAGTGTGGTCTCTCAATCAGTTGTATGTTCTAGAGAGAATGAATGAGTGTCCTACACTCACATACATACCATTTCATGTTCATATTAAATTCTGTATGTTTCTCTCAATATTACTGATTATCTAATTGGGCTAGCCTTGTGGGCTTTTCCAATTGGGCTTAGTATGTCGATTGGAGTGGGACCAAAAGAGAACAAATAAGACACTAGCTCCAATGGGCTTTGGGCTTTTTTGTCAACTCTTGATAAGTCCAAAGTTACCATTAATTATATTTAACACCACTATATAAATATAATTACACTCTTGGCCTTATTAATAAATTACATACTAAGACCTTATTGTACATGCAACCCCTTCATAAAATATTCGTAGTAATGCAAAGTCATGAATGTGGATTGTCACTTTGTAAATTACTACATCTTAATCCTTAAGTACCCAGTTTAATCCTTTTACGTTATTCATCATATATTTATGAAATTCAACTTCATAAATATATACTTTAGTAATTTCTTATCAAAGTGGTTAGGCCTAACTCTCTAAATAACAAACCCATTAAACTTATCTCAAGGGAATATTTTGTATCTCCATTAAGAGACTATGAATTCCATCTTGAGAATATATGTTCCATTAACACTAAATGTGACTGCCTAACATACTGAGGTATTGGCCGTTATCTTAGATCTCACTTCTAATATATCAAAACAATCTACACTCCATGATCAGGTCCATTATTCTCTCAGGATTAAGAGTTCATGTAAATATAAGTCGTGAGATTTATTATTCATTTGACAGTCCTTAGGAGAATAATAAATCTTACAGTGGTCCAATTCAATATGTTTTAACTCTTAAAACATATCAACACATTAACTAGAAGATTTCACTTCCATGATCAAAGACAAATCGTCTTAGTTGATATGTTATAGTCTTCGCAAATGAAATGCCCAATTTCATCACCGACTATGAACTAAAATTCTGAGTTTACAAAGAACCTGTGATTTATATCTTCTGTGACTTTTCACATAAATCACATACTATGCATCTCATGGACTATATGATAATGTCCAAATATTCATGTTACCATTATTTTAGATAATAATAAAACAACTTTATTAATAACAACATTTAGTCATAGATAATGTCCTATATAATAACATACATAGCATCATACAATAGGATTTAAGGGCACTATAAAGTTATGATTTACAAATATGAATTTTGTTGGCTTTTATTACATGCCAAATTTGATTGTAATTATACTCAATCTCTTGTACCCTGTACTTATTGTGGGATTTAATTGTAAGGGTTGTGTGTTAGAGAGAGAGAGTGTGAAGACTTAAAAAATTGAAGTCAGAAGATTTCTCATGAGTAGCTAGTGACTAAGCATCTCGCGAAGTGAAGCATATGCCTTGCACATGATTGGAATGTGAAGAATCAGTACAGATGGAGACAGCTATGTTTCGCGAGTATCTCGCGGGTAAGGCCTTCCGAGGAGACACCCGCGAAACATTCCGTTCTACCAGACTGTACTATCTATTACACACTTTCTATACCCACACTATATATACGCACATTACCCACAAATGATAAGGAGTACTTCTGAGAAAAAACCCTAGCCAAACACCTTGAGAGTTAGAGATTGTTATACCCACAATCCTCTACACTATAGCTTGTGGATTTTCCTCAACTCCTACCTCTCCATTTCATATCATTGAGAGGTTAATAGCCCAAACACTTACCACACCCTTTCAGAGTGTCAAGTAAGGTTTTGGTGCTACTGGGAAGTATTGGAAGAAGCCAAGGATGACAGATGCAACATGGAGCTTGTTGCGGGATCTGGAGAGCTAGACAAGACACGGTTTCGAGAAGCCTTGTTAGAGTAGGAGCTTGGAAGGCTTAGGTACAGCAGGTAGATTAGGCTTGGAGGATCTCTTTCTAACCCTTGTATCCCAACTGATTATCTAGTAGATCGAATACCGTTTGGAGGGCGGTGGAGAGGTTTTTCGTTGAGTTCTTCGGTTTCCTCTTCTATAACACATTGGCAGTGTCTTCACAAATCACTGCATTGTCTTCATAGATCAACAACTTGTCCATGAAACAGGGATCAGATTCAGAGTTTAATCAGTTCTAGCCTCTTTGGCCATTCTGGTCAAAAAAGGGGAGAAAATTTTGAGGGGGAGCTTGCACATTTGAGGGGGAGCAGAGCACTGACATAGCTTAGGCTTAGAAACTTTGGTTCATACAAGCGGTTTAGTTTTATTTTTGTTTTAGTTTAAACTGTTTCAGCATTTATAACTCTTGTATAGTTGCTTTTGCTTATTGTTATTACAGCTTTCATTTAAAGCTTTAGTACTCTGGTTTTAATTTCAGTCTTTATTCAGTATGTTTGTGAATATCTCAATGCTTTGTAGCATTTTTCTTTGTACTTTTAGATATTGATAATTTGTCTTGAGTACTTCACACTTGTGCCCCAGTAGGATCTTGTTCCTAGATGCATATACTTCATGTATTTTGCATTGGTCGTGTGTTGGACATACAAGTGATCATCAGTGATTGCTCTTTGTTTGTATGTCCGGATGAACACTTATTTTCTAAATGCTCATTGTAGTCATTCTTCAATGATTGAACTTGTTTGATCAAGTTTTTGTTTACATGATATCTAATGTTTACATACTTGATCGCACTATGTTTGCTCATGTTCATACTGTTAGGTTCTAAAAACTTAGGTATTTATGTATTTAGAACTCTAATGTGTATTGTTAGCAAACTATGATCAAAACAATGTGTTTAGAAGTGTTTTAGTCTTGCTCAAAGTTGGACATTTTATATAAAGTTGGAATTGAGCTAATGCAGAAAGTATTATGCATTTCGGCCTGGCATGATCAATCGAAACTTAGGCTCGATCGATTGAATCTCGGGCAGAATGTTTTTTTCCGCAGATTTCCAACTCAGACCTAGTTGTTTAAAACATTTTAGAGTTTTCTAATTTGTCCTAAGTATAAAAGACAAACCCTAGCCACGTTTTAATGTTGCTCATATTGCTGTTTGTGTAAATCTCTTGTGAGATCTAGAAGAGCTTTCCTTTACACAAACTTAGGGTTTTCAAGGAGAAGATATTATCTACACCTTGATGATCAACTCGGTTGCTGCCATTGAAAGTTAAAGAAAACATAAGCGGGTGTGCTTGTATCTGGTGGTGAATCCAAGAAAGAAGGAGTCTGTGGATTTAGAGCTTGCACGTGGTTGTGTCTGTAAGTTCTACTGGTTGATAGCAATAAGAACTTAATGGCTCTTAAGTCAGTTGATGATGTTGAAGGTGGTGGATTTGACGATGAGCTCTTTGCTACAGTGATTACTTACATTGCCAAGAACTTTAGAAACTTTCTCAGGAATAGTAACATAAAGGCAAGAGGCACGAACACTGCTGAACTTAGAAACTTTAGGAAGCATGATCCCACTAAGGTTAACAATAATGATAAACCTAGAGAAAAAATAGGTCAATCTTCTAATAATTCTTTGGGTTCTCAATGTTTTGGATGTCAAGGGTACGGTCACATGAAATCTGAATGTCCTACCTATTTGAAGTCTAAGGGTAAGGCTATGGCTGTAACCCTTAGTGATGGTGAAATTTCTGATAATGAGTCTGATTGTGATGAGGATGGAAACTTCATTGCTTTCACTGTACTGCTGTAGTCAATGAGAGCACATCTGTTGAAGAGAACCCTTCTGATGGGGAACTCTCTGAAGATGCAGATCTTCAAAAGGCCTATAATAAACTTTGCAAAGTTGCTACAAAGGATGCTATGAATGTTGAACTTGGCCTGAAGAAAATTGAATCTCTTGAGCTTGATAAGAAGAATTTACTTGTAAAATTGTTTGATGCTAATGAACTTTTGAACAATGTGAAAACTGAGAATATACTTTTGCTTGATAAAGTTAAATATTTGGAACTTGATTTATCTGTTGCTAGATCTGCTAGTTCTAAACTTGATCAAATGTTGAGTGTTCAAAAGTCTCCTTCTAACAAATCTGGATTAGGTTATGTTGAAAGCATCTCTGTGTCTGCTCCCCATTCCACAAACTTTTTCCCTTTATCTTCTTCTAAACCTTCTGTGAGTGAGATTGTGAGTGAAACTGTCAAACCCCCTGTGAGTGAGGTTGTCAAACCCATAGAAGTTTCATCAACTAGGAATATTAGGGTTGATTTGAAAGAGTCTAAGTCTAAGAAGCCTACCCTATCTAAGGACAAGACACATGATAGACCTGCATAGGTTTGTCACTTTTGTGGAAAGTCTGGACACATACGTCTAAATTGTTACAAACTGCAAGCTACAAAGAGAGCAAACAAACCAAAAGTACCTGTGCCTCAAGCACAAGATCCTATGGTACTTATTGGTGAATTGGTAAAGGCTTTAAACCTTTATTCCAATCCTGGAGTTGGTAATCATTTCCATGTGAATAAGAACTCCAATGCTCATGGTACATCTAAAAGGTTTTGAATGCAAAAGACTCGAATTAACTGAGTCTTTTTGACATGGTCCTTGTGCTTCAATGCTCTACCCTTTGTGACCATTGATTTTTTGTTTTCTAGGATTTCCATTGCATAACATTCATGCATTTCATTCTAAGTTTTTTTTAATAAATAAAAAAAAAAGGAAGCAAATTGTGTTTTGTACTATTCTTCTTGGTTTTTGAGAACAAGGTTGGTTAATTTATTTTCACATAACATGGCTTTTGTACCTTGTTTAGCTTTGATGAACTTACTTATTGCACTTTACTAGTTGAAGCTTTGTAGTGCATGTTGTGTGGTAAAGATGTTTATGGTTTTTGATTACTCTGTCTTAATCTTAAAGTCACATGTTTTTTACTGTCGGACTTGAACTTTTAGAGAAAGGCATAAATAACCATCTCACCACTGTTCACTAGTCAATCATGAACACCTTAGTGTATATCATAAGATTTTGTGCTCGAGAAAGTGTAGCACAAGCATAAAAAGAACATAAGGTGAAGCCTTGGTTTAAATTGCTTAATACTTAAAATTGGTGTGTATATTATGAGGCAAAAATTCAAGAAACTTACATGATTGTAAGCTTTTAATTTAGGAGATGTGGGAGTTATATGATGTAACTCTTTAGGTGATAGTTTCTTTTAAATTCTTTGTAATGAATTATGTAGACTTTGTGATTGATTGCTATTCACATATCACCTCACATGTATCTCAAGCTTTTGCTAGTTGCACACACTACACAAGTTACTCTTTGCTAAACATTGTACATGTTCTTGTGTGTGTTTATGGTCTGACCAACCAAGTGTTTGCAAATACCTTGAATTTAGTGCAAAATTAACTTGATGTTTGAAAATTTGTGGAGAATGCAAGAAATTTTGATTTTGGGAATTTTGGGCTTAAATTCTTGTTTTTGAAAATCACATCATCACATACTCATGCATTTTGTTCTTCAATTTCAATGCTTTGAGTTGTTTCTGATTTTTTTTTTCAAAAACTGTGTTTTTCCTCAAATTTAGTGAGCCTCTGCCAGTTTTGATTGATCCATTCTATTTTTTTATCAATCGAAATTTTTTAAAATATGTTTTAGAGATCCTCTGTATGTTTCAATTGATCAAAATTGATTTTCGATCAATCAAAATTTTTTTAAATTTTTTTATCAAGTCTCTGTCTTTTTCGATCAATCGAAGCTGTTTTTCGATTGATCGAAACTCGTGAATTAGGTTTTTTTTTTTTAAACTCAGATTGGACTATTTCAAACCTACTTTTTCAAAAAAATTTCAAACTTTCCTCTCTCTCTCCGACTTGGCAAGGCTCCACTGAGGATTTTTTGTCGTTTTCAACCAAAATTTTTGCAAGGTTTTTCTCTCTTAAGGCCAGTAAGACCTTTATACCCTTCCTTTTGCATTTATTTTCACGTTTTCATGCATAAACTCATGCATTTTAGCGGGATTTTCGGAACTTTTCAAAATTGGGATTTTTGTTGAATCAATCCTCTTTTTCTGAAATTGATCATTGGGTTTTGTTCCTATATTGTTATATTCATGATATATGTTGGTTAATTTGATCAATTTGGGGCTTTGTGAAAAATTGAAAATTCTAGGGCTTGTAATTGACCTGAATTGGGGATTTTGGTCAAATTTGGCTAAATTGATGAAATTGGCTTGTTCATTTGATGTAATTGATCATTATTTTCTGAAATCTATCTTGTATGATGATCAATTAGTCAATATCTTTCAAATTGATCAAGTCGTTTTTCAAAATTTTGGGGTTTTTATGTTAAAAACTCTATGCTCAAGCCAATTTTGTGAATTTGAACTTAATTGCACTGCATTAGGACATGCATCATGCCATTTAAATTGTTCATGCATCATATAGTTTTTGTTCTATATTTTTTTCATGTGCTAACTTGCAATCTACCCTTGGTATTTTTTATTTTTTATTTTTATTTTTTTGTGTTTTTCTTCCTTTGCTTTGTGTTTTGGTCCTTATCCTAGCACCATGCCTAGGAAAACTAGAGCCCATAGGACCCCTTTCACTTCCTCTGAGTCTCCCTCTAAGAGTGAGGCGTTTAGGAATGATAGAAGCAGAAAGGCCTTTGAGACTTTGAACTGTAAGCGTAAGATTTGGATTGAGCATGCTGTGATTTTAGATGAGATTGATCCGGCCATTAGGGCTAACTTTGAGTCTAGAGGTTGGTTGCCTCTCTTAGAGATAGATCATCCATCCCCGACCGCCCTGATTTGAGAGTTCTTCTCGAACCTCTCTTGCCACGTCTATGATTCCAACACCTTTATTAGGAGTTGGATACGAGGTATTGAGTTCACCATTACCACTCGGGTAATGGCTGAGGCTCTTGGGGTTTCGGTTGTTCGGGAGCCTGATTATCCCTATAATGAGTCTCCTCTTTTAGATGTTGTCATGTCGTCTATCCAGTGGGGTTCTAATCCTCGAATCACGTCCGCTGAGCTTACCGAGACTACCTATCTTTTCTTTAGGATAGCGTGTCATTCGTTGTGGCCTATTTCTTATCTCTACACCATCCCTCTAGAGCGATGTGTGTTTTTGTATGCGTTCATTTTTGGTGCATCTATCAGTTTCCCACATTTGTTCCTTCATTCTTTGAACAAGGTTCATAGGAGTTCTGCCATAGGGCATGTGCTTATTCATCTTATTTTCATTCATAGGATTCTGCTGTTTTTGGGTCTAGGTGGTTTCCCTTTTGGTGAGCCTGTTCATGTTGTTGCTTCCATAAATACCACCTTCCTTAGAAAAAGGGCTACTGACTTGAGGGTTGCTCCTTCACATCCTAGAGATGCGTCATATGGTGCTGTTCTCCCTCCTCCCTCTTCTACAGGTGCTGATGCTGCTGAGACATCTGGTGCTGCTACTGCTAATGTTGATGTTCCTCCACCGACTACTTCAGATGATTTAGACATTCAACGTACATTGGATCATGTCTTGACTGTTCAGGCGGCTCATGGACAAATTTTGGTGGACGTGCTCGATGAGATCCATGCCTTGCTTGCGGAGTTGGCATAGTTTAGACGCTCTTCCACACCACCTCCCTTTTGATGATGGATTTTGTTTGCCCTTTGGCATTCTGTCACAAAAAGGGGGAGTACATTGTAGAGTTTTTGTTTTCAAGGGGAGTGATTGAAGCTTGTGGAGTTTAGATTGTATCTAGGGGCTTCACATTGTATTTTAGCTTTTTAGCTCTTGCCATGTTTTTAATGGGATATTCATGTTAGGGGGAGTTTTTTTTTTTTTTTTCCCTTATATGTTACTTGTTTTCAACTGTTTATTGATTTATATTTATGAGTTTTTCATTGATATATGTCTTTATTATGTGTTGTTTGAAATCAAGAATTTACTTTATTTACTTGTATTTTTTCCACACATGTGGTTATGCATTTTGTTTAGTGTTTCAAGAAATATACAGGTTAATTCAATTGAGCTGCTGTCTACACTTGCAATTGATGGATAGTAGTTAAGATTGAATTTTTTTTATGAGCATTATTTGTGTAAAGGGCTCTTATTTTGTAAACTTTGAGCTTCTAGTTGTGTTTTGTCACAGATTGCCAAAGGGGGAGTTTGTTAAGTTCTAAAGATTTAGGTATTTATGTATTTAGAACTCTAATGTGTATTGTTGGCAAACCATGATTAAAAAAATGTGTTTAGGAGTGTTTTAGTCTTGCTCAAAGCTGTACATTTTATGTAAAGTTGGATTCGAGCTAATGTAGAAAGTATTATGCATTTCGGCCTGGCTCAATCAATCGTAGCTTAGGCTTGATCGATCAAATCTTGGCAAAATGTTTTTTTTCTACGTTAAAGACACAACTTTGAGCAAGTCTAAACAAGACTAAACAACCTGTTTTGATCATGGTTTGCCAACATTACACATTAGAGTTCTAAATACATTAGTTCCTAAGTCTTTAGAATCTAACAAACTCCCCTTTAGCAATCCGTGACAAAACATAACTAAAAGCTCAAAGTTTACAATGGAAAGCCTTTTACAAAAAAATGCTCATTATAACAAATCCAATCCTAACTACTATCCATCAGTTGCAAGTGTAGACAGTAACTCAATTGAATTAACCTGTATATTTCCTGAAACACTAAATAAAACGCATAAATGCATGTGTGGAAAGAAAATAGAAAAACAACAAATGTGCAAACTAACTCTCTCCTTAAATTAGATACATCAAAAACAATTTCAACTCCCCCTAAACAGAACATTCTTGTATTTTCCACACATATTCCCATATCTCAAATAAATCTCCCCCTTTTTGTCACGTATTGGCAAAGACAACTCATACAAAGAGTAAATAGACAACAAACGCAACAAAAGTCAAGAGAAAATAGAGAATTAAGGAAACACAAAACAATTCAACTCTATAGAAAATAGAGACAACTGCCCCTATGAAGAGCAACAAAGGGTAAAAACAAGCTTCTCCCCCTATAAAAATAGGAAAAAACAAAACAAGTTTTGGTAAAAACAGTTTTAGCAAAAATTTAGGAGGAGGGGAAAAGTAAAAAGACACAAACCAAACTTAAAAACTAAGTTCAGGATACATATGAAGAAAACATATTCTCTCTTTCAATAAATGCAAACATGACACTATGTGACCCATAAACAACTACATGAGTAGAGAAAATATTTGCACATTGATTATCCATCATATCTCTTAAGAAAAATATTATCTGCAGTTCACACAAAAATAGCATATACTAAAAAGTACATAACTCAAAAATTAATCAATCAATTTTTAAATCAAGTTGAGTACCCAATTTAGCAAAGTGTATGCATGCTATGTGTGAAAACAATGAGAGATATGACTGTAAAACTACAAGATGGACACAAAAACAATGCAATGCATGTAAATCCTAAACATAAATGATGCATGAAAAAAATTTTGGTCAAATACTGAAAAACTGAAATTTTTCAGTTTCGATCGATCGAATGCCAATCGAGCTAGGCAGATTCAAACCAAAAATTTTTATCGCAATTTCGATCGATCGAGAGACAGATTCGATCAATCGAAAATCTGGAAAAGTGAAAATTTGAAAACAGAGTAAGTTAATGCAGAAACTCCTCGAAGCACATTGTTTTATGAATAAAATGCATAAGTATGAGATTAAAAGTTTTTCAAAAACACTTGAATTCAACCCAGATCTTCCAAAAACAAGATTTTTAATCAATTTGTCCTTAAAGCTCAATCATTAAACACATTTTGCATTAAAATCAAGGAATATTAAATTTTGGATGACCACAACAAAATCACACACAATATAATGTACCAAGTTTAGCAAAGAGTAGCCTGTGTAGTGTGTGCAACTAGTAAAAGCTTGAGATACATGTGAGGTGATATGTGAATAGAAATCAAACACAAAGTCTACAAAATTCATCACATAGAATTTGAAAGAGACTATCACCTAAAGAGTTATATTATATAACTCTCACATCTCCTAGATCATAAGCTTGCAATCATGTAAGTTTCTTGATTTTTCTCATATTGTATACACCAATTTTAATTGAGCAGAAAATTATTAAAATAGCTAGGATAATGTACACACCAATTTTATTTGATTGATTTAACTTTAAGTCCAATAATGTACACACCAATTTTAACATTTAAACCGAGGCTACACCTCATGTTCTTTTTGTGCATGTGCTATACTTTTTCGAACACAAAATCTTATGATATGCACTAAGGTGTTCATGATTGGCTAGTAAATAGTGGTGAGATGGTTATTTATGTCTTTCTCAATAAGTTAAAGTACGACAATCAAAGACACGTGACTTCAAGATCAAGATCATGTGATCAAAAACTATAAACATCTTCCCACACAATAAGCACTACAAAGCTCAAACTAGTAAAGGGCAATAAATAAGCTCATCCAAGCTAAACAAGGTACATAAACTTATTATGTAAAGATAATATGGCCAATCCTTGATTATAAATCCAAGATATAAAATACAAAACACAGATCTTTTTGGTTCAAAAAAATTTATGACCAAAAACAAAAAGCACACGTTAAATGAACAATGCAAATGCAATGCATGACAGTACTTAACTAAGCTATAGAGGGCACACAATCAAGAAATATCAATTTTTGAATTAACCCTTGAGTACATGTACAAACTAGTACATACTCACACAAAATCAGAAAAAGCTTAGCACTTATATAACACATACTATTCAAGTTTCTCCACAATGTTAATCATGTTCTAAAACAAGAGAGAGATATCATAATTCATGTAATTCTCAAGAAAAATAAAATAAGACACAAAATAAAATATTTTTGTTTTTTGAAATTTTTCAATGTTTTTGGATTTTTTTTATTTAAAAAAAAAAACTTAAAAAAAAAACAACCAAAAACAAAAACAAAACATGTCCACAAATAATTGAAAGAATTAAATTAGGGACAAGTAAACAACACTCACCTTAAAGAATCTTTTCTCACCCATATAGCACGAGTCTTCGGCTTTGTAGGTGAAAATCCATGTGAAGCAGAGTGTATTTAAGGGATTACACCAATCTTTTGAGAAAGACTAAAATCTTGTAAATTCCTTTCACAAGCCAACAAGATCAAATTTTTCAAAAGAATATGAAACAATTTGTATGGACTTATGGCAGGAGAAATATCATCACATATCCTAGACTGAAACACAAAATGCTTAAATTTCAATTTATGACAATTAGGACGAATGTGACCACGGACACCATAAAAGTGGCATACAGGAACAAATTTAGAAACAACAGTATTCCTAATGGGGTTTCCAATCACAGGCTTTGGTTCTTGCCTCAACAAAGAACAATTTGGTCTAATATGACCAACAACACCACAAAGGTGACAAATAGGCACAAAAACAGATTTATTGTGCTCTCTAACAGTAGGTTTAGAAACTTCAGATTCTACATCTGAACTTTTACCTTTGTCTAACCTAGCAAAATAAGCCTTTTCTTTATTATTCCTCTCGAAAGGAGGGAAATAAACTTTCTCAGTTTTAGGCTTAAGAGAAACATAAACACTTTTGTTATCAACAGCAGGCTTGGTACTAGTTAAATTTTCAATTTTAGCTTTAGATTCAACTAGCTCTTGTTCCAAGCTTTTCATCTTCTCATCTTGAAAGGAAATTTGATTTCTCAAAAATTCATTCTTTTTATTAGATTCAGCTAATCTAACAATCAATTCCTCTTTTTCAAGATTAGCCAATTTTAACTCTTCTTTGAATTTCTTAGCATTTTTCACAAATTTCAATAATTCCTTACAAAGAGTTTCACAGGCATCAATAAAATCAACAGAAGTATGAGCAGAAACATGATCAAAAAGACACTTCAAATTATCCATAACAACTGGGGTCAAGGATCAACTCAGAGATCAAAAGATCAACAACAAGAGAGCAACCTGCTCTGATACCACTTGTATGTTTTTAGATCCCTTAAAACACAATTGGATTAACCTAGTCAATTAGCCAAGTTATTACTTAGTCCAAATTCCAAATCTAGGTTATCACAATCAAACAATCATATCATGCAAAACAGCGGAAATATAAATAACACAATGATATGATGACCTAGGAAACCACATCGGTAAAAACCTAGGGAGGATTTAATCTAGCTATTCTCAAGGTAAACCTGAATTCACTTAGAAAGAATTGAAGTTTTACAATAGGACTTAGACCACTAACATCCTATTGCTACCCACCAGTAGAAACTTACTGACACGACCAAATGTAAGCTCCGAGACCACGAACTCCTTCTTTCTTGGATTCTCCAGCAAGTACAAGCACATCCGCTTGTGTTTCTTTAAGCTTCTATGGCAGCAACTGAATGATCATCAAGCTTTTGAAGAAATCTCCTTCTTGATAATCCTAAGCTTGGGTAAAGAAAACCACCTCTAGATCTCACAAGAAATTCACACAAATAGCAATATGAGCAACCTCTAAAACGTGGCTAGGGTTTGCCTTTTATACCTAGGGCAAAACATAAAACCCTAAACGTTTTAATGAGGTAGGGCTGAGTTGGAATTCTGCAGAAAAACATATTCTGCCCGATTTTCGATTGAACGAGCCAGGCCGAAATGCACTATCAATTCTACATCAGCTTGAACCCAACTTTACATAAAATACCCAACTTTAAGCAAGTCTAAACAAGACTAAACAACCTGTTTTTATCATGGTTTGCCAACATTACACATTAGAGTTCTAAATACATTAGTTCCTAAGTCTTTAGAACCTAGCACTTTGATATCAAGAAGAATCTTGTATTAGCCAATTTGTTATGTAAGAGTGGTGTAAAAGCTGTATTTGAATCGAACAAGTTAATCTTGTCCAAGAATGGGATATTTTTAGGAAAGGGATATACTACTGATGACATGTACAAACTAAGTATTATTAATAAAGAAGTTTCTAGATGTGCTTATATTTTTTATTCTTCGTATTCGTGGCATGCCAGATTAAGACATTTAAATTTCAAATACTTGAAATTTTTGTCAAAGCATGGTATGATTTCTTATAAGCATGATGATGAAAAGAAATGTGAGATTTGTATTCAAGCAAAGATGACAGAGAAACCCTTTTCTAAGTCAAATAGAAATTCTATTATGCTTAAACTTCTACATTCTGATGTATGTGAATTGAATGGTGTATTAATTAGCAGAGGTAAAATAAAATTATTTTACAAAATTTAAACCTCATCTATTCTCACTTCCCACTACCACCAGCCTGTTTGCTTTGTGGTTAATTTTTTCTAGAAAATAAGTCATTTTTCAAAAAGTATTTTCTATAACACTATCTAATTTTTTTATGTTTGGTTGAAACCTTAAATGTGTTTGAAAACGATCTCTGAATTTCCCTTATTTAGTTTGCCATGAAATTAAAGTTGTTTTCCACCAAAACAAAATAGTGGAAAATAATCTCTAAAAATGAGGCATACTTTTTATGTTGACCAAAGATCTTTCTTTTGACTCATTTTTCTTACGCTAACAACCATTGGAAAACATGGAAAACTATTTTCACACAAGGTTTTCCTTCAAAACAAACAAACATTCTTATCTCTCCTCCTCCTTCAAATCAAAAAAAATAAAAAAGAGATTCTCTCACAATTTCTACCTCAAAATTAGCCCGTAACTTTTATACCTCTGAAATTGTTGAGAAACAATCCTAAAATTAAATTATTACAAAATTTCTCATTTATCTAAAATTCTCTAATTTTAACTTAAAATAACAAACTTCCAAAATTTTTAGCTTGTGGAACTGTTCAAAGAGGATGAATCATTTCCCTTAAATTTTGACCAATCCTATAAAAAGACAAAGAAACAAAAGAATCGTAGTTGTCAATAGCAAATTAAATAGGAAGTTTGTACTTACAACAGGGTGATCTTTATTATAAAAGTCTGTATGTATATATATATATATATGGATAAATAGGATATGAAACCGTTCAAAGAGGATGAACAAATGCACGTTTAAGTATTGCAAAGGGGACAGCCAAAGATAGCTATTAAATCTTACGTTTAAGTATTGCAAAGGGGACGATCAAAACTAGCTATTACATCTCTGTACACCGCAAACCCACCACTTGATTCTAATATTAGCTAGTCACTCATGGCTCCGCCTTGTGGAAGTGGGAGGAGGTGGTCGAGGGCAGTAAAGATGACCTTTTACTTGTTCTTTCTCATACCAATGTCATCAGTTGGAAATAGAAACACTAACACCATATTTGGTAAGAAACAAAAACTGGAGGTTCAACAGCAATTAAAGCGCCTTAACAAGCCCGCTCTTAAATCCATCGAGGTTATTAATCACTTCATTTAACATGTTTGTGTTCTAGTATTTTCTGCTTTAGTCTTAGAGGAGTCGTTCACTTTTGTGGGTAATGGTGTCTACATGACTGCCATGTACAATAGCAGTGTAATTTTATTACACCACTGAGAATTCAGACTAATATCTATGTGTGTGTGATGAGAAAATGTATCTGATACAGAGCCCGGATGGAGATATAATCGACTGTATAGATATCTACAAGCAGCCAGCTTTTGATCATCCTTTGTTAAAAAATCACACAATTCAGGTAACTAGTTTAATTAACTAAATTTCATTTGGTATCACGAATAATTTGATACTTATTGTATGTATGGTATGGACCCGGTTTGCATTGGTATCTATGCCAAATGCAATAGATGAGACCAAGTTCTTACCCAGAAGGGTTTTCATTTGATGAAATCAATGACATCTCTTTAAACTCCGAGCCCGAATTTACTCAGCCATGGCACTTGAATGGAAGGTGCCCAGAAGGAACTATTCCCATAAGAAGAACTAAAGAAGAAGATTTATTAAAGGCAGGCTCTGTAGCAAATTTTGGAAGGAAAAAATACCATACCATCCCTCATGCTCAGAATAAAATTGATCTAACTGCCCATGAGGTACAACTTAATTTTTAACCAATATTATTAATAGGTTTGAGCTCAATGGTATCTACTATAATGAAGGACACAAATCGACATTCGTAACCTTTATTTTTCTTGTTGAGTCTCTAGTATGCAACGTATGGTGAGGCTGGAGATAAGTATTATGGAATGATGGCAGAGATGAACCTGTGGAACCCCCATACCCAGGAAGAAAATGAGTTTAGCTTATCTCAATTCTGGTTGCAAAAGGGTGAATATGGTCAAGATTATGATTCCATTGAAGCCGGCGCGATGGTATATATAATTTCATCATCATCTTTTCTTTTAGGCGCATGCTAAATAATTAATTACTAATAATTTTTCATTTTTTTTTAAATTATTTTGTGTGGAAAACCAGGTTTACGAACATCTATATCAAGATAGAAACACTAGACTCTTCCTATATTGGACTGTACGTGTATTAATATTTGACTTCCCTGCCAGCACTAGCCATGTTTACATATACTATTTCTTTTTTGAAAGCGTCTTTTTTTTAATCATGGCTACAGGATGATGGATATCAAAGCACAGGTTGCTACAATTTGATGTGCCCTGGCTTTGTTCAACTTGACAAACAGATTGCGATGGGTGCAAGAGTCACCCCTTATTCCAAGTATGATGGTGACCAATTTGCACTCAAGTTCTATGTTTGGAAGGTATAGTACAATATTTCAATTTAATTACATTATTAAATAATTCTAATTTTTAGATAGACATATATGATCATATCATATGTACTTTTTTTCCTCAAGAAAAATTCATAGTAACAAATGTTATAAATATGTTTGAAATTCTTCTAATTTTAGTTAAAACAGTGTATGTTTTAAATTATTTTTTCCCGGTTTATGTATTTTTATATACAACTTTTTAAATTTAAAGTTTTTTTTTTCTATGCGAAATTTCTTTTTACCTAATTTGTATTTTAAGTCAGTGAATTTAAGCTGTTGTTCTACACAAAAAGATTCATTTGTTTTCTCTTTCATTAGTCTTTATACCTTTATTTATCATTCAAAATATTACAAACTGATTTGCATGATATGTGCAATGAGGTAGGACGTTAATGGAAGGGGAGACTGGTGGTTGAAAATTAACAACAGAGACTTTGGATATTGGCCATCTTCCATATTCTCGATCCTGTCTGATAGTGCTGCAAGAGTTAGATGGGGAGGAGAGGTATTAAATTATAATTCAGGAGGGCAACACACCACAACACAAATGGGCAGTGGCCATTTGGCAGAAGAAGGGCCCCGCAAGGCTAGTTTCTTCAAAAATCTCAATGTCATTGATGGTTTACATATTCTCAGGGGTCCCCAAAAAACTACGACATTCATGTCGAAACCCAATTGCTATAATATCCTAACTTATGGAGGCCTCTTTTATTATGGTGGTCCAGGTAGAAACCCCAATTGTCCATGATCATTTATATTATTGTTTCAAAATAAAGGAGAAAAAGGGAAATATAACAAGAGGGGAATTATTTTCTTCTTCTCTCCATGTCATGCCAAATGTACCTACAAGCCATATGTAATATAAAACTCTCTGATTCATTAATATAAGAAAAAAAAAAGTTATTCTATGGAGTAGTTAAAATTTGAAATTATGTAATTTAATATAGTGGAAGTTAAGATTGTATGGTATAGTATATATATGCATGCTTTCCTCCATTCTAAACAAAGAGTTCTCATCCTCTTCTCCATTCATTCTACCTTCCTTGGTGTGCTTTGAGAGTGTGTGTCTCTTCCATTATATGTGGTGTATTAGTGTTTGGTAATGTGATTATGTAAAGACCCACCAACTTCAAAAACATGGTATCAAAGCTAGTAGATTCGTGGTGAGAATGATATTTTTCCAGCTAGATGGCAACATTTTTTATTTTCATGGGTTACCAATTTTTTATATTTGTTTATAATTGGAATATTTGAATGAAGGTGTTTCTCAAATCCCAACATGTATGGTAGATAGTGGTAAGTGGTAACATGACCAAAAGAATGTTAAAGAGCATGAAAATGTCCAAAGAAGCTTGGGATGAACCTACGCATGTAGTCTATTTGACTCATTTTTGTCTCACATAAGAATTGTACGAGGAAGAACCCCACATAGCAAGCTTGGAGCAAACAGAATCCTACAATTTCTCACTTATGTTTGTTTGGGTGCATTGCATATATGCATGTACCAGATCAAGAAAAGTCCAAGCTAGATAACCATAGTGAGAAGTATGTGTTTATAGGTATGATCCAAGCTTTAAGGGTTATAAGTTGTGAAATTCAAGTACCATAAATCAATTGGGATGTGGAATTTGATGAAGAATGCATAAGAAATTGGAGCACCCAAAAAGAAGAAAAATATAACTTTTTTCCATTTATTTAATAAAGATAAGCAGAAGAATAAAGTTCTAGATGAGCTTCCACTTCACCTTCTTCACTAGCATCCCATATGTTAAGGACATATTTTGTGTAATTGGCTAATTCTTTAACAAAACGCACTTTACTTGTATTTAGGTAGATCTAGGATGTGCTTAATACTTCAAGAAACATGTTGTTCGAGTCTAGTATTAAAGCCATGAAGATTGGACCAAGAAACAAGTGAAGAAAAGCAGTTCATTAAAACTGGACAGATAGCTAGACACCTGCGGACAGATAACTTGATAGCTACTTGACACCTCTCGATAGCTAGGCTATCTATCAAGCTCTTCAGCTGATCGTTATCACAATTTTGACACCTCTCGATAGTTGGTGGATCGATCGAGAAAATCCTGTCTCCTTGATAGCTCCTCGATAGATTCTCAATAGCTGTATCAGTCGAAATTTAAAGCTCGACACCTCCTCGACACCTCCCTATTGATCGAGGTTACGGGAATTCAGATTTCCAAATCTGATTTTTGGCCCAAGCTTATGTATTTGTGTAGGGTTTCTTTTCTCACAACCCTAGACCTATATAAGGCTTATCTTAGAGGCCGTCACATATGAGAATACAAGGAGAACATATGCAAAAAGTGACTGATGCCTTATTCTCTCTGAAAGAAGTTACTGCATCTTTGCGCCCTAGGGTTTGGTAACCAAGTGCTTCTTGATCTTCATTGTTGATGAAGTGAAGAACTTTGCAACCAATATCTTCTTCTAGTTGGTGATTAAGTCGCGTATTGGGATCTGCGCAATTGGTGAGTCATGTATTGGGATTCGTACAAAGGAGTTAGTCACGTATTGGGATCCGTGCAAAAAAAAGAGTGGCGTTCATATATTGAGGAGTTCAGAGGTTCTAAAGTAGTAGAAGGTTTCTGCTGTGAGTTCATCTATAAGGATTGTTGAGTCTAGGGACAAAGGTTTTGTACTAGATCTGAAACTTCTTTTTACTATAGTGGATTGCTTTTTGGGAAGGTTTTCCCCTAGGTTTTTTACTGTGAAACTAGTTTGTTTCATTGGTTTTCTTGGGTCATCATATCTTGTCTTATTTACTTTTCCGCTGCATTCATTATTGACATGATATTGATGTTTGTTTGTTTTAACAAATTTTATTCATAATAAATCTAATTAACAACTTGGATTTCAAATTTGTTAATTCTATCAACCGGGGTCTAAATTTCCCAACAAGTGGTATCAGAGTAGGTACACTTTGATTGGATTAATTTCCTGAGTGTGATCCATGACCCTCGTTGTCATGGAATCTCTTGATCGTTTTGATGTGCATCATCTTGTGTTGAATGATGATGATGATATTCAAGATGCCTATTGCAAGCTTTATAATTTTTGTATGAAATTTCTTGAATATTCTACAAAATTAAAAACTAAATTTAAAAAGGTAAAACTTGGAAAAGATGATTTGATTGCAAAATTGGATGAAGCCAATAATTTTAATGAGAATTTTAAAAATCAAATTTCATCTTAGGTGGACAAAATTAAAAGTTTGGAAGAGCAACTAGTTGAATCTAAAATTGAAGTTGAAAAATTAACTAGTGCCAAACTTGTTGTTGAGCCTAATTCATAAGAAAAAGATTTTTATATTCCTCCATTTAAAAGGAATAAGAA
Source organism: Quercus robur (assembly GCF_932294415.1). Lineage (NCBI taxonomy): Eukaryota > Viridiplantae > Streptophyta > Magnoliopsida > Fagales > Fagaceae > Quercus > Quercus robur. Next base: position 4,973,109 of record NC_065537.1, read on the forward strand.
GAGTTGAAGGCTAATATTGCTAGGATAGACAAAAGTAAAAATTCTGATGTTAATGCTGAAGTCTCTAAATCTATGTCTAAAACTCCTCCCAGGTTGAATGAAAAATCTAAATTTGTCCCTATTTGTCATCATTGTCATATTGTTGGTCATATTAGGCCAAATTGTCCTAAGTTGAGGTCTTTGTCAACCACTAAGATTAGACCTCCTTCTAGGAAGCCAAGTAGCTCTAAAACTACTCATGTTTGTCACCATTGTGGTGTTTCTGGACACACTCGTCCTAATTGTTTTAAGTTGTATCCTCATAAGCAATTATCCAGATGGTCACAGGTTTCCTCTCAAGGACCTATACATTTGTTTGGAGAGTTAATAAAAGCTTTGAGCTTTTTAACTCAATTTCAGGAGAATTTTAATTCTTCTATGTCCTTTAGTAGACATATTAGGACACGTGCCTCTTCATCTTCACGGCCAAAGACTCGTGCTATGTGGGTGAGAAAAAAGCCTAAATCTTAATTGTCTTTTCTGTTTTTCCTCTGCTTTAATTCTTTCTATCTAAAGTAGGACTCTCTTTGCATGATTTCTTATCTGCTTTGGAATCATGCTTTCATGCATCTGCACCCTTCTATGATACCTTCATGCATATGCATCTTTCTTTCATGCTTTCATGTTGTCTGTTTGTTTTTTTTTGGTTGTTTAGTCTTTAATTTGTTTGTTTTTCAAAATAAAATTAAAAAATCAGAAAAATACAAAAACAATGTGTGTTTTGTGTACATTGGTACTTGTATACCTTGGATGGCTATTGAAACAAAGTTTTCTAAACTTTGTATCTTTTGTAACTTAGATGAGCATCTCTATGCACAACTAAGCAAGTGAGTTTTGTGGCTCTTGTTTGTGATGAGTAAGATTAAGTTATCTCTTGTACTTAACACTCGTATCACTCTTTTTTATGGGAAGGACTAAAAAATCCTAAGAGAAAGGCATAAATAATCATCTCACCACTGTTGCCCGCCAATCATAATATGACATGTATGCCTAGGCATAGCAAAAGTGCAATGTTAATGACATTTATGTGCTTCAGTATAGCAAAATTGGAATGTCAAATGCTTACCATCATTGGATATTTTCTTTCCTCTCTCTTATATGCTCATGTATGATTTGCTTAAATAAAAATATGCAAAGAAAATAAAAAGCAAAAGGATAAAAAATGCTTTAAATATGATTGCAAGCATGTATTCTAGTTGATGTGGGAGTTATAGGATGTACCTCGAAGGTGATAGTCCCCATCAAGCAGTTATGATTATGTGTGAGTTAAAGTGATTTTCTCATATCTCAAATCGTCATAACATGTATACACTTATGCAATCTTGCGATGTTTTTCACATACAACACAAAATATTCTTTGCTACTTTTGATACATGTGCAGATACAATGTGATTTGGCCATCACAAGGTTTTATATGTATTAATGTATGCTCACTAAACTGTCTTAACTTGTTTTTGAAATATAAAATTGATTAGACTTGTTTAGTGTGTGTGTGTGTGTGTGTGTGTGTGTGTGTTTTAGGATCTATGTGCATAACATTTTTTTTGTTGAAAGATTTGTTTTTCACATGTTTTGCATCCTTCTATTATCTTGTCATCCATAGCATCTTGTTTCATTACATTCATGCATTTATATGGATTCTTTGTACCCCCATGATCATCCTTGATCATCATTATGTTTTTTGGATGAAGCTTTCTAGCTTCTTATACCCTTTGTCAATCATGACAAAAAGGGGGAGAATTTGTGATGTGGTTTCTTTTTAAGATTCTATATGTTAAGGGGAGAAATATGTTCCTTCGTAAGGGGGAGATGTGTTTCATCTTGTTAGGGGGAGTGCTTACTTCCTTGTTCTTGTACTTTAGGTCTTGTGATCATTTTTACACATACATTATACTTATTCTCTTTATATGTGGATGTATGTTTCTTTCACCTACCCTTACATGTGTTGTTTCTTTTCTTCCTTTATGCACATGTTTCTTTACTTGTATGCAATCTATTATTTTTGTTTCACACAAAGATGCCTTGATGAGTTTTGTTTAAAGTGTTTCAGAAATACAAGTTGTCAAAGTCTATTTGTCATAAACTCTCTTCTTGCAAAGTTTTTCAAGAGTTTGTGTTAGGATAGATTTTATTGTATTCAACAAGTGAATATGAGTTTAGTGATTTATGACTTCTCTCACATGTTCATTTGTTTGTTGTAGTTTTGTCACGGATTGCCAAAGGGGGGGATTGCTAAGGACATATTTTGTGTAATTGGCTAATTCTTTGACAAAATGCATTTTACTTGTATTTGGGTAGGTCTAGGATGTGTTTAATACTTCAAGAAACATGTTGTTCAAGTCTAGTATTAAAGCCATGAAGATTGGACCAAGAAACAAGTGAAGAAAAGTTGTTCATTAAAGCTGGACAGATAGGTCGATACCTGCGGACAGATAGCTTGATAGCTGCTCGACACCTCTCGACAGCTAGGCTATCTATCGAGTTCTTCAGTTGATTATTATCGCAATTTCGACACCTCTCGGTAGCTAGTGGATCGATCGAGAAAGCTCGTGTCTCATCGATAGCTCCTCAATAGCTTCTCGATAGCCGTATCTGTCGAAGTTTAAAGCTCGACATCTCCTCGACACCTCCTGATTGATCGAGGTTATGGGAATTCAGATTTTCAGATCTGATTTTTAGCCCAAGCTTATGTATTTGTGTAGGATTTCTTTTCTCACAACCCTAGACCCATATAAGGCTTATTTTAGAGGCCGTCACATATGAGAATACAAGGAGAACATATGCAAAAGGTGACCGATGCTTTATTCTCTTTGAAAGAAGCTACTACGTCTTTGTGCCTTAGGGGTTTGTAACCAAGTGCTTCTTGATCTTCATTATTGATGAAGTGAAGAACTTTGCAGCTAACATCTTCTTCTAGTTGGTGATTAAGTCGCATACTGAGATCCACGCAATTGGTGAGTCACGTACTGGGATTCATGCAAAGGAGTTAGTCACGTATTGGGATCCGTGCAACAAAAACGGTAGCATTCATATATTGAAGAGTTTAGAGATTCTGAAGCAGTAGAAGGTTTCTGCTGTGAGTTCATTTACAGGGATTGTAGAGTTTAGGGACAAAGGTTTTGTACTACATCTGAAACTTCTCTTTACTATAATAGATTACTTTTTGGGAAGGTTTCCCCCCAAGTTTTTTACTGTGAAACTAGTTTGTTTCATTGGTTTTCCTAGGTCATCATATCTTGTCTTATTTACTTTTCCGCTGCATTCATTATTGACATGATATTGATGTTTGTTTGTTTTAATAAATTTTATTCATAATAAATCTAATTAACAACCTGGATTTAAAACTTGTTAATTCTATCAATCGGGGTCTAAATTTCCCAACACCTTATTTATGAAAGTTCATCTTCAAGATCAACACTAGATGGATTCTAGTCAAAGACTAAGGAAATTGGGAATTTTCAAGGATATCTATGAGTCAACGGAGAACATAGATGATATCACTCTCTTTCTAATAAGTTGTGCAACATTTGAAATAGAAAAATTCAAAAAAAAAAAAACATATATATATATATATATATATATATTATAAAAGGTTACAGGACATTCATTTGAACCTTCACTTTAGTTTTCTAGTTTCAAAATTCATTGTTACTAATGGTACAAAACATCCTCAGTCGAATTCCTTATCTATATGGATGGACAACATTAACACAGTAGCCATGAGATCCTGCAAAAAAGGATAAGGTTCTCAAAGCATACCGGTGTGGTTTGTGCCAAAGGGCCTTCAACAAGCTAGTCAATAAGATCAGAGCATAACTGTACAGAGGAATTACTATTTGGCTAGAGAATTGTAGTGCGTATGTTGCACAACAGTTTCGTACCTTTGTTCTGGTTGTTTGTACCTTTTTATAGGCCTTTGTCCCTCATTATGGAGATAAATGTTGACCTTAATGGTCTTGTATCCATTGGGAAAAAATGTTGGGCATTGTAGGATTTAATGTCCTTCTGTACATTGGTCCATCTGTTACGCTTTTGCTTGTCTCTCAGGTGAGCTGTTACCCATGTTATTTATGGGAAGCTCTTGTAATGCTGACTACCCACATTCATTTGGGTGCTTGACAAGTCTTTCAAGTTCCCCCAAAATCCGTGGTGTCGATGCCCTAAAGTTTGAGCTCAGGTGCTATGAAATGAGGGTGAAAAGGGTACCTCTAGTGTGTGACTTGAATTGAGTCAATTTTAACCTATAATTGACAAAGGCAAGTGAAGTCGCCACCAATCATTGGATTTTTTCTAAGGTATGATTAGTCACCTGACTCTATTTGATTTTTTTTACCAATCCTAGGCTAAGAAAAAGTTGTTTTTACTAATCTAATACAGATGAGTAAAAAATCTTGATTCTTGAGTTCAAAAATCCGATTACGTGCAGGGAAGGTGTTTGGCACCCCGTAACGCCTATTCGAAGACAATCCTTTGTTTTTGTAAAATCTTAATTTTCAGACATTGGCAATTAAAACAAGCTATTGGCATTAGCTCACGAGGCTTCAAAGAATTGAGCTTCGAGGTTTGATTTTGGAAGGGTGTGATCTCTATCAATGTTTTACTAGTACATTTGGAATTATTGCCAAATATCCACAACGAAAATCCAACAACATCTCACCTTATTTTCATGGGGAAAATCTAGCAGGATTTCGCCTCTAGTGCGTTATAGCACACAAAACGCTGTCCTCACTAAGCTTTCATTGTAAGAATACCACAACAAAGGTGCCCCATTTTCATGGAGAAAATTCAGTAGAGTTTCGCATTTGGTGTGCTATGGCGCACCGGTAGAGTTTCGTGCCTATGTATACAACATGCGTCAGCATGTTCATACAAGGGCAAGCTGAACCTTACCAAAGCATCAAGTATGTTGATGCATGTCGCATATACAAGGAAACCGATGTCACTAGCTAACATGGATCCAGACAAACACACCGTGATGATCATGCACACGATTTAGTACAAATATGCGCCTACAACAGTCACCTTGAGTGCATACCCACACCACAAGGTTAAGAGCACCTATGATCACAAGAGGGCTACTCTCCTAACCGTGGGAGTCCATCATAAAAAGTGCATGACCACCCACAAACAAACAAACATATATATACACACACACACACACATACATCATGCAAAATGCTAGCACACAAAGTAGGGAACATTGTGATTAATTTCATTCCACACCAGCCAAAATGGCCGGAAAATTTCGTTCCAATCACTTAGCCGGTACGAATCACCCCCTTGTTCCACCTCGGATTGAATTTCGGTTCATTCTAGCCTGTTCCAGCCATTCTGGCTTGTTTCGTTGAATTTTGGCCAATATATCAATTCCAAGCAGAACTGAAAAGAAACATACCTTTTTACATTTTAAACGATTTTTGCTAAATGAAATGATCTTGTCGTAGCAGTCACCAACATGTTGTTGGTTTCTTGAAGGAACCCACCTCCTCACAATTGGTAGCTTTTCCCTTTTTTTGCTTCTTCTTCTGCATTTTTGTGTTCTTTCGTTCTTCTCTTCTTCTTTTTCAGTCCTTTGCATGTAGTCTGCCTTCACTGCCTTGTATTGATTTATTGTTTAATCGTTAATAGTTTAATTTCTTTTAGTTTTGTGAGCCCTTCACACGTGAGTCACTTGGGAAAGCTGAAAGTTTCAGCCTATAGTCATTTGTTTTGACCCTTTCAAGTCATTGATTTATATGATTATGCAAAAGAGGAAACTTATAGAAAGTTTTTTTTTTGTTGTGACATGTGGTTTTGCTATCATTGCATTATTTTTAAATGATTGTGTTTTGGTTGAAGTATTATTGAATGAGCATGTTTTGCACTGGAAACAACATTTAAGCACATAAACCTTATACAAAAACTACTCTTTATCTTCCACTTTCTTGCACTTTTCCCCTCAAGTTTGTTTCTTTCTATTCTTCATTTCTCTTCTTGTCTTATAATTTAACCCTCTTTCTCCTTATTTATCTATCCTCATCTCCACTGTTCCATTTTCTTTAACAAACTTTTGAACGATGCAAAACAAAAAGAAAGATGGAGTGGGTGAAACGTGAAAGCATCTCATGCCATACAATTGGACCATATATAGTAGCCTTGTGAGACTATTTACCTGTACAATAGGCTTGTATATTTACACACATCCATGTAAATATTATTCTAAAACTTTTTCTTAATTGCACTTCTTTTTTTCTCCTTTTGATTATCTTTTCAAAATTTAATTTTATTCCAAAATTAGAATATATAACATAATTGATTAGTTGGCTTTAGTTGGACAAATTTATAACTTTCTATCACTGATACAAACTTCAATCCTATCTTTTTCATAATTAGTATAAATATCGTTAGTTGAAAGTTAAGTTGTCTCCATAAATTAAAGTGTTTGGATTGCTGAGTTTGTAATATAAAGAGGAGAAAATGGAGAAACCTCATTCAATGATAAAACTGGGAAAAAAAAAGAGTAAATATTTATTTTAATTTATTTATCATTTTATTAATGTGACACCAATCAATTCATTGTCATGTTAGTTTGTAAACCTATTGTTGTAAAATTGTTAGTAGCTATACCACTTTCTAGACATTAACCTATGGAATTAATAAACAGAATCAAATAAAGGAGAGGAAACTTATCCACCTTTTTTATAGCTCCATTTTCTGGATCATAGAGGAGTTCGTTGTTTGCTGTTTGCAGAAGGAAATGTGCTCAAAGATAGCAGGGCTGTCCAAAGATGGGGATATATTTTTGCATCCTAAGTTCAAAATTTCCTTGTATTGTTGTAACATCCATTTTCAAAAGCAAGCATACACATTGGAAAAATCTTAGTTTTGATTTCTCAAAACTCTTCACACCACAAAAAATCATGGTGTTCTAATAAGGATATTAAGTGGCGTGGGGAGATTGTGGAACAAACTTGTGCTAGTGAGGCTCTTTCCAAACAGACCATTATTTGTGTAAAATTGGATGCTCTGTTGGTGGATTCTTGTTGAAGGAACATGTGAGTCCAATCTTCAACTTCAGGTTGAACATGTGATTTGACCTACAGCTCCTCAGTATGTGATTGCATGCTATTGCAAACTAAGCATGAAATCACATATTCTCATCTTCAAGTTTCTTTCATCATGTGCACTTGAAGAGGCTTCAACTACCAAGCCTCTAAATAGTATGGTTATGCCATAAATGGTTTTTTAGATGAGAAACACAATTACAGTTAGTAGAGGAAGATGAGAAGGAAAAGAAGAACAACATGAAGTAAATACTTATTAAGCTAATAATAAATATTAATGTAATCAAATCAGTGAATTACTAGAATGTATATCTAGAATTTTTTTTTTTTTAGTAAACAGTAATACTTATTAGAACATACACGAAAATAATAATAATGTTTTAAACTGAATTTATAATATATTATATAACTAGAGTACAACTACAAAAGGGCCTAACCTTTGTAGTTGTAAACTGGGGTTATAAACAACAAACACTAGACACACACAACCAATGTGGAATAAACATTCTTTTTTTTTTTTTTTAGTAAACAGTAATACTTATTAGAACATACATGAAAATAATAATAGTGTTTTAAATCGGGTTTATAATACATTACAACCAGAGTACAACTACCTATAAAAGGGCCTAACCTTTGTAGTTGTAAACTAAGGTTATAAATAGCGGACACTAGACCCACACAACCAATGTGGGATAAACATCCCTTTGTTTTTTTTTTTTTAGTAAACAGTAATACTTATTAGAACACACACGAAAATAATAATAGTGTTTTAAACCGAGTTTATAACATATTACATAACCAGAGTACAACTACAAAATAGCCTAACTTGTGTGTGTATTCTAATAGGTATTACTGTTAACTAAAAAAAAATTGATATTTATCCCACATTGGTTGTTTGTGTCTAGTGTATATCTAGATTTTTGATTCATGGTTATTGAAAATTAGAAATGAAAATATCAAAACTTTATTAGCTAAATGACTTATAGTATGGCATGATTCCTCATCTGTTATCTAATCAACATTCTTCAAAGAATTCTCTAGTGATGAGGAATAAGGCAATTCAAACTGGTATTTAGTAAATATATATATATATATATATATATATATTGTATACTAGGCAGTAATGGTTTGAGTTGTAGAACTATTATCTTGCATATATATATGATAAATGTAAGAGTTTTTGAGATATTGACAAACAATTGTTTAATTGTTCCTAAACTGTAATTTACAATTTCACATATTTTTCTCTCTAATAAATTTGCTATTTAACTAATTTATAAAAACAATCTTAACTATTGTACAATTTTCTACTATGTTGAACCCTCTAAAAAGGCTTTGGGATGTGAAAGAGAGGCGGTTAGATACTTTAGTTTAGAATCAATTATAAATAATTTTAATACAATAAAACACCATAAGATATAACTTTATTAAGTTAAAAGCTAATTTGTAAAATAAAGTATTTGTTTTGAGTATGAATTTTTGTTTGGCCCCCCTAGATAAATTTTTGGGCTCCACCACTGACCGTAATAGATGCCTCAGCTAGAAAAATGTAAGCTTTTTTTTTTTTTTTTTTTGAAGGGCACATAGCAGAGGAAAAGCATGCTAATTTTTAATTTTTAATTTTTTTTTCAATCAATTTTCTTGATGGGTATGTGAGAGGTTAAAATACAGATAACTTAGTTGGAGGAGAATGCTTGAAAAGAGTCCACACTCTTTTATCAAAATGAAAAAGCCATTTATGTTGCTTTTCTTTTTTTTTCTTTTTCTTTTTTTCCACTCTTAATGGCTTTGTACTTTATCATTAGAAACGACTAGTACTATTTCTCCCCCACCCCTCCCAAAAAAGGTTTTTTTCTTACTTCCATAAAAAATATCTAGGTTATGTTTGGTAACTTTTTTAGTTTTCTATTTTCAAAAACTTGTTTTTGGGAATATAAAGAAAAAGCAATTTTCTTGTATTTTTGAAATCAAAAACATGTTTGGTTAGTTGATATTAAAAAGATATTTTTTTGAAGGAAAAAAATATAAAATACTAAAATATGTTGTTACTAAGATTTGAATTCTAATGCTAACTCATTAAATGAGACAGATTCATTAAATTAAATGCGTTTTTTCATTAACTTTTAAAAATTAGAAAATGAAAATAGCATTTTGCATATTTTCAGTTTCCTTCACAAATTGAGTTTTGAGAACAATTTTTGTTTTCTGTCCATTTTAGGTTGCCAAACAAGTTTTTAACTTCAAAAATAGTTTTTTAACTTCAAAAATAGAAAACTATTTTTGAAAACAAAAAATAAGGAGAAAAAGAAATTACCAAACATACCCTTAATAAATCAAAATTGTTGTGTCCTTTTTGCTAGGTTGATCCTCGTGAGGAAATATAGTGACTACATACTGACTAGATTTTTTTAATGTGATAATTTTCTTTCTTTTTTGGGGTTGAGAAAAATGTGTTAATTTACTTAATCTAGCATTTGAGTTTGGATAATTAGGTGCCTTATTAAATTGAGATTAAAATTACCTACATTACCTTCTAACTAAATAAAATATGGAGACTAAAATCCACTACCATGTCATTCCATCTCAAGGAGAAACTAACTAGATATTTAGTTGAAAAGTATTAGAAGTAAGCCAAACCTTGTGGGAATACAAAGTAATTACAAATTATCAAGTTTATTTTGCTAATTTATAATGGTGATGATATTAAATTCAACTCTAAGCAAGACATAAATTCAACATGATTATTTTTGTTAAGGATCTGCTTGTTACAATAGCAAAATTTTTGTACTAAATTAGAGAGAGAAAAATAGTTAACAGGATTTTATTGCTACATCATAAAAGTGTAGGGACTATGGAGACTTAGGGTTGTTTGGTTGGAGGATGAAAAAGTAGGAGGATAGAAATCCACTAAACGGGATTTTATTGTTACATCATAAAAGTTTAGGGACTAGGGAGACTTAGGGTTTGTTTGGTTGGGGGATGGAAAAGTAGAAGGATAGAAGAGATTTTAATTTTCTCACATGGTGCTTGGTTAATTGGTTGAGGGAATGGAAAAGTGGAAGGATGACTCTTTTGCTTGGTTGAGAAGAAATTTGAGATGATGGAAAATGTAGTTGGAATAAATTTACTCTCACACCCCTATTAGATAAAAATAAAGTAACAAATTAGGTTAGGTTTGATTAATGTTTTTAAACTTTTTTTTTTAAAACTTATTTTTAAGAATAAAATCTAAAAACATTTTTTTACATGTTTTAAAAATAAAAAACACATTTGGTTACTTGAAAAAATAAATTGAAGTCCTCTGAAACCTAATGATGCTACCATGGATAAAGGTGATCATTTTCTTTGAGGTTTTCAAGTTCCACAATATGGAGTGGAGAGAGAAAAAGAAAAAAAAAACCATCTTTAAGAGAGAAAGAGAGGAAAAACAATTGTTGAAATTTTATGTTTTGCTACTAGTGGGGTTTGAACTCGGGCGTTGGCTCATTAATTGTGGTTTTCAAATTATTTTCTCTGCGTTTTCTAAGAACTAGGAATAGAAAAAACGTAAAGGCCTATTTTTATTTTCCTTTTTATTTTGAGAAATGAAAACTAATTTTTTTTCCTACTTGTTTTAGGTTACCAAACAAGTTTTTGTATGTTAGAAAATAGAAAACTGTTCTAAAAATAGAGAATTGAGAAAAAAAAAATAGTTATCAAATATACCCTTATATTTTTATTAAAAAAAAAATAGATGTACACTACATCAAAAGAGAAAAAAAAATACAAAAATCCAAATTAAAATGAGGAAAAAAAGGAGAAAAAACAACAAAATCAAAGGGAGTGTTGCACAGGCACAAGGGCTATTTTGGTTTCTCCCAAGCGAGACCTTTTTGCTCCCTCTTTTCTCTTGAGTTTTCTTTCCAAATTGGGGAGATAGCATTTTGGTGCGCCCAGGGAGAAAGAACAATTTGTGTCTCTATTTGACAATTAAAGAATAATTATAATGTGTGTGCAACACATTTTGTCAGTTGTACTCAATAAAATCTTAAAAGTGAGGACTATTTGCAAATTAAACTAACAAACTCAATTATGATAATCTTTTTTGTGGTCTTTTGTCGATTTTCCACATGTTTAAATTTGATTGAACTTCTTGGTTGACCTAGGTTTAGTTCAAGGAGCCAATTACTCAACTCACATCTACAAAAAAATGATGAAGGCTAGTAGTGCATCTTGAGGTTATGTGATACTTATCAAACTTGCAAAAGAGGAGAAAGACCTTAGCTTCGAAAGAAATGATTAGTAAGAGTAGTTTGATGAAAGACAAAGAGATGCTCATGTATGTGTGAAACTCATAAAGAAGTTTCATATCTGTTGAATGTATTTGAAAATGCAAAGGTGTGTGAGTGTATAAGTATATGAAGGTTTTACGTTTTTTCTCTCTCCTAATTAGTCATTTTTCCTCACATTGGAATCCTGCTCACTGTTATAATAAAACTAAAGTCACACAAAGGGAAAATTATTGAATACTCCGGGAGTATTATAAATGGGTACTCCCCCCTCTCACATGAATTGTGGGTTTGACCCTAAATTTAATTAATGAGACTCACAATTATGTGAAAAGGAGGAGTACGCATTTATAGTACTTCGAAAGTACTCAATAATTACCCCACACAAAGACCTTCTAAATTTGAGGAAGATCAATTATATTTTCTAGGTATTAACACTCATTAGCATTGAGCAATATCCATCTTGAAAAGGATGAACAAATTCTAATTTCTCTCTAGAAATGGCAATATAAGTGCCATGTCCTAATTTTCTAAATTTAAGGGAACAAGATAATTAGCATTAAATAATGATTGATTCCAATTTAATGAAAAAGGGCTACATGTCATGGAACTTCCGCTTAACCCACCAACCTGCCCAACCTACACCCGCCTGCCCCATGCAAGTCATTAAGTTAGGTAGTTTGGGTTGGGCAAGTTAAACCCCCAAAATTGCGGATTGGGTTGGGTTACATATTGCAAAATTTCCAACCCGCTACAACCCGACCCACCCACTTAATTATACATACATAAAATAAATAAATAAATATATATATATATATATATATATATATATTTTAGTTCAAATTGTTAAGTATTTAAAATTAATCAATTCACCTAATAAATTTTTATAACTAATCAATAATCAATTCCCTAAACAAAACCGACCTTCAAAAAATTCCTTAAACAAAATCTAAAAAGTCAACAATGAAACCCTAAACACCCCTACCTACCACCAACCCCATTTACTTCGGCCATAAATACAGTATAGAGTATACACTTTGTATTTATATGTCTCTAGGTCTCACTTTTTCTTCTCACCTTTCACTTTTGGCTTTCACCTTCAGCCTTTCCCTTTATATTTCTTCTTTAACCTTTTTGAAGTCCATTTCTTATCATGTTAATTCTTCACTGACAAATACAAGGGCACGTAATTGGTTTATTTTCTTGTATTACATAATTTTTGTTTGTCCTTTTTACTTTGTTTTTGTCATTTGATTCGTTTATATATTATAAAATGTGTTATAGTATTACAAGTAAAGTCATTCTGGCAAGATCATTGTATATTCAAGTTAAATATGTTATATATTATAAATGATAACATGAACAATATAATAACAGTAACATTCATTTTATCTTATGTTGTGGATGATTGATTAGGTTGCTAGTTGCTGATTGCTTTGGAGGAGTTCAACTTAATTTTTGGAGTGGTACTAGGCTTGAAGTTGATTGATGTGGTCTATTTTGTGAAGAACTTTTGTTAGATTTGTGTTTATTTTTAGTGGGTTTAATTTTGATTACATTGTGACTTTTGAGACCATGTATACCATTTTGAAGTTTATTTGTTATGTTGGTATGTTATTATTTTTAATCCTTGGTGTGACTTTGGGAATGTTAAGACTTTGAGTTTGTTGATTTAATTTTCCTAAGTTGTAAGGCAGAGCCTACTATTTTTTAATTTCCTAATTTGTAAGACATAGTCTACTTTTGTTAGAGATGATATATCTCTTTTTCATTGATCCTATGTTTTCCCAACCCGCTAGTGGCGGCTTGGATAAAAATATTGACCTTTATCTGCCCACTCTAACCTGCGCACACCCCTATATGGAAGAATGTTTATTCAACAAATAATAATATTCCTTTTTTAGTCTTATATGTGTTGAGAGAGTTTTTAACTTAAAGCGTCCTCTCTTAATGATTACTCTCATATATTTTCTAACCTTGTCCGAGAGGCTTTTTACTTTCTAGTGCGCCTAAACTTTGTGTGAAATGACTCTTGTCCTCTGATCCACATATCTTAATTTTCCTGTTCGTTTTGGTTTCTCTTTCACAGGTGGGTATGGTACACCCCACATATTGAAAAAGAACATAAGTAAACTAAATTTTGCCAGAGAAATAAAGGGGGCCAGATGAGCTGGTCTTCCCCCACATTTTTGAGATGGGGATTGAGCTGATTTGCTTGGCTTCCTCAAAATTTTAGACCTGATTCAATAATTGTAGATTCCATACTCTGGAGGAGTTGTCTATAAGGTCAGAAACCCTTTTGATGCCTAAGTCTTGGAGTTGAGAAGAGGTAAGTACCATCCTTCTTTCCTTACAGAGAAGGTCCTGCTTTGGGCCCTTTGGAAGAGTAAAGAAAAAATGCATCCTTGAGAGGGGAATATATGTTGGTAGAGGGTTTTGTTTGCGCTGTAAGCCCATTGCATATTAATGCTCTTGGATGGCTCAGCCGAAAGGAGTGCACGCATAACTTATGTAGAGACTAATCATTAATTGTAGGGTATCCACCTTGGTACCTCTCCTTTCTTGGGGTATAGGGGCAAATATATTCCGGACCAATTAACTTAGGCTGCACTTAGCATTTAAAAAATAAATAAATAAATTTGAAGAAGAAGAAGAAAGACTTAGGCAGCTTCATAGAACTGCACCTACCACCCACTCATGGCAGTAGAAGGATAATGGTTCTGTGCCATGCTATGTAGAATAATAAGTCCGGCAACCAGAATCGAGAGAGGGTAAAAGGTTGAGATGATATGGGATTTTACTAGGTCTGTTCAAATAATTTTAATGTTGGGCAAGGGTTTCTCAGCCCAATTGATTACTGCGTGTTTGTTGTTTCAAAATGATGTTGAAATGAATTAAGTTTGAGGTTTATCTAATACATAGAATAGGAGTAATTAATGAATGAATTTATAGCAAATTTTCTAAAGTCACTAACATAGTGGCAGAAGTTCCCTAAGCTATAGTATAGAGGTTTTGCTCCTTGAAAACCCCATATCCCTTCTCCACGATTTGGGTCCACATTCTTCCTCACCTTTCCCAATCTTTCTCCACCACCAAAAAATTCGATCCATATTACACCAACATTGCCACTCCCCACCACCCATCACACCTTTCTTTCATTCTCACAGAAAACTCAAAATCCATAGTAGAATGGATGAACAATTGAAGGAAATTGAAAATCTAGTAAACCGAAAGCCTCTTATAAAGACAAGGCTCTGAAGCTACTTGTGAGTTGTGACACATAAAGACAAGGCTCTGATGCTACCTGTAGTGTCACAACCCAAATCCATATCTTTATAGACTTAAAAAGTATTTGACCTAAAACTAACATATAAATACCTATACGTACAAAATTATTCCAACACATAAATATATCAAGCAAAGTTAAACCTTGTTAAGAATCAAGGTCAAAATATATCCACAATAAAATCTCTAAAATAAAAAAAGCACTCTTTTTTTTATGGGAAAATACAAGCACTCTTAGAAAATCCATAGAAAATAACATAATAGAAATCTCTAATAACAAAAGGTCTGCAAATGCAATGAAAAATTCCAAGAATTACATAAATAGTTAATAATCCAGCCTCCGCAACTCCATGAATATACTGTTACATCAATTCTTCTCTCAGAGCTTTCAATCTCAATCTGAAATATAAAAATAGGACGGGGTAAGCTCGACTACTTAGTAACAAAATATATAAAGACCCAACATGACAGACCAAGCTAACAGTAGAGTTTTTTTTTTTTTTTTTTTGGTTTTTTTTGGTGTTTTATTTATTTATTTATTTTTAATGATAGATATTTGAACACATTGAGTAAGATAAGTTAATGCTAACGGAATAATTATCTTTGAAAAACTAAAGTGATATATATATATATATATATATATATATATATATGTATGTATACCCAACATGACAGACCAGGCTAAAAGTTTTTTTTTTTTTTCATAATAGATATTAGAACACATTGAGTAAGAAAGTTAATGCTAACAAAATAGATGTAGGGTTGGGTTCAAGTTGTACCAAGTGTAACTCTAAACTATGTTGCACCACCTAATAACTATTTATTGGATTAATAATTCATAAATCTCACAATTGGATTACATTTTCTCTATGTTGTAGACATGCATACCAAATTTTGTACTAATCAGATACTATTTACTATTCAATCTAGAAACTCAACTTTTATGCACAATTTTAAATATAAAAATTTAAAATTTAAACACTTAGATGGATGACATGGTTATTAATCTCAAATTATCTTGAAATTTTACAAGCATGTAGAGTATAAGAAAAGCATTTAAACCAATGGTAGATTTGTTAAAATTTACATCCAATAAAAAGATATTGAGCGGTGTAACATAACTTAGAGTTTCACTAAGTATAACTTGAACTCAACCCATATATATATAGACAATCACAGTCAAACATTTGCCACACAAATCACACATACATGAATAATTCCTGCATGTTTAATCCCTCTTGACAGGGCCATATGGTACTGGTATAGAACAAACACGTTTATATTATATCCAATGGGCAATTTCAGATGACACCAGTAACTAACAGATTGACATATATTATTACCCTATAGACAGGGCTGGACTCCACAATCAACCAAGTTTTGATCCAAATATGAAAAACCATAAATCATTGCTAGAGTAAATAATCAAAACAAAGTCTAAAGTTTTCTTAGTTCTTACATTTTCACATAATATTGGAATGAAAAACAAATTATATGGGTATTTCAAACATCATAAATATGTACAAAAAATATATTACTTATGTCATAGAGGAAATTTTTTAGCAATGAAGTATAGACAAAAAATTGTTTCTCAAAAAAAAAGAAAAGAAGAGTATAGACAACAAACTTTTTGGCCCTGAACAAATATCATATCCAAACAGTATTTCACAATAACGATTTCTGGTTTAAATGCATTTTAACATAAATTGACAAACTCATAAGCTCAAAAATACTAAATTGATGCTTTTGAAATAAAATTGTGAAGTATAAGATTTTCCACAAAGATACAGACTATATATCAGAGCGCCCTTCAAAGATACAGACTGATGGCAACCACTAGAAAGACCTTCTTCCTTGTCCCAAGAGCTTGAATAAAAGCTTTATGCTCCTATTTATCAATTAACATATATTGAACTCAAAATCTAACATAATAACCCAAACTAATTATTTTTTTTCGCCAAGTCCAAATGTATTGTTCTAAAAGTGCATCTATTTTCTAAGCCTCATATGCACTATACTGAAAAGGGAATTCTCACCAACTGTGAAAGAGTCCAAAGGTCATGTATTCTTTGTCACAGCATGTCAGCCCTCTTCTACCCCAAATTTAACATACCTAAAGAATTATAAAAATCCCAAAATTTTCCAGATTTAATCTTCTATATGTCGACTAACTATAGCCCAAATTCAGTGTCAATGTTCGACTCCTAACCCAATAGAAAGAGTCCAAGTCAGTGCTGTTAGACAGTATTCTGCAATGAGTCAGTCCTAATTAGGCAAACCTCTGAGACCCTAAATGACAACAAAAACTTATGAGATTTCACTGAAATTAAGCTCCATGGGTTTGCTTTCTACACTAAAATTTTTTTTCTTAAATTCAGTACAAATTTCGATTGATACCAGATTTAATCCTAATATACACATTATAAAATATGGTGAATTTGGAGGTTAGGTTTTGAAAAATGTTTCTTCCTAGATTCAAATTGTCAACTTCAGCTGTGTAAATACATGGATTTAAGAGTTACTCTATGCCAATTTTACCACAATTAAATCCGATTATAATCCTCCCCAACTTCTTTTTCTCCCCTCCTAAACATAATAGGTATAATGTTAATAGAGTTATTCGCACCACATAATGATGTCATCAAAAGAGAATATAATCACTGGGCAGCTCATTAAGGTTCTCTAGCAAATCCTAATGAATAAAACTAATATTCTATACCATCAGATCAAATTGAAATAAAATTCCCATTCAAGCTAGCTTTATGAATACATATGACAATTCAACACCACCATGTGTAGTACTCTATACTGCCCAACCTAAAGCTGTTTATATGACGTTCAAAACATACAAAGTAATCATGTTGGTTTTCATCAAGCTTATCTCACAAGTTTGACATGGCTTCACGAAAAGACTAACATGTTATCGATGCCCAGTATTTTACCGATCTAAATCCTAAGCCACTATCACTAAATTTTTTAATCGTACTTCCAATATATTTTGAGGTTATAACCCATTATTGGCTCTGCAAGGTTATTCAGATAAAGTGAATACTTTACTGAGAATCAAGCTTGGTCATCGGTTGGCTGTGTCTAGCCCCATTGCCTCTCTCTTTCTATTCAATTTCTACACCCTAGCTTTTGAAATTAGTTCCTTTTCTTTTCTTTTTTTCCTGGGATGGGCCTTCCAGCAGTGCAAATCATTAAAATTCGCTGACAATCTTCTAATCATTGCTAAGGCAGAAATAAACCATGCTATAGCTATCAAGTAATCCATTGAGAAATTTCAATTATCATTGAGTCATTCTGTTAATGCCAAACAAATGTGATTTTTGGAAAAATGTCAATTCCTCAAACGCCACAGACATTCTTTTTTTTTTTTATAAGTAAGAATGTTATATATACGAATGGCTACTCTATGCATGAAGAATATAGAGCAAACCTAGAAAATACAAGAAGAAGAAAACAGGGAAAAAACATAAAAGAAAACCAATCAATAGAATAATTATAGAAGAGAAAGAGAGCTAAGAAAAGAAGGGAGATAATCACTAGTCGTGAGTCCTCATGCCCGAGACCAATAAAAAAGAACCCCGCTAAAAGAAGCAAGCATCCGATCACCGGAATCATCCAAATCCTCAAGAGTCTGCTGATTCCGTTCCTTCCAAATACACCATAGGATGCACAACAGAACTAAGTTCCAAATCTAAGACGAATGCTTCCCCAACCAATTGCACCAGCCAAAAAGCAAATCTGGGATCGATCTAGGTATAACCCAAGACAAGCCAAAAGTTTTAAAGACACAGCTCCATAACTGATAAGCCATCTCACAATGAAGAAGTAAGTGATCTATCGTCTCTCCACAATGTTGGCACATAATGCACTAGTCCACAAAATCCAATCCCCTAAATCTCAAGTTATCACCTGTTAGGATCCTATTCCAAGCTATACACCAAACAAAAAAAGAAACTTGCCTAAGGGCCTTTGCTCCCCATAGCTTTCCAAGGAAAGACAATTGAGGGAGAAGCCCTTAATTTGTTATAATACGACCGGATGTCAAAATCCCCATTAGGCTTTAACTTGCATCTCATCCGGTCTCCAACATCCATTGGAGGAGTATTAGCTCCCAATATACAAAGAAAATGTAGCCCTTCATCCATCTCCCAATCATTAAATTCTCTAATAAAACGAACGTCCCAAATTCTTCTATCTTCCGCCCCCTGCCTTGACAAAGAAGCTTCTACAGATACCTTCTTATCAATGGCAATACCATACAGCCTTGGGAAAGCCAATGGAAAAGGTTGATCCCCATACCACCCATTCTACCAAAACCTCACTCTATTCTCCAACCCAACAACAAACTGACAATTTTTGTTAAAATCCTCCCATCCCATGCAAACACCTCTCCACAAACCACACCCATGAACTCCCCTACCCAGCTTTGAGGTCCATCCCCCAAATTCTTCCCCATATTTTGAAGCTACCACCCTCCTCCATAACCGATCCTCTTCCTTCCCAAACCGCCACAACCATTTCCTCAATAAGGCCTTATTGAAAGCAGTAAGTTTCCTCATTCCTAAGGCACCATTGGCTATAAGCGCACAAACTTTATTCCATCCTACCAGATGAGTCTTGCTATCCCCCCATAGAAAGTCCATTTGCAACTTTTCAATTTTATTAGCCACATAAGTAGGAATGGTGAATAACGATAGAAAATAGGTAGGAAGACTAGATAATGTACTCTTGAGTAACATCAATCGACCCCCCTTAGACAAATACAACTTCTTCCACCCAACTAATTTTCACTCAATTTTTTCCAAAATAAGATTCCAAATTGAAGGGGAATTATGTGAAGCCCCCAATGGCATGCCAAGATAAGACATAGGCAAAGTTCCAACTCTGCAACCCAAAATTTCAGCCAGGGCATGCACATCATCAACCTCCCCTATTGGAACCATTTCACTCTTATGCACATTGACCTTCAAACCTGTTACCACTTTAAAACAAAGTAACAACAACCGAATATGAAGAATTTGCTCCATATCTGCATCACAAAATAGGATAGTATCATCTGCAAACAATAAATGTGAAACACATTCCCCACCACCCCTCCTACCCTCAACTTTAAAATCACAGATCAAGCCAGCTCCCTCCACTCTTCTCAACATCCTACTAAACACCTTCATCATAATCAAAAACAACGTAGGAGATAGCAGATCCCTTTGTCTTAAACCCCTTGAACTACCAAAAAAATCAGCTGGAGACCCATTAATCAAAACAGAGAACTGAATTGTGGATATACAAGTACAGATCCACTTACACCACTTCACTCCAAAACCTATTCTATTCAACAAATACAGCAAAGCCTCCCAATTCACATGATCGTAGATTTTCTCAATGTCAAGTTTACAAATGACTCCAGGAACCCTACTCTTCCCTCGGCTATCCACACACTCATTTGCAATAAGAACCGAGTCAAGGATTTGTCTCCCACCCACAAAGCTATTCTGAGTCTCAGAAATCAACTGATCTAAAACCACTCTCAATCGATTTGCCAAAACCTTAGCCAAGATTTAATACACACTCCCCACCAAGCTAATAGGTCACAAATCTCTAACATTAGAGGCATCATTCTTTTTAGGAATTAATGCAATGAAGGTAGCAGTAAGGGATTTTTCAAACTTACAATGTTGAAAAAACTCTTCAAAAACCGCTAAGACGTCTTTCTCCACTACTCTCCAACAATGATGATAAAACACCATGGTAAACCCATCCGGACCTGGAGCTTTGTCTCCTTCCAAGTCACTTACAACTTGAAGTATCTCCTCTCTCTCAAACTTCCTTTCAAGCCAAACCATCTCCATTTCCCCAATACGACCAAATTCCAAACCCTCCACAAAAGGCCTCCACCCCTCAATCTCCTTGTACAAATTTTTATAAAATTGTACTACCTGATCAGTTATCTCGGATTCCTCCTCAAAAACCACCCCATCCACCTCCAAGGTCCTCAGATGATTAAACCTTCTATGGGAATTAGCCATTTTGTGGATAGACTTGGTGTTATTATCCCCTTCCTTTATACATAACATCCTAGATTTTTGTCTCTAGGAAATTTCTTCCAAGGAAAGAAGATGCTCCACTTAGGACCTCAAATCTGCCCTATGACATTTCTCCCCATCAGTGAGACTAAAATCCCCTTCCTTAGCGTCTAATTTTTTCAACTCCTCTAGTAATTGTTTCTTTTAACGCTCTACATTACCAAACTCTTAGTGATTCCATTGCACAATGTCCTCTTTCAGAGCCTTTAATTTTTTTGCAAGCACAAAACTAGGTGTACCTACAAAAGAATGCCGATTCCACCAAGATTGAACTCTATACACAAATCCCTCCATCTTCAACCACATATTTTCAAATCTGAACGGACTTTTCCCCCTTGCCTTTTCCCCTACCTCCAAGAGAATTGGACTGTGATCGGAGATAAGACAAAGCAAAATCCTTTGAATAACATCTGGAAAGTGGTCCTCCCAATCTGGAGTGACTAAAGCTCTATCAATCCTAGACATCACTGGTTGATCAGTACCACTTGACTATGTATAGCTACCTCCTTCCAAAGGCAAATCAACCAAGTTAAGATCCTCAATAAGTTCAAAGAATTTTTCCATAGCCAAGGTCAAACATTTCTCACCCCTACGCTCACTAGGAAAGCGAACAATATTAAAATCCCCAAGGCAGCACCACGGTATCCTCCAATATTGCTAAATACCCACCAACTCATCCCACATGTGACCCCTCTCGTTATTCTCATTTGGGCCATAAACCCCTAAGCATGCCCATATAAAACCGTCACCCACCCTTTGCCACTTAACCGAAATTGAGAAGGTACAAATCATAACCTCCACCTTATCCAAAACCCTTTTATCCCACATAAGCAAAATACCACCTGCAGTTCAATCAGCCTCCAAAACAGCCCAATCCACATATGGACAGCTCCACAAACTACAAACCAGCTATCTATTCATGCTAGCAATTTTCGTTTCTTGTAAACAAACAACATCACACTTCCACTCCCGCAATAGATTCTTCACCACAAGACGTTTTCGGGGATCATTTTGACCAACAAAGTTCCAAAACAAGTCCAAAGGTTCACCGATCAGGTACTAAGTTTTTGCCCTTCTGATTGATTTGTCATAGTTCCAAAAATCCCCCTACAAAATTCTCTAAGCAGAAACCAATGGCTGTCTAATTGGGGGAAATTTTTTTTGACAATGAATAAGGGAGAGCAAGGCAAAGGTGACGTAAGAGTTGAGGCATTGTAACTTGCAAAGTCAGTTTGTGGATCATGGACTCATGGAGTGGCTAATGTAACAGTTTCAGGGTCATCACAGTTGTTGGTCAACATACTATACTCATGGGTCTATCCGTTGGGAACTAGATTGCTTGAAGGGATGAAACGTATGGGAGGGATACATAGTTTTTTCATTGAATCGAAGCTTTTTCAGTTGGTGGTGGAGGAAGGAGGGAATTTCTTTGCGTTACGAATCTTTGAACGAGGCAAATACTTCATGAAATCAGTGTTTATAGGCAAAAGCGAGGCATTATGGTTGAAGAAAAATATAGAACATACGGTGATTGGGGTAAATCCCAAACAATTTTTCACGCTTAGGGAAGGCAATACTGCCTACACCTTGCAACGGGGATCAAACTCTTTTGGTCAGTTTTTACTAGTGTCTGAACTCAAAGTTGGCAGGCTCCGAAGGTTTGTCATTATCCCTGAAGGGAAAGAAAAACATGGTTGGAAGGTATTTGGTTTGGAATTGAGGAAGATGTTAGAACCCAATCAATATGCTTTTGGTGACTTAGGCCATGCAAAGTTTATCCCTCAGGCACAGAAGCGCAATTCAATGTTTCACCCATCTCGGTCTTTTGTCGAGATAGTAAAGAGCCTAATGCAGGCAAAAGGTGGTATTCAATCTTTCCATAAAACCAAGGATGTAGGACAGAATATTATAGATGAGGTGATGGGGGAAAGACAACAGAATATGACAAAGGAAACGATAGCAGTGCCTTCGAAACAATCTCGATATCAGGTGGTGGATGGTCCGGTGGGTCAACTTGGTACAACAGCCGTGAGGAGAGGGAAGGAGAGAGAAAGGAGCATCAATTTGGGTTTAATTTATCGAAGAAATTACCGGTACAAAATAAAACAAGATTCCCATTAAGTTTCAGTTTGAATTCAAATAAAACTGAAAATGGAAAGGGGCATGATGTAAGGGATTCACGGTGGACTGGGAAGGGATTAATAGTGGAGGTGGCTGAGAGTGGAAAGCGTCGGGTTTCCTAGGATAAGTCCAAAGGTGGAAAAATTTCTTTTAAATGGGTGATACAGGCCGCTACTGAACAGAATGAGAAGTTGGGTGTCGGATTGGGCCCAAAAGAGTCGGTAGCCCACTGTGAGCCTAATTTAGGTCCGTTGAGTACAAGCCCATGTAATTTAGAGGCTGGAGAATGTTCCAACACTCTTTTAGGCCCACTCTCTTCTACACCTAATCCCGATGGGCTTGGAGAGAATCCCATGGTCTGTCCAATTGGTATAGTGACGCCAGTAGAGATATTGAGAAGCGATGATGATGAAGGGAGCCTCTCGGTCTATCAGCTGCAAGTGGTTTCAACGGTAAGGGTGATGCAGACCGATGATGTTGGAGTTTTGTCCAATCATCAAAGTTGTGATCCGCCGGTAGGAGTGTCGGGGTGCACCGAGTCTCCTCTAATGATGGTTTTCAGCTCTAGCTCTGACCGGAACAGTATTTTGAGTTCCAATATGTTGTCGGGTGGGTTGATTTCTAAAGGTAAGAGGTCGGTGATTCGATTTTGTGCCGCGATTGGTTGGACCTTTTCCCAATCTTTTTCTGGAGTTTCTGCAAGCTGGGTCACTGGGTTTTGGAGTATCAGGTCAGGAGGTTAATTCCTCTTATAGTAAGGAACTTTTAAGCCTTCCTAGGGAGGTCGTGCTTGTGAAGGATGCAGCTGATTTTTCTGTGGGTTTTGGTGAAACAAAACTGTTTGATTGCTTACCTCTGCAAATCATTGCTCCGAGTGCGTCGACAAACTCGACAGAGTTGGAGGAGGTCATTGAGGTATTGAGTATTGAGACTAAGTTAGATATTTCTGGGTGGGTGAAACACAGAATTCCTGGTTTTAGTAAATTGGTTGGGTTGTCAATGACCCAACATGAGAAGTTGTGCATTGCGCTCTTACAGAGGCTAGAAACTGAGATGGAGGCAGCCAATGAGTTACACAGGAAAGCAACGGGTAGCAAAAAAGTGGCTAAGTCCAAAAACAAGGGACGTAGAGAGCTGCAAAACTTGATCTCTTCGGTGAATTATAACGGGAGATAAAGGGTTGGTCTTGTACTGGTGTTAGTAGTTGGGGATATTTTATTTGCTCCTATCTTAATTCCAAAAAGCACCTTTCCACTCAAAATACCTAGGCCTTCCCATAGGTCACAACAACTCAAGAGCCGGACTCTCAATGAAGTTGTAGAAAAGATTTAGAGTCTAATCCAGGGATTGAAGGGACGTGCTATCCAAAAGAGCAGGAGCCTCACAAATTAAGTTATGTCTTCTCTTAATTTTCAAAAAATCTGTTACCTCTAAAATGAATGGGTTGCTTTGTGATTTTTGGTTGGGGTAGGAAGGGGACAAAAGGCCTGTATACCTCAAATCTTGGGATTTCCTTGTGTAAATCTAAAGTAGTGGGAAGCTAAGGTTTTGCCACATGGAAGACACAAAGAAAGTACTATTGGAAAAGATGAGCTATAATAGACTAATAGGGGAAGACAAACCATGGGTGAAAATGCTCAAATGTAAATACTTAAGAGGCACATCCATCCGGACAACTAGAGTACCCTCTAAGAGGTCATGGCAGAGGAAAGCAATTCTGGGAGGTAAAAACCTCACCTATTACCAAAAGGAGATTGGTTGAAAATCGATGATGGGATTAGCTTTAAGGTGTGAGAATAGCCACACATGCCAGCCCATCCTAATCTCAAACTACAACCAAAGTAATCCCCAATATTGTCTAGATAAACTGGGTCTTGTACTTCATCACTACAAGTTGAGTCCAGTGGAATAAAGAACTTGTTTGGGCTGATTTTAGAAGTTTTTTGGTTGTTTATTAGTAATCCTAATCATTCTAGGAATAGGTTATTTAATTTTTTTTGTCCTTCTAGGAAAGGATTTAACAACTTAATAAAGGCTTTATTGAAGTAAATAATATTCATAGAGATATAGATCTTAATCAAATTCCAACAGCTTAGTTCAAACTTTGAGGTGTGATTGCCTTTTCCTACTCCTACCTAAATGTGATTGTTAAGAAAATCCTAGGTGTCATTGCCGAGCATTTACCTTTCTTTATTTTAGTTATATTCAGGGTTTTAACACCAAATAGCTATCAACATATTCAAGATTATATCTTTTCTTGCCTAAATCCTTAAACATCAATCCTTATTCAAAAATCCTTCAAGATCTAACTCAGTGCTGAATTGCTAAAGATCCTGCATCACTTGGTTAGACATGTGGCACACAAATCACACAAACTATCCTGTGATGGACAATTCCAACATGTTTAGCCCTCTTGGCAAGGCCAGATGGTATTTATAATGAATAGATACATATATATTATACCCTATGGGTAAGGTTAGGTGACACCAATTACTAATAGATCGCCATATGTTATTACCTTATGGGCAAGACTAGATTACACAGACAACCAAGTTTCAAAATTCTAATATGGATAACTGTTTCTTACATAAACCCTAAATCATATTGCTAGAATACATAATCAAAACAGGTGAAGATTCCGAAAATATTCACATAGCATTGTAGTTCAAGTTAAAATATTGGAAACAAAAACAATTATAGGGGAATTTCTTATGGGGGAATTTCTTACAATCAAAAGCACCCTTTCTAATTTACCCACTTACTTCCTTTCTCTATTTCCTATTCCTGTTAGTGTGGCTAACCGAATTGAGAAGCTTCAGCGGAATTTCTTATGGGGCGGTTTAGGTGATAATCCTAAAATGCATTTGGTTAAATGGGCTACTGTATGCGCTCCTATTTGTGGATTAGGGATAAGGAAGATAAGACTTTTCAATATCACTCTTCTTGGGAAGTGGTTATGGAGATTTGGGTTTGAGAAGGATGCCTTTTAGAGGCAAGTGATAGAGTTGAAATATGGATGTTTGTGGGGGGATGGTGTAACAGATCTGTTAAGGGTCCTTACGGTGTTGGTTTATGGAAGAGTATCAATCAGGGTTGGCCTTACGGTGTTGGTTTATGGAAGAGTATCAATCAGGGTTGGCCTTCTTTCTCTCGCCATATTCTGTATGATATTGGTGATGGGTCTAGGGTGAAGTTTTGGCAAGACCGTTGGTGAGGAGAGACACCTCTTGCAGTTAGCTACCCTAACCTATTCAGATTTTGCAAGTATGAAATCCCCCAATGGTGTACTTTTTTGGGATGTGAGTTTCTTTAGGAGTGTGCATGTTCGGGAATTAGAGGCTTTGTCAAGCTTCATGGAAACCATTTATGGTTCATCTATAAGGGGGTTTGGTAAGGATAAGATGTGTTGGATTCCTAACAAAGCTAAGGGGTTCTTGGTGAAAGATTATTATAAAATTTTAGCTAGTCCTACTATCTTCGGTTTTCCTTGGAGAAGTATTTGGAAGCAGAAGATTCCCTCTAGAGTAGCTTTCTTTGTATGGTCTGCTGCCTTAGGAAAATGCTTGACGATTGATAATCTACGAAAAAGGAAGGTGTGGATTTTAGATTGGTGCTACATGTGCAAGAGTAATGGTGAATTGGTTGACCATCTCTTCCTTCATTGTCCCGTTGCTATGGATCTATGGTCTATGGTTTTGGGTTTATTTGGAGTATCTTGGGTTATGCCTCCTACTGTTTTGGGGCTGTTAGGGTGTTGGCAAGGTAGCTTTGGTCGTCATCGAAATGGTTATATATGGTCCATCGTTCCTCATGGCTTAATGTGGTGTCTTTGGAGGGAGAGAAATAGTCGTTGTTTTGAAGATATTGAGAGATCTATTCCGGACCTCAAGCTTTTCTTTTTTAGAACTTTGTTGGATTGGTTGTTTGCTTTGCAAAACAAATCTTTCCCTTCTTTTTTTGTTTTCCTAGATTCTTGCAATTTTTGTTTTTGATTTGTTGTCCCCTTGTTCACTCCCTGTGTACTAGGGTGCTTCCTTTTTGATATCAATATATCTTATTACTTATCAAAAAAAAAAAAAAAAAATTATAGGGGAATCTCTTAACATAATAATCTGTCCAAAAACTATATTACTTATGTCATTGAGGAAATTTTTTAGCAAATGAAATATAGAAAACAAAGTGTTTGGCCCTGAAAGTATGACCAGATATCATTTTAGAACAGTAGGGCACAAATAATGATTTCTATTGAAGTACATTTGCTAAAAGTAAATTGACAAACTCATTAGCTCAAAAATACTAAATTGTAGTTTTTTCAAAGGAAAGTTGAGAAGTAGAAGATTTACAGCAACAACAAAAAATTTCAAAGCATTTAATATATGTTACTTACCTCGAAAGCTTAAGATACGGCATTAACTAATGGTAATCACTAGAATGACCTTACTTCCTTGTCTAAAGAGCTTGAAGAATTTCTTATATGCTCCTATTTATAAATTAACATATATTGAACTCAAATCTAACATAATAACTTAAACTCTAATTATTTGTTCCAATCCACTGCCCCAAGTTCAAACACATTGTTCTACAAGTTTATTTACTTTTCTAAACCTCATATGCACTATATTGACAAGGCAATTCTCACCAACTGAGAAAGCGTCCAAAGGTCTTGTATTCTAAGTGACTATCACAGCATATCAGCCCATTTCCAACCCAAATTTTACATACCAAAAGAATTCTAAAAATCCCATAATTTTCCAGATTTAAGCGTCAATATATTGACCAACTATACCACAAATTCAGTGTCAATATTTGACTCTTAAGTCATGTTATAGAGAACCCAAGTCAGTGTTGTCACACTGTATTCTGCTGCAAGTCAGTCCTAGTTAGGAAAACCTAGTGAGATTTCACTGAAATTAAGTTCTTGGGGTTAACTTTCTACACTATAAATTTCATTCGTTCATTTGGTACAAATGCTGAGTTATGCAAGCTCTAATTCCTAAAGAAACATAATTCTGAAAGAAACATAGACTAAGCAGCAGAATTTTTATTTCCAATTTTTCAACATACCTCTCTTGACTTAAACTAGTGGTCTCATAGGAGCTTTGAGGTTGTTCTATGCTGTCCTAGCCTCCGCATAGACCAGAAACTCAAACTTGTGCCACGTTCCAGCTTGAGTGATACATGACAAATCAGTTTACCTATGGTGTTTTACACTACAAGAGTGAAACAAACTAGACCACCAGCCTAAGAGCCTCGCCAACACTAACGCACTGAGATATGCTGATTTTGTAATTGTGATCTGGGATACCTCTCATGGGGTTTCTATAGCCTCCATCTCATTAATAGTGAGCAAAGAGGCATAGAGTAACAGCCCAAGGCATTACTCCTTTGAGTAACGCCTAGGACTTACTCTAGGGAGTTCCACAGAGAGACATGCCTACTTTGGGCAGCCCTTTATATCCCTTTTAGTTTCTAACAAATCCAAATGTACACAATTATTTTCTTAAAAAGTCATACCTAAGTGCACAAAACTTCCACTTTTGCAAGGTCTAGGAGAGGTCATGCTAGGCAATCATACCCACATTTGTTTTTGGAGAGGCTAATTCTCGAATTTGAACCCGTGACCTGTGATGTTTGGTGGAAGGCCCTTGCCGTCGCACCAAGACCCAAATTTTAAAATGCCGTACCCAATGTACAAAGCTCCCACTTGTGTGGGGTCTGGGAGAGGTCATTGTAGGCAGCCTTACCTAGTTACTATTCGAATCCATAATGAATTTGGAAGTTAGGTTTTAAAAAAGATTTCTTCCTGTAATCAAAATGTCAACTTCTGCCATTCAATACATGCATTTGAGAAATACTATCTGCCAATTTTACCACATTTAAATCCCATTACGATCCTCCCCAAAATTATTGGCTCCCAAGATAGGGCGCACAGAGATATAGACAAAGTGAATACCCAATTGAGAACCAAGCCTGGTCATTGGTTGGCTGCCTCTAGCTCTCATTATCTCTCTCTTTCTAGTCACTTGAAATGATAAAACCCTAGTTCCCTATTACCCAGCTTTTAATGTTAGTCCTCACCCCCCCCCCCCCCCCTTTCTCTTCCCCCTAGGATGGGTCTTGCAATAGTGTAAATCATTAAAATTCCCTGAAAATCTTCTAATCGTTGCTAAGGCTGAAAGAAACCAAGCTATAGCTATCAAATACTGCATAGAGAAATTTCAATTATGGTCGAGTCATTCTGTTAATGCGAAGAAATCGAATGTGATTTTTATCAAAAACGTAAATTCCTCAAAAGCCACAGAGATTTGCTCCCATCTTTAACACCAGAAAAGCACCTTTCCACTCAAAATACCTTGGCCTTCCCCTATGTCACAACAAGTCAAGCAGCCACACTCTCAATGAAGTTGAGGAAAAGATTAAGTGTCAAATCTAGAGATCGAAGGACAAGTGCTATCCCAAATATCAAGGGATTGTTTAACAAGGCCAATAGTAGTAGCCTCACCAATTTATATTATGCCTTCTCTCAATTTTTCAAAAATCTGTTTGCTCTAAAATGAATGGGTTGCTTTGATATTTTTGGTGGGGTAGGCCTCTATACCTCAAACCTTGGGATTTCCTTGTGTAAATCTAAAGTGGGAGACTAGGGGTTTTGCCGTATGGAAGATAAATGGGGAAGAAACACCATGGGTGAAAATGCTCTAATGTAAATACTTGAGAGGCAAATCCTTCAGAGCAACTAAAGTAGCCTCCAAGAGCTCATGGCAGTGGAAATCAATTCCAAGAGGTAAAGACCTATACCTTGGCTGTAAGGCGTGGAAAACCCATCAATACCAATCCTTCCCAATCTCTATCTACAAGCAAAGCATTCCCGATTCCCCAATCCTGTCCAGATCAACAGGGTCTTGGACTTAATCACTACAATTCCAATCCAGTGTAATAAGGAACTTATTAGGGCTGATTTTTAAGAAGATTAAGCACCAAATATCCTCATAATCCACTTGTCACAAGATCAGCAACCAGATTAGGTAATTTGGACCCTACACACATTGGCGGAGTCTCACAGCTAAATTGGCTTGCTGATTCAACCAACAACACCATCCTAGATATACTGAACTCTTATCCAATTTCGAATAGAAGAAATTATGGAGCAGTTAGATTCATGGACATTTGAAAAGGCTGATCTAGAAGATTGAATGGAATGTGCTCCCTAGTTGAGCTATGTAAACTCAAGATTCGAGATAGATGACAAATCATGCTTGCCCTGTAATTATGGAGCAGTTCTCATGAACATTTTTAAACCTTAATCCAGAAGATTGCATGCAATGTGCTTCCAATCTTCAATATATTTTTGCAGTACTTGCCTTGTACAGTATCCATAATACAAGAAATATTGGACCGTAACCTTCAGGACTAGTAACTATTGGTAGTGCCACTAGCTCTATGCAACCACCATTACATATCTATCACTAATAGAATGTAATCATTGTCCTAAAATCAAGGACTGCTGACACTTTCACACTAACACTAAAGATATGGGCTTGGATGACAGCTAAAGTAAAATAGAGATGCGTGTAGAGGAGATTGTGATATGAAAGGCCATTCACCATTATCCCTCTCTCTATTACAAGAGAGTGTCATTTTTTGCTAGTGTGACTGGATCTTGATCTTTGCTTTTATTATGACATATATAATTGTAGGCTACAGCATCACAAAAATATTTGAAAATTTTCATCCAGCCATCTTGTTTGAGTGTCGGCTAACTCCTCTATATATATATATTAAACAATTAAAAAAATGTGCAATCAAGGCAGTACTGTATAGGAAAAAATAACAATAATATTTTTGTTCATTGAAAGCTTACCACAAAGGTGCTTCAGCCACAATGATTTTCATTCTTCTATTATTCTAACACAGTCCTGTGAAACACGCACTTCCTCCAGCTGGCTTCGCATATTTTTTGTTATGCGCACCATGTCTAGGCAGTGACAATTTATTATAATCAGCTTCTGAAGTTTAGGCAGTGCTTGTTCTAGAATCACTACCTCGATTAACTGATCGCATTGTTCAATTTCTAGTATCCTCAATTCTAGAAATGATTGAGCATTAAATACCAGAAATGCACCAGTGTAAGCAGCATAGAGATGTAGCTCCTTTAGAGAAGGCAAAGCATGAAGGGCCTCAAGTGGGCTGTTTTGCAGTTTTGACCATTTGAGCTCAATTTTATACAAATTATAGAGTTCACCAACCCATGCTGGAATTTCCTTCAATCTCCCTCCAAGAGATAGTTTTTCAAGCAGTTGAGGAGACTTTTTCATGTCTTTCAAATCAAGATACACCTCTTTGCCAGCTGAGCTCACAGACAAAGAATAAAGATGCTTCATCTTCTCAATGGATGCACACAAATCTTTTCCTTCTATTTCCTTGAGTTCTGTGATCCCTAGTTTCCTCAGATCAATGAAGTTCCCCAACTCTTTAACAATGCTTGTTTCCTTATAGTTTGCCTTGATAAGTGACAGCTTCTGCAACGAAGTGGAACACTTAACTCCTGGATACACTTGTGCTCCTACATCAACATATGGGCAACCAACAAACAAATAGAGCAACTTAGGAAGTTCAAGAGTCTTCTTGGGCAACTTGGTGATAAGAGTATTTCTAAGGTTCAAAACCATTAGGTTCTGAAGCTTCTTAATAGAATTTGGAACTGAATCAATCCTTGTACTCCTCAAACTTAGGTACCTTAGGAGGGTGAGGTTGACAACTTCTCCTGGAAAATGTTGCAAGCCTGCATTTTCCAGGTCTAGACTTGTCATCAACTTGAAGTTTTTGAAAAGTTCATGGGCCATTGATTCTGAAAATTGTCTACCCCAAACATAGAAAAGGTACGAACATAAGAGAGGTTTGTCCTTTGTAGCATGGAGGGGAAGCAATTGTGAAGAGATAAGCGACGGGTTTTCCCACCTCCCAAACTGGCACTTGGACTTCTAAGAACATTAATGAAGTTCTCCTTCTCAGACACGGAAAGGATGAACCCTCTTGCAAGATTAGAAACTCGACAACTCCTTATTCGTCCTTCAAAATCTCGCCTGGTCACCTGAACCATGCTCATTTGAACTAGCTCATCTAAGTACTCATTTGCCACCTGCTCCAGAGTTTTACCTTCTTTTTTCTCAATGAACCCGCAACCTATCCATTGGTGGATTAGTCTTCCACGTGTAACAGATTGATCCTCGGGAAAATTGTGAAAGTACAAGAAACAAGACCTGAGGTTGAGGTTGGGCAATAGATGGTAATAACTATGCAAGAAAATTCTATAGCAGGAAAGAGAGAGACGATGACCTGGATCAAATTCAAGGATCTCAAGTACTTTCTTAAACTCCGTCTCATTAAGTGGCACTCTTCTTTTTGATAAGAAATTGCCTGAGGTGATTCTTCACATCTTCTCATAATTTTCTTACACCAATCAACCAAATGATCCGGGCATTTATCACCTTGAAAGACCTTCTTACAAAAGAGCTCCAAAGCCTCTTCCGATGCTAATGGACTAAGGTTGAGATCATAGATATAATCATGAGAGCTTGTACAATAAGAAGCTAAATTGCGATTACGAGTGGAGATGATTATTTTACTGCCTGTTTTATATTACAAGGAAGTAACTTTTTAATGCGGTGCCATTGATCTTCAGACCAAATACCATCAAAGACAAGGATGAATCTTTTTGGTTGTAAATGAGACTGCAAACTCCTTTCTTTTGGTCTTCCTGGGTCGAAAGGTAATTCCAGTGCCTGACAAAGTTCCTCTAACAAGTCGTCACATTGCAATCAAAACTATTTTTGACCATTTCAAAGACTTCGTGGATAACAGTGGATTCACCTGAACCCGGGTCTCCGATTACTGAAATTACTTCAAGAAGTGGCTGATCTTCCCTTAAAACACGATCAAGAACATGATGGTCATTCCTGGAAAATGAATTATAAGTCCCTGACACCTCTCCAGCTGTAGTATATCAAAGTCTGTGATGTCGTCGACTTTTTTCTTGATATCTGCCATGCGGGAGGAAAATCGCCTCAGTGGAGGAACGTCCTTAACAGAGTGAGCAACCTCGTGAAGAAATTTCGTGATCCGACTATGATGGAAGTGTTCAGGAACTTCATACATGAACTCTTCAATTTCATCTTGAGTCTCATATGCTAAATCTTGCAATCGTTGAACTCGATCCTTACAATCTGCTGTATCTTCTCTTGCTTCCGTGTCCTTCAGGTAAGCTATCATAGTATTCAACCAGTTTCTTACTTCTTCAATGTTTTGACGGTCGCCGGCGGAACATATTTTGTAGAGAAACGGTACCTTGTTAATTGCAGTTATTGCTCCTGAGATTGCCATTTCTGCCATTGTTCGTCTTCTCTTTCTTCGGTTCCAAGCAATCAGCTTCGTGACAGAGTTGAGTGGAAGAACAATAAGTAAGATCCAAGATTGAAGATTGAAGAAGACAAATAGAAGATCGAAGAGAAGCTGACGAGGATGAGATGAGATGAGGTTGTGTGAATTGAGACGATTAAGATTCAGACAAAAAGAGTAAAGTGCATCAAAACGCCTCTTTCTCTTTCTCTTTTTCTTTTTCTTTTTTTCCCCTTTCCTACTATACACATCTTTTTTTTTTCTTTTTTCTTTTTTTAATATAAATGATAGCATTCGTACTATAGGCCTCGATAAAAGTCTATCTAAGACAAGGTATTGATAAAAGGCATGTTTATATTAAAAAAAAAACTATGATAAATTACGTATTTGGTTCTTATTTTATGTATTATATTTTAATTTGGTTCATAACTTTTCAATTGTGTCAATTTAGTCATTGCCATTATTTTTTGGATGAAAATTAATGACACGACTAATGGCCAAAATAAAAAATTAGTTTTCGTTAATGTGACAATATACAAAAATTTTATTTTGACTATTTACCATGTCATCAACTTTTATCTAAGCTATAACGACAGAGACTGAATTAAAAGATTAGGGACCAAATTGACACAATTGAAATGTTATGGACCAAATTGAAATATGGTGTATAGGATAAGGACCAAATACATAGTTTACCCTAAAAAAAATGTTTAACTATAAACATGTTTAAATTTATTTTACTCCAACATACCTACTATGTATATAGTAATTAAAGAAACTATCTATATATAATTTTAGTCACGTAAATTTTTTAATGAATAATGTGACTTGTTTAAACAATATAATGGAGTCTTTATATTTTGACACTTATTTTTTTAGAAATTTTATAATTTGACACTTAATAAATTGAAAAAGATAACTCTAAACATATTTAGAACCAAACTTTATCCTTTTTAGCAATTGGTTTCTCATTAAAAAAAAAAAAAAAAAAAAAAAAAAAAAAAAAAAAAAAAAACTTTATCCTTCAAAAAATATCCATATTTTAACATATGAAAGTTGGTGTGAAATAAAAGATGTGAAAAAAAACCAATGTAAGAGTATAAAAGCCTTAATTTAGAGGTATTCTAGAATCACACCCTCAATGGCGGAGCTAGAAATTTGTCTTTGAAGAGGGGGACCAAATAATAAATGAGATGACTAAAATTTTTTCCTTTGTATATAGTAAATTGATTTTATGCACAATAGTCTAAAATAGTACTATAAAGACAATTCAATACATAAATTTAGTAAAGGGGTTCTCAGTGGCGGCTAGGGTTTCCTACTCTCTACGGTAGCAACAAGGTTTCCCTTCTTTTCGAAGAAGGAGGTTGAGTCCCCTCTAGTACTTCAATACTAGTAGGGCGGTGAGTGGGTTTTACTTATTATATGCGTTTGTAGTGCTTGTGGGAACTCAGATATGGAGGATTTAGAAAACAGATGGTAGCGTTTGTCACTAACAGAGAGTGAAGAGAGGAAAGTGGACTTGACTGGGAATAAGAAGAATCTAAACTTTGTCCTGGTTGCGAAATTTTTCACAAGGAGATCCATCAACATTGAAGCAGTAGCAAGAACCTTCCGTCCGATATGGCGTACTCGAGGCAGTTTTGAGGTGAGTGACGGGGGTAATAATATTGCATTAATGGCGTTTGAATTGGAAGTTGATGTGGAGAAGGTTCTCCAAGGCGAGTCGTGGGCTTTTGATTGCCATCTCGTGGCTTTTCTAAGGTATGATGGGACAGTGCCAATCCAGAATCTTCAGTTTGAGAAGACGACTTTTTGGGTTCAACTCCACAACCTTCTGTTCGCGCTTTTAACGGTGGAGGCAGCCATGAGCATTGGCGAAACAATTGGGACTGTTGTTAAATCTAAGGATGTAGGGGAGATGCGAGGAGGTAATTTTATGCGCATTCGCGTGGAGGTGGATATTACAAAACCCTTATGCAGAGGGAGGAAGATCTCTTGGGATGGATAGGGGAATGATTGGGTGGCTTTTATGTATGAATGTTTGCCGAATATTTGTTACTAGTGCGGCCAAGTTTCGCATGATGATAAAGATTGTATTTTATGGCTCAGTAGTAAAGGATCTTTACAATTGAGTAAGCAGCAATTTGGTCCGTGGTTATAAGCTCCGCAATTCAACCTGGCCAGGAAATCCATTATTTAAATCCTTAAGCCTATTACTATAATATTACAAGCTCATGGAATTTACGAATTATCTAATCTCAAAACCCATGGCGATCATCTCATAAAAGCCCATGGAAAGACATGATTATTAGACCCATGACATTTATTTATTTCATATTATAAACTCATGTCACAACATTCATAATATTTATTACCAAAACTCATGGTAATTATTCATCCTACATGTCCATTATGATTATCTATAGAGAAACTCATGAGAACATCACATTATTTCATTATAGTGATTGTTACCATATTTAAAACCCATGGTAAATATTATTCTAAAGGAAAATATTGGAGGTCATTATTTAAAAAGTCTCAAAGAAAATATCATTTACAAAGTAATCTGTAAGGTTGAATTTATTCAACCATGTTATTGGCTTTATTCCGTGCCAAATTTGCTTGTAATTCAGCATTTAGTAACCCTGTATTTAGGTGGGATTGTTGTAAGGGTAGTGAGTGAGATAGTGTGAAGATTGCTCAAGAGTGTGCAAGAAAACAGAGTGTCGCGGTTGGGACTCGCGGGTGGACTCGCGGCTTCAACCCGCCAGAAGATGCACACGTGCCAAGCATGCTGGAAGATGAACAGTCATGCTAGCTGGAGCACTACAGGACAAAACAGGACAACTGGCCATACGGTTAACTCGCGACTGGATCTCGCGACTTAGTCAAGCCGCGAGGTCAAGCCGCGAGCCACCCCTGTTTTGGAAAAACCTGACGTTTCGCATTCCTCTTCACTCCAGTATAAATACCCTTTTAACCCACGATTGAAAGAGGGCTTCCAGAGAGAATTTTGAGAGAGAAACCCTAAAGAAAAACCAGATTGTTTCACCCACAATCTCTACCTTAGAGTCTCATCAAATTCCCTCACTCTCTTCCTCTCCATTGTCAAATCCTTAAGAGGCTTTATACCAAACCTGGTTCTCACCATTATCATCTCTGTGAGACAGACGTTTGGAGTTCTGGGAAGCAGTTAGGAAGGAGCCAATATTCATTGGTTGATGCTACGGTGTAGTAGCGGAATCCGGAAAGCTAGAAAAGAAAAAGGTTCGGCGCAACCTCGTTGGAGCAAGAAGCTTGGAGGGCTTAGGTGCATTGGGTAGATTAGGCTTGGAGGGTCTATTGCTGTCCTTGTATCCCAACTGTATTTTCTAGTGGATTGATTACCGCTTGGAGGGCGGCGGAGAGGTTTTTCGCCGAGGTCTTCGGTTTCCTCTTCGATAACATATCTGGTGTTATCCTTGTGTTTGCATCTTCCTTCCTCTCTATCTCTGCCTTTACATTATCTGCTGTGGTTTATTTTGTTGTGGCTTAGATAGTTGTTTAATCAATTCTATATTATAGCATATGTTAAGTTTCCGCACACTTGTTGTTTGACATATTGCTTGGGTTGGTTAAGTTGGTTTTTGGGGGTCTAAACGTTCAAAAGTGTTTTTATACACGTTTTTTGAACTTTCAATTGGTATCAGAGCGGGTACACAGCTGTTTGGTTTCATTACCATTGTGTGATCCTTGACTCCCTTTCTTTTTGAGATGGATAGGTCTCAATCCCTTAATGCACCTCCATATTTTGATGGAAGTAATTATGCATTTTGGAAGGTTCGTATGAGAGCCTTTTTATGCTCTATTGATGAATCCGTGTGGGATGCTATTGAGATGGGTTGGACCAAACCTGAAGCAGCCAAATCCACATGGGATAAGGCAGCACTTACTGCATCTAATGCTAACAGTAAAGCACTAAATGCTATTTTCTGTGGTGTGTCTCCAGATGAATTTCACAGGATTTCTCACATTACTATTGCCAAAGATGCATGGGAGATTCTGGAAACAACTTATGAAGGCACGAAGAAAGTGAAAGATACCAAGTTACAAATGCTGACCACTCGGTTTGAGGAGCTCAAGATGAGTGAGGATGAGTCTTTCGACTCTTTCTATGGGAAGTTAAATGAAGTGGTTGTCAGTAAGTTTAACTTGGGGGAGAAGATGGAGGACTCAAAGATTGTGAGGAAGATCCTTCGATCATTGCCAGAAAGTTTTCGTGCTAAGGTGACAGCTATTGAAGAGAGCAAGGATCTTGACGACATCAAGGTGCAGAAGCTGGTTGGTTCTCTACAGACCTATGAGATGTCGCTGCCAAATCAACGGAAGGGCAAATCCCTTGCTCTAAAGACCACTAATGAGAAGGTGGAAGATCAAGGCTCATCGGGAGAAGATATGGTGGACAAAGATGTAGCCTATCTTGTTAAAAATTTCAGAAAGTTTTTGAAATTCAAAAACAATGGAAAATTTGATGATAAGAGAAAATTCCAAAATTCTGGAAGGGAGAAGAGGGATTTCAACAGGAAAGATGGAAAAGAATCCCCATCCACACAAGGTGTCACTTGTTTTGAATGCAACGGGCATGGACACTTTAAGAGGGAATGTCCGAATTATTTGAAGTCGAAAGGCAAGGTGTATGCCACGACCCTGAGTGACTTAGATTCATCTGACTCAGAATCTGAAGAAAGCTGTGATGGAGAAAGGAACTACTCAGCTTTCATGACTATTGCTCATGTTGAGTCTTCGGATGAATTGGATTTGCTTGTTCAAGACCTTGGAGAACATAGTGAGGATGACTCACTAGGAATTGTTGAAGAATCAGAAGCTGAAGAAGAAGAAAGCACAGCTACTCTTCAAGAAAATTACAATTCACTTTTGGAGAAATCTGGTGAATACACAAGGGTAGCCAAGGCTGCTGTGAGAAAGATGAAGAAGGCTGAGGAGGACTACAAAAGTCTCCTAATCCGGTATAGGGAGGCCAAATGCGAGATTGAAACTTTGAATGGTGAGCTCTCCGAAGCTTACACTAAAGTGAGATTTCTTGAAAGTGAGGTTATTCAAGCAAATGCAAAAATAGAGAGGGTCACCACCAAGAAGCTTGACGATGTTATATCTTCTCAAAAGAGCTTCTCAGACAAATCCGGACTGGGATTTACCGGAGGAGGTAATTCAACCGGAAATGTCACCAAAGAAGTGAAGTTTGTCAAAGCCAAAGATCCAGTTGTAGCTGACCCTACTGATGTGAAGCTCGAGGTGGAGGAGAAGAAGAATGTGGTGGACCAACGGATGATGAATCATCGTAATCAGTATGTGGGCAGGTCTGAGTCTCGTGCCAAGTCACGTCCACGACCACAAAGAGGTCCTAGAGGAATGTATGTGTGCCACTATTGCGGACTTCAAGGGCACACTCGACCAAATTGCCAAAAGCTGAGAGCAAAGAGCAGTGCAACTCCTTAAAGGTCAGGAGAACCCAGAATTGATAGGAGAACTTGGGCAGGGGATCAACCTAGAGAGCAAAATGGAGATCCCGGAATGATGAACGTGATGAAGATGATTGGTGCATTCACCAACTGCTTGGAAAGCTTCTCACGAAGGTTTGAAAGCCCTAACTCCCGTACCCAATCCTTTAAGGAAATCACCCCAAACGCAAGTGACGTGTGGGTGAAAAGGGGTACTCATGCATAAGCATTACAACATGTCCATGCACTAATACTTCCTATGCTTTGTGACTATGTTTTTGTGGTATGCTTGTTGTTTTTGTTTTTGGTTGTTTGTTTATCTTCTTGTGAATATTTCTTAATTGTGTTTTATCAGTCTTTTTGTTTCTTGAGTCAAAAATCCAAAAATTACATAAAAATTTGAAAATCAAAAAGCTTGATTGACTTTGTTGAGTTTTTTGTCTTAAAACTCGTTTTGCCTTGTACCTTTGTGCTAATGGCTTTGTGCATTTTCGAGCATTGCTTGTTTTCATGCACTCATATCACTATGGGAAAAATCTTGAAATCTATGTGATTGTTGTAAATAGATCTTCAAACTTGTCATGAATGATTAGTGAATGGTTATGTTGATCTTGAAACATGCATAGACTTGTGTCTATATCTCTTCCCACTTTTTATTTTTTGTTTTGCCAAAAAGAGCTCATCAAATGTAAATCTCCAAATGAAAAGAGATATTGAGCTGCAAAAGCCTGTCGCACATTCTAGTATTTGACTAGGAAAAAGGGTAAGCGACCTTATATTAAAAGTGAAATTTCTTTCAAAAAGGCCAAAGGCCTGTTCTCAAAAGAGAAATGTTATATATCCCTCTCACAATGAGAGATGATTGCCTCAAAAGATAAAATGTTAAGGCTGAAAGTGGAGTAAAATGAAAAACTCCAAGTTATGATTATCAAGTTATGTGGGAGGTCATATATTCATATTTCTATAATTGAGATTGGTCACATGATCTAGTGCTAATTGTGTATGCCTTGGTTGAATTGATCATTGAAGCTTCACATTAGACAAAGGACTATCTCATTGTTGATATCCACACACAACACACAAGTTTATGTTCAATAAATGCCTTATTCATTTGTGTGATTGTACTTGATAAAATGTGTTTTCACATGCTCAATCTTTGTTAATTCAAACACAAAAAGATTTTTGAGTATTTTAGGTGTTTTTGGAAAGTGTTTTGTTGGAAAAATCTGAAAATTTCAAAAATACAGTTTTGCCCTGTTTTGGCGGCTCAATCGCGGGTATGCCAAGTCGCGAGCCTCAGTCGCATCTTCGTTGGTCATGTTTGGCGACTTGTTCGCGAGTGGAAGGTCCAGTCGCGAGGATCACTCAGAGATTTTCGCGGCTCAGCTCGCGACTCACTCGCGGGTAGACCTTCCAGTCGCGAAAAACACTTAGAAAATTTTTTCAAAATTTTGTTCTTATGTGCTTTGGCGGCTTGAGCTGGCGACTGTGTGGCGACTTAATCCAGTCGTGAAAATCGCGTGTTTTGCAGAAACAGGAGCAGTTTTTAAACCTCATTTAGTTTTTCCCTCGAACTTTTGTAACTGTTCATCTTCTCTTAAAACTGTTGTTTTCTCCCAAAACTCTTCGTGAATCCATTTTTCAAACCCTTTTGGTGCTTCGTTTCTTCTCCAAATCATCAAGAAAAGGTATGGGGTTTGCTTTCTCTATCTCAGTTTCTTTTTCCTGCATATTTCTGTTATTGTTTGGACTGGTATTGTGTTCGTTATTCTTATCTCTATGTGTTTTGGGTATGGAGTGTCCTGTTTTGATATTGTTCTCACCTGTTTTCATGCTGAGCAGTCACAATGTGTATTTCATTGTTCTGTTTTTTGCCATCTTATTAAATCTGAGAATCTTTTCTGAAATGGGTTTGGTGTTTCTCTGTCTTACTCATTACACTTGCCTGAATATTGATGTTGGTGTTTGTTTTTGGTCACTGAGTGGTTTTGATATCATAATGTATGTCTCTCATCCACATGCTCCCGTGTGGATGTTTGGTTTCTTCATGATTGAAATATTCTCCCTATGTTCATTCCTCTGATGTAGTGTTTTATGCTATTTGCTCAAAATGTTCAAATGCTGTTTCTAATTGCATATCATGGTCATGTTAACCTGACTCAATGACAGTTGTGGTGTCTTTCTTTGTCTTGGTGCACTTTTACCAAGTTTGTTGCTCGTATTTGTTTGTACTTCTGTGTTTTGTTGGAAGGTTTGGTTGGGTCTGCACTATATTAAGTCTGGTTTTCATATTGAAATACTGTTTATACTGAATCTTGTTGACAATTTTTTTTTGTGGGGTATTGTTGCTTGGTTCTTTTCTGTTGGCCTGTTCTCTTGCAGATGTCTCGTCGATCTTCCAGGGGTAAAGACACTGTTGCTGACGAACCAGCAACCCCAGTTGCTAAAAGGACTCGTCTATCATCTCAAGCATCTCAAGATCCCAATGAGGATAGATTCAGAGTTCCCCTGAACTCACACGCCTACTCAAATGTGTTTGACAAGTCAACAACTATAGTGGAGCGGGTAGTAGAGTTCAACACCTTAGGGACTACATTCATCCCTCGAATCTTTGAGAAACGAGACTGGGCAAACTTGTTCGGAAACTTTGATGATCCAATGGATGAGCTGGTCAAAGAATGCTTCTCCAATGCATCTGATCTTGGACCTCTCCTCGTTTTCTGGGTTAGAGGAACAGAGTTTAGTGTTACCCCAGACTCCATCGCAGATCTTCTCGGCATCACCAGACCTCAGAATGTGAATTTAACTCCCTATGATGAACGAAATCCAGAGGTTGGGGAAATTCTACAAATCCTAGGACACGATCATGAGGTGTCTAGTGCAGGAACTTCCATCAGCACCGCAAAGTTTGCACCTGAGTTGACCACACTGAAGTTGATCATGTTCACCAATCTCTACCCACTGTCCAACACTACATTCATCAATCTTGGGAGAGCTATATTTCTGTGTGATCTCATTACCGAAGCCCCCATTGATATATGTGCTCACATCTACTACAACTTGAGGAAGACCACGTGTCGATCTACAGCTCGAGGAATCATTCCATTTTGCAGTCTCGTCATGAAGCTCATCCTTAGTGCAGGCATTACTCCTCCTGCAGATGGTAAAATGTTGACTCGTCAACGTCCCATTTCTTTGTTCACTCTTCAAGCGAGCAGAAGTCACTCCTCCAAATCACCAAGAAGTGCTCACATCTCTCCGGTTCCTTCATTTGCTCCTGACTCAGAGACACCTGCACATACCACATCTGCATCTCGTGATGTCCCTGAAGCTTCACCGGCTGGTATTCCGCAAGCCCAAACTGCCTCTCATACTAACAGAGTTGGTAGTGTTCTTGAGCATATTCAGAAACGTGTTGATGAGCTTGTGGCACTTCTCTACTCCACAAACAACCATGTCCAAATGCAACTCGAGACTATGGAGAATCAGCTAGATGAGATTCAACGAAAATTGGACGAGAGTCTTTAGCTATTCGTGACAAAAAGGGAGAGAGCATTCAGTAAGGGGGAGAAAAGTTCAAAGGGAAGTGTGCATAGTGATAGGGGGAGTACACACATACTTTTGTTTTTCGTCTTATCTTCTAATCTTATGGTTTTTATGGTTTTGATACAATGTGTTTTGGTGTATATCTGTTTCTAACTCTTTTCATATACTCTTGGTTTAAACTTTAATATATGTTTGATGATGTTATTCAGGTATTTGTTGGTTTGTACCCATATGCTTATGTAAGCTTTTAGGGTTTATGTTTTATGCATAGATTTGTAGGCTTTATGGTATGTACCATGCTTAAGTGCAGCCTTTATGCTATGTTGAAATCAGTACTTTAATCTAAATGTTCTGCATTGTGATTGTTGTACTGTCACTCTTGTGCCCTTGTAGGATTGTTCCTAGATGCATATGCCTTGTGTGCTATGCATTGGTTGAGTGTTGAGCATACAAGTGTCTTGCCTTGTGCTTGTTAACTTGTATGTCCTTGTGTTCATTCCAAGTGTGAATGAGCACTGTGATCACTACCTTGTGGTGTTCACTTGGTTGATCAAGCCATGGTTTGTTTATTAACTCCATCTTATGCTTGATCTCATATTGCCTGTTTCATATGCATTTATAATTTTCTGCTTACAATGATCATGATGTATTGTTGTGTTTCAGGAGTTTATGTTCATATGATTCAAGTGCTTCACAGCTTCTAGAGTTAGGTGTGAGTGAGTTTTGTTCAACTGTTCCCAACTCACATGTTAAGTCTAGAGTCTGTTTAGGGTTTTGTCACGGAATAGCCAAAGGGGGAGATTGTAAGGTTGAATTTATTCAACCATCTTATTGGCTTTATTCCGTGCCAAATTTGCTTATAATTCAGCATTTAGTAACCCTGTATTTAGGTGGGATTGTTGTAAGGGTAGTGAGTGAGATAGTGTGAAGATTGCTCAAGAGTGTGCAAGAAAACAGAGTGTCGCGGCTGGGACTCGCGGGTGGACTCGCGGCTTCAACCCGCCAGAAGATGCACACGTGCCAAGCATGCTGGAAGATGAACAGTCATGCTAGCTGGAGCACTACAGGACAAAACAGGACAACTGGCCATACGGTTAACTCGCGACTGGATCTCGCGACTTAGTCAAGCCGCGAGCCACC
Organism: Quercus robur; assembly: GCF_932294415.1. Lineage (NCBI taxonomy): Eukaryota > Viridiplantae > Streptophyta > Magnoliopsida > Fagales > Fagaceae > Quercus > Quercus robur. The sequence goes on from NC_065537.1 coordinate 5,016,539, forward strand.
CCTGTTTTGGAAAAACCTGACGTTTCGCATTCCTCTTCACTCCAGTATAAATACCCTTTTAACCCACGATTGAAAGAGGGCTTCCAGAGAGAATTTTGAGAGAGAAACCCTAAAGAAAAACCAGATTGTTTCACCCACAATCTCTACCTTAGAGTCTCATCAAATTCCCTCACTCTCTTCCTCTCCATTGTCAAATCCTTGAGAGGCTTTATACCAAACCTGGTTCTCACCATTATCATCTCTGTGAGACAGACATTTGGAGTTCTGGGAAGCAGTTAGGAAGGAGCCAATATTCATTGGTTGATGCTACGGTGTAGTAGCGGAATCCGGAAAGCTAGAAAAGAAAAAGGTTCGACGCAACCTCGTTGGAGCAAGAAGCTTGGAGGGCTTAGGTGCATTGGGTAGATTAGGCTTGGAGGGTCTATTGCTGTCCTTGTATCCCAACTGTATTTTCTAGTGGATTGATTACCGCTTGGAGGGCGGCGGAGAGGTTTTTCGCCGAGGTCTTCGGTTTCCTCTTCGATAACATATCTGGTGTTATCCCTGTGTTTGCATCTTCCTTCCTCTCTATCTCTGCCTTTACATTATCTGCTGTGGTTTATTTTGTTGTGGCTTAGATAGTTGTTTAATCAATTCTATATTATAGCATATGTTAAGTTTCCGCACACTTGTTGTTTGACATATTGCTTGGGTTGGTTAAGTTGGTTTTTGGGGGTCTAAACGTTCAAAAGTGTTTTTATACACGTTTTTTGAACTTTCATAATCCATTGCAAAAATTATGAGAAACTATACAAATTGTTATTTAAAGCCCATGGGAATTAATACCCAAAATCTATCATAAATATTTATTAAAGCTCATGGATTCATTTTATTTCTACTAACAACTAAAGCCCATGAGGAGTAAAAAATTCATAGCAAAGCATGTCTTTAATGCCCATTTTGTAGGCCCAAGAATCTCTTGGAGTAGGGAACAAGCCCAAGCAAAGAAAGGGTCATGTGGCCCAACTAAAGGTGCTGAAATGGAGCAAAGTTCCAACTCAAAAAGGTCCCAGCAAGGGGCTTGAAAGTGGGCAACCAGCTCTTGTTCATCTCTAACCAAAAAGCAACTAGAGACCCCTACAAGAGAACCAAGCCTTTAAGGATGAACTAGGGGCTGTCCCATCAGTTTTCTACCACCCTCTGCCTAACGTGAACAGTACCCAAGGGCTGTCATATCAGCTGAAGTCTAAAAAATGATGGAACTCCATCATCTTCCCCAAGACTGCACCTCTAGTGGAAGGGGAGCTGAAACCAAATTATTCAAACTCCAACAAATTGATGCTAAAAATGTTAAGAACGTTCAAGACGTGATTCATGTGCCAAGCCCATGAATCCTAAAGGGAAAAAATTGGGAACATGTGGTTTGGGGGGCATAAAGGGATCTCCAGCAGAACCCCCCGAAGTGGACTAAGAATTTGACACCTGGCTTGAGGTGTTGAATCTTACTTCTTGGGGACCAAATCTCAATTGCAGCATTAGGATTCGCTTTTGATACACACCTCAATCACATTCATGAAGCTCAACCCCAGAAAACATGGCATTTAATGCAAAGTATTTTAAAATCCCATCATTACCCAAAGAAGCAATGCAGCCCCTTAAGTAAATCTTCTACTTCTGACCGAAAATCTCGGGAAGCTTAACCTTGATTCATCACCTCTGATTAGTCATACGTTTTTGGATTCTTGTCAATTAATGCTGCTCTAAAGCCCCATTATAAAAACATACACACCTCAGCCCACAGGGAGGGGAAACCACTCCCTCTAAAACTCCTGATCTATTTGCCATTTTACTAGGGGTTTAACTCTCTTCAAGCTCACTACTCATCCCATTCAGCCCACACTCATCTAACCTCAGATATTCTTTTCTCCCCTTTACACAAACACAGCCACCCTCTCTGAAACTCTTGGTTTGTTTACTATTTTACTGGTGGTTTAGCCTTCCTCAAGCTCACCACTCATCATCTTTAGCCCACACTCATCTAATCTCAGATACTCTTTTTCCCCTTTCACATAATCATAGCCCATAAATGCCTCTCAACTAGTCATAAAACGGCCCACCACTCACAAAAAGTCTTAATCTTAGTATTAATCCCATCTCACCCACTCAAAATAGCCCACCACTTACAAAAAGTCTTAATCTTAGTATTAATCCCATTTCACTTACTCAAAATAGCCCACATTCACCTCATTCATGCCTTATGCACACATACTCATCAAAAATCTATTCTCAATTAGATGACTATGAGGCATTTTTATGAACAATTTAAATTACTTATCTAAAGAGAAATATTCCTATTATCAAATCCAAGCGTCATCAATTTAAAGTCTAAACAACACTTTTAACAAAATGTTGGTTTAAAGGAAAATAATGGTCTAGTTGGGTTCAACACATAGTGCCATGTTGGGCTGCTATAAGCTTTAGCAAAAGCCCATTGGGTTCTTTCCTTGCCTGGAACGGGCACACCAATAAACTTATAAGCTTGAGATATGCAAGCATGGTATTTATAAATTATTTTTGTACAAAACACGATTTAAGCTCTATGTCTCATTTTTTTTTTTTTTTTTGATGGGAAACACATGAAATTTTCATTCAATTGAAATTGAGATACAATAGTGAGTACAAAACAACAGCAAGGAGAACAAACAGCAAACAGCTGCACGCTACCATCTTCAATGATTACATGTTCCACAAAGCTTGGACACACACCTTTCCAAACCTGTGAAACACCAGAGATTCTAGCTACTCTTGCAAGTTCATGGGCTGCTCTGTTGCCACTCCTTTTCAAATGCTGAAAAGAGCACCAAGAAAAAGAGGAAGGTATGTTCTTAATGTTCTACATAATGTGCCCCAAATCACCACCCAAAACACCTTCATTAATAACTTGGATAATTGAGAGAGCATCGGACTCGACAATGGCATGGGAGATTCCTAATTCCAAAGCAAGCAGCACACCATCTTGCAGCGCCAAAGCTTCTATGATCTCGGTAGAGAAAGGAGCTGGCAGAACTTTGCTTGATGCTGCAATAAGGGAGCCCCGAAAATCACGAATAGCCATACTGATGCATGAAGGGCTGCCATCTGAAGCAGCGCCATCAGTATTAATTTTGATGAAGCCCAAGGGAGGGGTGTGCCAAGCTGCTAGGGAAGGGGCTGGAGAAAATGCAGGGAGAGTGCATGCTTCTTTATATTCACTAAGCAATCTGTTAGCCATTTCCCAAACCTGACTTGTAGAAGTACCCGAGTCCTCATGAATAGCTTGGTTGCGATTCCACCAAATGGACCAAGCCACAGCAAAGAAGAGCTCCAAATCAAGAGGGGATCCTTTCTCAATAAAGTCCAAGGCAACATCCACAAAATTTCTAGGAGAGGAAGATACTTCAACTGGGCAATTGTGCCATTGAGCCCAAGTCAGCTTGGCATGATCACTGAGGAGAAGAGCATTGGCAGTGGATTCCAAGGCCTTATCACAAATGGGGCAAAAGCTTGAGCAATGCATACCTCTATGGCTTAAATTAAGCATGGTTGGAAGGCCATTTACACAAGACCTCCATGCAAAGATTTTGATCTTTTGAGGGATTTTCTAGCACCAAATCCGCTTCCAAAGAGAAGTTCTAGAATCAAGAGAGGAGCATTCACCCTCCTCATTTGAGTCCACTAGACTTGAGGCAATGTGATATGCACTTTTGACTGTAAAGACCCCCCGTTTATTGCCAATCCAGATGAGGCTGTCTTCGGGAAGATTATAATTGATGGGGATCTTTAAAATTGTGCTGGCTTCAAAAGGAAAAAAGATGGACCTGACCATTTCTTACTTTCCACCACCTAGTTTCATTATCAATAAGGGAGGATACCATTGGGTAGTCACCAAAATCTAATTGGGGTGAGATCACTTTGTAAGAAGATGGCATTGGTAGCCATTTATCATCCCAAATATGTATTCTTTGACCATTACCAACCCTCCATCTTGTTCCCCTTTTAATTACCTCAAGACTATTGTGAATGCTCTGCCAAGTATAAGAGGGGTTGCTTCCTTTTTTAGAATTGAGAACTTCATCATAAGGAAAGTACTTAGCTTTAAAAACCCGAGCCATCAAAGAGTTTGGGTTGGTGAGAATTCTCCAAACTTGCTTGGCCAACATGGCTAGGTTGAAAGCCTGGATGTTTCTAAAACCCATCCCTCCATGAAACTTTGACTTACACATCTTCTTCCAGCTGACCCACATAATTTTGTTCTCATCATTTCTTTGTCTCCACCAAAAATTCCTCATCATATTTTCTAGATCTTTGCACAAAGTTTTAGGGAGTTGGAAGCAGCTCATTGTATATGTGGGCACTGCTTGGGCAACCGCCTTGATAAGAATCTCCCTTCCACCAATTGAGAGAAGTTTCCCTTTCCAACCAGCAAATTTTTTTGCCACCCAATCTTTTATTTCCGCAAACACTTAAGCCTTGGATTTTCCAATGAACATAGTCAGCACTCAACTTGTAAATACCAAAGGTAGCATCCTAATATTAGTCACTCATGGATACACTTGCCTTTTTTGTGTGTTTATCCATTGCAGCAATATATAGTCGTAATCATGAAATGCTTTTATCAAAAGATTATTATATTGCTGAGGTAGGCCTACCCCACCATATGGCAAGTTATCATTTCAATGTTTTATTTTATTCATTCGCTAAGTAATTTTTTTTATTTTTTTTGTTTAGAGATCCTTGATTTGTGATCCAATTTACCTAAAAGTTAATCTTAACTCAACGCAATAGAGAAAGGTTTGAATTACAGATCATGCTTTGATCATCATAATTCTTTTTTGATAATTTGATAGTTACAATAAGGGAGGAGGATTTGAAGCTTAAATATCTCAATTTAAAACACTAGGAGATTTGAACTATCCAACTCTTGACTTGTGTTGATACTCATTTTTGCGACACATTTTTTACAAGTTTGATTCGACCAAGCCTAACTTCCTTATGGTCTTAATTCATGTATAATATTATATTTTATTCTTTTAAGCATGGCCCAAGCCCATGTGACTTATGGGGGGAAATTGAGGAAGCGTGGTTTGGAGGATATGGGTTGGTTCCTTTCGAACCTTTTGCATGAGCCCAGCCCATGCATGCTACCAATTGGGTAAGGGACACTGGTAGCACCTCAGGCTTATGAAGGAGGTCTTGTATCCAAAATTTCCACCTCAAAAGAGCTTTTATGCTCTGAGTGATTGTGCCCCTAGTTTTTAGCCTAGCTCCATTTTCTACACCAAAACACAACAACTCTAAGAAAAAGGCTGAATAGCCTAGCTCACTCAGCCACCCAAATGCAATCTCCAAGGACCTGCCATGTCTAGGAAACATCTGCCCATGAATTTAGGCTACTTTATTTCCCAATTATGCAAAAAGAAAGGCATCCCTTTTACCAAATTAAATCAAATCTGACCATAACTTCTTTGATTCATACCTTGGGGTTCAAAGCCTCTTCTATTGACCAAAAATAGTCACTTAGAGCACCCAAAGTTCAATACAAAAGGCCCTAATCAAATTCAAAATCAACTAACCACGTTCTACCTAGAGACCTGGAACTTCAGAGCAAAAGCCCATTTAGGCAGTCAACAATCTCTCAATTCCGAACCTTAGGGGTGGAATTATGGGTACAGGGGAACCTTCCCTCTCTTCCTCACGACCTCTTTCAATTTCCTCTTATCGGTGACTGTGGGTCGAAGTTTCAGATCTTTTGAACCACGTTTTTCCCATAGAGCTGAAACTTAAGAGCAAAAACCCACTGAGCCAGGAAACATTCTCACAATTTTGAACCTTAGGGGTGGAAATATGGGTATAGGGGAAACTTCCCTCTCTTCCTCACAACCTCTCTCATTTTCCTCTTCTCAGTGACTGTGGGTCGAAGTTTTAGACTTGTTATGTGTTTACACTTTTTATACACTTTTGTTATTAGCATTGTTATTCTCTCTTGTCAAAGCACCATTAGCCTTTGTTTTCTATACACTGTGAATTTTGGGCTTGATTCTCCACCAATAAACACTTCTAAAGAACCCAAGGGGAGATTTGGGCAGTTTTCGCATTTTCGGCCCTTGTCGCAAAAACGTCCCTGACAACTTGATCATCCCATTTTGTTAGTTTATGAATTTAGTTACTGATATAATGCTTTTGCTTTAAGTTGTCCACATTTGGGAGAAATTGGTGCTTCAATGTGTATTCATTGTTGTTCATGTGACTAGAACCCATTGTTGAGAATCATTCATTCTTGCTCATGTGATTGCTCTCCCATGTTTAACGAGACATTTCATGGACAGTTGACAATTATATGGCATCGAAATGCAAAAGAAAATCCTTGGGGTAAAAAAGGATTGTATTTTTGGTGTCTCTGTTGCGAAGGTAATACCTTGTGAGAAGTCAATTCTTGAGTTATTAATATAATAGTTAAGGACACCATGTAATCCAAAATTTTAGACCAATGAGATTTGGTCCAATTATGTTATATTAACCACTAACTCTTGTCGTTATTACTTCACGTGAATCATCACTTATAAGTATAAATCCAATAGTACCATCGTGCATGATAGGATTCAAAGGAGTATGAATTTATTTTATTTATTTATTTATTTATTTATTTTTGGGTTCAACATATGCACAATTTGAACCCATAAGGCTCAGCCAAAACTGGATATTAGCCCTCCAACAACGAACATCACCGGCAGCTATTACCAAATTGTCTTCAACCATTTTGGTAATTAGAGATACTAAAGGGAAAGCTTGATGGTGATGGCTTTGTTGTACTTGAGGTTTGGCTTTAGTTTCTTTTGATGGTAACTATGTTAATTATTGAAGACAAGCGAATGTCCCTCAACAAGCATGGGGCCTCGTCTCCTTCAGTAAAGAGTAATCTACCACCATGAGTGAATTTTGGTCGAGAACCTGCCTCATTCTCCTGGTTTGACCATGGTATACCTATTAAAAAAAGATTCAATATCTATTACCCAGTTTTACAAGAGATTTAAGTATTGTAAGAGAGAAAATGCATATATCTAATATATTACCAATCAACACAAATCAATACTTATCTCATATAAGTGGCATATTTTTATTTATGAAAATCACACAGATATGTGTAAATCAAAAGGTTTAAGAGTTAAATGTTGTTTCTAGTGTAAAATGTTCTTGTTCCACCATATAAAAATCTATCACTAAAAATAATGCAAAGATAGCATATATACATGGTTGATTATGAATCTTATTATGGTTTTAAAGGTCACTTTCTATCAACTTAATTCTCATCTTTTAAAATTATATAGATGAATTGAAAAGGTCGAGCCTTGCCCCAAATGGCACTTCCTATTCTCACAACGGTGGGTTGATGGAGAGACCATATGTTCAAAATTAGAGGTGTCTATGAGTTGGATCAAGTCAGGTTTGTGTTCAAATCACACTTGACTTGATTAGATTGGGTGGAGGAAAACTTAACCCGCTATTGACCAATAAGGATTGGTGGATTGGGAACTTCATGAGTAGTGGGCGGTTTAGTTGATGCCTGCTAATGATGGAGAGAGGCGGAGAAGTGCTTAAAACAGCAAAGATTCAGTGGAGATCTTGCCAAATCTTATAAGATCTTACTAGATATGGCGAAGATCTCACCAAATTTAGTAAGATCTCGCTAGATCTATTGGAGATCTAGCTAAATCTGATCAAGTTTGGTCGATCTCCACTAGATTTGACTATTTTTTGTCGAATCAGGTAAGTTGGATTTTGGTGGAGGAGAACCACCACTTGATTCGCCTATTTTGAAGGCGAACACCCGTTGTCAACCACCAGAATTGTTGGATTAGTTGTGGGTGGAGTGGGTCTGTTGACTACCCTATTCAAAACCCACTAGTGTGTGCGTGTCTTTGTTAAAATTGAAAAAAAAAAAAGAAAAAAAAAAAAAAAGAGAGACGTTAAATGTCTAAAAATACCTACAAAAGATTCTGGTAATTCATTGATCCAATCACATCAACATGTATTAGCTACATAATTGCTTTCTCTTTCTTGTTCTTCCATGTCTCTTGAAGATTTTGCTACTTCTTTTGACCCCCCTTTTCCTCCTGTTCTGCTACTTCTAACTATAAGTGTTTCTCATCTAAAAAATCATTGAGATTATAATCATACAATTCCAAGTTTTGGTAGTTGAAGTCTTCAAATGCACATGATCAAAAGAGACTTTTATTTTATTATAGGAGGAAGATATAGTTTTTAAGGAAACCAAATTCTATAAAGGCACAAAAAAAAAAAAAAACTAAATCTCGGAAAATACAACGTAGAATCTGAAAATTTTTGGAAGTAAATATAATTGGCTTATGCATGCATGACATATGACAAGAACAAATGTCATATTTTTATTGGTAGTTGGAGCCCAAGGCTATAAATATGTTAGGAGGCCAAACTTAGTACTTATGCATGTGAGTTTAAATGTTTTTTTTTTAATTTTTTTAATTTTTTTTAAATTTTTTAATTTATATATTTTTTAAATTCAATGTTTTAACTCATAATCGCAAATAATTATAGTTAAACATAAAATGTATCCTTTTGTGGAAATGAAATTTGAATTTATATGATGTTTTTTATTTGTTTTATTGATAGATTACTCTTAATTCTCAATCAAGTGCTATGATTACTTTTGGAAGTATGGAAAAGTGGATACTAGTGGGTTCTCTCTCTCTCTCTCTCTCTCTCTCTCTCTCTCTCTCTCTCTCTATATATATATATATATATATATATGTATGTATGTATGTATGTATGTACACACACACACGCACACACACACACACAAAGAGGGGTAATAATGTAATACTGAAGTAATTATATTCATGAAGGGAAAAAAATCTAGTTCAAATGCGTGGATAAAATTTAGAAACAAACTTGATTGTAGTCTAATAATAGAATTTCACTCAAAATTGTTTTGTTGTACGTGAATTTTAACAAATCCACCATTGGATTATATTTTCTTTTTATATTCTCTGAAAGTTCAAATATGTGTATAAACACCCTTGAACGTTTAGACCCCCAAATTACAACTTAACCAATTCAAGCATTATGTTAAACAACAAGTGTGCGGAAAATTAACATAAGCTATAATATATAATTGATAAAACTATCTAAGCCAAATTTAAAACACAATCCACAGCAGATAATAAAAAGGCAAAGATAGAGAGGAAGGAAGATGCAAACACAAAGACAACACGCGATGTGTTATCGAAGAGGAAACCGAAGCCCTCGGCGTAAAACCTCTCCACCGCCCTCCAAGCGGTAAACAATCCACTAGAAAATATAGTTGGGATACATGGACAGCAATAGATCCTCCAAGCCTAATCTACCCAGTGCACCTAAGCCCTCCAAGCTTCTTGCTTCAACGAGGTTACGCCGAACCTTTTTCTTTTCTAGCTTCCCGGATTCCGCTACTAGACCGTAGCATCAACCAATGAAGATTGGTTCCTTTCTAACTGCTTCCCAGAAATCCAAACAGCTCTCTCACAGTGATGATTATGGTGAGAACAAGGTTTGGTAAAATGCCTCTCAAGGATTTGACAATGGAGAGGAAGAGAGTTGAGGAATTTGAAGAGACTCTAATGTATAGATTGTGGGTGAATCAATCTTGTTTTACTTTAGGGTTTCTCTCTCAAAATTCTCTTTGGAAACTCTCTTACAATCGTGGGTAAAAGGGGTATTTATACTGGAGTGGGAGAGGAATGTGAAACGTCAAGATTTACAAAACAGGGGTGGCTCGCGGCTTGAACTCGCGGCTTGACTAAGTCGCGAGATCCAGTCGCAAGATAACCGTAAGGTCCTAGAGGAACTTATGTGTGCCATTATTGCGGACTTCAAGGGCATACTCGACCAAATTGCCAAAAGCTGAGAGCAAAGAATAGTGCAACTCCTCAAAGGTCAGGAGGACCCAGAAATGATAGGAGAATTTGTGCAGGTGATCAATCTAGAGATCAAAATGGAGATCCCGGAATGATGAACGTGATGAAGATGATTGGTGCATTCACCAACTGCTTGGAAAGCTTCTCACGAAGGTTTGAAAGCCCTAACTCCCGTACCCAATCCTATAAGGAAATCACCCCAAACGCAAGTGACGTGTGGGTGAAAAAGGGTACTCATGCATAAGCATTACAACATGTCCATGCATTAATACTTCCTATGCTTTGCGACATTGTTTGTTTGGTTTGTTTGCTGTTGTTGATGTTGGTTGTTTGCTTGTCTACTTGTGAATATTTTTAATTTTGTTTTATCAATCTTTTTGTTTCTTGTGTCAAAAATCCAAAAATCACATAAAAATTAGAAAATCAAAAAGCTTGATTGACTTTGTTGAGTTTTGTCTCAAAACTTGTTTTGCCTTGTACCTTTGTGCTAATGGTTTTGTGCATTTTCGAGCATTGCTTGCTTTCATGCACTTATATCACTGTGGGAAAAATCTTGAAATCTATGTGATTGTTGTAAATAGATCTTCAAACTTGTCATGAATGATTAGTGAATGGTTATGTTGATCTTGAGACATGCATAGACTTGTGTCTATATATCTTCCCATTTTTTATTTTTGTTTTGCTAAAAAGAGCTCACCAAATGTAAATCTCCAAATGAAAAGAGATATTGAGCTGCAAAAGCCTGTCGCACATTCTAGTATTTGACTAGGAAAAAGGGTAAGCGACCTTATATTAAAGTGATTGTTTATTCAAAAAGCCAAAGGCTTGATCATTAAAGTGAAATGTCAAATATCACTCTCACAATGAGAGGTGATTGCCTCAAAAAGATCAAAAAGATCAAATGTTATGACTAAAAGTGGAGTTAAATGTAAAGCTCCAAGTTATGTTATCAAGTTGTGTGGGAGGTCATATATACATATTTCTATAATTGAGATAGGTCACATGATCTAGTGCTAATTGTGTATGCCTTGGTTGAATCGATCATTGAAACTTCACATTAGACGAAGGACTATCTCATTGTCGATATCCACACAGAACACACAAGTTTATGTTCAATAAATGCCATATTCATTTGTGTGATTGTACTTGATGAAATGTGTTTTCACATGCTCAATCTTTGTTAATTCAAGCACAAAAAGATTTTTGAGTGTTTTAGGTGTTTTTGGAAAGTATTTTGTTTGAAAAATCTGAAAATTTCAAAAATACAGTTTTGCCCTGTTTTGGCGGCTCAGTCGCGGGTATGTCAAGTCGCGAGCCTCAGTCGCATCTTCGCTGGTCATTTTTGGCGACTTGTTCGCGAGTGGAAGGTCCAGTCGCGAGGTTCACTCAGAGATTTTCGCGGCTCAGCTCGCAACTCACTCGCGGGTAGACCTTCCAGTCGCGAAAAACACTTAGAAAATTTTTCAAATTTTTGTTCTTGAGTGCTTTGGCGGCTTGAGCTGGCGACTATGTGGCGACTTAATCAAGTCGCGAAAATCGCGTGTTTTGCAAAAACAGGAGCAGTTTTTAAACCTCTTTTCAGTTTTCCCTCGAACTTTAGTAACTGTTCATCTTCTCTCTAAAATATCTTCTTTTCAAACACTTCGTGAATCCATATTCAAACCTCATTGGTGCTTCATTTCTTAATCCAAATCATCAAGGAAAGGTATGGGTTTTGCTTTCTCAATCTCATTTTCCTTTTTCTGCATATTTTTGTTACTGTTTGGACTGATAGTGTGTTCAAAATATTTCTCTCTTTGTGTAATGGGTATGGAGTGTCTTGTTTGATATTGTTCTCACCTGTTTTCATGCTGAGCGGTCAAAATGTGTTTTTCATTATTCTGAATTTTGCCTATTATTGAGTCTGAAAATCTTTTCTTAAATGGGTTTGGTGTCTATTTGACTTACTCATTTCACTTGCTTAAGTATTGATGTTGGTATTCGGTATTGGTTACTGAGTTTCATTGTTCTGAATTTTCCCCTTGTTCATATCTCTGATGGAGTGTTTTATGTTATCTGCTCTAAATGTTCGAATGCTGTATCTGTTTGCATATCATGGTCATGATAACCTGTCTCATTGACAGTTTTGTCAGTTGTGTTGTCTATCTATGTCTTGGTGCACTATCACCATTTTGCTGCACCTGTTATTTTGTGCTTCTTTGTATTATTGGAAGCTTGGTCGGGTCTGCACTATCCTCAGTTTGTGTTTATATATTGAAATTTTGTTTACACTGAATCTTGTTGACAATTATCTTGTGTGGTATTGTTGTTTGGTTCTCTGCTGTGGGCCTGTTCTCTTGCAGATGTCTCGTTGATCTTCTAGGGGTAAAGACATTGTTGCTGACGAACCAGTAACACCAATTGCTAAAAGGACTCGTCTATCATCTCAGGCATCTCAAGATCCCAATGAGGATAGGTTCAGACTTCCGCTTAACTCACACGCCTACTCAAATGTGTTTGACAAGTCAACCACTATAGTGAAACGGGTGGTAGAGTTCAACACTTTAGGGACCACTTTCATCCCTCGAATCTTTGAGAAACGAGATTGGGCAAACTTGTTCGGGAACTTTGATGATCCAATGGATGAGCTGGTCAAAGAATGCTTCTCCAATGCAACTGATTTTGGACCTCAACTCATTTTCTGGGTCAGAGGAACAGAGTTTAGTGTTACCCCAGACTCCATCGCAGATCTTCTCAGCATCACCAGACCTCAGAATGTGAATTTAACTCCTTATGATGAACAAAATCCAGAAGTTGGAGAAATTTTACAAATCCTAGGACACGATCATGAAGTATCCAGTGCAGGAACATCCATCAGCACCGCAAAGTTTGCACCTGAGCTGACCACACTGAAGTTGATCATGTTCACCAATCTCTACCCACTGTCCAACACTACATTCATCAATCTTGGGAGAGCTCTATTTCTTTGTGACCTTATTACAGGAGCCCCCATTGATATATGTGCTCACATCTACTACACCTTGAGGAAGACCGCGTGTCGATCTGCAGCTCGAGGAGTTATTCCATTTTGCAGTCTCATCATGAAGCTCATTCTTCGTGCAGGCATTATTCCTCCTGCAGATGGAAAAATGTTGACTCGTCAACGTCCCATTTCCTTGTTCACTCTTCAAGCTAGCAGAAGTCACTCCTCTAAATCACCAAGAAGTGCTCACATCTCTCCGGTTACTCCATCTGCCCCTGACTCTGAGACACCTGCACATACCACATCTACATCACGTGCTGTTCCTGAAGCTTCACCGGCTAGTATTCCGCAAGCACAGACTGCTCCTCATACTGGTAGAGTCGGCAGTGTACTTGAGCATATTCAGAAACGCGTTGATGAGCTTGTGGCACTTCTCTACTCCACAAACAACCATGTCCAAATGTGTCTCGAGACTATGGAGAATCAGCTAGATGATATTCAACGAAAGTTGGACGAAAGCCTTTAGCTATTCGTGACAAAAAGGGGGAGAGCATTCAGTAAGGGGGAGAAAAGTTCAAAGGAAAGTGTGCATAGTGATAGGGGGAGTACACACATACTTTTGTCATACTTTTGTTTTTAGTCTTATCCTCTAAACTTATGGTTTTAGGTTTATGTTTGTTGCGTACTATTTAATGTTTTTTTTTTGGTTTGATACACTGTGTTTTGGTGTATAGATGTTTCTAACTCTTAACCTATACTCTTGGTTTAAACTTTAATATATTTTGATGATGTTATTCAGGATGTTTTTGTGTTTGTACCCATGTGCTTTTGTAAGCTTTTAGGGTTAATGTTTTTATGCATAGTTTGTAGGTTTTATGGTATGTACCTTGCTTAATGCAGCCTTTATGCTATGTTGAAATCAGTACTTTAATCTAAATGTTCTGCATTTTGGTTTATGTACTGTCACTCTTGTGCCCTTGTAGGATTGTTCCTAGATGCATATGCCTTGTGTGTTATGCATTGGTTGAGTGTTGAGCATACAAGTGTCTTGCCTTGTGCTTGTTAACTTGTGTGTCCTTGTGTTCATTCCAAGTGTGAATGAGCACTGTGATCACTACCTTGTGGTGTTCACTTGGTTGATCAAGCCATGATTTGTTTATTAACTCCATATTTGCTTGATCACATATTGCCTGTTTCATATGCATTTATAATTTTCTGCTTATAATGATCATGGTGTATTGTTGTGTTTCAGGAGTATTATGTTCATATGATTCAAGTGCTTCACAGCTTCTAGAGTTAGGTGTGAGTGAGTTTTGTTCAACTGTTCCCAACTCACATGTTAAGTCTAGAGTCTGTTTTAGGGTTTTGTCACGGAATAGCCAAAGGGGGAGATTGTAAGGTTGAATTTATTCAACCATCTAATTGGCTTTATTCCGTGCCAAATTTGCTTGTAATTCAGCATTTAGTAACCCTGTATTTAGGTGGGTTTGTTGTAAGGGTAGTGAGTGAGATAGAGTGAAGATTGCTCAAGAGTGTGCAAGAAAACAGAGACTCGCGGCTGGGACTCGTGGGTGACTCGCGGCTGCAAGCCGCCAGAAGCAGCACACATGCCAAGCATGCTAGAAGATGAACAGTCATGCTAGCTGGAGCACTATAGGACAAAACAGGACAACTGGCCATACGGTTAACTCGCGACTGGATCTCGCGACTTAGTCAAGCCGCGAGGTCAAGCCGCGAGCCACCCCTGCTTTATAAAACCTGACGTTTCACATTCCTCTCCCACTCCAATATAAATACCCCTTTTACCCACGATTGAAAGAGAGCTTCCAGAGAGAATATTGAGAGAGAAACCCTAAAGAAAAACAAGATTGTTTCACCCACAATCTATACCTTAGAGTCTCTTCAAATTCCCCTACTCTCTTCCTCTCCATTGTCAAATCCTTGAGAGGCATTATACCAAACCTGGTTCTCACCATCATCATCACTGTGAGACAGTTGTTTGGATTTCTGGGAAGCAGTTAGGAAGGAGCCAATCTTCATTGGTTGATGCTACGGTCTAGTAGCGGAATCCGGGAAGCTAGAAAAGAAAAAGGTTCGGCGCAACCTCGTTGGAGCAAGAAGCTTGGAGGGCTTAGGTGCACTGGGTAGATTAGGCTTGGAGGGTCTATTGCTGTCCTTGTATCCCAACTGTATTTTCTAGTGGATTGATTACCGCTTGGAGGGTGGCGGAGAGGTTTTTCGCCGAGGACTTCGGTTTCCTCTTCGATAACACATCGCGTGTTGTCTTTGTGTTTGCATCTTCCTTCCTCTCTATCTTTGCCTTTATATTATCTGTTGTGGTTTTATTTTATTATGGCTTAGATAGTTTTTAACCAATTTCATATTATAGCATGTATTAAGTTTCCGCACAGTAGTTGTTTGACATATTGCTTGTATTGGTTAAGTTGTAATTTGGGGGTCTAAACGTTCAAAGGTGTTTTGTACACGTTTTTGAACTTTCAAAAGCATAACTCAAAACACCATAAAGCCAACAAGAAAACAAACAAAACAAAGTTTTCTAGTTAACACAATGTCTTCTCCCCCTTGGTATATGCATCTCCACAATGGAAAATCTCTGCCCCTACAAATGTGCACGAGAAATAGAATTTCTCCCCCTAAGGATGTGCACAAGAGTCATATAGAAATGACAAAAACTCTCCGGCATCAATCTCAAAATGAGATGTTTTGATTCAAAATGATTAAATGTTATGAATTGTAAAGAAGCCAAATGAAAAGCTTCAATCTTATGTAATCATTTTCTTGTGGGAGGTCATATATGTTCATTTCTATAATTGAGATAGACCACTTAACTTAGTACTAGTTGTGTATGACTTGATTGAATTGATCATTGAACCTTCACTCTAGACTAAGGACTATTCTACATTTGATACACACACACAACACACATGCCTAATGTTCAATAAATGTCTTATTCATTTGTTAGATTATACTTGTCTAAATGTGATGTGTGTGTGCTCTATCATATATGGTTCAATCCAAAAAGATTTTTGATCATTTTATATGTTTTTGGAAGTGATTTTTATCACTCTTTGTGTTCATGTTTAGTGTTTACTTTGTTTTTCATTATTTAAACATGTTCTGTATTGAAAAACAGGTGTCAGAGTTTTTCGCGGCTCAGCTGGCGACTCGCCAGTCGCGAAACCCCAGTCGCGAGCTCATCCAGAAGCTTTTGGCGACTCACTCGCGGCTCACTCGCGACTCACTCGCGACTCGCGAAAATTTTCGCGACTGAACCTCGCGACTCGCGAAAATTTTCGCGACTGAACCTCGCGACTCGCCCAGTCGCGAAACGCCCAGAAATAGCTTTTTAAAGGGCCTTTTGTGGGAAACTTGTTTTAAACCTCTCCCATCCTCTCTAAAACCCCTCTTTCAATATTTTTACATCAAAACCCAACCAATTTGAATGGTTTTCATTCCATTAACATTTCTAAGGTAATTATAAACTCTTTTCATTAATTTTGATCCTTAGATTATGTTTTGGAGAGTTTTGTGCTCTTGGTTGGGATTTTCATCATAGGGGTTGGGAAAACTTAATTTTTGTCAAATTTTTTCATGGGATTGGTTTCTTTTGTTGATTTGCATTGGATGTTGGCCCCTTGTGGCAAAAACAACATGTATTAAGGGTGGATTTCATGTTGATCATGCATTGTTTCACATTATTGTTCATAGTGTGCATGCTAGGTGTTTGATAAAATGCCTCTTAGACATTTTCTCGCTTTTATGGACTCCGATGAGTACCAAACTTTGGGGTTTCTCATGTTTCCTCATTAGGAACATGTTTAATTCATTGATTGTGTATTTAACACACCTTACCCCACATGTGCATTTTTCATGCATTGGTCATGCATTGCACTTAGTCACCTCTTGCACACACCTTTGCTACCCTTGTCATGCATTGGTCTTGACCTTGCTTCTTCATCCTAGCATGTCATGTTTACCTTATGCTTTATAGCATGTTACTTTGTCTTAGGTTTGAGCTTCATTTTCTCATTCATCTCGCACCCCTCATGCACCATTAGCATTGTTCGTACCTTCATCTCTTGCCCTCGTTTCTTCTTGACCCTTTGTCTATTCCTGACAAAAAGGGGGAGAGTGTACTCTAGAGAGTATACCGGAGAGTTTTTGTCATTTCTATATGACTCTTGTGCACATCCTTAGGGGGAGAAATTCTATTTCTCGTGCACATTTGTAGGGGGAGAGATTTTCCATTGTGGAGATGCATATACTAAAGGGGAGAAGACATTGTGTTAACTAGAAAACTTTGTTCTGTTTGTTTTCTTGTTGGCTTTATGGTGCTTTGAGTTATGCTTTGTTGTTCTCATTGCATCATGTTTGTGTTTTGGACATGCATATATCCCTATGCTATTGTGCTTCATTGAATGCATGTTCAGATGATCATTTGCTTTGCTTTATGATCATTGTAGTCATTTCTATTTGACTGTTTTGGTGTTTGATCAAGTTGCTCACATGTTTCACATCTTGTTTACTTGATCGTAATTTACTTGTTACATTATAGTTGTCCTTTTATTACTTGCTTTACCTTGAAAGTCTAATGTGTTTTGTGCAAGTGTTTCAGGTTACAAGTATATATGTTCCAAGTGCATCACAGCTTCTCATCACTTTGAAGGGGAGAAACTTTATGCACTTTTAGTTTATATTGTTTAAGTTTATATTCAGTATTTTGTGCTTTGTACCCATGTGCTTATGTAAGCTTTTAGGGTTAATGTTTTTGTGCATAATCTGTAGGCTTTATGGTCTGTACCATGCTTGTATACAGCCTTTTTATACTTTGTTAAATCAGTACTTTTAACTAAATGTCATGCATTTTCTTGTTAAGTACTGTCACTCTTGTGCTCTTGTAGGATTGTTCCTAGATGCATATACCTTGTGTATTATGCATTGGTTGAGTGTTGAACATACAAGTATCTTGCCTTGAGCTTGTTAACTTGTATGTCCTTGTGTTCATTCCAAGTGTAAATGAGCACTGTGATCACTACCTTGTGGTGTTCACTTGGTTGATCAAGCCATGGTTTGTTTCTTAACTCCATCTTTGCTTGATCACATATTGCCTGTTTCATATGCATTTTATGATTTTCTGCTTACAATGATCATGGTGTATTGTTGTGTTTCAGGGTATTATGTTCATATGATTCAAGTGCTTCACAGCTTCTAGAGTTAGGTGTGAGTGAGTTTTGTTCAACTGTTCCCAACTCACATGTTAAGTCTAGAGTCTGTTTTAGGGTTTTGTCACGGAATAGCCAAAGGGGGAGATTGTAAAGTTGAATTTATTCAACCATCTAATTGGCTTTATTCCGTACCAAATTTGCTTGTAATTCAGCATTTAGTAATCCTGTATTTAGGTGGGTTTGATGTAAGGGTAGTGAGTGAGATAGAGTGAAGTTTGCTCAAGAGTGTGCAAGAAAACAGAGACTCGCGGCTTGGCCTCGCGGGTGACTCGCGGCTGCAAGCCGCCAAACGCAGCACACGTGCCAAGCATTCCAGAAGGTGAACAGTCATGCTAGCTGGAGCACTACAGGACAACTGGCCATACGGTTATCTTGCGATTGGATCTTGCGACTTAGTCAAGCCGCGAGTTCAAGCTGCGAGCCACCCCTGTTTTGTAAATCCTGACGTTTCACATTCCTCTCCCACTCCAGTACAAATACCCCTTTTACCCACGATTGTAAGAGAGCTTCCAGAGAGAATTTTGAGAGAGAAACCCTAAAGAAAAATAAGATTGATTCACCCACAATCTATAGATTAGAGTGTCTTCAAATTCCTCAACTCTCTTCCTCTCCATTGTCAAATCCTTGAGAGGCATTTTACCAAACCTTGTTCTCACTATAATCATCACTGTGAGAGAGCTGTTTGGATTTCTGGGAAGTAGTTAGAAAGAAACCAATCTTCATTGGTTGATGCTACGGTTTAGTAGCGGAATCCGGGAAGTTAGAAAAGAAAAAGGTTCGGCGCAACCTCGTTGGAGCAAGAAGCTTGGAGGGCTTAGGTGCACTGGGTAGATTAGGCTTGGAGGGTTTATTGCTATCCATGTATCCCAACTATATTTTCTAGTGGATTGTTTACCGCTTGGAGGGCGGCGGAGAGGTTTTACGCCGAGGGCTTCAGTTTCCTCTTCGATAACACATCGCGTGTTGTCTTTGTGTTTGCATCTTCCTTCCTCTCTATCTTTGCCTTTTTATTATCTGCTGTGGATTGTGTTTTTAATTTGGCTTAGATAGTTTTATCAATTCTATATTATAGCTTATGTTAAGTTTCCGCACACTTGTTGTTTAACATAATGCTTGAATTGGTTAAGTTGTAATTTGGGGGTCTAAACGTTCAAGGGTGTTTATACACATATTTGAATTTTCAATTTGATGAACAAGCCTTTGGCTTTTGGGCATCAAACATTTTCAATACAAGTCGCTTTCCCTTTTTCCTAGTCAAATACTAGTATATGCGACGGCTTTTGCAGCTCATTATCTCTTTTCATTTTGAGATTTACATTTATTGAGCTCTTTAAGCAATAAAAATAAAAGAGTGGGAAGAGATATAAGTACAAGTCTACGCATGTATCAAAACCAACATGACTATTAACTAATCATTCATGACAAGCTTGAAGATCGATTTACAACAATCACACAAAGATGTCAAGATTTTTCCCACAAAGATATAAGTGCAAAAATAACAAGCTAAGCTCGTAAATGCACAAAGCCATTTGTACAAAGGTACAAGGCCAAACTCACATGAGATATGTGCTCAAACATGTACGATTAAACTTTTTGAATTTTTCACTTTTTATGTGGTTTTGGATTTTTTACTCACACAAAGCAGAAATATAAAAGTAAGATCAAGAACAAAACAATGCATACAAATAAATGCAAGATGCACAAAATGCATGATGATATGACATTTAATGCATGAAGGGTCCTACAAAGATCGAAAGAATTAGATCAAGGACCAAAAAGAGCACAAGCTCAACCATAGGAACCCTTCCTCATCCAAACGGAATGATTGTTTGGAATGAGTGTCTCAAGAGAAGTGAGATGAGGGCTGAAAGAATGAGAACCGGAGATGCACATAGTCAAGGAGTTAAAAGCATTAAACATTTTCTTTAACAACATGCTATTTTCACTCAAAACCGGTTTACTCTTTTTAGCACAACTTCCAAGAAGTTCAAGTTTCTCTTTTCTTTTGATTCTTTTAAGAGCATGAAACTTAGAACAAAGAGGTCTTAGATGACCAAAAGCACCACAATGGTGACACACAATGTGTTTAGGTCCACTAGGCCTTTTGGAAAGGGATCTAGCAATATGATTTTGTTCCCTCTTCAACTTATGACATTGAGGTCTTATATGACGAATCACACCACAATGGTGGCAAGTTGGAACAAACTTAGATCCATTCAAAGCCTTAGGTTGAGACCTAAACAGAGGTTTTGACTCAACAGTCTTTCTCTCCACATTTTGATTTCTTTTGTGTGGAGGAACGTACACCGATTTGTCCTTAGAGGTAGAATACACAATAAGCACAAGATTGGGTACAACAACATGATTGCAATAAATATTATCATCCCTTTTATCAATGTGTTTAGCAATCAAACACTTGGCATGCATCTTAAGAGATTCATTTTCATATTTTAACTCATCAACAAGTTTGTTAGACAAAACAAGTTTGGCATCCAAGTCCATATTCAAACATTCAAACTCTTTTAGCTTTTCAAGAGAATCTTCAGCAAGATTTTTATATTTCTCAACCAATTTGTTGGATTCATTGAGCTTAGCAATCAAATCATCCTTTTCACAAAATAACTTGCTTAAATTCTTTTGAAACTTCTTAGCATTTTTCTTCAAGAGTTTGTCAACAACACCCATAGATTCAAATAACATGTCATCACATTTGTGAGGATTAACACTTATAGAGGCATTTTCACAAACACGTGGCATGTTACATTCATCACCAACCAAATCATGCAAGAGGCATACAAAGCACAATCCATGGCAAATAAATACAAGGGGTCAAGGATCACACTTAGGTATTTAAACCACAACAAGTGTACCTGCTCTGATACCAATTGAAAGTTCAAATATGTGTATAAACACCCTTGAACGTTTAGACCCTCAAATTACAACTTAACCAATTCAAGCATTATGTTAAACAACAAGTGCGCGGAAACTTAACATAAACTATAATATAGAATTGATAAAACTATCTAAGCCAAATTAAAAACACAATCCACAGCAAATAATAAAAAGGCAAAGATAGAGAGGAAGGAAGATGCAAACACAAAAACAATACTTGATGTGTTATCGAAGAAGAAACCGAAGCTCTCGGCGTAAAACCTCTCCGCCGCCCTCCAAGTGGTAAACAATCCACTAGAAAATATAGTTGGGATACATGGACAGCAATAGACCCTCCAAGCCTAATCTACCCAGTGCACCTAAGCCCTCCAAGCTTCTTGCTCCAACGAGGTTGCGCCGAACCTTTTTCTTTTCTAGCTTCCCGGATTCCGCTACTAGACCGTAGCATCAACCAATGAAGATTGGTTCCTTTCTAACTGCTTCCCAGAAATCCAAACAGCTCTCTCACAGTGATGATTATGGTGAGAACAAGGTTTGGTAAAATGCCTCTCAAGGATTTGACAATGGAGAGGAAGAGAGTTGAGGAATTTGAAGAGACTCTAATGTATAGATTGTGGGTCAATCAATCTTGTTTTTCTTTAGGGTTTCTCTCTCAAAATTCTCTCTGGAAGCTCTCTTACAATCGTGAGTAAAAGGGGTATTTATACTAGAGTGGGAGAGGAATGTGAAACGTCAGGATTTACAAAACAGGGGTGGCTCGCGGCTTGACTAAGTCGCGAGATCCAGTCGTGAGATAACCGTATAGCCAGTTGTCCTGTTTTGTCCTGTAGTGCTTCAGCTAGCATGACTGTTCACCTTCTGGCATGCTTGGCACGTGTGCTGCGTTTGGCGGCTTACAGCCGCGAGTCACCCGCGAGGCCAAGCCGCGAGTCTCTGTTTTCTTGCACACTCTTGAGCAAACTTCACTCTATCTCACTCACTACCCTTACATCAAACCCACCTAAATACAGGGTTACTAAATGCTGAATTACAAGCAAATTTGGCACGGAATAAAGCCAATTAGATGGTTGAATAAATTCAACGTTACATTCTCCATCCTTGCAAAATTCTTGAAGATTAAAGTTCAATAGCTATGTCATCAATCAAATGTTTAAATTTTAAGATTTTGTAGTTTAAAATTATGTGTAAAAAATAAGTTTATAAATTGAATGATATATAAATCCGATTGGCACAAAACATTACATGTGTATTAAGAATATAAAGAAAATTCAATCCTACCATTAGAAAATAGTAGAAAATAGTTTACAATTGGTAAATAATGTTTTTTAATTTGGTAAATAATGTTTCTCATGTGTAATTTTAATTTGTAATTTTTTAATTAAAAATATGCCACATCATTAAAACAAAATGCCAAGTCATTGTTCCGTTAGCCACATTAGTAACACCGTTAATGACAGTTAATAAAAGGACTTATATTGCTCATTTTGAAAACTTGAGGGATCAATTGTGCACGCTTCAAACTTGAGGGACCAATTGTGCACACAGGATAAACTTGAGGGACCAATATTGTAGTTTCGCCAAAAACATTTACTAAATAAGTAAGATTTTTAAGATCAGCTTAGTAGGCTCAGCCTTTCGTTTTCTTAATAGTTTTTTTTTTTTTTTCCTAAGTCATATATTTAATAGGAGTTCATAAATGTGACAAGTTTGGATGCTTACAACAAAAATATTTTCTTTATTGTCTCGATCTTAACAAAAAAAAAAGAAAAAAGAAAAAAGGAGGATGCTGAAATTTTACAATATTTGTGGATACCATTTTCCATTACCCTATTCAATATCTATTAAGAAAATATTTGTTTATGAACATTAGTGCTAAAGATAAGTTTTTCGAAGAAAAGGAAAAAATTGATAATGTAGACACCTAGGGTTGTGACTCTGAGTGATTGGACTCAATATATTAGAATTAATGATTAAGTGAATAATTTTTCTAAAAAACAAAAAATTAAGTAAATGATTAAATTCACTATTTCCTGCCAACATAAACTTTTGGGATAATTAGTAATTTATCATAAAACTAGAGTAAGAAGTCTTGAATTCGATTTTGTCTCCACTTGACCTTCTATTTGAAATGTTAAAAATTACAAGTGTTTAAATTTATTGCTTAAACTTTTTGGACAATCAATAATTTATTACAATCTATTTGTGTATGACTTTTGAGATAATCAATAATTTATTACAATCCATTTGTGTTTGAGTCAAGTAAATGTGTAATAGTGGCTAATGAATGATGGATTTCGGAATAAGAGTAATGCTACAACCACAAACTATTTTATAATATTTTTACAAAATGTTGATGTAACCAATCTCTTATTGGTTTTCATCTAGACCCATATTAATATCACTTTTTCATTTATCAATAATCACTCACCTCATTCTCAAAAAAAAAAAATAAAAAAAAAAATAATAATAATAATAATAATCACTCACCACATTAGCAGTTTGTAAATTTTTTTGTAAAATAGTTTGTATCTCTAGCATTATTCTTCGAAATAACTAATAAAGATTGAAAGTTCAAAAACGTGTACCAATACACTTTTGAACGTTTAGACCCCCAATAATTAACTTAACCAACACAAGCAATATGTCAAACAACAAGTGTGCAGAAACTTAACATATGCTATAATGTGAAATAGGTTAAATACTATCTAAGCCATAACAGAATAAAATCCACAGCAGATAATATAAAGGCAAAGATAGAGAGGAAGGAAGATGCAAACACAAAGATAACACCCGATGTGTTATCGAAGAGGAAACCGAAGACCTCGGCGAAAAACCTCTCCGCCGCCCTCCAAGCGGTAATCAATCCACTAGAAAATACAGTTGGGATACAAGGACAGCAATAGACCCTCCAAGCCTAATCTACCCAGTGCACCTAAGCCCTCCAAGCTTCTTGCTGCAACGAGGTTGCGCCGAACCTTTTTCTTTTCTAGCTTCCCGGATTCCGCTACTACACCGTAGCATCAACCAATGAAGATTGGCTCCTTCCTAACTGCTTCCCAGAACTCCAAACGATTGTCTCACAGAGATGATAATGGTGAGAACCAGGTTTGGTATAATGCCTCTCAAGGTTTTGACAATGGAGAGGAAGAGAGTGAGGGATTTTGATGAGACTCTAAGGTAGGGATTGTGTATGAAACAATCTTGTTTTTCTTTAGGGTTTCTCTCTCAAAATTCTCTCTGGAAGCTCTCTTTCAATCGTGGGTTAAAAGGGTATTTATACTGGAGTGAAGAGGAATGCGAAACGTCAGGTTTTTCCAAAACAGGGGTGGCTCGCGGCTTGACCTCGCGGCTTGACTAAGTCGCGAGTTCCAGTCGCGAGATAACCGTATGGCCAGTTGTCCTGTTTTGTCCTGTAGTGCTCCAGCTAGCATGACTGTTCATCTTCCAGCATGCTTGGCACGTGTGCATCTTCTGGCGGGTTGAAGCCGCGAGTCCAGCCGAGAGTCCCAGCCGCGACACTCTGTTTTCTTGCACACTCTTGAGCAATCTTCACACTATCTCACTCACTACCCTTACAACAATCCCACCTAAATACAGGGTTACTAAATGCTGAATTACAAGCAAATTTGGCACGGAATAAAGCCAATTAGATGGTTGAATAAATTCAACCTTACAATCTCCCCCTTTGGCTATTCCGTGACAAAACCCTAAAACAGACTCTAGACTTAACATGTGAGTTGGGAACAGTTGATCAAAACTCACTCACACCTAATTCTAGAAGCTGTGAAGCACTTGAATCATATGAACATAAACTCCTGAAACACAACAATACACCATGATCATTGTAAGCAGAAAATTATAAATGCATATGAAACAGGCAATATGAGATCAAGCAAAGATGGAGTTAATAAACAAACCATGGCTTGATCAACCAAGTGAACACCACAAGGTAGTGATCACAGTGTTCATTCACACTTGGAATGAACACAAGGACATACAAGTTAACAAGCACAAAGCAAGACACTTGTATGTTCAACACTCAACCAATGCATAGCACACAAGGCATATGCATCTAGGAACAATCCTACAAGGGCACAAGAGTGACAGTACATAAACCAAAATGCAGAACATTTAGATTAAAGTACTGATTTCAACATAGCATAAAGGCTGCACTTAAGCAAGGTACATACCATAAAGCCTACAAACTATGCATAAAACAATAACCCTAAAAGCTTACAAAAGCACATGGGTACAAGAACATTATATTGAATAAAAATTTAAACAATATAAACTAAAAGTGCATAAAGTTTCTCCCCTTCAAAGTGATTAAAGTTTCTCCCCTTCAAAGTGATGAGAAGCTGTGATGCACTTGGAACATATTTATACTTGTACCCTGAAACACTTGCACAAACCACATTAGACCCTCAAGGTAAAGCAAGTAATAAATGACAAGTATAGAAATGACTACAATGATCACATAGCAAAGCAAATGATCATCTGAACATGCATTCAATGAAGTATAATAACATAGGGATATATGCATGTCCAAAGCACAAACATGATGCAATGAGAACACCAAAGTATAACACAAAGCACCATAAAGCCAACAAGAAAACAAACAGAACAAGGTTTTCTAGTTAACACAATGTCTTCTCCCCCTTGGTATATGCATCTCCCCTATGGAATATCTCTCCCCCTACAAATGTGCATGAGAAATAGAATTTCTCCCCCTAAGGATGTGCACAAGAGTCATATAGAAAAGACAAAATACTCCGAAACATTCTCTAGAGTATACTCTCCCCCTTTTTGTCAGGAATAGACAAAGGGTCAAGAAGAAACGAGGGCAAGAGATGAAGGTATGAACAATGCTAATGATGCATGAGGGGTGCAAGATGAATGAGAAAATGAAGCTCAAACCTAAGACAAAGTAACATGCTACAAAGCATAAGGTAAGCATGACATGCTAGGATGAAACAGCAAGGTCAAGACCAATGCATGACAAGGGTAGCAAAGGTGTGTGCAAGAGGTGGCTAAGTGCAATGCATGATCAATGCATGAAAAATGCACATGTGGGGCAAAGTGTGTTAAAATACACAACCAATGAACCAAACATGTTCCTAATGAGGAAACATGAGAAACCCCAAATTTTGGTACTCATCGGAGTCCAAACAAGCGAGAAAATGTCGAAGAGGCATTTTATCAAACACCTAGCATGCACACTATAAACAAAAATGTGAAACAATGCATGAACATCATGAAAACCACCCTTAATACATGTTCTTACTGCCACAAGGGGCCAACATCCAATGCATATCAACAAAAGAAACCAATCCCATGAAGAAAATTGACAAAAAATAAGTTTTCCCAACCCCTATGATGAAAATCCCAACCAAGAGCACAAAACTCTCCAAAACATAATCTAAGGATCAAAATCAATGAAAAGAGTTTATAATTACCTTAGAGATGTTAATGGATTGAAAAAACATTCAAATTGGTTGGGTTTTGATGTAAAAATATTGAAAGAGGGGTTTTAGAGAGGATGGGAGAGGTTTAAAACAAGTTTCCCACGAAAAAGCTCTTTAAAAAGCTGATTCTGGGCGACTCGCGACTGGCGAGTCGCGAGCCAAGTCGCGAGTGAGCCGCGAAACCTCTCTGTCTAAGCTCGCGGCTTAGACTCGCGGCTTGCAAGCCGCCAAACCGACCAGCCAAAACTGGCAGCTTGCTGGCAGCTCACGCAAGTAGCCAAAATGAGTGGCCAAAAAATCTGACACTTGTTTTTCAAACCAGAACATGTTTAAACATTGAAAAACAAAGTAAGCACTAAACATAAACTCAAAGAGTGATAAAAATCACTTCCAAAAACATATAAAATGATCAAAAATCTTTTTGGATTGAACCATATATGATTGAGCACACACACATCACATTTAGACAAGTACAATCTAACAAATGAATAAGACATTCATTGAACATAAAGCAAGTGTGTTATGTGTGTGTATCAAATGTGGAATAGTCCTTAGTCTAGAATGAAGCTTCAATGATCAATTCAATCAAGTCATACACAACTAGTACTAAGTCAAGTGGTATATCTCAATTATAGAAGTGAACATATATGACCTCCCACAAGAAAATGATTACATAAGATTGAAGCTTTTCATTTGGCTTCTTACAATTCATATCATTTGATCATTTTGAATCAATACAACTCATTTTGAGCAATACATCTCATTTTTGAGATTGATGCCTGAAATTTTTGATATTTCAATTTGATGAACAAGCCTTTGGCTTTTTGGGCATCATACATTTTCATATAAGTCGCTTTCCCTTTTTCTTAGTCGAATACTAGTATGTGCGACGGCTTTTGCAGCTCATTATCTCTTTTCATTTTGAGATTTACATTTATTGAGCTCTTTAAGCAATAAAGATAAAAGAGTGGGAAGAGATATAAGCACAAGTCTACGCATGTATCAAAACCAACATGACTATTGACAAATCATTCATGACAAGCTTGAAGATCGATTTACAACAATCACACAAAGATGTCAAGATTTTTCCCACAAAGATATAAGTGCAAAAATAACAAGCTAAGCTCGAAAATGCACAAAGCCATTTGTACAAAGGTACAAGGCCAAACTCACATGTGATATGTGCTCAAACATATACGATCAAACTTTTTGAATTTTTCACTTTTTATGTGGTTTTGGATTTTTACTCACACAAAATAGAAACATAAAAGAAAGATCAAAAACGAAACAATGCATACAAATAAATGCAAGATGCACAAAATGCATGAAGTTATGACATTTAATGCATGAAGGGTCCTACAAAGATCGAAAGAATTAGATCAATGACCAAAAGAGTAAAGGCTCAACCATAGGAACCCTTCCTCATCCAAACGGAACGATTGTTTGGAATGAGTGTCTCAAGAGAAGTGAGACGAGGGTTGGAAGAATGAGAACCGGAGATGCATATAGTCAAGGAGTTAAGAGCATCAAACATTTTCTTTAACAACATGCTATTTTCACTCAAAACCGGTTTACTCTTTTTAGCACAACTTCCAAAAAACTCAAGTTTTTCTTTTCTTTTGATTCTTTTAAAAGCATGAAACTTAGAGCATTGAGGTCTTACATGACCAAAGACACCACAATGGTGACACACAATGTGTTTAGGTCTACTAGGCTTTTTGGGAAGAGATCTAGCAACATTATTTTGTTCTCTTTTCAACTTGGAGCATTGAGGTCTTATATGACCAATCACACCGCAATGGTGGCAAGTTGGAACAAACTTAGATCCATTCAAAACCTTAGGTTGAGACCTCAACGGAGGCTTTGACTTAACAGCCTTTCTCTCCACCTTTTGATTTCTTTTATGTGGAGGGATATACACCGATTTGTCCTTTAAGGTAGAACACACACTAGGCACAAAATCGGGTACCACAACATGATTGCAACAAATATTATCATCCTTTTTAACAATAGGTTCAGCAATCAAACACTTGGCATGCATCTTAAGAGATTCATTTTCACATTTTAACTCATCAACAAGTTTGTTAGACAAAACAAGTTTAGCATCCAAGTCCATATTCAAACATTCAAACTCTTTCAGCTTTTCATGAGAAATTTCAGCAAGTTTTTTATATTTCTCAACCAATTTGTTGGATTCATTGAGCTTAGCAATCAAATCATCCTTTTCACAAAATAACTTGCTCAAATTCTTTTGAAACTTCTTAGCATTTTTCTTTAAGAGTTTGTCAACACCACCCATGGATTCAAATAACATGTCATCACACTTCTGAGGATTAACACTCATAGAGGCATTTTCACAAACATGTGGCATGTTACATTCATCACCAACCAAATCATGCAAAGAGGCATACAAAGCACAATCCATGGCAAATAAACACAAGGGGTCAAGGATCACACTTAGGTATTTAAACCACAACAAGTGTACCCGCTCTGATACCAATTGAAAGTTCAAAAACGTGTACCAATACACTTTTGAACGTTTAGACCCCCAATAATTAACTTAACCAACACAAGCAATATGTCAAACAACAAGTGTGCGGAAACTTAACATATGCTATAATGTGAAATAGGTTAAATACTATCTAAGCCATAACAGAATAAAATCCACAGCAGATAATATAAAGGCAAAGATAGAGAGGAAGGAAGATGCAAACACAAAGATAACACCCGATGTGTTATCGAAGAGGAAACCGAAGACCTCGGCGAAAAACCTCTCCGCCGCCCTCCAAGCGGTAATCAATCCACTAGAAAATACAGTTGGGATACAAGGACAGCAATAGACCCTCCAAGCCTAATCTACCCAGTGCACCTAAGCCCTCCAAGCTTCTTGCTCCAACGAGGTTGCGCCGAACCTTTTTCTTTTCTAGCTTCCCGGATTCCGCTACTACACCGTAGCATCAACCAATGAAGATTGGCTCCTTCCTAACTGCTTCCCAGAACTCCAAACGACTGTCTCACAGAGATGATAATGGTGAGAACCAGGTTTGGTATAATGCCTCTCAAGGTTTTGACAATGGAGAGGAAGAGAGTGAGGGATTTTGATGAGACTCTAAGGTAGGGATTGTGTATGAAACAATCTTGTTTTTCTTTAGGGTTTCTCTCTCAAAATTCTCTCTGGAAGCTCTCTTTCAATCGTGGGTTAAAAGGGTATTTATACTGGAGTGAAGAGGAATGCGAAACGTCAGGTTTTTCCAAAACAGGGGTGGCTCGCGGCTTGACCTCGCGGCTTGACTAAGTCGCGAGTTCCAGTCGCGAGATAATCGTATGGCCAGTTGTCCTGTTTTGTCCTGTAGTGCTCCAGCTAGCATGACTGTTCATCTTCCAGCATGCTTGGCACGTGTGCATCTTCTGGCGGGTTGAAGCCGCGAGTCCAGCCGCGAGTCCCAGCCGCGACACTCTGTTTTCTTGCACACTCTTGAGCAATCTTCACACTATCTCACTCACTACCCTTACAACAATCCCACCTAAATACAGGGTTACTAAATGCTGAATTACAAGCAAATTTGGCACGGAATAAAGCCAATTAGATGGTTGAATAAATTCAACCTTACAAAGATTAACTTATATTACTACATTTATTTTTACCATCAACATCCTTATATGTTGGCACCCACACTACATTCTATCAACAATCAACCTTTCTTTAAAAAAATAAAAAATATAAACTTCCCCATCACTTTATATTGTCGATTCTTTTAGAAATAATTTAACAATTCACAATAATCTAATAAGTTCAAAACAAATAATATGAGTGTTTCACATATGATCTCGATGCATTTATATAAATTTATTTTAATAAAATATAGATATTATTGGTACATGGATTGAGATTTGGAATACCAAAATATTATATTAGTATCTAATTCAATTTTTATTATCCCTTTACTAATTACATGTGGATCTCTCTCCAAGATTTTTACTTATTTTGTGTTGGATTGCAGACATCTACTGGAGCAACCATAGATGATGCATGCTTGTCACATGTCCGGTAGTAGAATATTCCCAATATATATTCTTCTTTTATGTAACGTATCTACTTATTTAACTATTTGTTCATGTTGTTTTTTTTTTTTTTTTTTTAAATAAATTTTTTTACTAAATTGTATTTTATTCTGTTTTTAAATTATATCATCTAGTATATTTAGTAATGTACATTTTATTAGTGACACATTCATTCAATAATTTAAATGTTTATAGACTACAAAGAGATAATACATATATTAATATATATAATATTGATTAATTAATACAAAGAATGGAAAATAGGAAGATTGACTCACTTGGAACTTCTTTTTTTTAGTAAAATTAAATATAAAAAAGGCAAAAATTACCATATCCGTGACTTTTTATTTTTATTTTTTTATATATATTAAACAACAAGTAGAATACCAAGGTCTCTTAGGTCTTGATATTCTGCCACGTCTAATGATAGAATTGTTATTGTTGTAACCAAATTTCTTTCACTGTGCTTTTTTTTTTTGGTGGAGGGGGGGGGGGGGGGGCGCTAAACCCGAATGTGCTATTGAATCTTATGTGCAATTGGGTTTAAGTATGCTTGTTTAGGTCGAATACATATGATTTGGATCTGAAGAAAAGACTAAAGAGAGACAGAGTTTCAGATAGTTTTTAGACCCCTTAAGGTAAACTTGAATCCACTATCTTGAAAGAATCGAAGTTCATATAATAAGACTTACAAGCCCCCACGCTCAAATTCTTATTGCTACCAACCAGTAGAACTTACTAACACGACCACGTGCAAGTTCCGAATCCACGGACTCCTTCTTTCTTGGATTCACCACCAGATACAAGCACACCCGCTTGTGTTTTCTTTAAGCTTCAATGGCAGCAACTGAATTGATCATCAAGGCTAGATAAATCTTCTCCTTGAAAACCCTAAGTTTGTGTAAAGGAAAGCTCCTCTAGATCTCACAAGAGATTTACACAAACTGCAATTATGAGCAACACTAAAATGTGGCTAGGGTTTGCCTTTTATACTTCGGACAAACAAGAAACCCTAAAAACGTTTTAAAACACTTAGGGTTGAGTTGGACGAATCTGCAGAAAATCATTCTGCCCGAGCTTCGATCGATCGAGCCAGGCCGAAAGGCACAATGCTTTCCTGCTTTAACTCGATTCCAACTTTACATAAAATCACAACTTTGAGCTAGACTAAAACACTTCTAAAACATTGTTTTGGTCATGGTTTGCCAACAATACAAATTAGAGTTCTAAATACATAAAATCCTAAGACTTTAGAACCTAACAAACTCCCCCTTTGGCAATCCGTGACAAAACACAACTAGAATCTCAAAGTTTACAAAATAAAAAGCCCTTTACAAAATAATGCTCATAAAACAAATTCAATCATAACTACTATCCATCAGTTGCAAGTGTAGACAGCAGCTCAATTGAATCAACCTGCATATTTCCTGAAATACTAAACAAAATGCATAACCGCATGTGTGGAAACAATACAAGTAAACAAATTAACTTCTTGATTTCAAATAACACACAAATAAAGACAAATATCAATGAATAACTCATAAATATAAATTAATAAGCAGTTTGAAACAAGAAACATATAAAGTACCAACAAAACATAAAACTCCCCCTAACATGAATATCCCATAAAAAACATGGCAAGAGCTAAAAATGTAAAGTACAAAGTGAAGCACCTAGATACAATCTAAACTCCACAAGCTCCAACCAAAATAAATAAAACTCCCCCTGAAAGAAAAAACTCTAAAAAGTACCTTTTTGTGACGGAACGCCAAAGGGCAAACAAAAATCCATCATCAAAAGGGAGGTGGTCTAAACTGTGCCAACTCCGCACGCAAGGCACAGATCTCATCGAGCATGTCCACCAAAATCTGTCCATGAGCCGCCTGAACGGTTAAGACATGATCCAACGTACGACGAATGTCTGAATCATCCGTAGCAGTCGGTGGAGGAACATCATCATTAGCAGCAGGACCTAATGTCTCAGCAGCATCAACACTTGTAAAAGAGGGAGGAGGGGGAATACCACTAGATGACGCACCTCTAGGACGAGAAGGAGCAACTCGCAAGTGAGCAGCCCTCTGATGAAGAAAGGTGGCACCTATGGGAGCAACAACATGAACAGGCTCACCAAACGAAAAACCATCTAGACCTAAAAAGATCAAAATCCTATGAATGAAAATAGGATGAATCAGCGCATACCCTATGGCAGAACTCTTATGAACCTCATTCAAAGAACGAAGGAACAAGTGAGGAAAACTAATAGACGCTCCAGAAACAAAGGCATACAAAAACACATATTGCTCTAAAGGGATGGTGTGGAAGTAAGAAATAGGCCACAACGAATGACACGCTATCCTAAAGAAGAGATAGGTAGTCTCGGTAAACTTAGCGGACGTGATCCGAGGATCAGAACCCCACTGGATAGATGACCCAGTGATGTATGACATGACTACATCTAATGAGGGTGACTCATCATAGGGATAGTCAAGCTCCCGAACAACCGGAACCCCAAGAGCCTCGCCACTACCCGAGGGGTAATGGTGAACTCAACACCTCGTATCCAACTCCTAACAAGGGTGTTGGAATCATAGACGTGGCAAGAGAGGTTCGAGAAGAATTCTCTAATCAGGGCAATCAGGGGTGGATGATCTATCTCTAAGAGAGGCAACCAACCTCTAGACTCAAAATTAGCCCTAATGGTCGGATCAAGCTCATCTAAGACCACAGCTCGCTCAGCCCAAATCTTACGCTTACGGTTCAAATTCTCAAAGGCTTCTCTGCACTTATCATTCCTAAACTCCTCAACCCTAGAGGGAGACACAGAGGAAGTGGAAGGGGTCCTATTGGCTCTATTTCCTAGGCATGGTGCTAAGATAAGGACCAAAACACAGAGTAAAAGAACAAAACACAAAACCAAGGACAGACTGCAAGTTAGCACAAAAAAAATATAGAATTTAAAATCTATATGATGCATGGCAAATTTAAATGGTATGATGCATGTTCTAATGTAGTGAATTAAGTCTAAAAAGTTCAAATTCACAAAATTGGCTTGAACATAGAGGTATTAACATAAAAAAACCCCAAAATTTGGAAAACCACTTGATCAATTTGGAAAATATTGACGAATTGATCATCACACATGATAGAATTCAAAAATTAATGACCAATTACATCAATATGACAAGCCAATTTCATCAATTTAACCCAATTAGACAAAATCCCCAAATTGGATCAATTTCAAACCCCAGAATTTCCAATTTTTCAAAAATCACAAAATTGATCAAATTAAACTACAAGAATCATCATTATAGCATCTTAGAACAAAAATCCATTGATCAATTTCACAAAAACAGGTTTGAATCATCAAGAACCCCAATATATAGAAAGTGCCGAAAATACCCATAACAATGCATGAAAAATGAATGAAATCATGAAATAAAATGCAAAAGGAAGGGCAAAAGAGACTTACCGGCCTTCAAGGACAAAAACCTTGCAAAAAACTTGGAGGAAAACGACAAAAAATTGATGGTGGAGCCTTAGCCAAGTCGGAGAGAGAGAAAAGTTGAAAAACTTTTTGAAAAAAGTCCTTTTGAAAAAAGACAAACTGACATTTAAAAAAAAACATGTTTCACCAGTTTCAATCGATCGAAAAATAGCCTCGATCGATCGAAACAGACAGAGACTCTATAAAAACAATTTGAAACAAGTTCAATCGATCGAAAATCAGTTTCGATCGATCGAAATAGACAGTGACTCTCTCTATCAAATTTAAAAAATTTCAATCGATCGAAAAACAGAATGGATCGATCGAAATGGGTAGAGGCTCACCAAATTTGAGGAAAAACACAGATTTTTGGAAAAAATTTAGAATCAACTCAAAGCATTGAAATTGAAGAACAAAATGCATGAGAATAAGATGATATGATTTTCAAAACAAGAATTTTAAGCCCAAATTCCCAAAAAAAAAATTTCTTGCATTCTCCACAAATTTTCAAGCAACAAATTAATTTTGCACAAAATTCAAAGTATTTGCAAAATTTGGTTGGTCAGACCATTTAACACACACAATAACATGTACAAAGTTTAGCAAAGAGTAACTTGTGTAGTGTGTGCAACTATCAAAAGCTTGAGATACATGTGAGGTGATATGTGAATAGCAATCAATCACAAAGTCTACAAA
The DNA here is from genome assembly GCF_932294415.1 of Quercus robur. Taxonomy (NCBI): domain Eukaryota; kingdom Viridiplantae; phylum Streptophyta; class Magnoliopsida; order Fagales; family Fagaceae; genus Quercus; species Quercus robur. Next base: position 5,051,293 of record NC_065537.1, read on the forward strand.
ATTCATCACAAAGAATTTAAAAGAGACTATCACCTAAAGAGTTATATCATATAACTCCCACATCTCCTAGATCATAAGCTTGCAATCATGTAAGTTTCTTGTATTTATGCCTCATAATATACATACCAATTTTAAGTCATGTGAGTTTGGCATCAAGCTTAATAGTACACACCAATTTTAAGTATTAAGCAATTTAAACCGAGGCTTCACCTTATGTTTTTTTTGTGCATGTGCTACACTTTCTCGAGCACGTGCTACACTTTCTCGAGCACAAAATCTTATGATATGCACTAAGGTGTTCATGATTGGCTAGTGAACAGTGGTGAGATGATTATTTATGCCTTTCTCCAAAAGTTCAAGTCCAACATTCAAAAACATGTGACTTCAAGATTAAGACAGTGTAATCAAAAACCATAAACATCTTTCCCACACAACATGCACTACAAAGTTTCAACTAGTAAAGTGCAATAAATAAGCTCATCAAAGCTAAACAAGGTACAAAAGACATGTTATGTGAAAATAAATTGACCAACCTTGTTCTCAAAAACCAAGAAGAATAGTACAAAACACAATTTGCTTCCTTTTTCTTTTTTTTTTCTTTTTTTTTTTATATTAAAAAAATACCTAGAATGAAATGCATGAATGTTATGCAATGCAAATTCTAGAAAAACAAAAAAAAAAAAACAAAAATACAATCAAAGAACAATGGTCACAAAGGGTAGAGCAATGAAGCACAAGGACCATATTAGAAAGACTCAGTTAGTTCGAGTCTTTTGCATCCAAAACCTTTTAGATGCACCATGAGCATTGGAGTTCTTATTCACATGAGAATGATTACCAACTCCAGGATTGGAATAAATCTTTAAAACCTTTACCAAATCACCAATAAGTACCATAGGATCAAGTACTTGAGGCACAGGTTCTTTTGGTTTGTTTGCTCTCTTAGCAGCTTGCAGCTTGTAACAGTTTAGACGGATGTGTCCAGACTTTCCACAAAAGTGACAAACCCATGTAGGCTTATCGTGTGTCTTGTCCTTAGATAGGGTATGATTCTTAGACTTAGACTCTTTCAGATCAACCCTAATCTTCCTAGATGATGAACCTTCTAAGGGTTTAATAACCTCACTCACAGGGGGTTTGATAATTTCACTCACTATCTCACTCACGGAAGGTTCAGAAGAAGAAGATGAAGGAACAAACTTTGTGGAATGGGAAACAGACACAGAGATGTTTTCAACATAACCTAAACCAGTTTTGTCAGAATATGACTTTTGAACACTTAGCATTTGATCAAGTTTAGAACTAGTAGATCTAGCAACAGATAAATCAAGTTCCAAAGATTTAACTTTATCAAGCAAAAGCATATTTTCAATTTTCACATTGTTCAAAAGTTCATTAGCACCAAATAGTTCAACAAGCAAATTCTTCTTTTCAAGCTCAAGAGTTTCAATTTTCTTCAGGCCAAGTTCAACATTCATAACGTCCTTTGTAGCAACTTTGCAAAGTTTATTATAGGCCTCTTGAAGATCTGCATCTTCAGAGAGTTCTCCATCAGAAGGGTTCTCTTCAACAGATATGCTCTCATCGACTACAGCAGTAGCGGTGAAAGCAATGAAGTTTCCATCCTCATCACAATTAGACTCATTATCAGAAACTTCACCATCACTAAGGGTTACAGCCATAGCCTTACCCTTAGACTTCAAATAGGTAGGACATTCAGATTTCATGTGTCCATACCCTTGACATCCAAAACACTGAGAGCCCAAGGAATTATTGGAAGATTGACCTACTTTTTCTCTAGGTTTATCATTGTTGTTAACCTTAGTGGGATCATGCTTCCTAAAATTACTAGGTTCAGCAGTGTTTGTGCCTCTTGCCTTTCTATTACTATTCCTGAGAAAGTTTCTAAAGTTCTTGACAAGGTAGGCAATCTCTGTAGTAGAGAGCTCATCATCAAATCCACCACCTTCAACATCATCAATTGACTTAAGAGCCATTGATTTGGATTTGATAGTTTTGGGTAGATCCAACTCATAAGATTGAAGAGATCCTACAAGTTCATTAACAGGGATGGAGTCCACATCCTTACTTTCAGTAATGACAGTCACCTTGGGTCTAAAGTCTTCAGTTAAAGATCTAAGAATCTTCCTAACAATTTTAGGTTGATCATAGATTTCACCCAAGTTAAAAGCAGAATTAACAATATCATTCAATTTAGTATAGAATTCATCAAAAGATTCATCATCAAACATCCTAATGCTTTCAAATTTAGAAGTCAATTGCTGCAATTTATTGATTTTGACAGCCTTTGTGCCTTCATGCACAGTCTAGAGGATATTCCAAGCAGTATGAGCAACCTCAACATTAGAGATTCTCTTAAATTCCTCCATAGAAACAGCGTTAAAGATCGCATTCATAGCCTTGCTATTAAATGCAGCTGCTTCTTTTTGAGAAGTTTCCCACTCACTAACAGGAGTAGTGGGCTTCTCCCATTCGTATTCAACGGAGTTCCACACTCTCTCATCAATGGATTTCAGGAATGTTTTCATCCTTACTTTCCAATAAGCATAATAATTCCCATCAAAGTGAGGAGGAATAACTAGAGAGTGTCCGTGTTCCATGACAACAGGGGTTAAGGATCAGCTCAATGATCAAAAGATCAACAACAAAAAAGCTACCTGCTCTGATACCACTTGATAGTTTTTAGACCCCTTAAACAATTGATTTAACCTAGGTAATTAGCCAAGTTGTTACTTAGTCCAATTAAACAAGTTTAGGTTACTACAATAATAAATATCAAATCATGCAAAGCAGCAGAAAATAAATAACACAAAATATGATCACCCAGGAAACCAAACCGGTAAAAACCTGGGGAGGATTTGACCTAGCTATTCTCAAGGTAAACTTGAATCTACTATCTTGAAAGAATCGAAGTTCATACAATAAGACTTACAAGCCCCCACGCTCGACTTCTTATTGCTACCAACCAGTAGAACTTACTGACACGACCACGTGCAAGCTCCTAATCCATGGACTCCTTCTTTCTTGGATTCACCACCAGATACAAGCACACCCGCTTGTGTTTTCTTTAAGCTTCAATGGCAACAACTGAATTGATCATCAAGACGTAGATAAATCTTCTCCTTGAAAACCCTAAGTTTGTGTAAAGGAAAGCTCCTCTAGATCTCACAAGAGATTTACACAAACTGCAATTATGAGCAATACTAAAATGTGGCTAGGGTTTGCCTTTTATACTTAGGATAAATAAGAAACCCTAAAAACGTTTTAAAACACTTAAGGCTGAGTTGGACGAATCTGCAGAAAATCATTCTGCCCGAGCTTCGATCGATCGAGCCAGGTCGAAAGGTACAATGCTTTCCTACTTTAACTCGATTCCAACTTTACATAAAATCACAACTTTGAGCTAGACTAAAACACTTCTAAAACATTGTTTTGATCATGGTTTGCCAACAATACAAATTAGAGTTCTAAATACATAAAATCCTAAGACTTTAGAACCTAACAGTTTCCAATTTAATTGAGGATGAAAAAAAGAAAAAGTAATTGAGTGTGATTTTTTTGTAGGGATTATCTTGTCCCAATTTATTTAAGTTTTTGAAAATTTTCTTTCTATGAGTTTTTATTTATTTTATTTGCTTATTATTATTTTTTTGTGTTGTATAAGAGGTTAGAATTAAGGAAGTCAATACCGTATCAGAGGTTGTACCAGTTTGACCAGTGGTTCGATATATTTCGGGTACTGGTCAATACCGGTGTACCATTTTGGGTTTACCGCTATTTTTTACTATTTTATACAATATACAAAGTTATAATGATTATTTTATTGGTATGTTTAATGTTTTATATAATACTTTAGAGTAAATAAAGAGAGGATTTTTTTTTTTGAGAGAAAAAAAAGTAAATAAAGAATACTCTTCAGGAAATTATATAGAAAAGTATCTACTCTAAAATATGAATCAACAAAAATAAAAATATAAAATTCTCAACTTATTAAAATCAAATGTATACTCACTGTCATGTCATCTAGTTCAGGTCTCAGCATTGGCTTTTTTAAATTAAAGGTAATTTAAATAAATAATGAAAGAAGCCAACTCATTTCCCACTAAAATTACGGTTTCCAAGCAATTTGATACAGTTTTCCAATCAATCTAATAAACTCCTTTCCAGTCCTTTACTTTGTCTTTGAAAGTTCAAAAACGTGTACAAAACACCTTTGAACTTTTAGACCCCCAAATTACAACTTAACCAATACAAGCAATATGTCAAACAACTAGTGTGCGGAAACTTAACACATGCTATAATATGAAATTGGTTAAAGACTATCTAAGCCATAACAAAATAAAACCATAGCAGATAATAAAAAGGCAAAGATAGAGACGAAGGAAGATGCAAACACAAAGACAACACGCGATGTGTTATCGAAGAGGAAACCGAAGTCCTCGGCGAAAAACCTCTCCGCCGCCCTCCAAGCGGTAAACAATCCACTAGAAAATACAGTTGGGATACAAGGACAGCAATAGACCCTCCAAGCCTAATCTACCCAGTGCACCTAAGCCCTCCAAGCTTCTTGCTCCAACGAGGTTGCGCCGAACCTTTTTCTTTTCTAGCTTCCCGGATTCCGCTACTAGACCGTAGCATCAACCAATGAAGATTGGTTCCTTCCTAACTGCTTCCGAGAAATCCAAACAACTGTCTCACAGTGATGATGATGGTGAGAACCAGGTTTGGTATAATGCCTCTCAAGGATTTGACAATGGAGAGGAAGAGAGTAGAGGAATTTGAAGAGACTCTAAGGTATAGATTGTGGGTGAAACAATCTTGTTTTTCTTTAGGGTTTCTCTCTCAAAATTCTCTCTGGAAGCTCTCTTTCAATCGTGGGTAAAAGGGGTATTTATACTGGAGTGGGAGAGGAATGTGAAACGTCAGGTTTTACAAAACAGGGGTGGCTCGCGGCTTAACTAAGTCGCGAGATCCAGTCGCGAGTTAACCGTATGGCCAGTTGTCCTGTTTTGTCCTGTAGTGCTCCAGCTAGCATGACTGTTCATCTTCCAGCATGCTTGGCACGTGTGCTGCTTCTGGCGGCTTGCAGCCGCGAGTCACCCGCAAGTCCCAGCCGCGAGTCTCTGTTTTCTTGTATACTCTTGAGCAATCTTCACTCTATCTCACTCACTACCCTTACAACAAACCCACCTAAATACAGGGTTACTAAATGCTAAATTACAAGCAAATTTGGCACGGAATAAAGCCAATTAGATGGTTGAATAAATTCAACCTTACAGTCTTCCCAACCCACTTCTCAATTTTCGTCTCTTCCTCTCCCTATTTCTCTGTCTATGTCTTCCCCAGTTCCTCAAAAACTCTGTAACAACAAAGTCTCTCTTTTACAGGTTCGGTCTTTCATTCACTCTACCTCTTTCTCTCTCCCAAAAGTGGAATTTCCTGTTTTGTAAGTTTAAAAAACCGGAGTGTTCACCGGTTACCTTTTGCATTTTTCTTTCATTTTTCTCATTCTTTTTGCTGGGTTTTCTTGGCTTACTCAGATTTACATTTCGTTTTTCAGCCCGGTATCCATTTACCGGCCAAAATAGTCGGAATTTGCCGGTATGGCCAGTATGCGGCCGGTACGGTTGGTATTTTTTCCGATACGAAACAGGGGTGTACCTATACTGGTGCACTGGCCGGTACGGTATATACCGGCTGGTATAGTACGGTATTGACTTCCTTGGTTAGAATTCTTTGTATGATGCTTGCTCTTTTTTTCTAGAATTAATGCAAGTGAATTGTTCTATTCTTTTGGTCGCCTACAAATCATCCCTATATCCCTTTATTTGATCACTATCTAAGAAGTACAAACACTTCCTAAGGGGTGCTGGATCCATGTTAGACATGAGATACGTCTGAGAAATTTTTGCACGCATGTCCAATCCCTTCCATTTTTGTTTTTTGAAAAATTGCAGGACGAGACTGTGTGACACAGGAGGGACACTTCTCTTTGTCCTCCTTGAGCCACTTGGTAAAGCAGGGGTGAGTTCAAACTCCTTTGTGAAGTAAGGATGGAAGTTATAATTCATGATATTTAATAGTTGGATCTATTCCTTAATAGTTTTTAGTTATTTGCTTTTCCATTGTTTTCGTAGCCTACATTGAATAATCTATGTATACAAATTTTAATGTTTTCTCTATGCACTTAAAATTTTATTTTTACAATAATGAATAAAAAAATATTGAGATATAGATTTTGAAATGTTATAAATTCAGAATTTCACATAAGTTATTTACCAAATGTTTTGAATTCAAACCTTACTTAAGAGTTTTTACTTTTAAAGTTCCAACATAGAAGGGGATGTAGCTCAAATAGTAGGGCAGCAAACACCTTTATTTATATACATTTTTTTTTTTTTTAGTTTTTATAATAAAAAAATTGTCTAATCTTTGTTAATTGTATATTTGCTAAATATTTTTTAGTAAGTACTTTTTATTTTATTTTTTTGGTAGCCCAAATTGGATATTTATTAATTGGATATTTACAAAACATTGAAGGGGATGTAGCTCAAATGTAGAGTAGTGAACATGCTATTAAAGGTACGAGGTTCAATAGCTTGCATCTCAATTCATTTTTCCTCTTTTTTTTTCTCAGTTTTTTTCTTAAAAGAATGGCTTATCTTGATTAATTGGACATTTCCTAAATGTCTTTTTTATTCTTTGTTTTTTTTTTTCTTTGTCGCCAAAATTGACCAATACAGGTAAAATTTAATGAGTTTAATCTATAGTCTATACAATAGGAAACTTTCAGTTTGAAGGTACAAGAATTGATAATTTGCATCTCCATTGATTTTATTTTTTCCCTTCATTGATTTCTCAATTAGTCCCATTATTTTCACTAGAAGACAAACCAATCTATTCGTATACTTCACAAATGGTTGAATTTTTTTTTTTTTTATTTTAGATTACCATAGTGTCGTATGCCTTCAACAAACCCAATCCTCTTATGTTTGGAACAACAACCGTGTTAGGTTCTAAAGTTTAGGATTTTATGTATTTAGAACTCTAATTTGTATTGTTGGCAAACCATGATCAAAACAATGTGTTTAGAAGTGTTTAAAGCTAGCTCAAAGTTGTATGTCAATGTAAAGTTGGAATCGAGTGTAAAGCAGGAAGCACTATGGCTTTCGGCCTGGCTCGATCGATCGAAGCTTAGGCTCGATCGATCGAAGCTCGCGCAGATCGCTTTTCTGCAGAATTTTCCAACTCAGCCCTAGTTGTTTTAAAACGTTTTTAGGGTTTCTTATTTGTCCTAAGTATAAAAGACAAACCCTAGCCACGTTTTAGTGTTGCTCATATTGCGGTTTGTGTAAATCTCTTATGAGATCTAGAGGAGCTTTCCTTTACACAAACTTAGGGTTTTCAAGGAGGAGATATTTTCTACACCTTGATAATCAATTCAGTTGCTGCCATTAAAGCTTAAAGAATACACAAGCGGGGGTGCTTGTAGCTGGTGGGAATCCAAAAAAAGAAGGAGTCCGTGGATTCGGAGCTTGCACGTGGTCGTGTCAGTAAGTTCTACTGGTTGGTAGCATTAGGAAGTCAAGCGGGGGTGCTTGTAAGTCCTTTTGTATGAACTTCGATTCTTTCAAGAGAGTGGATTCAAGTTTACCTTGAGGATAGCTAGGTCAAATCCTCCCCAGGTTTTTACCAGTTTGGTTTCCTGGGTGATTATATCGTGTGTTATTTATTTTCCGCTGCTTTGCATGATTTAATCTTTATTATTGTGATAACCTAGACTTGTTTAATTGGACTAAGTAACAACTTGGCTAATTACCTAGGTTTAATCAATTGTTTAAGGGGTCTAAAAACTGTCAAGTGGTATTAGAGCGGGTAGCTCTTTTGTTGTTGATCTTTTGATCACTGAGCTGATCCTTGACCCCTTGGTATGGATTTTTGGAAATTCTTTCTGCTTATTCATCAACTTGCTTACTTTGCATATTTGTCTCTTGTTGAGTTTGTTAAATCTTTCCTTGAACATCTTGGTCTTATCATATGTGGTAATAATTATTTGTGTTATACTGCCTTAACCGCCTTAAAGGCATGTCATTCTTGTCTTTGGTATTTGGATAGTGGTTGTTCCAGGCATATGATAGGAAACAAAGGATTATTCAAGACTCTTTTTGAAGGAAAGATTGGTACAGTCACTTTTGGAGATGGAAGCAAATCTGTCATCAGAGGCATTGGAACTGTGGACATCCCTGGGTTACCGGTCTTTGAAGATGTTTGGTATGTTGATGGACTAAAAGCAAATTTACTCAGCATCAGTCAGATTTGTGACAATGGACTAAATGTTCTCTTCACTAAGCATGAATGTGAAATACTTGATGGTGGAGGTGACTGTATGTGTGTTGGTGTACGAACAGCGGACAACTGTTATGGATTGACACCAAGCATAAGCAACAAGTATTTTAGTGCAAAGATTGATCAAGTTGATTTGTGGCATCAACGGTTGGGGCATGCAAGTCATAAGTAGTTAGAAAAGATTTCAAAATGTGATGCTGTTGTTGGTTTACCTAAGTTTAAGAAGATAAATAAATGCATATGTGGACCATGTCAGATAGGTAAACAGATAAAGTCTAAGCACCCGTCTGTGGCTAGTGTTCAAACTTCAAGACCTCTGGAGTTACTGCACATTGATCTTATGGGTCCTGCTCGAGTTCAGAGTTTGGGAGGAAAGAAATATATCCTAGTGGTTGTGGATGACTTTACTAGATATACTTGGGTTGTGCTCTTGAAAGATAAAGCTGAGGCTCCTGAGAAGATGATACATCTGTGTAAGAAATTGCAGGTTGAAAAAGATACAGTGGTAGCCAGAATCAGAAGTGACCATGGAAGAGAATTTGAGAATACCAAGCTAGCTACTTTCTGCAATGAACAGGGCACACATCAAGAATTTTCATCACCCAAGACACCGCAACAAAATGGAATAGTTGAACGAAAAAATAGGGTCGTTCAAGAGATGGCACGTGTGATGTTGCACAATAAAAAATTGCCGAAATCTTTTTGGGGAGAAGCAGTTAACACTGCTTGCCATACACTAAACTGGGTGTATTTCAGACCTGACTCCAAGAAGACTCCCTATGAACTCTGGAGAGGAAAGAAGCCAGTTGTCAAGTATTTCAGGATTTTTGGTAGTGATTGTTACATTCTACGTGATAGAGAGCACCTAGAGAAATTTGATGCTAAGAGTGATAAATGATATTTTCTAGGGTACTCCTCTACTAGTAGGGCATATAGGGTGTACAATCTGAGAACCAAAACTGTCATGGAATCTTCAAATGTTGTGATCAATGATGAAGTATGTCCAGAAACACATCCAGAAAGTACTACTCAGGTTCAAGATAAGCCAATGGAGGTTAATGGCTCTCTCCCTGATGATTATGTTGTGAAACATAGTGATGAGGAGCTAATGGTGTTGAATGATGCAATATCTGAGCCATCAAGTCCTGAACCATCCACTCCAGTTCATGAGACTCAACAGGTTCAACATAAGTTTAGTCCTTCATCATAACAGAGAGGTACATCTAGATCTCTGGTTAAAGGTCCTTCTTCTAGAGTAAGGCTGAATCATCCCTCCTCAAATATATTGGGAAGTCTGAATGACAATATGAGATTAAGGTCAAAAGCCTTAAGTGTAATTACACACTCATGCTATCTGTCCCAATTTGAACCGAAGAAGGTAGATGAAGCACTTCAAGATGCTGATTGGGTGAACTCTATGCATGAAGAACTTCATCAATTTGTTCGGAATGATGTGTGGGAATTAGTTCCTAGACCAAAGGGTGTGAATGTAATTGGAACTAAGTGGATCTTCAAGAACAAGTCAGATGAACATGGCACTGTCATCAGAAATAAATCAAGACTTGTTGCTCAAGGCTACACACAAGTGGAAGGTATTGACTTTGATGAGACCTTTGCTCCAGTAGCAAGATTGGAATCCATTAAGATATTGCTGGCTATAGCTAGTCATCTAAACTTCAAGTTATATAAAATGAATGTCAAAAGTGCTTTCTTGAATGGAATGCTGCAAGAAGAAGTTTATGTTGAACAACCTAAAGGATTTGTTAACCCTCACAGACCGGATGATGTGTATAAATTGAAGAGAGCACTGTATGGTTTGAAACAAGCTCCACGGGCTTGGTACAATAGATTGACTGCATATCTTACTGAGCACGGCTTCAAAAGGGGATTTGCAGACACTACTCTCTTCATAAGAAAGGATAAGAACAGTTTTGTTGTAGCTCAAATTTATGTAGATGACATTGTTTTTGGTGCTACTAATGACTCTCTTGCTCATTCTTTTGCAAATGAAATGAGTATGGTTGGTGAACTAACATATTTCTTGGGATTACAGGTGAAGCAAACGGATTCAGGGATCTACATCAACCAAGCCAAATACGCAAAGAATCTAGTCAAGAGATTTGGACTGGACCATGCTGCCCATGCTAGAACACCAATGGCCGCCAATGCAAAACTAACAAATGATCCATCAGGTGAGTTTGTTGATGTTACACTATACAGAAGTATGATTGGATGTTTGTTATATTTGACTGCTAGTCGGCCTGATATTGCTTTTAGTGTTGGTGTTTGTTCTAGATTTCAGTTTAATCCTAAGGTTTCACACTTAAATGCTGTCAAAAGAATAATTAAATATGTTGCTGGAACTTGTGACTATGGATTATTTTATAGCAAAGAGTCTAATCTGTCTCTTGCTGGTTTTTCTGATTCTGATTGGGTTGGTAATGCTGATGATAGAAAAAGCACCACTGGTGGATGTTTTTATGTTGGTGCTAACCTTGTTGCCTGAATGAGCAAAAAACAAAATTCTGTATCCTTGTCTACTGCTGAGGCAGAATATATTGCTGCTGGAAGTTGTTACTCACAACTTCTTTGGATGAAAAAGGTTTTAACAGATTATGGAATATCCCAAGATACCATGGTGGTTTACTGTGATAACTCTAGTGCTATTGACATATCTAAGAACCCTGTTCAGCATTCTAAGACTAAGCACATAGAGATTAGATATCACTTTATTAGGGATCTTATTGAAAGAAAAATTGTGTGTCTTGAGTATATTCCTACTGAGCGTCAGAATATCGACATTTTTACCAAACCTCTTGATAGAAGTAAGTTTGAGACTCTTCGTTAAGTGATTGGCGTTATTTTGTGTCCCTGATTTGTCTTTGGCCTCTTGGTCCTTGTGCTTCATTGCTTTACCCTTTGTGACCATTGTTTTTTGGTTTTGTTTTTTTTGTCTCTAGGATTTGCATAGCATAACATTCATGCATTTCATTCTAGGTGTTTTTTATTTTTATTAAAATAAAAAAATAAATAAAAAAAAGGAAGAAAAAGGTAGCACATTTTGTTTTTGCACTATTCTTCTTGGTTTTTGAGAACAAGGTTGGTCAATTTATTTTTCACATAACATGTCTTTTGTACCTTGTTTAGTTTTGATGAGCTTATTGATTGCACTCTACTAGTTGAAGATTTGTAGTACATGTTGTGTGGGAAAGATGTGTATGGTTTTTGATTATTATGTCTTAATCTTGAAGTCACATGTTTTTAAATGCTGGACTTGAACTTTTAGAGAAAGGCATAAATAACCATCTCACCACTGTTCACTAGCCAATCATGAACACCTTAGTGCATATCATAAGATTTTGTGCTCGAGAAAGTGTAGCACATGCACAAAAAGAACATAAGGTGAAGCCTCGGTAAAAGTGCTTAATTCTTAAAATCTAATTGGTGTGTACTATTAGGCTTGATGCCAAACTCACATAAACTTAAAATTGGAATGTATATTATGAGGCATAAATGCAAGAAACTTACATGATTGCAAGCTTATGATCTAGGAGATGTGGGAGTTATATGATGTAACTCTTTAGTTGATAGTTTCTTTTAAATTCTTTGTGATGAATTTTGTAGACTTTGTGATTGATTGCTATTCACATATCACCTCACATGTATCTCAAGTCTTTGCTAGTCGAACACACTACACGAGTTACTCTTTGCTAAACATTGTACATGTTGTTGTGTGTGTTTATGGTCTGACCAACCAAGTTTTTGCAATTACTTTGAATTATGTGCAAACTAAATTTGTTGCTTGAAAATTTGTGGAGAATGCAAAATTTTGTTTTTGAGAATATTGGGCTTAAAATTCTTGATTGGAAAATCATATCATCTCATACTCATGCATTTTTATTCTTAAATTTTAATGCTTTGAGTTAAATCAACTTGCTTTTCAAAAATTGTGTTTTTCCTCAAAAATATGGTGAGCCTCTGTCTGATTCGATCGGTACATTCTGTTTTTCGACCGATCGAAATTTTTAAAATTTTGAGAGAGGGAGTCTCTATCTGTTTCGACTGTTCGAGGCTGATTTTCGACCGATCGAAACTCGTATATCAGGTTTTTTAAAAAGCTGAATTGGACTTTTTCAAAGTCACTATTCAAACTTTTTCTTGCTTTTCTCTCTCTCCGCGTTGGCTCAAGGCTCCACCATTCAAGTTTTTGTCGTTTTCCTTCAAATTTTTTGCAAGGTTTTTGTCCTTAGAAGCCGGTAAGACCCTTTTGCCCTTCTTTTTCAAGTTTATTTCTTGTTTTCATGCATTTTTCATGCATTCTCATGGGTATTTTCGGCATCTTCAAACTTTTTGGGGTTTTTGATGATTCAAGCCCATTCTTGTGTAATTGATCAATGGGTTTTTGTGCCATGATGTTATATTGATGTTCCCTATAGTTTAATTTGATCAATTTTGTGGTTTTTGAAAAATTGAAAATTCTAGGGTTTTGAATTTGATCCGAATTGGGGATTTTGTCAAATTGGCTTATTCAATTGATGTATTTGGTCATTATGTTTGTTATTATATCATGTGTAATGATCAATTCGTCAATATTTTTTTTAAATTGATCAAGTGGTTTCTATATTTTGGGGTTTTTGTGTTAAAAACCTTAATGTGCAAGCCAATTTTGTAATTTGAACCTTTTTGACTTAATTCACTGCATTAGAACATGCATCATGAAATTTAAATTTGTTCATGCATCATATAGATTTTGTTTCTATATTTTGTTTTTGTGCTAACTTGCAGTCTGCCCTTGGTTTTGGTTTGTGGTTTTTGTTCTTTCGCTTTGTGTTTTGATCCTTATCTTAGCACCATGCCTAGGAAAACTAGAGCTCATAGGACCACTTCCACTTCCTCTGAGTCTCCACCTAGAGTTGAGCTGTTTAAGAATGATAAGTGTAGAGAAGCCTATGACACCTTGAACTGTAAGCATAAGATTTGGTCTGAGTGAGCTGTTGTGTTAGATGCGCTTGATCCGGCCATTAGGGCCAATTTTGAGTCTAGGGGTTGGTTGCCTCTCGTAGAGATAGATCATCCTCCTCTGACCGCCCTGATTAGAGAGTTCTACTCGAACCTCTCTTGTCACGTCTATGATTCCAACACCCTTGTTAGGAGTTGGATACGAGGTGTAGAGTTCACCATTACCCCTCGGGTAGTGGCTGAGGCTCTTCGGGTGCCGGTTGTTCGGGATGCTGACTATCCCTATGATGAGTCACCATCTTTAGACGTTGTTATGTCTTACATCACTAGGTCATCTATCCAGTGGGGTTCTGATCCTCGGATCACGTCTACTGAGCTTACCGAGACGGCCTATCTCTTCTTTAGGATTGCGTGTCATTCCTTGTGGCCTATCTCTCACTTCCACACCATCCCTTTAGAGCGATGTGTGTTTTTGTTCGCCTTTGCTTCAGGAGCGACCATCAGTTTTCCTCACTTGTTCCTTCATTCTTTGAACGAGGTTTATAGGAGTTCTGCTGTAGGGCATACGCTGATTCATCCTATTTTCATTCATAGGATTCTGCTCTACTTAGGTCTAGATGGTTTTCCGTCGGGTGAGCCTGTTCATGTGATAGCTCCCATAGGTGCCACCTTTCTTCGTCAGAGGGCTGCTCAGTTGAGAGTTCCTCCTTCTCATCCTAGAGGTGCGTCATCTAGTAGTGTTCCCCCTCCTCCCTCTTCTACAGGTACAGCTGCTGCTGAGACTTCAGGTGCTGCTGCTGATGCTGATGCTGCTGTTCCTCCACCGACTGCTTCGGATGATTCAGACATTCGTCGCACGTTGGATCATGTCTTGACCGTTCAGGCGGCTCAATGACAGATTTTGGTGGACGTACTTGATGAGATCTGTGCCTTGCGTGCGGAGTTGGCGCAGTTTAGACCACCTCATTTTTTGTTTTCAAGGGGAGACTATTTGTTTTTGGTTGGAACTTGTGGAGTTTTAGATTGTATCTAGGTGCTTCACTGTGTACTTAACATTTTTAGCTCTTACCTTATTTTTGATGGGATATTCATGTTAGGGGGAGTTTTATGTTTTTGTTGGTACTTTATTTGTTTCTTGTTTCAAACTGCTTATTGATTTATATTTATGAGTTATTCATTGATATATGCCTTTATTTGTGTGTTGTTTGAAATCAAGAAGTTATTTTGTTTACTTGTATTATTTCCACACATGCGGTTATGCATTTTGTTTAGTGTTTCAGGAAATATACAGGTTGATTCAATTGAGCTGCTGTCTACACTTGCAACTGATGGATAGTAGTTAGGATTGAATTTGGTTTATGAGCATTATTTTGTAAAGGGCTTTTCATTTTGTAAACTTTGAGCTTCTAAGTTGTGTTTTGTCATGGATTGCCAAAGGGGGAGTTTGTTAGGTTCTAAAGTTTAGGATTTTATGTATTTAGAACTCTAATTTGTATTGTTGGCAAACCATGATCAAAAAAATGTGTTTAGAAGTGTTTAAAGCTAGCTCAAAGTTGTATGTCAATGTAAAGTTGGAATCGAGTGTAAAGTAGGAAGCACTGTGGCTTTCGGCCTGGCTCGATCGATCGAAGCTTAGGCTCGACTGATCGAAGCTCAGGCAGATCGCTTTTTTGCAGAATTTTCCAACTCAGCCCTAGTTGTTTTAAAACGTTTTTAGGGTTTCTTATTTGTCCTAAGTATAAAAGGCAAACCCTAGCCACGTTTTAGTGTTGCTCATATTGCGGTTTGTGTAAATCTCTTGTGAGATCTAGAGGAGCTTTCCTTTACACAAACTTAGGGTTTTCAAGGAGGAGATATTTTCTACACCTTGATAATCAATTTAGTTGCTGCCATTAAAGCTTAAAGAATACACAAGCGGGGGTGCTTGTAGCTAGTGGGAATCCAAAGAAAGAAGGAGTCCGTGGATTCGGAGCTTGCACGTGGTCGTGTCAGTAAGTTCTACTGGTTGGTAGCATTAGGAAGTCAAGCGGGGGTGCTTGTAAGTCCTTTTGTATGAACTTCGATTCTTTCAAGAGAGTGGATTCAAGTTTATCTTGAGAATAGCTAGGTCAAATCCTCCCCAGGTTTTTACCGATTTGGTTTCCTGGGTGATCATATTGTGTG
Source organism: Quercus robur (assembly GCF_932294415.1). Taxonomy (NCBI): domain Eukaryota; kingdom Viridiplantae; phylum Streptophyta; class Magnoliopsida; order Fagales; family Fagaceae; genus Quercus; species Quercus robur. The sequence goes on from NC_065537.1 coordinate 5,066,782, forward strand.
TTATTTATTTTCCGCTGCTTTGCATGATTTGATCTTTATTATTGTGATAACCTAGACTTGTTTAATTGGACTAAGTAACAACTTGGCTAATTACCTAGGTTTAATCAATTATTTAAGGGATCTAAAAACTGTCAAGCCGTATTTGCTTTTAGAACAATAGCAAGAGTTTTGTCATATTCATTTCCAAATAACACAAAAAAGGGCAAAATTACCCTCTCTTCCACTAAAAATTTTAAACCACTTCAACTACTATGTCCAAAATTACCCCCTTCCTCGCTTCATCATTCTCTCTCTTCTTTTTTTAGATTATTCTAATATGGTGTAGTGTAAAATAGAGAATGGGATATAAAGTGGATTGTTAAAGTTTTAATGTAAATAAAATACTAAATTTTTTTGTGATGCAAATGCAAAATGCTTCTTCTTCACCTTTTTTTTTTTTTTTGGTTGCATTATAGGAATGTAGCTACAGTCTTGCCAAGTAAAAGCATCCACAGCAGATGTTGCAAAAAAAATGCCATTTTGACACACCAAAAGCCTACTTTATTATTTTACCACATCTTTTTACAACATCTCATTTATCAGATGTTTTATTCTTCAATTCTATACATTAAAATAATATTTACAACACATTAAAATAATATATTATCTCCTCCCACCATCATCATCATCAAACACAACAACAATAGCGGCAACAACACACAACCACCACTGCCGCAACAACAGCCACCAACAACCACTACCACAACAACATCGACAACCACCACCAACACAAACCCACATCCACCAACGCCAACAAAAAAAAAAAAACAACTGAAAAAAAAAAAAAAATCCACCACAACCTGCCACATTCACAAACCTCAAAACCCATCCCGAATCAAACAAACCTACAACCACCACAGTCGCAACAACACTGATAGCCACCACCAGCACAAACCCACATCCACCAACACCACCTTAAAAAATATATATATATAAGCCCAAACTTACATGCGATCTCCACTAGTCGACCTCATCAGTGAGGCCAAACCCCACAGCAATGGTCGATCTCAATGGCAACGGTTTAGGCGGAGAAAAAAGAAGAAAGAGAGAGAGAGAATGACCAGGAAAAAAAAAAAAGAGACAAAGAGGCACAGAGAAAGTGATAGAAAAAATAAAAAAGAAAAAAAAAAGAAAAAAAGAAAAAGAAAAAAATAGAAGTGAAGCTTCTGGAGAAAGAAGAAGAAAAGAGGAAAAGAGAGTGACAGAGATGGAGTGGCGGAGAAAGAAAAAAGAAAAAGAAAGAGAGAGAAGAGAGAAAGTCAAAAAGGATGGGAGAGAAATGAATAAAAAAATAATTTTTTTTAGCATTCTTGTCCGTACCATTCCAAAATGGAACGGTACTGTTCACATGTGGCAAAAATTATGAGATTCGGAACATCTCATAAAGGGGGTTTTTTGTGTTTGGTGTGCCAAATGTGCCAAATATTTGGCATTTGGCACATCTTCTATGGATGCTCTAATTAATTATAAATACGAAGTGTATGATATATGGATTTACGTATTTATGCAGATTCTTATTTGAAAAGAACATTTGTAGACTATCTATATAAATTGCATTAAAAACGTCCACTTCATTTGAAGCTCAAAACTAATTTCTCTGGCATAAACATCAAACAAGCATTCCTTTTGCTTTTGAAAAACCAAGCCTTAGAGATCCAATATTTCCATAATACTATTTGGTATGTTACAAACCACCAACATCAATTTTTTTTGAGATCACAGAGAGCTACAAATGCATCAATTGGTAATGTCTAAGTGAATTCAAAATATAGATGGTATGGCTGTATTATTTACATCTTTTATATATAAATTGGAAGTTTATTGAACTCATATGATGTCCTACACAAAATGAAGTTGAGACTTATAAAAGCACTATGAATGTATATGGCAAAATGTATAGCTTCAGACAATGAGAAAATGCAAAAATATTATGGGAAGCATTGAATGCTATGTACTTATGTTTATTCGCACATACAACGAAGCAAGTTTGAGAAAACCATATCCTAGTAACTTTGTATGAATTTCAAAAGTGGACTCACTATAAAATAATAATGTAATTGTATATGATATAAAAATGATATATTATACTATTCAATAATGTTCATAAAATAAGTTGTTACCTATTAAGACATTAAGGTAAATTGAAAATTGAAAATAAAAAATAAAAAATTTAAATCTATAATTTAGGACAAACATTTAATTTTTAGCAATAACTATTTGTAGTTACGACATTAAAACATCATGTTTTATTAAAAATAGCCTTAGTGATAGCCTTAGTGATTTTTGAGATAGCCTTAGTGATAGCCTTAGTGATTTTTGGAATTGTATTATGATAGCCTTAGTGATTTTTGAGATAAGAAACACAATTATAGTCAGTAGAGGCAGAGGAGGAGTAAGAGGAGGGCTAGAAGAAGGAGCAAAATATTCAGGAGGCAAAGAAGACAAGAAGAAGAAAATACCTATGAAGTTGATGTGTGTTGATGTGATCGGATCAATGAATTACCAGAATCTTTTGAAGTTGAGGTATATTTAAACAATAAACATTTCAAGTCATCTATTTTTTTTCTCTATTGCTAACACACACACCTTGGTGTTTTTGAACTGATGGCCTCACCATCTACCTAAACTCGTGAGAGGAAGTGCCATTTGAGCCAAAGCTCCTTGGCCTTTTCAAGTCATTAATTTATATAAATATGCAAAAGAGGAAGTTGAACCTTAAATCCCTAAAATGGTTAATGATCTAACATGCGGTTATGCTATCTTTTCATTATTTCTAAATGATTGTGTTTTGGTTGAAGTATAATTGAACAAGCATACCTTCTAATTCACTTTACAGAAACTACTGTTCTTAACCCACTTTTTTTTTTCTTCTCTCAAGTTTGTGTCTTTCTCCTTGTTTATCTATCCTCATCTCCATTCTTCCATCTTCTTTAATAAACTTTTTGAACGATGCAAAATAAAAAGAAAGATGGAGTGGGTGAATCCTCATCTCCATTCTTCCATCTTCTTTAACAAACTTTTTGAACGATGCAAAATAAAAAGAAAGATGGAGTGGGTGAAACGTGAAAGCATCTCATGCCATACAATTGGACCATGTATAGTAGCCTTGCAACACTATTTAGTATTTACTTGTACAAACTCACCGAACATAGTGAAAAAAAAAAAAAAAAAAAAAAAAAAAAAAACCCAAAACTGAAGACCAAACTAGTGAAAGAAAAGAAAAAAAGAAGAAGAAGAAACCTAGAACAGACAGAACCGAACCAGTGAAAGAAGAAGAAAAAAAGAAAAAGAAACCTAGAACAGACCGAACTAGTGAAAGAAGAAGAAAAAAAAAAGAACCGAACAACCAACCCAGGAGAAGAAAGGAAAAAAAAAAGTCAAAAGTGGTCAAAAGGTGCGACTGAGTACTGTTTGTGGGTCCCCTATGTGTGTTTAATTACAATATTGTGATTGAGTTATGAGTTATAGAAACTAAAAACAGCCAAAATGTGTTTTCAGTTTACATAACTCATAACTCAAAAATCAGAGAATTGAGTGATGGAAACAGAGTTATCGTGTGCCAAACGGATATTGAGTTATGGGTCTCACCATTTTTGAGTTATGGAAACTGAGTTATCGTGTGCCAAACAGCCTCTTGATTGCTTGATCAAATCTGATGTTCCATGACCTAGATGCTTGCTTAAGTCCATAAATGGACCTTTTCAACTTGCATACCATACATTCTTGGTTCTTTGCAATGAAACCTTCCGGTTACATCATATAGATTTCCTCTTCAAGATTGCCATTAAGAAAAGTAGTCTTGACATTCATTTGCCAAATCTCATAATCATAATGAGCAGCAATAGATAAGAGAATTCTAATAGATTTAAACATTGCTACTGGTGAAAAGGTTTCTTCATAATTAATACCTTCATTTTGTGTATACCTTTTCGCCACTAGCCTTGCTTTAAAGGTTTCAACCTTTCCATCTATCCCTCTCTTTCTCTTGTAAACCCATTTGCAACCAACAGGTTTAATGCCATTAGGCGCCTTTACAAGATCCCAAACTTGATTGGGATACATGGAATCTAATTTAGATTTCATAGCTTTAACCTAATGATGTGCATCTATATCATTCATTACCTCTTCATAAGTATAGGGATCCGATTCAGCCTCTTCAGAGATAGCTTCATAAGTTTCTCCTAAACCTATGAATCTTATAGGAGGTCGAACAATTCTCCCACTACAACAAGGCACCTGTGTACTAGACATCTCATGAGTAGTATCTTGTGGTGTATCTAATACAACTACATCATCCCTAGTTTCATCCATTGGTTGTTCATTTACAGGTTCATTCATTTCAGCCAATACAACTCTACTTCTAGGAGTAAAATTATTCATATAGTCATTTTCCAAGAACTTAGCATTTGTACTAACAAAAAATTTGTTATCCTTATTACTATAGAATAAATAACCCCTAGTTTCTTTTGGATAACCTACAAGCAAACACACTTTTGATTTTGGTTCCAATTTATCAGGCTTCCCTTTTAACACATATGTTGGACAACCCCAAATGTGGAGATATTTCATACTAGGCTTACGCCCACTCCACAATTCCATGGGTGTTTTGGAAACAGATTTTGAAGGAACTAAATTCAAAAGATGTATCGTTGTATTTAAGGCATAACCCCAAAAAGAAATCTGTAAAGTTGAGTAACTCATCATGGACCTAATCATTTCTAAAAAAGTCGTATTCCTTCTTTCTGCTACACCATTCTGTTGGGGAGTTCCAGGTGCAGTCAATTGGGATACAATCCAATTTTGAGTTAAGTAATCCTTGAAATCCCCAAGAAGGTATTCGCCACCACGATCAGATCGAATGGCTTTTATGTGTTTACCTAATTGATTCTCAACTTCAACCCTAAACTCTTTGAATTTTTCAAAGGCTTCGGATTTCCATCTCATTAGGTACACATAACCATATCTTGAGTAATAATCAGTAAAAGTGATGAAGTACTCATAACCTCCTTTTGCTTGGGTTGATATAGGACCACATACATCCGTATAAACTAATTCAAGCAACTCTTGAGCTCTTCTACATTTTGCATTAAAAGGTTGTTTGGTCATTTTGCCTTCCAAATAAGATTCACAAACTGGAAATTCATCAAAGTTTAATGGCTCTAAGAGTCCATCTTTGATCAGTCTTTGAATTCTATTTGGATTAATATGACCCAAATGCAAGTGCCAAAGATATGCATCATTAGTAGAACGAAACTTTCTCTTTAATGATTTTACATGAGAGTTATTATCTAATTTAGAATTATATAATTCATGCTTATCAGGAGTTAAAAAATAAAGACCATCCACAATATTGCCAGAACAGATAAATATTTTACCCTTCTTTATTACAACATTGTCTTTAAGGATAACACAATATCCATGTTTACCTAAATAAGTTGCAGAAATTAAATTCCTACAAACATTAGGTATATATAGACAATCTTCCAACATTAAAACCCTAGACTCAAAGCATAAATTAAACACTCCAACAGCTACAACCGGAATCTTGCTCCCATTAGCCAAAGTAAGAAACAATTCCCCTTCTTTAAGCCTTCTGATCTCCTGGAACCCCTGCAAAGAATTTCAGATATGATTAGTACAACATGAATCCACACACAAAGAATTTGTGGGATTTTGTACTAAACATATTTCAAGAAGGAAAGAACTTTTCATTTATTATTGGCAGCCATGAACTTTGGACAATTCCTCTTCCAATGTCCTTTCTCTCCACAATGGAAACATTTTCCTTTGATCTTCTTTCCTTTGTCGACAACTCCTAAGGCAATTTGTTTACCATCTAGTTTGGTGAAGTCCTTCTTCTTCTTCTTCTTACCCTTGCCTTTTGACTTAGGTTGAGAAGTAGAAGCTTCACCCATATTGGCTTCAACATTAGAAGTACCAAGAATGCCTTCCACCACTACCAACTCATTCATTAATTCAAACAATGTACAAATCTTTTTGTTCATATTATAGTTAAGTTTGAATTCCTTGAATGATTCTGGTAGTGACTGGAGTATCATATCCACTTGGGATTCTCCATTAATATCGGCACATAAAACCTCTAATGTATTCAGATTAGAGATCATTGTAAGACAATGCTCTTTCACTGAACTACCTTTAGCCATTTTGGTATTATCAATTTAGCATATAAGCATATAATATGAAATCTTAATAAAACCATAAAATAATATATGCAACGACAACCCAATCCCATGTTTAAAATTCCTTGGAAGCAAGTAAATTATAAACACTATGATTGATTGAGAACTATTCTCATTATTAGTGTTATCATGATAACTCTTATCAAACACTAATAACATGCCGTATTTACTTTAGCCTCTAGGTAATAATGACATAGCTCCGAAGGTTGGTTAACATTAAATTTAGTCTAGTGTACACCATTGACTGAATTCTATGTGAGTCATTAAGTAACTCCACAGTAGCGTGGTCGTTCTTAATGTAAAAACACATATCATTCATCACTAAGAAGTTTAATCTGTAGTTCCATGAATTAAACACCCTCCGAAGGGAGCAAGGCATATATGCCAAGGCGAGGTGGTTAATCATACTACTATAAACCGACAATGGAGGTTATGAGATCCAACCCTTGTATCTCTCTCCCACTAGATGTTTTAATTTAAAGGTTTTTACTTTGTAAACATGTGTAATCTAATCACACATAGCCTTGCACTTTAAACATTTGAAAACACAGAAAAAATTCCAAAAATTCCCTTCAATGAAATTTTCGCGAGAATCTCGCAACTAAGCTCTTCCCACGAAAATGAGTTAAGGTAAAAAAGTGAAAACACAAAAATCAGACAGCAACTTTCTCTACTGTCTCGCGACTGTTTCACTAGTAAAGCTTACTCGTGAAAAGTTTTGTGAAAACACAAAATTCAGACAAAAACTTTCGCTACTGTCTCGCGACTGTTTCGCTAGCAAAGCTTACCCGCGAAAAGTTTTTGTGCTTCAGAGGCATTTTTTGCAGGTAACTTCGCTGGAAGCTAACCCATGAAAAACCTGTGTTTTTAATTTTTGAAGGGAAAATCTGAACAGTTTTCAACAGTTTTCATGAATAAACATACACCATATGAACATGATAGATGGAATTTGATATCAAAACTGAATTCCATTGATCCTATAGCCTTAAAGTTTAATTCAACATACTTGAATTCAAATTTAAACAACATCATAACATCAATATCAGTTTTCATCAAATCATAGTTTCAACAACCATGCAGAAAATTAAATACCTATAATCTTCTAACATCATGAAACTATTATCTCTAATTCCAAAACTCACAAAATATGTTATATAGATTGGAAATTGAAGACCACACTGATACCATTTGATGGATATCATGTATGCAGTGGAAGAAATTAATGGATCTACTTCATTCACAATTGATAACATGCACTATGTAAGTTTCAGAATTTAAGAATAAGAAAGTGTACCTTGGTGCGGTGAAATTCAAAACCAAAGATCAGAAGTTCTTGAGAACACTTTCAATCTTCACTCCAATTCCACTTGTGCCCAAGCAGTGTGGTCTCTCAATCAGTTGTATGTTCTAGAGAGAATGAATGAGTGTCCTACACTCACATACATACCATTTCATGTTCATATTAAATTCTGTATGTTTCTCTCAATATTACTGATTATCTAATTGGGCTAGCCTTGTGGGCCTTTCCAATTGGGCTTAGTATGTGGATTGGAGTGGGACCAAAAGGGAACAAATAAGACACTAGCTCCAATGGGCCTTAGGCTTTTCTGTCAACTCTTGATAAGTCCAAAGTTACCGTTAATTATATTTAATACCACTATATAAATATAATTGCACTCTTGGCCTTATTAATAAATTACATCCCAAGACCTTATTGTACATGCAACCCCTTCATAAAATATTCGTAGTAATGCAAAGTCATGAATGTGGATTGTCACTTTGTAAATTACTACATCTTAATCCTTGAGTACCCGGTTTAATCCTTTTACGTTATTCATCATATATTTATGAAATTCAACTTCATAAATATATACTTTAGTAATTTCTTACCAAAGTGGTTAGGCCTAACTCTCTGAATAACAAACCCATTAAACTTATCTCAAGGGAATATTTTGTATCTTCGTTAAGAGACTATGAATTCTATCTTGAGAATATATGTTCCATCAACACCAAATGTAGCTGCCCAACATACTGAGGTATTGGCCGTTATCTTAGATCTCACTCCTGATATATCAAAACAATCTACACTCCATGATCAGGTCCATTATTCTCTCAGGATTAAGAGTTCATGTAAATATAAGTCGTGAGATTTATTATTCATTTGACAGTCCTTAGGAGAATAATAAATCTCACAGCCGTCCAATTCAATATGTTTTAACTCTTAAAACATATCAACACATCAACTAGAAGTTTTCACTTCCATGATCAAAGATAAATCATCTTAGTTGATATGTTATAGTCTTTGCAGATGAAATGCCCAATTTCATCACCGACTACGAACTAAAATTCTGAGTTTATAAAGAACCTGTGATTTATATCTTCTATGACTTTTCACATAAATCACATACTATGCATCTCATGGACTATATGATAATGTCCGAATATTCATGTTACCATTATTTTAAATAATAATAATAAAATAACTTTATTAATAACAACATTAAGTCATACATAATGTCCTATATAATAACATAGCATCATACAATAGGATTTAAGGGCACTGTAAAGTTATGATTTACAAATATGAATTTTGTTGACTTTTATTCCGTGCCAAATTTGATTGTAATTATACTCAATCTCTTATACCCTATACTTATTGTGGGATTTAATTGTAAGGGTTGTGTGTCAGAGAGAGAGAGTGTGAAGACTCAAGAAATTGAAGCCAGATGATTTCTCGTGAGTAGCTCGCGACTAAGCATCCCGCGAAGTGAAGCATATGCCTTGCACATGATTGGAATGCGAAGAATCAGTATAGATGGAGACAGCTATGTTTCGCGAGTATCTCGCGGGTAAGGCCTTCTTGGGAGACACCCACGAAACATTCCGTTCTGCCAGACTATACTATCTGGTACACACTTTCTATACCCACACTATATATACACACATTACCCACAAATGATAAGGAGTACTTCTGAGAGAAAGCCCTAGCCAAACACCTTGAGAGTTAGAGATTGTTATACCCACAATCCTCTACACTATAGTTTGTGGATTTTCCTCAACTCCTACCTCTCCATTTCATATCATTGAGAGGTTGATAGCCCAAACATTTACCACACCCTTTTAGAGTGTCAAGTAAGGTTTTGGTGTTGCTGGGAAGTATTGGAAGAAGCCAAAGATGGCAGATGCAACATGGAGCTTGTTGCGGGATCTGGAAAGCTAGACAAGACACAATTCTGAGAAGCCTTGTTGGAGTAGGAGCTTGGAGGGCTTAGGTACACAGCAGGTAGATTAGGCTTGGAGGATCTCTTACTAACCCTTGTATCCCAACTGATTGTCTAGTGGATCGATTACCGCTTGGAGGGCGGCAGAGAGGTTTTTCGCCGAGTTCTTCGGTTTCCTCTTCGATAACACATCGGCGTTGTCTTCACAGATCACTGTGTTGTCTTCACAGATCAACAACTTGTCCATGAAACGGGGATCAGATTCAAAGTCTAATCAGTTCTAGCCTCTTTGGCCATTCCGATAAAAAAAGGGGAGAAAATTTTTAGGGAGAGCTTACACATTTGAGGGGGAGCAGAGCACGGACATAGCTTAGGCTTAGAAACTTTGGTTCATACAAGCGGTTTAGTTTTATTTTTGTTTTAATTTAAACTGTTTCAACATTTATAACTCTTGGATAGTTGCTTTTGCTTATTGTTATTACTGCTTTCATTTAAAGCTTTAGTACTCTGGTTTTAATTTCAATCTATATTCAGTATGTTTGTGAATATCTCAATGCTTTGTAGCATTTTTCTTTGTACTTTTAGATATTGATAATTTTTCTTGAGTACTTCACACTTGTGCCCCAGTAGGATCTTGTTCCTAGATGCATATACTTCATGTATTTTGCATTGGTCGTGTGTTGGACATACAAGTGATCATAAGTGATTGCTCTTTGTCTGTATGTCCGGATGAACACTTACTTGCTAAATGTTCATTGTAGTCATTCTTCAATGATTGAACTTGTTTGATCAAGTTTTTGTTTACATGATATCTAATGTTTACATACTTGATCGCACTATGTTTGCTCATGTTCATACTGTTAGGTTCTAAAGACTTAGGTATTTATGTATTTAGAACTCTAATGTGTATTGTCGGTAAACCATGATCAAAACAATGTGTTTAGAAGTGTTTTAGTCTTGCTCAAAGTTGTACATTTTATGTAAAGTTGGAATCGAGTTAATGTAGAAAGTATTATGCATTTTAGCCTGGCTTGATCGATCGAAGCTTAGGCTCGATCAATCGAATCTCGGCTAGAATGTTTTTTTCTGTAGATTTCCAACTCAGCTCTAGTTGTTTAAAATGTTTTAGAGTTTTTTAATTTGTCCTAAGTATAAAAGGCAAACCCTAGCCACGTTTTAGTGTTGCTGATATTGCTGTTTGTGTAAATCTCTTGTGAGATCTAGAAAAGCTTTCCTTTACACAAACTTAGGGTTTTCAAGGAGAAGATATTATCTACACCTTGATAATCAACTCGGTTGCTGCCATTGAAGCTTAAAGAAAACACAAGCGGGTGTGCTTGTATCTAGTGGTGAATCCAAGAAAGAAGGAGTCTGTGGATTCGAAACTTGCACGTGGTCGTGTCAGTAAGTTCTACTGGTTGATAGCAATAAGAAGTTAAGCGTGAGGGCTTATAAGTCTTATTATATGAACTTCGATTCTTTCAAAAATAGTGGATTCAAGTTTACCTTGAGGATAGCTAGGTCAAATCCTCCTCAGGTTTTTACTAGTTTGGTTTCCTGGGTGATCATATCTTGTGTTATTTATCTTTCCGCTGCTTTGCATGATATGATCTTTGTGATTGTGATAACCTAGATTTGTTAAATTGGACTAAGTAATCTCTTGGAAAATTACCTAGGTTAAATCAATTGAGTTTTAAGGGGTCCAAAAACCATCAAGTGGTATTAGAGTGGGTTGCTTTCTTGTTGTTGATCTTTTGATCACTGAGCTGATCCTTGACCCCTGTTGTCATGGAACACGGACACTTTCAAGTTATTCCTCCTCACTTTGATGGGAATAATTATACTTATTGGAAAGTAAGGATGAAAGCATTCCTAAAATCGATTGATGAGAGAGTTTGGAACTCCGTTGAATACGGATGGGAGAAGCCCACCACTCCTGTTAGTGAGTGGGAAACTTCTCAAAAAGAAGCAGCTGCGCTCAATAGCAAGGGTTTGAATGCTATTTTTAACGCTGTTTCTATGGAGGAATTTAAGAGAATCTCTAATGTTGAGGTTGCTCATACTGCTTGGAATATCCTCTAGACTATGCATGAAGGCACAAAGGCTGTCAAAATTAATAAATTACAGTAATTGACTTCTAAATTTGAAAGCATTAGGATGTCTGATGATGAATCTTTTGATGAATTCTATGCTAAATTGAATGATATTGTTAATTCTGCTTTTAACTTGGGTGAAATCTATGATCAACCTAAAATTGTTAGGAAGATTCTTAGATCTTTAACTGAAGACTTTAGACCCAAAGTGACTGCCATTACTGAAAGTAAGGATGTGGACTCCATCCCTGTTGATGAACTTGTAGGATCTCTTCAATCTTATGAGTTGGATCTACCCAAAACTACCAAATCCAAATCAATGGCTCTTAAGTCAGTTGATGATGTTGAAGGTGGTGGATTTGATGGTGAGCTCTCTGCTATAGAGATTGCTTATCTTGCCAAGAACTTTAGAAACTTTTTTAGGAATAGTAACAGAAAGGCAAGAGGCACGAACACTGTTGAACCTAGAAACTTTAGGAAGCATGATCCCACTAATGTTAACAATAATAATAAACCTAGAGAAAAATTAGGTCAATCTTCTAATAATTCTTTGGGTTCTCAATGTTTTGGTTGTCAAGGGTATGGTCACATGAAATCTGAATATCCTACCTATTTGAACTCTAAGGGTAAGGCTATGGCTGTAACCCTTAGTGGTGGTGAAGTTTCTGATAATGAGTCTGATTGTGATGAGGATGGAAACTTCATTACTTTCACCGCTACTACTGTAATCAATGAGAGCACATCTATTGAAGAGAACCTTTCTAATGGGGAACTCTCTGAAGATGCAGATCTTCAAGAGGCCTATAATAAACTTTGCAAAGTTGCTGCAAAGGATGCTATGAATGTTGAACTTGGCCTGAAGAAAACTGAATCTCTTGAGCTTGATAAGAAGAATTTGCTTGTAAAACTGTTTGATGCTAATGAACTTTTGAACAATGTGAAAACTGAGAATATGCTTTTGCTTGATAAAGTTAAATATTCGGAACTTGATTTATCTGTTGCTAGATCTACTAGTTCTAAACTTGATCAAATGTTGAGTGTTCAAAAGTCTCCTTCTGACAAATCTGGATTAGGTTATGTTGAAAGCATCTCTGTGTCTGCTCTCCATTCCACAAACTTTGTCCCTTCATCTTCTTCTGAACCTTCTGTGAGTGAGATTGTGGGTGAAACTGTCAAACCCCCTGTGAGTGAGGTTGTCAAACCCAAAGAAGTTTCATCAACTAGGAAGATTAGGGTTGATCTGAAAGAGTCTAAGTCTAAGAAGCCTACCCTATCTAAGGACAAGACACATGATAAACCTGCATGGGTTTGTCACTTTTGTGGAAAGTCTAGACACATACGTCTAAACTGTTACAAGCTGCAAGCTGCAAAGAGAGCAAACAAACCAAAAGTACTTGTGCCTCAAGCACAAGATCCTATGGTACTTATTGGTGAATTGGTAAAGGCTTTAAACCTTTATTCCAATCCTGGAGTTGGTAATCATTCCCATGTGAATAAGAATTCCAATGCTCATGGTCCATCTAAAAGGTTTTGGATGCAAAAGACTCGAACTAACTGAGTCTTTCTGACATGGTCCTTGTGCTTCATTGCTCTACCTTTTGTGACCATTGTTCTTTGATTTTGTTTTTTTTTTGTTTATTTTTCTAGGATTTGCATTGCATAACATTCATGCATTTCATTCTAAGTTTTTTTTAATAAATAAAATTAAAAAGAAAAAGAAAAAGAAAAAGGGAAGAAAAAGGAAGCAAATTGTGTTTTGTACTATTCTTCTTGGTTTTTGAGAACAATGTTGGTCAATTTATTTTCACATAACATGTCTTTTGTACCTTGTTTAGCTTTGATGAGCTTACTTATTGCACTTTACTAGTTGAAGCTTTGTAGTGCATGTTGTGTGGGAAAGATGTTTATGGTTTTTGATTACTCTGTCTTAATCTTAAAGTCACATGTTTTTTGACTATCAGACTTGAACTTTTAGAGAAAGACATAAATAACCATCTTATCATTGTTCACTAGCCAATCATGAACACCTTAGTGCATATCATAAGATTTTGTGCTCGAGAAAGTGAGGCACATGCACAAAAAGAACATAAGGTGAAACCTCGGTTTAAATTGCTTAATTCTTAAAATTGGTGTGTATATTATGAGGCAAAAATTCAAGAAACTTACATGATTGCAAGCTTATGATCTAGGAGATGTGGGAGTTATATGATGTAACTCTTTAGGTGATAGTTTCTTTTAAATTCTTTGTGATGAATTTTGTAGACTTTGTGATGAATTTTGTAGACTTTGTGATTCATTGCTATTCACATATCACCTCATATGTATCTCAAGCTTTTGCTAGTTGCACACACTACACAAGTTACTCGTTGCTAAACATTGTACATGTTCTTGTGTGTGTTTGTGGTTTAACCAACCAAGTTTTTGCAAATACCTTGAATTTAGTGCAAAATTAACTTGATGTTTGAAAATTTATGGAGAATGCAAGAAATTTTGATTTTGGGAATTTTGAGCTTAAATTCTTGTTTTTGAAAATCACATCATCACATACTTATGCATTTTCTTCTTCAATTTCAATAATTTGAGTTGATCTGAATTTTTTTTTTCAAAAACTGTGTTTTTCCTCAAATTTAGTAAGCCTCTGCCAGGTTTGATTGATCCATTCTATTTTTCGATCAATCGAAATTTTTTAAAATATGTTTTAGAGAGCCTCTGTATGTTTCGATCGATCAAAACTGATTTTCGATCAATCGAAATTTTTTAAAATTGTTTTATCAAGTCTCTGTTTGTTTCGATCGATCGAAGCTGTTTTTCGATCAATCGAAACTTGTGAATCTGGTTTTTTTTTAAAAACTCAGATTGGACTGTTCAAACCTACTTTTTCAAAACTTTTTCAAATTTTTCTCTCTCTCTCCGACTTGGCAAGGCTCCACTGAGGATTTTTTGTCTTTTTCGACCAAACTTTTTGCAAGGTTTTTCTCTCCTAAGGCTGGTAAGACCTTTATACCCTTCCTTTGCATTTATTTTCATGTTTTCATGCATAAACTCATGCATTTTAGTGGGATTTTCGGAACTTTTCAAAATTGGGATTTTTGTTGAATCAATCCTCTTTTTCTGAAATTGATCATTGGGTTTTGTTCCTATATTATTATATTCATAATATATGTTGGCTAATTTGATCAATTTGGGGCTTTGTGAAAAATTGAAAATTCTAGGGCTTGTAATTGACCCGAATTGGGTATTTTTTTATGTTTTTGTTCCTTTGCTTTGTGTTTTGGTCCTTATCCTAGCACCATGCCTATGAAAACTAGAGCCCACATGACCCCTTCCACTTCCTCTGAGTCTCCCTCTAGGAGTGAGGTGTTTAGGAATGATAGAAGCAGAGAGGCCTTTGAGACTTTGAACTGTAAGCGTAAGATTTGGGCTGAGCATCCTGTGATTTTAGATGAGATTGATCTGGCCATTAGGGCTAACTTTGAGTCTAGAGGTTAGTTGCCTCTCTTAGAAATAGATCATCCACCCCTGACCGTCCTAATTAGAGAGTTCTTCTCGAACCTCTCTTGCCACGTCTATGATTCGAACACCCTTGTTAGGAGTTCGATACGAGGTGTTGAGTTCACCATTACCACTCGGGTAGTGGCTGAGGCTCTTAGGGTTCCAGTTGTTCGAGAGCCTGACTATCCCTATGATGAGTCTCCTCCCTTAGATGTTGTCATGTCATACATCACTGGGTCGTCTATCTAGTGGGGTTCTGATCCTCGGATCACGTCCACTGAGCTTACTGAGACTGCCTATCTTTTCTTTAGGATAGCGTGTCATTTGTTGTGGCCTATTTCTCATCTCCACACCATCCCTCTAGAGCGATGTGTGTTTTTGTATGCGTTCGTTTCTGGTGCATCTATCAGTTTCCCACATCTGTTCCTTCGTTCTTTGAATGAGGTTCATAGGAGTTCTGCCATAGGGCATGCGCTTATCCATCCTATTTTCATTCATAAGATTCTGCTGTTTTTGGGTCTAGATGGTTTCCCTTCTGGTGAGTCTGTTCATGTCGTTGCTCCCATAGGTGCCACCTTCCTTAGACAGAGGGCTGCTCATTTAAGAGTTGCTCCTTCATGTCCTAGAGGTGCGTCATCTGGTGTTGTTCCCCCTCCTCCCTCTTCTACAGGTGCTGATGCTCCTGAGACGTATGGTGCTACTGCTGCTGATGCTAATGTTCCTCCATCGACTACTTCGGATGATTCAGACATTCAACGTATGTTGGATCATGTATTGACCGTTCAGGCGGCTCATGGACAGATTTTGGTGGACGTGCTCGATGAGATCCATGCCTTGCGTGCGGAGTTGGCACAGTTTAGACGCTCTTCCACACCACCTCCCTTTTGATGATGGATTTTGTTTGCCTTTTGGCATTTCGTCACAAAAACGGGGAGTACATTGTAGAGTTTTTGTTTTCAGGGGAAGAGTATTTTGTTGAATGGAGCTTGTGGAGTTTAGATTGTATTTAGGGGCTTCACATTGTATTTTAGCTTTTTAGCTCTTGCCATGTTTTTGATGGGATATTCATGATATGGGGGAGTTTTTTTTTTACCTTATATGTTTCTTGTTTTCAACTGTTTATTGATTTATATTTATGAGTTTTTCATTGATATATGTATTTATTATGTGTTGTTTGAAATCAAGAATTTACTTTATTTACTTGTATTTTTTCCACACATGCGGTTATGCATTTTGTTTAGTGTTTCAGGAAATATACAGGTTGATTCAATTGAGCTACTGTCTACACTTACAACTGATGGATAGTAGTTAGGATTGAATTTGTTTTATGAGCATTATTTGTGTGAAGGGCTCTTATTTTGTAAACTTTGAGCTTCTAGTTGTGTTTTGTCACAGATTGCCAAAGGGGGAGTTTGTTAGGTTCTAAAGATTTAGGTATTTATGTATTTACAACTCTAATGTGTATTGTTGGCAAATCATGATCAAAACAATATGTTTAGAAGTGTTTTAGTCTTGCTCAAAGTTGTACATTTTATGTAAAGTTGGATTCGAGCTAATGCAGAAAGTATTATGCATTTCGGCCTGGCTCAATCGATCGAAGCTTAGGCTTGATCGATCGAATCTCGGGCAAAATGTTTTTTTCTGCAGATTTCCAACTCAGCCTTAGTTGTTTAAAACATTTTAGGGTTTTCTAATTTTTCCTAAGTATAAAAGGCAAACCCTAGCCACATTTTAGTGTTGCTCATATTGCTGTTTGTGTAAATCTCTTGTGAGATCTAGAGGAGCTTTCCTTTACACAAAATTAGGGTTTTCAAGGAGAAGATATTATCTACACCTTGATGATCAACTCGGTTGCTGCCATTGAAACTTAAAGAAAACACAAGCGGGTGTGCTTGTATCTGGTGGTGAATCTAAGAAAGAAGGAGTCCGTGGATTCGGAGTTTGCACGTGATTGTGTCAGTAAGTTCTACTGGTTGGTAGCAATAAGAAGTCGAGCGTGGGGGCTTGTAAGTCTTATTGTATGAACTTCGATTCTTTGAAGATAGTGGATTCAAGTTTCCCTTGAGGATAGTTAGGTCAAATCCTCCCTAAGTTTTTACTGGTTTGGTTATCTAGGTGATCATATCTTGTGTTATTTATCTTTTCGCTGCTTTGCATGATATGATCTTTGTGATTGTGATAACCTAGATTTTATTAAATTGGACTAAGTAATCTCTTGGCAAATTACCTAGGTTAAATCAATTGAGTTTTTAGGGGTCTAAAAACCATCACATACCTTGTATTCAACTTGTCGTAAGCTTAATGAAAGTTTTGTTTGTGTGCGAGTGTTTCAGGTTATAGGTATAAACATGCGAGTGCTTCATAGTTTCTAGATTAGGTGTGAGTGAGTTTTGCCACTGTTCCTAAACTCACGTTTAAGTCTAGAGTCTGTTTTAGGGGTTTTGTCACGGAATAGCCAAAGGGGGAGATTGTAAAGTTGTGATTTACAAATATGAATTTTGTTGGCTTTTATTCCATACCAAATTTGATTGTAATTATACTCAATCTCTTGTACCCTATATTTATTGTGGGATTTAATTTTAAGGGTTGTGTTTTAAAGAGAGAGAGAGAGAGAGTGTGAAGACTCAAGCAATTGAAGCCAGAAGATTTCTCGGGGGTAGCTCGCGACTAAGCATCTCGTGAAGTGAAGCATGTGCCTTGCATATGACTAGAATGCGAAGAGTCAGTACAGATGGAGACAGCTGTGTTTCACGAGTATCTCGCGGGTAAGGCCTTCCTACGAGACACCCACGAAACATTCTGTTCTGCCACTATACTATCTGATACACACTTTCTATACCCACACTATATATACCCATATTACCCACAAATGATAAGGAGTGCTTCTGAGAGAAAACCCTAACCAAACACCTTGAGAGTTAGAGATTGTTATACCCACAATCCTCTACACTTTAGCTTGTGGATTTTCCTCAACTCCTACCTCTCCATTTCATATCATTGAGAGGTTGATAGCCCCAACACTTACCACACTCTTTCAGAGTGTCAAGTGAGGTTTTAGTGTTGCTGGGAAGCATTGGAAGAAGCCAAGGATGGCAGATGCAACATGGAGCTTGTTGCGGGATCCGGAGAGCTAGATAAGACATGGTTCCGAGAAGCCTTGTTGGAGTAGGAGCTTGGAGGGCTTAGATACAGTGGGTAGATTAGGCTTAGAGGGTCTCTTACTAACTCATGTATCCCAACTGATTTTCTAGTGGATCGATTACCGCTTGGAGGGTGGCGGAGAGGTTTTTCGCCGAGTTCTTCGATTTCCTCTTCGATAACACATTAGCGCGTTATCTTGTGTTTGCTTCTTTCTTCCCTACTCTTTTACATTCCATTTTACTACTGTGTTACTTTGATTATAGATTAAAGTAGTTTGTTTGTTTATCCGCTCACATTTACACTATTCCGCACTTAATATTAAGTTAGTGTAAAATCAATGGAGCCGTAACTTTAATTTGGGGGTCTAAACAGCTCGTGTTTTGAACACATTTTCGAGCTTTCAGGCACTAATCCCAACACCCACATCATAACTATCTCCCCAAGCGACCAGGGTTTTAACAGGCTTCGGAAGGACACCTTGAGCCTTGACTTCACCTTTACTGAAAGATCCTCATGGTCCTCTTTGTTAAAGCAACCAAGAATAAAAGTGTGAATACTTCAAACAGTCTTATTTGATCAGCTCCAACCGAATATATTTGGTTGAGAACAAGAAAAAAAATTTCTTGTCTCTAATGATTAGAAAAAAAAAAAAGAATTGTCAAGAATAAGTTGGTGGAGAAAATAAACTGTTAATAACTATGAGTAGGCAGAAGGCAACAGATATCCATGAATGTCTCTCATTTTCAAATTTTGCGAATAAGCTAAAGATTATAAGCAGTTCAGGAAACACTTTAAGATCATATTGAGATCTTTACATATTTACCACTTTCTTATTAAGATATTTCAACACTAAATATTTATCAGTTTAAGGCCAATTCAACAAATGAACCTTCCCCTGTAGACTCTTCAAGAATACTTTTTGTTAGGTTCTAAAGTTTAGGATTTTATGTATTTAGAACTCTAATTGTATTGTTGGCAAGCCATGATCAAAACAATGTGTTTAGAAGTGTTTAAGTTTAGCTCAAAGTTGTGATTTTATGTAAAGTTGGAATCGAGTTAAAGCAGGAAGCATTGTGCCTTTCGGCCTGGCTCGATCGATCGAAAGACAGGCTCGATCGATCGAAGCTCGGGCAGAATGCTTTTCTGCAGATTCGTCCAACTCAGCCCTAATTATTTTAAAACATTTTTAGGGTTTCTTATTTGTCCTAAGTATAAAAGGCAAACCCTAGCCACGTTTTAGTGTTGCTCATATTTGCGGTTTGTGTAAATATCTTGTGAGATCTAGAGGAGCTTTCCTTTACACAAACTTAGAGTTTTCAAGTAGAAGATTTATCTACGCCTTGATGATTAATTCAGTTGCTGCCATTGAAGCTTAAAGAAAACACAAGCGGGTGTGCTTGTATCTGATGGTGAATCCAAGAAAGAAGGAGTTCGTGGATTCAGAACTTGCACGTGGTCGTGTCAGTAAGTTCTACTGGTTGGTAGCAATAAGAAGTCGAGCGTGGGGGCTTGTAAGTCTTATTGTATGAACTTCGATTCTTTCAAGATAGTGGATTCAAGTTTACCTTGAGGATAGCTAGGTCAAATCCTACCCAGGTTTTTACCGGTTTGGTTTCCTGGGTGAACATATCTTGTGTTATTTATTTTCCGTTGCTTTGCATGATTTGATCTTTTATATTGTGATAACCTAGACTTGTTTAATTGAACTAAGTAACAACTTGGCTAATAACCTAGGTTTAATCTGAAAGTTCAAAAACTTGTACAAAACACCTTTGAATGTTTAGACCCCCAAATTACAACTTAACCAATTCAAGCAATATGTCAAACAACTAGTGTGCGGAAACTTAACACATGCTATAATATGAAATTGGTTAAAAACTATCTAAGCCATAACAAAATAAAATCCACAGCAGATAATAAAAAGGCAAAGATAGAGAGGAAGGAAGATGCAAACACAAAGACAACACGCGATGTGTTATCGAAGAGGAAACCGAAGTCCTCGGCGAAAAACCTCTCCGCCGCCCTCCAAGCGGTAAACAATCCACTAGAAAATACAGTTGGGATACAAGGATAGCAATAGACCCTCCAAGCCTAATCTACCCAGTGCACCTAAGCCCTCCAAGCTTCTTGCTCCAACGAGGTTGCGTCGAACCTTTTTCTTTTCTAGCTTCCCGGATTCCGCTACTAGACCGTAGCATCAACCAATGAAGATTGGTTCCTTCCTAACTGCTTCCCAGAAATCCAAACAACTGTCTCACAGTGATGATGATGGTGAGAACCAGGTTTGGTATAATGCCTCTCAAGGATTTGACAATGGAGAGGAAGAGAGTAGGGGAATTTGAAGAGACTCTAAGGTATAGATTGTGGGTGAAACAATCTTGTTTTTCTTTAGGGTTTCTCTCTCAAAATTCTCTCTGGAAACTCTCTTTTAATCGTGAGTAAAAGGGGTATTTATACTGGAGTGGGAGAGGAATGTGAAACGTCAGGTTTTACAAAACAGGGGTGGCTCGCGGCTTGACTAAGTCGCGAGATCCAGTCGCGAGTTAACCGTATGGCCAGTTGTCCTGTTTTGTCCTGTAGTGCTCCAGCTAGCATGACTGTTCATCTTCCAGCATGCTTGGCACGTGTGCTGCTTCTGGCGGCTTGCAGCCGCTAGTCACCCGCAAGTCCCAGCCGCGAGTCTCTGTTTTCTTGCACACTCTTGAGCAATCTTCACTCTATCTCACTCACTACCCTTACAACAAACCCACCTAAATACATGGTTACTAAATGCTGAATTACAAGCAAATTTGGCACGGAATAAAGCCAATTAGATGGTTGAATAAATTCAACCTTACAATCTCCCCCTTTGGCTATTCCGTGACAAAACCCTAAAACAGACTCTAGACTTAACATGTGAGTTGGGAACAGTTGAACAAAACTCACTCACACTTAACTCTAGAAGCTGTGAAGCACTTGAATCATATGAACATAATACTCCTGAAACACAACAATACACCATGATCATTGTAAGCAGAAAATTATAAATGCATATGAAACAGGCAATATGTGATCAAGCAAAGATGGAGTTAATAAACAAACCATGGCTTGATCAACCAAGTGAACACCACAAGGTAGTGATCACAGTGCTCATTCACACTTGGAATGAACACAAGGACATACAAGTTAACAAGCACAAGGCAAGATACTTGTATGCTCAACACTCAACCAATGCATAACACACAAGGCATATGCATCTAGGAACAATCCTACAAGGGCACAAGAGTGACAGTACATAAACCAAAATGCAGAACATTTAGATTAAAGTACTGATTTCAACATAGCATAAAGGCTGCATTAAGCAAGGTACATACCATAAAGCCTACAAACTATGCATAAAACATTAACCCTAAAAGCTTACAAAAGCACATGGGTACAAACACAAAAACATCCTGAATAACATCATCAAAATATATTAAAGATTAAACCAAGAGTATAAGTAAAGAGTTAGAAACAACTATACACCAAAAACACAAAATACCCAAAACATAAGCATATATAAACAAAGTTTCTGATTTTGATAACTTTGACAACTCCCCCTCAACACATTACTCCCCCTTAAGATTTGCTTTTCTGCTTTTCATCATCAATGACATCTCCCCCTTTTTGACCGGAATGGCCAAAGGGTCACTGGTCATGCTGAGTTGTGAAGCTATCAAGTTTTGCAGACAATACATCAATCTGGTCTTGCATGGCTCTCATCCTGTCATAGTGCTCAGTTTGGACTGCCCTGATCCCATCAAGTCTTTCCAGAATGATTTGGAAAGCATCTGGAGGTGTATCTGCAGAAGTTGAAGCTCTGGGTCTTTTGCCACTCCTCCTGGGTGTTGAGGATGATGCATGCCCTGCTGCCTCTACTCCAGTCTCCATTGGGACACCTTCTCCTTCATCACCTTCATCTTCTTCTCCTAGAAGCCTAACACTTATCCTTTTGCAGGTAAGCTTGTTAATTGCAGAAGGTGTGGACATGGGACTGATGTCTTGAGGAATAGGAACACCCTTCCTTCTAAAAATCCTCATTAGCAAACTGGGAAAGATCAATTTTGGCCTAGAAGTTGTTCTTGTCTCATCCATAATGGTGTCATATATGTGGGAACTTATGTCTATGAAATTCTTTTCTTTGAGATCCATCAGAAAGATTGCTCTAGCACAATTGATTGTAGTCAACTTCTTAATGGGATAGAGGTTAAACATCATGATGATTGTTAGACACCTCATGTCCACTGGAAAGGCAGTGGTATTCAAACATTTCCCTTCTCTCTGCCCACCTATCCTTTGTTGAACAGTTTCAATAGAAACACTCCTATCCTTGTAATTGATAAATTCCTCATCTTCTAATCCTTCATGCCCTAATGCATCATCTATGACATGTGCATCCAAAATGAATTCTTTACCTCTAACCCAGCAACTTAACTCATTCTCCTTTATCACAGCATTTGAGTAAAATTCCCTAATCAGGGGTTCACACACAACGGGGAAATCACTCAGAAGCTTTTCCCATCCTCTTCCTTCAAAACAGCTGGGGATAAAGGTTTGTCTTAAGTCCTCCAAATCTACAAATCTTTCTTGAATAATTCCTGCATTCAAGAAGTTATCCTTGTATCTCTCAAAGTGATGAACTGACCTAAACAGTTTAGAATCCATTTTCAATCTTTTGTCAGCCTTCTTTGCAGTAGATTTCTTCTTCGGAGGTGAGGGAGCCATCTGTGTACAATCAGAAAAGGCCACAACAGCATAGAACAGTATATGAGCAGAACCAGTCAATACCATGTAATTAACAAAGAGATATCATCCATACAAATGAACTTTGAACACTTAAACAACAAGCTACTTAGATCAATCACATGGATAAACCAAGCCTAAGATAGGAAACACATGAACAACATGGAGAAACTATCCCAAAGGCAGATATATGTCATTGAGACATATAATGGAAAAATGATATGACACACAATCAGTATTTTGAGGCTAACAGAAGCTCCCAACAGATTAACACAATAGAACAAGCACATTCAGCACAGTAAAAACACACAATATCCAACGGAACATTTTGAAACAACACAACAGCTCAAGATCAGATAAAATAAAAGACACATTAAGCTAAGCACAGGATGAAGACCAAAAAGGAAACAACTATCATCAACACAAACTTTAGCAACAGCATCCGCAAGCTAAGCATGAACAAAGAACAATGGTCAAAACACAAACCCATTTCTAAAACAAGAACATATGCGAAAAAAATCAAAGGGAAAAGCACAAAATCAAGTAGAAAAGAGTGCAAAACTGAAAACTCATACTTGTGACTTGAAGATTTTGAGCTACAAGAATGCAACAATGGAGATTGGAAATGGGAGCACGGAGTGTTTGGGAGAGAGATAGTTTAGAGAGAAGATGAACAGTCACAAAAGTTCGAGGGAAAACTGAAAAGAGGTTTAAAAACTGCTCCTGTTTCTGCAAAACACGTGTTTTTTGCGACTTGCTTAAGTCGCCACACAGTCGCCAGCTCAAGCCGCCAAAGCACTCAAGAACAAAAATTTGAAAAATTTTTCTAAGTGTTTTTCGCGACTGGAAGGTCTACCCGCGAGTGAGTCGCGAGCTGAGCCGCGAAAATCTCTGAGTGAACCTCGCGACTGGATCTTCCACTTGTGAACAAGTCGCCAAAAATGACCAGCGAAGATGCGACTGAGGCTCCCGACTTGACATACCCGCGACTGAGCTGCCAAAACAGGGCAAAACTGAAATTTTGAAATTTTCAGATTTTTCAAAAAAAATACTTTCCAAAAACACCTAAAACACTCAAAAATCTTTTTGTGCTTGAATTAACAAAGATTGAGCATGTGAAAACACATTTCATCAAGTACAATCACACAAATGAATATGGCATTTATTGAACATAAACTTGTGTGTTGTGTGTGGATATCAACAATGAGATAGTCCTTCGTCTAATGTGAAGCTTCAATGATCGATTCAACCAAGGCATACACCATTAGCACTAGATCATGTGACCTATCTCAATTATAGAAATATGTATATATGACCTCTCACAACACTTGATAACAAGACTTGGAGCTTTACATTTTACTCCACTTTTAATCATAACATTTGATCTTTTTGATCTTTTGAGGCAATCACCTCTCATTGTGAGAGTGATATTTGACATTTCACCTTAATGAACAAGCCTTTGGCTTTTTGAATAAACATTCACTTTAATATAAGGTCGCTTACCCTTTTTCCTAGTCGAATACTAGAATGTGCGACAGGCTTTTGCAGCTCAATATCTCTTTTCATTTGGAGATTTACATTTGGTGAGCTCTTTTTAGCAAAACAAAAATAAAGAGTGGGAAGATATATAGACACAAGTCTATGCATGTCTCAAGATCAACATAACCATTCACTAATCATTCATGACAAGTTTGAAGATCTATTTACAACAATCACATAGATTTCAAGATTTTTCCCACAGTGATATAGGTGCATGAAAACAAGCAATGCTCGAAAATGCACAAAGCCATTAGCACAAAGGTACAAGGCAAAACAAGTTTTGAGACAAAACTCAACAAAGTCAATCAAGCTTTTTGATTTTCTAATTTTTTATGTGTTTTTTGGATTTTTGACACAAGAAACAAAAAGATTAATAAAACAAAATTAAAAATATTCACAAGTAGACAAACAAACAACCAACATCAAAACAGCAAGCAAACCAAACAAACATTGTCACAAAGCATAGGAAGTATTAATGCATGGACATGTTGTAATGCTTATGCATGAGTACCCTTTTTCACCCACACGTCACTTGCGTTTGGGGTGATTTCCTTATAGGATTGGGTACGGGAGTTAGGGCTTTCAAACCTTCGTGAGAAGCTTTCCAAGCAGTTGGTGAATGCACCAATCATCTTCATCACGTTCATCATTCCGGGATCTCCATTTTGATCTCTAGATTGATCACCTGCCCAAATTCTCCTATCATTTCTGGGTCCTCCTGACCTTTGTGGAGTTGCACTGTTCTTTACTCTCAGCTTTTGGCAATTTGGTCGAGTATGCCCTTGAAGTCCGCAATAATGGCACACATAAGTTCCTCTAGGACTTCTTTGTGGTCGTGGACGTGACTTGGCACGAGATTCAGACCTGCCCACAGACTGATTACGGGGATTCAGCATCCGTTGGTTCACCACATTCTTCTTCTCCTCCACCTCGAGCTTCTCACCAGTAAGGTCAGCTACAACTGGATCTTTGGCCTTTACAAACTTCACTTCTTTAGTGACATTTCCAGATGAACTACTTCCTCCGGTATATCCCAATCCGGATTTGTCTGAAAAGCTCTTTTGAGATGATATAACATCATCTAGCTTCTTGGTGGTGACCCTTTCTATTTTAGCATTCGCTTGCACAACCTCATTCTCAAGAAATCTCACTTTTGTGTAAGCTTCGGACAACTCACCATTCAGTGTTTCTATCTCACATTTGGCCTCCCTATATCGAATTAGGAGACTTTTGTAGTCCTCCTCAGCCTTCTTCATTTTTCTCACAGCAGCCTTGGCCACCCTTGTGTACTCACCCGACTTCTCCAAGAGTGAGTTATAATTCTCTTGAAGATTTGCTGTGCTTTCATCTTCTTCAGCATCTGATTCTTCAACAATTCCTAGTGATTCATCATCACTATGTTCTCCAAGGTCTCGTACAAGCAGATTTAACTCATCCGAAGACTCAACATGAGCAATAGTCATAAAAGCTGAATAGTTCCCCTCTCCATCATAGCTCTCTTCAGATTCTGAGTCAGACGAATCCGAGTCACTCAAGGTCGTGGCATACACTTTACCTTTCGATTTCAAATAATTCGGACATTCCTTCTTAAAGTGTGCATGCCCGTTACATTCGAAACAAGTGACACCTTGTGTGGGTTGGGATTCTTTTCCATCTTTCGTTTTGAAATCCCTCTTCTCCCTTCCAGAACTTTGGAATTTTCTTTTATCATCAAATTTGCCATTAT
Source organism: Quercus robur (assembly GCF_932294415.1). Lineage (NCBI taxonomy): Eukaryota > Viridiplantae > Streptophyta > Magnoliopsida > Fagales > Fagaceae > Quercus > Quercus robur. The sequence goes on from NC_065537.1 coordinate 5,092,994, forward strand.
TTTTGAATTTCAAAAACTTTCTGAAATTTTTGACAAGGTAGGCTACATCTTTGTCAACCACATCTTCTCCCGATGAGTCTTGATCTTCCACCTTCTCATTAATGGTCTTAAGAGCAAGGGATTTACTCTTCCGTTGATTGGGTAGCGACATCTCATAAGTCTGCAGAGAACCAACCAGCTCCTGTACTTTGATGTCATCAAGATCCTTGCTCTCTTTAATTGCTGTCACTTTAGCATGAAAACTTTCCGGCAATGATCGAAGGATCTTCCTTACAATCTTTGAGTCCTCCGTTTTCTCCCCCAAGTTGAACTTACTGACAACCACCTCATTTAGCTTTCCATAGAAAGAGTCAAAAGACTCATCCTCACTCATTTTGAGCTCCTCAAACCGAGTGGTCAGCATTTGTAACTTGGTGTCTTTCACTTTCTTCGTGCCTTCATAAGTGGTTTCCAGAATCTCCCATGCTTCTTTGGCAATGGTAATGTGAGAAATCCTGTGAAATTCATCTGGAGACACACCACAGAAAATAGCATTGAGTGCTTTACTGTTAGCATTAGATGCAGCAAGTGCTGCCTTATCCCATGTGGATTTGGCTGCCTCAAGTTTGGTCCAACCAATCTCAACAGCATCCCAAACGGATTCATCAATAGAACACAGAAAAGCTCTCATGCGAACCTTCCAAAAAGCATAATTACTACCATCAAAATATGGAGGTGCATTTAGGGATTGAGACCTATCCATCTCAAAAGGGGGTCAAGGATCACACAATGGTAATGAAACCAATAGCAGTGTACCTGCTCTGATACCAATTGAAAGTTCAAAAACGTGTCCAAAACACCTTTGAACGTTTAGACCCCCAAATTACAACTTAACCAATTCAAGCAATATGTCAAACAATTAGTGTGCGGAAACTTAACACATGCTATAATATGAAATTGGTTAAAAACTATCTAAGCTATAACAAAATAAAATCCACAGCAGATAATAAAAAGGCAAAGATAGAGAGGAAGGAAGATGCAAACACAAAGACAACACGCGATGTGTTATCGAAGAAGAAACCGAAGTCCTCGGCGAAAAACCTCTCCGCCGCCCTCCAAGCGGTAAACAATCCACTAGAAAATACAGTTGGGATACAAGGACAGCAATAGACCCTCCAAGTCTAATCTACCCAGTGCACCTAAGCCCTCCAAGCTTCTTGCTCCAACGAGGTTGCGCCGAACCTTTTTCTTTTCTAGCTTCCCGGATTCCGCTACTAGACCGTAGCATCAACCAATGAAGATTGGTTCCTTCCTAACTGCTTCCCAGAAATCCAAACAACTGTCTCACAGTGATGATGATGGTGAGAACCAGGTTTGGTATAATGCCTCTCAAGGATTTGACAATGGAGAGGAAGAGAGTAGGGGAATTTGAAGAGACTCTAAGGTATAGATTGTGGGTGAAACAATCTTGTTTTTCTTTAGGGTTTCTTTCTCAAAATTCTCTCTAGAAGCTCTCTTTTAATCATGGGTAAAAGGGGTATTTATACTGGAGTGGGAGAGGAATGTGAAACGTCAGGTTTTACAAAACAGGGGTGGCTCGCGGCTTGATCTCGCGGCTTGACTAAGTCACGAGATCCAGTCGCGAGTTAACCGTATGGCCAGTTGTCCTGTTTTGTCCTGTAGTGCTCCAGCTAGCATGACTGTTCATCTTCCAGCATGCTTGGTACGTGTGCTGCTTCTGGCGGCTTGTAGCCGCGAGTCACCCGCGAGTCCCAGCCGCGAGTCTCTGTTTTCTTGCACACTCTTGAGCAATCTTCACTCTATCTCACTCACTACCCTTACAACAAACCCACCTAAATACAGGGTTACTAAATGCTGAATTACAAACAAATTTGGCATGGAATAAAGCCAATTAGATGGTTGAATAAATTCAACCTTACATAATCAATTGTTTAAGGGGTCTAAAAACTGTCAAGTGGTATCAGAGCGGGTAGCTCTTTTGTTGTTGATCCTTTAATCACTGAGCTAATCCTTGACCCCTGTTGTCATGGAACACGGACACTCTTTAGTTATTCCTCCTCAGTTTGATGGGAATAATTATGCTTACTGGAAAGTAATGATGAAAGCATTCCTGAAATCCATTGATGAGAGGGTGTGGAACTCCGTTGAATACGGATGGGAGAAGCCCACTACTCCTGTTAGTGAGTGGGAAACTTCTCAAAAAGAAGCAGTTTCGTTTAATAGCAAGGCTATGAATGCGATTTTTAACGCTGTTTCTATGGAGGAATTTAAGAGAATCTCGAATGTTGAGATCGCTCATACTGCTTGGAATATCCTCCAGACTGTGCATGAAGGCACAAAGGCTATCAAAATAAACAAATTGCAACAATTGACTTCTAAATTTGAAAGTATTAGGATGTCTGATGATGAATCTTTTGATGAATTCTATGCTAAATTGAATGATATTGTTAATTCTGCTTTTAACTTGGGTGAAATCTATGATCAACCTAAAATTTTTAGGAAGATTCTTAGATCTTTGACTGAAGACTTTAGACCCAAGGTGACTGCCATTACTGAAAGCAAGGATGTGGACTCCATCCCTGTTGATGAACTTGTAGGATCTCTTCAATCCTATGAGTTGGATCTACCCAAAACTACCAAATCCAAATCAATGGCTCTTAAGTCAGTTGATGATGTTGAAGGTGGTGGATTTGATGATGAGCTCTCTGCTACAGAGATTGTCTATCTTGCCAAGAATTTTGAAAATTTCTCAAGAATAGCAATAGAAAGGCAAGAGGCACAAACACTGCTGAACCTAGAAATTTTAGGAAGCATGATCCCACTAAGGTTAACAACAATGAGAAACCTAGAGAAAGAGTAGGTCAAATTTCAAACAATTCCATGGGCTCTCAGTGTTTTGGATGTCAAGGGTATGGACACATGAAATCTGAATGTCCAACCTATTTGAAGTCTAAGGGTAAGGCTATGGCTGTAACCCTTAGTGATGGTGAAGTTTCTGATCATGAGTCTGATTGTGATGAGGATGGAAACTTCATTGCTTTCACCGCTACTACTGTAGTTGATGAGAGCATATCTGTTGAAGAGAACCCTTCTGATGGGGAACTCTCTGATGATGCAGATCTTCAAGAGGCCTATAATAAACTTTGCAAAGTTGCTGCAAAGGATGCTATGAATGTTGAACTTGGCCTGAAGAAAATTGAATCTCTTAAGTTTGAAAAGAAAAATTTGCTTGTTAAATTGTTTGATGCTAATGATCTTTTGAACAATGTGAAAACTGAAAACATGCTTTTGCTTGATAAAGTTAAATCTTTGGAACTTGATTTATCTGTTGCTAGATCTGCTAGTTCTAAACTTGATCAAATGCTGAGTGTTCAAAAGTCGTCTTCTGACAAAACTGAATTAGGTTATGTTGATAGCATCTCTGTGTCCGCTTCCCATTCCACAAAGTTTGTTCCTTCATCTTTTTCTTCTAAACCTTCAGTGAGTGAGATAGTGAGTGAAATTGTCAAACCCCCTGTGAGTGAGGTTGTTAAACCCTTAGAAGGTTCATCATCTAGGAAGATTAGGGTTGATCTGAAAGAATCTAAGTCTAAGAAGCCTACCCTATCTAAGGACAAGACACATGATAAACCTGCATGGGTTTGTCACTTTTGAGGAAAGACTGGACATATATGTCCAAATTGCTACAAGCTGCAAGCTGTTAAGAGAGCAAACAAACCAAAAGTACATGTGCCTCAAGCACTTGATCCTATGGTACTTATTGGTGATTTGGTAAAGGTTTTAAACCTTTATTCCAATCCTGGAGTTGGTAATCATTCTAAAGTGAATAAGAACTCCAATGCTCGTGGTGCATCTAAAAGGTTTTGGATGCAAAAGACTCGACCTAACTGAGTCTTTTTGACATGGTCCTTGTGCTTCATTTGCTCTACCCTTTGTGACCATTGTTCTTTGGTTTTGTTTTGTTTTTTTTTTTTTTTTTTTTTTTTTTTTTTTTTTTTTTTTTTTTTTTTTTTTCTAGGATTTGCATAACATAACATTCATGCATTTCATTCTAGGTGTTTTTTATTTTTATTAAAATTAAAAAAAAAAAGGAAGAAAAAGGAAGCACATTTTGTTTTGCACTATTCTTCTTGGTTTTTGAGAACAAGGTTGGTCAATTTATTTTCACATAACATGTCTTTTGTACCTTGTTTAGTTTTGATGAGCTTATTTATTGCACTTTACTAGTTGAAGCTTTGTAATGCATGTTGTGTGGGAAAGATGTTTATGGTTTTTGATTACTATGTCTTAATCTTGAAGTCACATGTTTTTAAATGTTGGACTTGAACTTTTAGAGAAAGATATAAATAACCATCTCACCACTGTTCACTCGCCAATCATGAACACCTTAGTGCATATCATAAGATTTTGTTCTCGAGAAAGTGTAGCACATGCACAAAAAGAACATAAGGTGAAGCCTCGGGTTAAATTGCTTAATTCTTAAAATCAAAATTGGTGTGTACTATTAGGCCTGATGCCAAACTCACATAACTTAAAATTGGAATGTATATTATGAGGCATAAATACAAGAAACTTACATGATTGCAAGCTTATGATCTAGGAGATGTGGGAGTTCTATGATGTAACTCTTTAGGTGATAGTCTCTTTTAAATTCTTTGTAATGAATTTTGTAGACTTTGTGATTGATTGCTTTTCACATATCACCTCACATGTATCTCAAGTTTTTGCTAATTATACATACTACACGAGTTACTCCTTGCTAAATATTGTACATGTTATTGTGTGTGTTTATGGTCTGACCAACCAAGTTTTGCAAATACTTTGAATTATGTGCAAACTTAATTTGTTGCTTGAAAATTTGTGGAGAATGCAAGAAATTTTGTTATTGGAAATTTTGGGCTTAAAATCCTTGATTTGAAAAACATATCATCCCATACTCATGCATTTTTGTTCTTAAATTTCAATGCTTTGAGTTAAATCATCTTGTTTTTCAAAAATTGTGTTTTTCCTCAAAAATATGGTGAGCCTCTGCCTAATTCGATCGGTCCATTTTGCTTTTCGACCGATCGAAATTTTTTAAATTTGAGAGAGAGAGTCTCTGTCTGTTTCGATCGATCAAGGCTGATTTTCGACCGATCGAAACTCGTGAATCAGGTTTTTAAAAAGACAGATTGGACTTTTTCAAATAGTTTTCAACTTTTCTCTCTCTTCGTGTTGGCTCTAGGCTCCACCATCCAATTTTTTGCCGTTTTTCTTCAAGATTTTTGCAAGGTTTTTGTCCTTGGAGGTCGGTAAGTCCCTTTTGCCCTTCATTTTCAAGTTTATTTCTTGATTTCATGCATTATCATGGGTATTTTCGGCACTTTCAACATATTGGGGTTTTTGATGATTCAAACCTATTTTGGTGAAATTGATCAATGGGTTTTTGTGCTATGATGCTATAATGATGTTCCCTATAGTTTAATTTGATCAATTTTGTGGTTTTTGAAAAATTGGAAATTCTAGGGTTTTGAATTTGATCCGAATTGGGGATTTTGTCAAATTGGCTTAAATTGATGAAATTGGCTTATCAAATTGATGTATTTGGTCATTATTTTTGTTATTATATCATGTGTAATGATCAATTCGTCAATATTTTTCAAATTGATCAAGTGGTTTTCCAAATTTTGGGGATTTTGTGTTAAAATCTTAATGTTCAAGCCAATTTTGTAAATTTGAACCTTTTGGACTTAATTCGCTGCATTAGAACATGCATCATGTCATTCAAACTTGTTCATGTATCATATAGATTTTTATTCTATATTCTGTTTTTGTGCTAACTTGCAGTCTGCCCTTGGTTTTGGTTTTGTGTTTTTGTTCTTTTTGCTTTGTGTTTTGATCCTTATCTTAGCACCATGCCTAAGAAAACTAGAGCCAATAGGACCCCTTCCACTTCTTCTGTGTCTCCCTCTAGGGTGGAGGAGTTTAGGAATGATAAGTGTCATGAGGTCTATGAGACTTTGAACCGTAAACGTAAGATATGGTCTGAGCGAGCTGTTGTGTTAGATGAGCTTGATCCGGCCATTAGGGCCAATTTTGAGTCTAGAGGTTGGTTGTCTCTCTTAGAGATAGATCATCCACCCCCGACTGCCCTGATTAGAGAGTTCTTCTCGAACCTCTCTTGCCACGTCTATGATTCCAACACCCTTGTTAGGAGTTGGATACGAGGTGTAGAGTTTACCATTACCCCTTGGGTAGTGGCTGAGGCTCTTGGGGTGCCAGTTGTTCGGGATGCTGACTATCCCTATGATGAGTCACCCTCATTAGACGTTGTCATGTCTTACATCACTGGGTCATCTATCCAGTGGGGTTTTGATCCTCGTATCATGTCCGCTGAGCTTATCGAGACGGCCTATCTCTTCTTTAGGATAGCGTGTCATTCCTTGTGGCCTATCTCTCACTTCCACACCATCCCTTTAGAGCGATGTGTGTTTTTGTATGCCTTTGTTTCTGGAGCGTCTATCAGTTTTCCTCACTTGTTCCTTCGTTCTTTGAACGAGGTTCATAGGAGTTCTGCCGTAGGGCATGCACTAATTCATCCTATTTTCATTCATAGGATTTTGCTCTTCTTAGGTCTAGATGATTTTCCGTCTGATGAGCTTGTTCATGTGATTGCTCCCATAGGTGCCACTTTTCTTCGTCAGAGGGCTGCTTAGTTGAGAGTTGCTTCTTCTCGTCCTAGAGGTGCGTCATCTAGTGGTGTTGCCCCTCCTTCCTCTTCTACAAGTACAGCTGCTACTGAGACTTCAGGTGTTGCTGCTGATGCTGATGTTCCTCCACCGACTGCTTCGGATGATTCAAACATTCGTTGCACGTTGGATCATGTCTTGACCGTTCAGGCAGCTCAAGGACAAATTTTGGTGGACGTGCTCGATGAGATCCGTGCCTTGCATGCGGAGTTGGCGCAGTTTAGACCACCTCCCTTTTGATGATGGATATCTTGTTTGCCCTTTGACATTCCGTCACAAAAAGGGGGAGTACTTTGTAGGGTTTTTGTTTTCAGGGGGAGTTTATTTGTTTTTGGTTGGAGCTTGTGGAGTTTAGATTGTATCTAGGTGCTTCACTTTGTACTTATGCATTTTTAGCTCTTACCTTGTTTTTGATGGGATATTCTTGTTAGGGAGAGTTTTATGTTTTGTTGATACTTTATTTGTTTCTTGTTTCAAACTGCTTGTTGATTTATATTTATGAGTTATTCATTGATATATGTCTCTATTTGTGTGTTATTTGAATTCAAGAAGTTATTTTGTTTACTTGTATTGTTTCCACACATGCGGTTATGCATTTTGTTTAGGATTTTATGTATTTAGAACTCTAATTGTATTGTTGGCAAACCATGATCAAAACGATGTGTTTAGAAGTGTTTAAGTTTAGCTCAAAGTTGTGATTTTATGTAAAGTTGGAATCGAGTTAAAGCAGGAAGCATTGTGCCTTTCGGCCTGGCTCGATCGATCGAAAGACAGGCTCGATCGATCGAAGCTCGGGTAGAAAGCTTTTCTGCAAATTCGTCCAACTCAGCCCTAGTTGTTTTAAAACATTTTTAGGGTTTCCAATTTGTCCTAAGTATAAAAGGCAAATCCTAGTCACGTTTTAGTGTTGCTCATATTTGCGGTTTGTGTAAATCTCTTGTGAGATCTAGAGGAGCTTTCCTTTACACAAACTTAGGGTTTTCAAGGAGAAGATTTATCTACGCCTTGATGATCAATTCAATTGCTGCCATTGAAGCTTAAAGAAAACACAAGCGAGTGTGCTTGTATCTGGTGGTGAATCCAAGAAAGATGGAGTTCGTGGATTCGGAGCTTGCATGTGGTCGTGTCAGTAAGTTCTACTGGTTGGTAGCAATAAGAAGTCGAGCGTGGGGGCTTGTAAGTCTTATTGTATGAACTTCGATTCTTTCAAGATAGTGGATTCAAGTTTACCTTGAGGATAGCTAGGTCAAATCCTCCCTAGGTTTTTACCGGTTTGGTTTCCTGGGTGATCATATCTTGTGTTATTTATTTTCCGTTGCTTTGTATGATTTGATCTTTTATATTGTAATAACCTAGAGTTGTTTAATTGGACTAAGTAACAACTTGGCTAATAACCTAGGTTTAATCAATTTTTTAAGGGGTCTAAAAACTGTCACTTTTTTCCCTACTTAATTAAAACCTTATCCATCTTTGGTTTTACAAATGGATACTTCATATGATTAGATATAAATATTAGATGAGGTTTGATATCATGTTTATATTTCTATTCAAAAAAAAAAAAAAATCACTCAAAAAATTTATAAAAGTTGGCCACGCTTCTATAGCCCATTAACTTGGCCAAAAACCAATTTCTTACTTCGAATGTAGTTTTATACAGAGAACTTCATCATAAACGTTTTTACAGGATGAGTATTACAAATGTTTTGATTCAATCGATTGAGAACCTCATCATAAAATTTAGAAAAATCAAGATAAGCAATTCTGAGCTCAATTTCCGCCATTCAGAAAAGTTTGGATTTGCTTAAAAAATGTAAAGAAAACTGAACAAAACTAAAACACACAGGTTGACATAATCAAATCAGTTTCAGATCTAGTGCAGTTACATTTCTTTAGGATTTCTTCTCTGAACTACAATCTTCATTCTTTTAATTTCATTGTTAAATAGCATTTAGTTTTATCTTATCACCAACTCATCTAGTTCCTTGGCATTGGCACATATTGCTGTCTATCAATGCATTCCCCAGCACTATCAATGCATTTGTATCCTCAAAATACCACTATCTTGTGCATTGCTAGAATCCTACATTTGTCTTTTATCCTAAGGCACGATTATGCCTCTGACCTTTATCTAAAATGACAGCTCATATTTATACATCCCAAAGCATTTTTTCCATTCTCTATAGTGGAGACTAAGCATTAAACAGATGCTTGCATGTCTAGAGATGGATACAGTTTAATTTCTCATGGACATAGGAATATAATCATAAATATTACAAGTGAATTAGTATGGGAGAAATATGGTGCATTTACTCTGGTTTTCCTTCTTTATGTAATTTTTGGGTTTCTTTCTTTCTTTTTTTGGGGGCATGGATTGTTATATTCTTAAATTCTTTGCATATAGTTGGGCAACAAACTTGATAAATGGTGAAAAATAGGTCTCAATTCCACCTAAAAATTGGTGAGACTAAAATAAGAAAGTTGAGCTTTTAAGAGAGAGAGAGACTGTATCTTGCAAAATATTTGGAATAAATAAAATTGGGAACTCATATCCAAGCCAGGCCAGTAGTCACATGGAATGAAAAAAAGATTGCTTGGAAGTTGTGATGTAAACTATTGTGGATTATGCATAGTAACAACTAGGTGGCACAATGCATATCACTTTTCCAAAATATGCATATTCAAAATGAAAATAAAGAAGCTTGTTCTCTTACCTGGCTTCCACTGGCATTTTGTCTAGGAATATAGGAGAAGTATACGGATAATTTGCAGGAACAAGCAATCCAGAAAACACAAAGTCAATACGAGGGATAGAAAAAGTAATGCATATAATTGATGAATAATTTGGACTGGAATGCTTGTAAACGTACTATCTGAGCAGAAAGCTGCTGTGACTTATAGTTTGGACTTAAAGACACAGAGCACGTGACAATGGTACCTTCACCACCAACAGTTGCAGCTGCAGCTGCAGTTGGAATTGTATCTTCATCACTAAGATCTACCACAGCGTCTATCAGTTGCTGGTTTATCTCCTTAACTTCTTCAAACAGAGCATGCTTAGCCTGCAAATGGAAAACATAAGTACTTACATTCACATACAAGGGCAATTCTGATTCAATGGTCAAATTGTTCAGAGATGGAAGCTAAAGAGGAAGACTTTCATTTTAGCTTCACACATGGTTGACTAAAGGCTCTAAGTGGCGAGTCAAAATGATTGTGTATTGGTGTCTTCCAAAGTTGTGCAAGGAAGCCTCCCATCTTTGCTCCACCCATGGTTGAGTAAAGACATTCTATTGGTGAGCACATTAGACTTGATGGTAATGCATGTCATATAGATTGTTAAGAAAAAGGCTTCAGCTCTAGGCGAGGATTACCTGAGGTGTAACTACAAGTGGCTTGGTAGAAGACTCACTTGTGAAGGAGTTCTTTTTTTTTGGAAAATGAAGGAAGAAAAATGGAGGAGATTTATTAGAATATTCAGTGTAAGTGGTGTGGTAGTGTAGTTTTTTAAGTGGTAAATTCCCACACTGGATAATCATAATAAGAGTGAGTGGTTAATATAACACAATTTGGCCAAAACCCATAAAGTTTAAACTTTTGGGTTAAGTGGTATCCTGTTGTATATATAGGTATGTACATGAATAGGTTGTAATAATGATATTTGAATTTAGAGAATATTGTTTCATAAAGTGAAAATTCAAGTTTTGAAATTTCTAAGTGAAATTAGAAACTCAGTATTTTCGATTGATTAAAGCTTTTTCTCGATCCCTGTTCGATTCCTATTCGATCAATCGAAAAGTACATTTGATCAATGCTAGATTCCTCTTGACCGATCAAAACTCGTAAAACTAAATTTTTTACCGAATTTTCTGGTAGCTGTTCTAAATGTTTGAAAATGTTTCAAGTTTTGTGAACAATTTTATGAAACATTTTAAGGGTGAGTTTGGTTCAGCTTTTTTGTAAAAGTGCATAATGAAAAAGTGCATTTTTAAAAAGCTGAGTGTTTGGTAAAAACTGTTAAAAAGTGCTTTTTGAAAAAGCTGAGTGTTTGGCTAGCACTTATAAAAGTGGAGGTTTGAGTTATAAATTACCAAAAAGGACAAGATGTATATATAAGTGAATTTTTTGTTTTAATTATCTCTCTTAATGCAAGTTATGGACACAACATTTTTACAAAAATTTCACAATAAAGTCTATATGACAAGTTGTTAATCGTAGATAAGAAAAATAATAATGTCATTAGTAGGTTCAAATGAGAACCAATAACAAATTACTATGTAAAATTTATTATGAGAAGTGTTACGTTCACAACATTTTTCGCAATATTTTCACAACAAAATTTATGTGGAAAGTTGTTACTAGTTCTAATTTGAACCCACAACCAAAATTATTTTTTTACTAACCAATATTAACTAATAACAATCTGTTACTTAAAATTTATTGTAAAAATATTGTGAAAATATTACAGTAGCATTTCTCAATTAGGATTTTTTATTTTTATATTATTTTTCCTTTTTTCCATTTCACTTTCAACCATACGTTTTATTTCTTTTTCTTTTTTTTCTCCTCCACACATTGTCCACTATCTCTACCCCTCTTTTACTCTCCTTTTCTCCCTCATTTTCCCTCATTCATCAAAACGTTACAAGAGCTCTTTCTTTCTCCAGCTCCCTCTCTCTTTTTTTTTTTTTTTACTTGATTCCAAAACTCTTTCTGTGATAAGAAAATTTTCCTTTTCTCCCTCATTCAAGAACATTCCAGGGAGCTCTCATCTTCATGTTGTTGCTCATCTTCGTCCCCAACCCAATCCAGATGGGCCAGCTGGCTTCTGCCCTTTATCTTTTTTTTTTTTTTTTTTTTGCTTTTATTGTTATGATTTGATTAATTTTAAAACTGTGTTTTTGAGTTTGTATTCTGGTAATTTGATTATGCTTGAGTTTAGAGATGTTTGAGGGAAAGATTGTTTATTGTTATGATTTGTAGTGTTTGTTCTGTGTTTGTTCATGGGTATTTCTGTAATTTCATCATTAGCAACGCTAACCCATCAAAACGCGCAGTGTGCGTTTTCATTTATGGACCCTCAGAGGTCCATAAAATTTCCACGTTCATTCCGCATTTTTGGCCTATGCCCAAAATGCAACTTTTATCAAAAAGTTGCGTTTTGGGCTTAACCAAACGCAATTTTAGGCCTGACTTTTTTCAAAAAGCGCTTTTTGGGCTCAAAATGTGGAAACAAACGGGCACTAACTCTCCATACGTGCCTTTTGATGAAATATAACCCTATGGGTATAAATAGAGGATTATGTTCACTTGAAAATAGTAAGTTAGAGAGAAATACAAGAAATCCTATGATCATTCTCTAGAATTGCTATTTGTAGAACCCAACAACTTGGTTGTATCATAGGAACAAGTTTGCGATAACCCTTTACCAACAAGTGTGGGGGCAAATATTGTCTAAGGATGACAATTTTGTGCCTCCTAGTTATCTATTTCTATTTGTCTTTGTGTTATCCTTGTTCTTCCTTTATTACTTTGTGTATTATCCCCAACAATCTAAAACAATATTTACTATGATGGAAGGAACAAGTGATGTTTCAGCACTAAAGATGCTGAATCATGAGTTGGTGAAATTGGATCCCTTTGATGGAACCAATTTTTCTCGATGGAAAGACAAGATGAAATTCTTACTTATTGCACTAAAACTTTTCTATGTCTTGGACTCAAATTTGATGCCTTTCCCTACTGCAAGTGATGAAGACATTGATGAGATAAAGGTACAAAGAAAGAAACAGGAGGAAAACAAACTAATTTGCAGAGGGCACATTCTCAATACTCTTTTGAATCATCTCTATGATCTCTACACATCAATGAATTCACCAAAGGAGATTTGGAATACTTTGGAGGCAAAGTTCAAAACTGAGAAAGTAGGTACGAACAAGTTTATTATTCAAAAGTACTTTGATTATAAAATGCTTGATAATATTTCATTTTTGGATCAAGTGCATGAGTTACAGATATTGGTCAATAAACTTCGTGATTTGTCAATCAATATTCCTGAATCATTCCAAGTGGGAGCAATTATTGCAAAACTCCCACCAAGTTGGAATAATTTTAGGAAGAAGCTTTTGCATATGTTAGAAGATCTCACTTTAGAACAATTTGGACATCATCTCCAAATTGAAGAGGAATGTTGGGCTAGAAATGGGACTAACATCGATTCTAAAGTGAATGTGAACAATGTGAGCAATGTTCAAAGTGGGAGTTCGAGTAAGACCGATAAGCACTTGAAGGTGAACAAGAGTGGGAATGGTTTCAAGAAGAACAACTCTAAGAATCCCAGCAAGGATAAGAAGAACCGAGCTTGTTTCCATTGTGGAAAGAAATGTCATTACATTCGCAAATGTAAACTCCTAAAGCCAATGAAACAAATGTCATTTAGGACATTGTTGCTATGATAAATGGCATACATATTGATATGATCACTGAAGCTCATATGGCTGTGATTGCAAATCTTTTTGATTGGTGGTTTAATTCGGGTGCAATAGTGCATGTGTGCAACAACAAGGAGCAATTCAAGACTTACGACGAGTCTTCCATAGAACAACAAGTGCTAACGGGCAACCACAATGAAGCAAAGGTTCTTGGAAAGGGCACCATTGAAGTGAAAATAAGTTCCAGCAAGATACTGATCTTAACCAATGTTTTTTATGTCTTTGTGTATGTTTTTAAACCCCTTAAAACACAATTGGATTAACCTAGTTAATTAGCCAAGCTATTACTTAGTCCAAATTCTAGATCTAGGTTATCACAATAAAACAATCATATCATGCAAAGTAGCGGAAATGTAAATAACACAATGATATGATGACCCAAGAAACCACACCAGTAAAAACCTGGGGAGGATTTAACCTAGCTATCCTCAAGGTAAACCTGAATCCACTATGAAAGAATCGAAGTTTTGCAATAGGACTTAGACCACTAACATCCTATTGCTACCCACAAGTAGAAACTTACTAACACGACCACGTGCAAGTTTCGAGACCACGGACTCCTTCTTTCTTGGATTCTCCAACAAGTGCAAGCTCTGAGACCACAGACTCCTTCTTTCTTGGATTCTCCAAGAAACACAAGCACACCCGCTTGTGTTTCTTTAAGCTCCTATGGCAGCAACTGAATGATCATTAAGCTATTGAAGAAATCTCCTTCTTGATAATCCTAAGCTTGTGTAAAGGAAACCACCTCTAGATCTCACAAGAGATTCACACAAACAGCAATATGAGCAACCTCTAAAATGTGGCTAGGGTTTGCTTTTTATACCTAAGGCAAAACATAAAACCCTAAACGTTTTAATGAGCTAGGGCTAAGTTGGAATTCTGCAGAAAAATGCATTCTACCCGATTTACGATTGATCGAGCCTAAGCTTCGATCGATCGAGCCAGGCCGAAATGCACTATCAATTCTGCATCAGCTCGAATCCAACTTTACATTAAAGACACAACTTTGAGCAAGTCTAAACAAGACTAAATAACCTGTTTTGATCATGGTTTGCCAACATTACACATTAGAGTTCTAAATACATTAGTTCCTAAGTCTTTAGAACCTAACAAACTCCCCCTTTGGCAATCTGTGACAAAACACAACTAAAAGCTCAAAGTTTATAAAGGAAAGCCCTTTACAAAAAAATGCTCATTATAACAAATCCAATCCTAACTACTATCCATCAGTTGCAAGTTTAGACAGTAGCTCAATTGAATTAACCTATATATTTCCTGAAACACTAAACAAAACGCATAAACGCATGTGTGGAAAGAAAACAGAAAAACAACAAATATGCAAACTAACTCTCTCCTTAAGTTAGATACATCAAAAACAATTTCAACTCCCCCTAAACAGAACATTCTTGTATTGTCCACACATATTCCCATATTTCAAATAAATCTCCCCCTTTTTTTCACGTATTGACAAAGATAACTCATACAAAGAGTAAATAGACAACAAACGCAACAAAAGTCAAGAGAAAATAGAGAATTAAGGAAACACAAAACAATTCAACTCTATAGAAAATAGAGACAACTCCCCCTATGAAGAGCAACAAAAGGTAAAAACAAGCTTCTCCCCCTATAAAAATAGGAAAAAACAAAACAAGTTTTGGTAAAAACAGTTTTAGGGAAAATTCAGGAGGAGGGGAAAAGTAAAAGGACACAAGCCAAACTTAAAAACTAAGTTAAGGATACATATGAAGAAAACATATTCTCTCTTTCAATACATGCAAACATGACACTATGTGGCCCATAAACAGCTGCATGAGTAGAGAAAATATTTGCACATTGATTATCCATCATATCTCTTAAGAAAATTATTTTCTTCAGTTCACACATAAAAATAGCATATACTAAAAAGTACATAACTCAAAAATTAATCAATCAATTTCTAAATCAAGTTGAGTACCCAATTTAGCAAAGTGTATGCATGCTGTGTGAAAACAATGAGAGATATGACTGCAAAACTACAAGATGGATACAAAAACAATTAAATGCATGTAAATCCTAAACATAAATGATGCATGAAAAAAAAATTGGTCAAATACTGAAAAACTGAAATTTTTCAGTTTCGATCGATCGAATGCCAATCAAGTTAGGCAGATTCAAACCAAAAATTTTTATCGCAATTTCAATCGGTTGAGAGACAGATTCGATCAATCGAAAATCTGGAAAAGTGAAATTTTGAAAACAGAGCAAGTTAATGCAGAAACTCCTCAAAGCACATTGTTTTATGAATAAAATGCATGAATATGAGATTAAAAGTTTTTCAAAAACACTTAAATTCAACCCAGATCTTCCAAAAACAAGATTTTTAATCAATTTGTCCTCAAAGCTCAATCATTAAACACATTTTGTGAAAGTTCAAAAACGTGTACCAATACACTTTTGAACGTTTAGACCCCCAAAAATTAACTTAACCAACTCAAGCAATATGTCAAGCAACTAGTGTGCGGAAACTTAACACATGCTATAATATGAAATTGGTTAAACAACTATCTAAGCCATAACAAAATAAACCACAGCAGATAATGTAAAGGCAGAGATAGAGAGGAAGGAAGATGCAAACACAAAGATAACACCCGATGTGTTATCGAAGAGGAAACCGAAGACCTCGGCGAAAAACCTCTCCGCCGCCCTCCAAGCGGTAATCAATCCACTAGAAAATACAGTTGGGATACAAGGACAGCAATAGACCCTCCAAGCCTAATCTACCCAGTGCACCTAAGCCCTCCAAGCTTCTTGCTCCAACGAGGTTGCGCCGAACCTTTTTCTTTTCTAGCTTTCCGGATTCCGCTACTACACCGTAGCATCAACCAATGAATATTGGCTCCTTCCTAACTGCTTCCCAGAACTCCAAACGTCTGTCTCACAAAGATGATATTGGTGAGAACCAGGTTTGGTATAATGCCTCTCAAGGATTTGACAATGGAGAGGAAGAGAGTGAGGGAATTTGATGAGACTCTAAGGTAGAGATTGTGGGTGAAACAATCTGGTTTTTTCTTTAGGGTTTCTCTCTCAAAATTCTCTCTGGAAGCTCTCTTTCAATCGTGGGTTAAAAGGGTATTTATACTGGAGTGAAGAGGAATGCGAAACGTCAGGTTTTTCCAAAACAGGGGTGGCTCGCGGCTTGACCTCGCGGCTTGACTAAGTCGCGAGTTCTAGTCGCGAGTTAACCGTATGGCCAGTTGTCCTGTTTTGTCCTGTAGTGCTCCAGCTAGCATGACTGTTCATCTTCCAGCATGCTTGACACGTGTGCATCTTCTGGCGGGTTGAAGCCGCGAGTCCAGCCGCGAGTCCCAGCCGCAACACTCTGTTTTCTTGCACACTCTTGAGCAATCTTCACACTATCTCACTCACTACCCTTACAACAATCCCACCTAAATACAGGGTTACTAAATGCTGAATTACAAGCAAATTTGGCACGGAATCAAGCCAATTAGATGGTTGAATAAAGTCAACCTTACATTTTGCATTAAAATCAAGGAACATTAAATCTTGGATGGCCACAACAAGATCACACAGAATATAATGTGCCAAGTTTAGCAAAAAGTAACTTGTGTAGTGTGTGCAACTAGTAAAAGCTTGAGATACATGTGAGGTGATATGTGAATAGAAATCAAACACAAAGTCTACAAAATTCATAACATAGAATTTGAAAGAGACTATCACAATCGGATTAACATAGACCCCTTAAAACACAATTGGATTAACCTAGTTAATTAGCTAAGTTATTACTTAGTCCAAATTCCAGATCTAGGTTACCACAATCAAACAATCATATCATGCAAAGCAGCGGAAATATAAATAACACAATGATATGATGACCTAGGAAACCACACCGGTAAAAACCTGGGGAGGATTTAATCTAGCTATCCTCAAGGTAAACCCGAATTCACTATGAAAGAATTGAAGTTTTACAATAGGACTTAGAGCACTAACATCCTATTGCTACCCACCAGTAGAAACTTACTGACACGACCACATGCAAGCTCCGAGACCACGGACTCCTTCTTTCTTGGATTCTCTAGCAAGTACAAGCACATCCGCTTGTGTTTCTTTAAGCTCCTATGGCAGTAACTGAATGATCATCAAGCTTTTGAAGAAATCTCCTTCTTGATAATCCTAAGCTTGTGTAAAGGAAACCACCTTTAGATCTCACAAGAGATTCACACAAATAGCAATATGAGCAACCTCTAAAACATGGCTAGGGTTTGCCTTTTATACCTAGGGCAAAACATAAAACCTTAAACGTTTTAATGAGCTAGGGCTGAGTTGGAATTCTACAGAAAAACGCATTCTGCTCGATTTTCGATTGATCGAGCCAGGCCGAAATGCACTATCAATTCTGCATCAGCTCGAATCCAACTTTACATAAAATACACAACTTTAAGCAAGTCTAAACAAGACTAAACAACCTGTTTTGATCATGGTTTGCCAACATTACACATTAGAGTTCTAAATACATTAGTTCCTAAGTCTTTGGAACCTAAACTTTTATATCAAGAAAAATCTTGTATTTGCCAATTTGTTATGTAAGGGTGGTGTAAAAGCTATACTTGAATCGAACAAGTTAATCTTGTCCAAGAATGGGATATTTTCTGGAAAGGGATATACTACTGATGACATGTACAAACTAAGTATTATTAATAAAGAAGTTTCTAGATGTGCTTATATTTTTGATTCTTCGTATTTGTGGCATGCTAAATTAAGACATTTAAATTTCAAATACTTGAAATTTTTGTCAAAGCATGATATGATTTCATATAAGCATGATGATGAAAAGAAATGTAAGATTTGTATTCAAGCAAAGACGACAGAGAAACCTTTTTCTAAGTCAAATAGAAATTCTATTATGCTTAAACTTCTACATTCTGATGTATGTGAATTGAATGGTGTATTAATTAAAGGAGGTAAATAAAATTATTTTACAAAATTTAAACCACATCTATTCTCACTTTCCACTACCGCCAGCCTGTTTGTTTTGTGGCTAAATTTTTTCTAGAAAATAAGTCATTTTTCAAAAAGTATTTTCTATAACACCATCTAATTTTTTTATGTTTGGTTGAAACCTTAAATGTGTTTGAAAATGATCTCTGAATTTCCCTTATTTAGTTTTCCATGAAATTAAAGTTGTTTTCCACCAAAACAAAATAGTGGAAAATAATCTCTAAAAATGTGGCATACTTTTTATGTTGACCAAAGATCTTTCTTTTGACTCATTTTTCTTACGCTAACAACCATTAGAAAACATGGAAAACTATTTTCACACAAGGTTTTCCTACAAAACAAACAAACATTCTTATCTCTCCTCCTCCTTCAAATCGGAAAAAATAAAAAAGAGATTCTCTCACAGTTTTCTACCTCAAAATTAGCCCGTAACTTTTATACCTCTGAAATTGTTGAGAAACAATCCTAAAATTAAATTATTACAAAATTTCTCATTTATCTCAAATTCTCTAATTTTAACATAAAACAACAAACTTCCAAAATTTTTAGCTTGTGGAACTGTTCAAAGAGGATGAATTATTTCCCTTAAATTTTGACCAATCCTATAAAAAGACAAAGAAACAAAAGAATCGTAGTTGTCAATAGGAAATTAAATAGGAAGTTTGTACTTACAATAGGGTGATCTTTATTATAAAAGTCTGTATGTGTATATATATGGATAAATAGGATATGAAACTGTTCAAAGAGGATGAACAAATGCATGTTTAAGTATTCCAAAGGGGACAACCAAAGATAGCTATTACATCTTACGTTTAAGTATTGCAAAGGGGACGATCAAAACTAGCTATTACATCTCTGTATACCGCAAACCCACCACTTGATTCTAATATTAGCTAGTCACTCATGGCTCCGCCTTGTGGAAGCGGGAGGAGGTGGTCGAGGGCAGTAAAGATGACCTTTTACTTGTTCTTTCTCATACCAATGTCATTTGCTAGAAATAGAAACACTAACACCATATTTGGTAAGAAACAAAAACTGGAGGTTCAGCAGCAATTAAAGCGCCTTAACAAGCCCGCTCTTAAATCCATTGAGGTTATTAATTACTTCATTTAACATGTTTGTGTTCTAGTATTTTCTGCTTTAGTCTTAGAGGAGTCGTTCACTTTTGTGGGTAATGGTGTCTACATGACTGCCATGTACAATAGCAGTGTAATTTTATTACACCACTTAGAATTCAGACTAATATCTATGTGTGTGTGATGAGAAAATGTATTTGATACAGAGCCCGGATGGAGATATAATCGACTGTGTAGATATCTACAAGCAGCCAGCTTTTGATCATCCTTTGTTAAAAAATCACACAATTCAGGTAACTAGTTTAATTAACTAAATTTCATTTGGTATCACGAATAATTTGATACTTATTGTATGTATGGTATGGACCGGGTTTGCATTGGTATCTATGCCAAATGCAATAGATGAGACCAAGTTCTTACCCAGAAGGGTTTTCACTTGATGAAATCAATGACATCTATTCAAACTCCGAGCCCGAATTTACTCAACCATGGCACTTGAATGGAAGGTGCCCAGAAGGAACTATTCCCATAAGAAGAACTAAAGAAGAAGATTTATTAAGGGCAGGCTCTGTAGCAAATTTTGGAAGGAAAAAATACCATACCATCCCTCATGCTCAGAATAAAATTGATCTACCTGCCTATGAGGTACAACTTAATTTTTAACCAATATTATTAATAGGTTTGAGCTCAATGGTATCTACTATAATGAAGGACACAAATCGACATTCGTAACCTTTATTTTTCTTGTTGAGTTTCTAGTATGCAACGTATGGTGAGGCTGGAGATAAGTATTATGGAATGACGGCAGATATGAACCTGTGGAACCCCCATACCCAAGAAGAAAATGAGTTTAGCTTATCTCAAGTCTGGTTGGATAGGGGTGAATATGGTCAAGATCTTGATTCCATTCAAGCCGGCGCAATGGTATATATAATTTCATCATCATCTTTTCTTTTAGGTGCATGCTAAATAATTAATTACTAATAATTTTTCATTTTTTTATAAAATTATTTTGTGTGGAAAACCAGGTTTACGAACGTCTATATCAAGATAAAAACACTAGACTCTTCGTATATTGGACTGTACGTGTTTTAATATTTGACTTCCCTGCCAGCACTAGCCATGTTTACATATACTATTTCTTTTTTGAAAGCGTCTTTTTTTTAATCATGGCTACAGGATGATGCATATCAAAGCACAGGTTGCTACAATCTGTTGTGCCCTGGCTTTGTTCAACTTGACAAACAGATTGCGATGGGTGCAAGAGTCACCCCTTATTCCAAGTATGATGGTGACCAATTTGCACTCAAGTTCCACATTTGGAAGGTATAGTACAATATTTCAATTTAATTACATTATTAAATAATTCTAATTTTTAGATAGACATATATGATCATATCATATGTACTTATTTTCCTCAAGAAAAACTCACAGTTACAAATGTTATAAATATGTTTGAAATTCTTCTAATTTTAGTTAAAATAGTGTATGTTTTAAATTATTTTTTCCCGGTTTATGTATTTTTATATACAACTTTTTAAATTTAAAGTTTTTTTTTTCTATGCGAAATTTCTTTTTACCTAATTTGTATCTTAAGTCGGTGAATTTAAGCTGTTGTTCTACACAAAAAGATTCATTTGTTTTCTCTTTCATTAGTCTTTATACCTTTATTTATCATTCAAAATAGTACAAACTGATTTGCATGATATGTGCAATGAGGTAGGACGTTAATGGAAGTGGAGACTGGTGGTTGAAAATTAACAACAGAGACTTTGGATATTGGCCATCTTCCTTATTCTCGATCCTGTCTGATAGTGCTGAAGAAGTTAGATGGGGAGGACAGGTAATAAATTATTATTCAGGAGGGCAGCACACCACAACACAAATGGGCAGTGGCCATTTGGCAGAAGAAGGGCCCCGCAAGGCTAGTTTCTTCAAAAATCTCAATGTCATTGATGGTTTACAAATTCTCAGGGGTCCCCAGAAAACTACGACATTCATATCGAAACCCAATTGCTATAATATCCTAACTTATGGAGGCCTCTTTTATTATGGTGGTCCGGGTAGAAACCCCAAATGTCCATGATCATTTAGATTATTGTTTCAAAATAAAGGAGAAAGAAGGAAATATAACAAGAGGGGAATTATTTTCTTCTTCTCTCCATGTCACGCCAAATGTACCAACAAGCCATATGTAATATAAAACTCTCTGATTCATTAATATAAGAAAAAAAAAAGTTATTCTATGGAGTAGTTAAAATTTGGAATTATGTAATTTAATATAGTGGAAGTTAAGATTGTATGGTATAGTATATATACGCATGCTTTCCTCCATTCTAAACAAAGAGTTCTCATCCTCTTCTCCATTCATTCTAGCTTCCTTGGTGTGCTTTGAGAGTGTGTGTCTCTTCCATTATATGTGGTGTATTAGTGTTTGGTAATGTGATTATGTAAAGACCCACCAACTTCAAAAACATGGTATTAAAGCTAGTAGATTCGTGGTGAGAATGACATTTTTCCAGCTAGATGGCAACATTTTTGATTTTCATGGGTTACCAATTTTTTATATTTGTTTATAATTAGAATATCTGAATGAAGGTGTTTCTCAAATCCCAACATGTATGGTAGAAAGTGGTAAGTGGTAACATGACCAAAAGAATGTTAAAGAGCATGAGAATGTCCAAAGAAGTTTGGGATGAACCTGCGCATGTAGTCTATTTGACTCATTTTTGTCTCACATAAGGATTGTACGAGGAAGAACCCCACATAGCAAGCTTGGAGCAGAAAGAATCCTACAATTTCTCACTTATGTTTGTTTGGGAGCATTGCATATATGCATGTACTAGATCAAGAAAGGTCCAAGCTAGATAACCATAGTGAGAAGTATGTGTTTATAGGTATGATCCAAGCTCTAAGGGTTATAAGTTGTGAAATTCAAGTACCATAAATCAATTGGGATGTGGAATTTGATGAAGAATGCATAAGGAATTGGAGCACCCAAAAAGAAGAAAAATATCATTTTTTTTCCATTTATTTAATGAAGATAAGTAGAAGAATAAAGTTCTAGATGAGCTTCCACTCCACCTTCTTCACTAGCATCCCATATGTTAAGGACATATTTTGTGTAATTGTCTAATTCTTTAACAAAACCACTTTACTTGTATTTGGGTAGATCTAGGATGTGCTTAATACTTCAAGAAACATATTGTTCAAGTCTAGTATTAAAGCCATGAAGATTGGACCAAGAAACAAGTGAAGAAAAGCTGTTCATTAAAGCTGGACAGATAGCTCGACACCTGCGGATAGATAGCTTGATAGCTACTTGACACCTCTCGACAGCTAAGCTATCTATCGAGCTCTTCAATTGATTGTTATCACAATTTCGACACCTCTCGATAGTTGATGGATCGATTGAGAAAGCACCTATCTCCTTGATAGCTTCTTGATAGCTTCTCGATAGTTGTATCTGTCAAAATTTAAAGCTCGACACCTCCCAATTGATCGAGGTTACAGGAATTCAGATTTCCAAATCTGATTTTCGACCCAAGCTTATGTATTTGTGTAGGGTTTCTTTTCTCACAACCCTAGACCTATATAAGGCTTATTTTAAAGGCCGTCACATATGAGAATACAAGGAGAACATATGCAAAAAGTGACCGATGCCTTATTCTCTCTGAAAGAAGCTACTGCATCTTTGCGCCTTAGGATTTGGTAACCAAGTGCTTCTTGATCTTCATTGTTGATGAAGTGAACAACTTTGCAGCCAACATTTTGTCCTAGTTGGTGATTAACTCGCGTATTAGGATCCACGCAATTGGTGAGTCATGTACTAGGATTCGTGCAAAGGTGAAAGTTCAAAAACGTGTACAAAACACCTTTGAACGTTTAGACCCCCAAATTACAACTTAACCAATACAAACAATATGTCAAACAACTAGTGTGCGGAAACTTAACACATGCTATAATACGAAATTGGTTAAAGACTATCTAAGCCATAACAAAATAAAACCACAGCAGATAATAAAAAGGCAAAGATAGAGAGGAAGGAAGATGCAAACACAAAGACAACAAGCGATGTGTTATCGAAGAGGAAACCGAAGTCCTCGGCGAAAAATCTCTCCGCCGCCCTCCAAGCGGTCAATAATCCACTAGAAAATGTAGTTGGGATACAAGGACAGCAATAGACCCTCCAAGCCTAATCTACCCAGTGTACCTAAGCCCTCCAAGCTTCTTGCTCCAACGAGGTTGCGCCGAACCTTTTTCTTTTCTAGCTTACCGGATTCCGCTACTAGACCGTAGCATCCGCCATCCTTGGCATCCTCCAATGCTTCCCAAAGCTCCAAAAACACTCAACACTCTAAATTGGTGTGGGTAGTGTTTGGATAGAAATCTCCTCTCAATAGGTATGACAATGAGAGAGGGAATGAGAAGAGACTACAAAGGTTTCTCTCTAAGAATGAGTAGCTCTCTCTAATTGGGTGGGTGTTATGAAGAAACCTCTCTTAGGGTTTTTCTTTCTGAATAGCCTCTCATATCTTGTGGGAATGAGGGGTATTTATACTGGTGAGAGAATGGAATACGAAGAGTCAGTTTTTCCAAAAACAGGGCTGGCTGGCGACTTGACCTCGCGACTTGATTGAGTCGCGAGTTCAAGTCGCGAGCTAACTTAATGGCCAGTCTGGATTTTTGTCATGTAGTGCTCTAGGTGGCGTGACTGTTCAGCTCCCCTGCATGCTCTGCACGTGAGCAACTTTTGGCGGCTTGCAAGCCGCGAGCCACCCGCGAGTCCTAGCCGCGAGTCTCTACTTCACTGCACTGTTTTGAGCATTTCGTCACACTCTCTCACACACTACCCTTACATGATTCCCACCTAAATACAAGGTTTCTAAGTGCTATATTACAAGCAAATTTGTCATGGAATAAAGCCAACACATGGTTGATTAAATTCAACCTTACAATCTCCCCCTTTGGCTATTCCATGACAAAACACCTTAAAACAGACTCTAGACTTAAACGTAAGTTTGGGAACAATGGAAAAACTCACTCACACCTAAATCTAGAAGCTGTGCAGCTCTTGAATCATATGAACATGAATCTCCTGAAACACAACAATACACCATGATCATTGTAAGCAGAAAATTATAAATGCATATGAAACAGACAATATGTGATCAAGCAAAGATGGAGTTAAGAAACAAACCATGGCTTGATCAACCAAGTGAACACCACAAGGTAGTGATCACAGTGCTCATTCACACTTGGAATGAATACAAGGACATACAAGTTAACAAGCACAAGGCAAGACACTTGTATGTTCAACACTCGACCAATGCAAAACACACAAGGTATATGCATCTAGGAACAATCCTACAAGGGCACAAGAGTGACAGTACATAAACCAAAATGCAGAACATTTAGATTAAAGTACTGATTTCAACATAGCATAAAGGCTGCATTAAGCAAGGTACATACCATAAAGCCTACAAATTATGCATAAAACATTAACCCTAAAAGCTTACAAAAGCACATGGATACAAACCACATTATATTGAATAAAAACTTAAACCATATAAACTAAAAGTGCTTAAAGTTTCTCCCCTTCAAAATGATGAGAAGCTGTGATGCACTTAGAACATATATACTTGTAACCTGAAACACTTGCACAAAACACATTAGACCCTCAAGGTAAAGCAAGTAATAAAAGAACAAGTATAATGTAACAAGTAAATTGTGATCAAGTAAATATGATGTGAAACATGTGAGCAACTTGATCATACTCCAAAACAGTCATATAGAAATGACTACAATGATCACAAAGCAAAGCAAATGATCATACGAACATGCATTCAAAGAAGCACAATAGCATAGGGATATATGCATGTCCAAAGCACAAACATGATGCAATGAGAACAACAAAGCATAACTCAAAGCACCATAAAGCCAACAAGAAAACAAACAGAACAAAGTTTTCTAGATAACACAATGTCTTCTCCCCCTTGATATATGCATCTCCACTATGGAAAATCTCTCCCCCTACAAATGTGCACGAGAAATAGAATTTCTCCCCCTAAGGATGTGCACAAGAGTCATAACAAGAGTCATATAGAAATGACAAAACACTCCGGTATACTCTCTAGAGTATACTCTCCCCCTTTTTGTCAGGAATAGACAAAGGGTCAAGAGATGAATGAACAAACAATGATAATGATGCATGAGGGGTGCAAGATGAATGAGAAAATGAAGTTCAAACCTAAGACAAAGTAGCATGCTACAAAGCATAAGGTAAACATGACATGCTAGGATGAAGAAATAAGGTAAAGTCCAATGCATGACAAAGGTAGCAAAGGTGTGTGCAAGAGGTGGCTAAGTGCATGCATGACCAATGCATGAAAAATGCACATGTGGGGCAAAGTGTTAAAATACACAACCAATGAACCAAACATGTTCCTAACGAGGAAACATGAGAAACCCCAAAGTGTGGAACTCATCGGAGTCCAAACAAGCGAGAAAATGTCTAAGAGGCATTTTATCAAACACCTAGCATGCACACTATGAACAAAAATGTGAAATAATGCATGAACATCATGAAATCCACCCTTAATACATGCTCTTTCTGCCACAAGGGGCCAACATCCAATGCATATCAACAAAAGAAACCAATCCCATGAAGAAAATTGACAAAAAATAAGTTTTCCCAACCCTTATGATGAAAATCCCAACCAAGAGCACAAAACTCTCCAAAACATAATCTAAGGATCAAAATCAATGAAAAGAGTTTATAATTACCTTAGAGATGTTAATGGATAGAAAAACCATTCAAATTGGTTGGGTTTTGATGTAAAAATATTGAAAGAGGGGTTTTAGAGAGGATGGGATAGGTTTAAAACAAGTTTCCCACGAAAAAGCTCTTTAAAAAGCTGATTCTGGGCGACTTGCGACTGGCGAGTCGCGAGCCAAGTCGCGAGTGAGCTGCGAAACCTCTCTGTATGAACTCGCGGCTTAAACTCGCGGCTTGCAAGCCGCCAAACCGAGTAACCAAAACTGGCAGCTTGCTGGCAGCTCACGCAAGTAGCCAAAATGAGTGGCCAAAAATTCTGACACTTATTTTTCAAAACAGAACATGTTTAAACATTGAAAAACAAAATAAGCACTAAAAAAAAATACAAAAAGTGATAAAAATCACTTCCAAAAACATATAAAATGATCAAAAATATTTTTGGATTAATCCATATAAGATTGAGCACACGCACATCACATTTAGACAAGTACAATCTAACAAATGAATAAGACATTCATTGAACATTAGGCAAGTGTGTTATGTGTGTGTATCAAATGTGGAATAGTCCTTAGTCTAGAGTGAAGCTTCAATGATCAATTCAATCAAGTCATACACAACTAGTACTAAGTCAAGTGGTTTATCTCAATTATAGAAGTGAACATATATGACCTCCCACAAGAAAATGATTACATACGATTGAAACTTTTCATTTGGCTTCTTACAATTCATATCATTTGATCATTTTGAATCAATACAACTTATTTTGAGCAATACATCTCATTTTTGAGATTGATGCCTGAAATTTTTGATATTTCAAATTGATGAACAAGCCTTTGGCTTTTTGGGCATCATACATTTTCATATAAGTCGCTTTCCCTTTTTCCTAGTCGAATACTAGTATGTGCGACGGCTTTTGCAGCTCATTATCTCTTTTCATTTTGAGATTTACATTTATTGAGCTCTTTAAGCAATAAAAATAAAAGAGTGGGAAGAGATATAAGCACAAGTCTACGCATGTATCAAAACCAGCATGACTATTGACTAATCATTCATGACAAGTTTGAAGATTGATTTACAACAATCACACAAAGATGTCAAGATTTTACCCACAAAGATATAGGTGCAAAAATAACAAGCTAAGCTCGTAAATGCACAAAGCCATTTGTACAAAGGTACAAGGCCAAACTCACATGTGATATGTGCTCAAACAAATACGATCAAACTTTTTGAATTTTTCACTTTTTATGTGGTTTTGGATTTTTACTCACACAAAACGAAAACATAAAAGTAAGATAAAAAACGAAACAATGCATGAAGTTATGACATTTAATGCATGAAGGGTCCTACAAAGATCGAAAGAATTAGATCAAGGACCAAAAAGAGCACAAGCTCAACCATATGAACCCTTCCTCATCCAAACGGAACGATTGTTTGGAATGAGTGTCTCAAGAGAAAAGAGACGAGGGTTGGAAGAATGAGAACCGGAGATGCACATAGTCAAGGAGTTAAGAGCATTAAACATTTTCTTTAACAATATGCTATTTTCACTCAAAACCGGTTTACTCTTTTTAGCACAACTTCCAAAAAGCTCAAGTTTTTCTTTTCTTTTGATTCTTTTAAAAGCATGAAACTTAGAGCATTGAGGTCTTAGATGACCAAAAGCACTACAATGGTGACAAACAATGTGTTTAGGTCCACTAGGCTTTTTGGGAAGGGATCTAGCAACATGGTTTTGTTCCCTCTTCAACTTATGACATTGAGGTCTTATATGACCAATCACACCACAATGGTGGCAAGTTGGAACAAACTTAGACCCATCCAAAGCCTTAGGTTGAGACCTAAACAGAGGGTTTGACTTAACAGCCTTTCTCTCCACCTTTTGATTTCTTTTATGTGGAGGAATGTACACCGATTTGTCCTTTAAGGTAGAACACACACTAGGCACAAAATCGGGTACCACAATATGATTGCAACACATATTTTCATCCTTTTTAACAGTAGGTTCAGTAATCAAACACTTGGCATGCATCTTAAGAGATTCATTTTCACATTTAAGATCATCAACAAGTTTGTTAGACAAAACAAGTTTAGCATCCAAGTCCATATTCAAACATTCAAACTCTTTCAGCTTTTCATGAGAAATTTCAGCAAGATTTTTATATTTCTCAACCAATTTGTAGGATTCATTGAGCTTAGCAATCAAATCATCCTTTTCACAAAATAACTTGCTCAAATTCTTTTGAAACTTCTTAGCATTTTTCTTGAAGAGTTTGTCAACAACACCCATAGATTCAAATAACATGTCATCACACTTATGAGGATTAACACTCATAGAGGCATTTTCACAAACACGTGGCATGTTACATTCATCACCAACCAAATCATGCAAAGAGTCATACAAAGCACAATCCATGGCAAATAAACTGTAAGGTTGAATTTATTCAACCATCTAATTGGCTTTATTCCGTGCCAAATTTGCTTGTAATTCAGCATTTAGTAACCTTGTATTTAGGTGGGTTTGTTGTAAGGGTAGTGAGTGAGATAGAGTGAAGTTTGCTCAAGAGTGTGCAAGAAAACAGAGTGTCGCGGCTGGGACTCGCGGGTGGACTCGCGGCTGCAAGTCGCCAGAAGCTGCACACGTGCCAAGCATGCTGGAAGATGAACAGTCATGCTAGCTGGAGCACTACAGGACAAAACAGGACAACTGGCCATACGGTTAACTCGCGACTGGATCTCGCGACTTGGTCAAGCCGCGAGGTCAAGCCGCGAGCCACCCCTGTTTTGGAAAAACCTGACGTTTCACATTCCTCTTCACTCCAGTATAAATACCCTTTTAACCCACGATTGAAAGAGAGCTTCCAGAGAGAATTTTGAGAGAGAAACCCTAAAGAAAAACAAGATTGTTTCACACACAATCCCTCCCTTAGAGTCTCATCAAATTCCCTCACTCTCTTCCTCTCCATTGTTAAATCCTTGAGAGGCATTATACCAAACCTGGTTCTCACCATTATCATCTCTGTGAGACAGTCGTTTGGAGTTCTGGGAAGCAGTTAGGAAGGAGCCAATCTACATTGGTTGATGCTACGGTCTAGTAGCGGAATCCGGAAAGCTAGAAAAGAAAAAGGTTCGGCGCAACCTCGTTGGAGCAAGAAGCTTGGAGGGCTTAGGTGCACTGGGTAGATTAGGCTTGGAGGGTCTATTGCTGTCCTTGTATCCCAACTGTATTTTCTAGTGGATTGATTACCGCTTGGAGGGCAGCGGAGAGGTTTTTCGCCGAGGTCTTCGGTTTCCTCTTCGATAACACATCGGGTGTTATCTTTGTGTTTGCATCTTCCTTCCTCTCTATCTCTGCCTTTACATTATCTGCTATGGTTTATTTTGTTATGGCTTAGATAGTTGTTTAACCAATTTCATATTATAGCATATGTTAAGTTTCCGCACACTTGTTGTTTGACATATTGCTTGTGTTGGTTAAGTTGGTTTTTGGGGGTCTAAACGTTCAAAAGTGTTTTTGTACACGTTTTTGAACTATCAATTGGTATCAGAGCGGGTACACTGCTGTTGGTTTTATCACCTCAGTGTGATCCTAGACCCCTGAGTTGTGGTTGTTGTTTTCGTTTATACCATGCTGAATTGTAGCTCAAGTGTTTGTGAAAATGTCTCTATGCATATGTCTGAAAGGTGTCTTACTGATGATCTTGTAGAGTTATTAATAACTAAGAAACATGCTAGAGTTTTTGTTCACATGCTGAAATATCTTGAGAATCAGAATCTTGTCTTACACAGTAGCATATCTGAATCAAAATCATTGATTAAGAAATATAAAAGAAAGAATAGAATGTTGTGTGAGATGATTGAGAATCTGAAAATGAAAAATCAATCTAAAAGTAGCATGAAACCTAATGATGAGTTTGTGTTTGAAGGTCAAGATTGTCTGTCACATGTGAACCTATTTGTGCATACCTCATTAAAGGTGTTTAATGCATGTTTGTGGTATCTTGATAGTGGGTGTTCTCGCCATATGACAGGGGATAAGTCACTGTTTAAGTCACTCAAAGAAAAGGTGGGTGACTATGTGACCTTTGGGGATGGAAGCCATGCTCAAGTCCTAGGCAAAGGAACCATTGAGATACCCGGTTTGCCTCTGTTGAAAGATGCGCTGTTCATAAAAGGGCTGAAGGCAAATTTGCTGAGCATCACTCAAATTTGTGATGACGACTTCCTGGTACAGTTCTCCAAGAAAGGATGTTTGATCATCAATAAAGAGGGGATTCAGGTTTTGGAAGGAAATCGGACTACGGATAATTGTTATGGAATAGTTCCCACGGCACCAATATCGTGTAGAAGTGCTCGGATGGATATGTTGGAGCTGTGGCATCACAGATTTGGGCATGCCAACTTCAAACAAGTAGCAAAAGTCTCCAAACTTGAAGCAGTCGAGGGACTTCCTAAGTTTGGAAAAGTAAAGAAGACCATTTGTGGTGCATGTCAAATGGGGAAGCAAACTAAGGCAAGTCATCACAAGGTAAATGTGATAGCCACCTCTCGTTGTTTGGAGTTACTTCATGTTGGTCTGATGGGGCCCACCAGAACTGAAAGCCTAGGGGGAAAAAGATATATTATGGTCATTGTGGACGACTACTCAAGATACACTTGGGTTGAATTCCTTAGAGAAAAATCAGAAGCTTGTGAGAGGCTGGAGATTCTGTGCAAGAAATTACAAAATGAAAAGGGGATTCCAATAGCCAAAGTTAGAAGTGATCATGGGAGAGAATTTGAGAATGCAAGATTCGAGTCCTTCTGTGAGAAGAATGGTATTAAAAGAGAGTTTTCAGCTCCCAAAACTCCACAACAAAATGGAGTGGTAGAGAGAAAAAATCGTGTGATTCAGGAGATGGCAAGAGTCATGTTGCTTAACAAGCAAATACCTCAAAAATTTTGGGGAGAAGCTGTCAACACCTCGTGTCACATTGGCAATAGGATTTTCTTTCGAGTTGGTACAAAGAAGACTGCATATGAGATATGGAATGAGAAGAAGCCTAAAGTGAAGTATTTCCGGGTATTTGGAAGTAAATGTTATATCTTAAATGATCGAGAGAATCTTGGGAAGTTTGATGCAAGAAGTGATGAGGGTATTTTTCTTGGCTACTCTACTACAAGTCGAGCATATAGAGTGTTTAACAAGAGAACAAAGACTGTGATGGAATCCATAAATGTCAAGATTGATGATGCCTTACCTAAGGTGGAAATGGTTGATGATGTAGAAGGGCCGAGCACCGAAGAGCCTGATGTTGAGGTAGAAGCTTTGGATATAGAAGGTGAAGAACCTATACCAGAAGTAGAATCGACTCCCATCAACCCAAGAAGGGAAACGAGATCGATGCCTAGAACTTCAAGCCCTCTTACTCCTCCAGAAGTTCATCCTCCTATCTCTCGTAGTGATGAAGTTTCCACTTCAAAAAGGCCATCCTCAAGAATTATCAAGAATCATCCGGAAAGTAATATCATAGGATCACTTGATGACGGTCTTCGCCTCAGGAAAGGAAATATTCTGCTAGCCAATCATGTAACATATCACTGTTATCTTGCACAGTTTGAACCAAAAAGGGTTGAAGAGGCTCTTCAAGATGAGAATTGGGTTGAGTCAATGCATGAAGAGCTGAATCAGTTTGTGAGGAATGACGTGTGGGAACTTGCTCCACGGCCTGAGAACGTTCATGTTATAGGCACAAAGTGGATTTTTAAAAACAAAATTGATGAAGATGGAGAGATAATTCGAAACAAGTCTCGGTTGGTGGCTCAAGGATACACACAAGTAGAAGGGGTGGATTTTGATGAATCATTTGCTCTGGTGGCAAGACTCGAATCCATTCGAATCCTCATGTCCATTGCGTGCACTTTGAAGTTCAAACTTTATCAAATGGATGTTAAGTGTGCTTTTCTGAATGGATATCTAAATGAAGAGGTTTTTGTTGAGCAACCAAAAGGATTTGAGGATCCTCATTTTCCAGATCATGTATTAAGATTGAAGAAAGCACTATATGGTTTAAAACAAGCACCTAGAGCCTGGTACGATCGTCTTACACATTATCTTCTAGATAGAGGTTTCAAGAGAGGGTACGCCGATCGAACTCTATTTGTCAAAAATGATGAAGATTATCTCCTTGTGGCACAAGTCTATGTTGATGACATAGTGTTTGGAGCAACTATCGAAGATCGTGCTACTGAATTTTCTGAGGAGATGAAGAAGGAGTTTGAGATGAGCATGGTGGGGGAGCTCACATTCTTTTTGGGTCTTCAAGTCAAACAACAGAAGGAGGGTATATTTGTATCTCAAGAGAAGTATGCCAGAAATATTGTCAAGAAGTTTGGCCTAGACTCCAAAAAACATGCCTCCACTCCCATGAGCTCTTCCACTAAACTGAATGTGGATTCATCAGGAGTTGAAGTAAGTCCTACATTGTATAGGAGCATCATAGGAAGTTTGCTCTACCTTACAGCAAGTAGACCGGACATTGCTTTCAGTGTGGGCATTTGTGCCAGGTACCAAGCTAATCCGAAGGAATCTCATCTGACTGCTACTAAGCGAATCATTCGATATGTGAATGGTACTGCAAACTATGGTCTGTGGTATTCAAATGACTCAAATGCGTGTCTTGCTGGGTATTCGGATGCTGACTGGGCTGGCAGTGTAGACGATCGGAAAAGCACTTCAGGCGGCTGTTTTTATCTTGGTAACAATCTTGTTTCGTGGATGAGCAAGAAGCAGAATTCAGTGTCTCTATCTACTGCAGAAGCAGAATACATCGCTGCTGGAAGTTGCTGCACTCAGCTTCTTTGGATGAAGAAATTATTTCATGACTATGGAATTCCTCAAGAAACGATGTGTGTCTTCTGTGACAACACCAGTGCCATCAATCTTTCCAAAAATCCTGTTCAGCATTCAAAATCCAAACACATAGAGATACGTTACCATTTCATTCGGGATTTGGTAGAGGAAAGAGTTGTGTGTCTTGAGTTCATACACACCGACAATCAAAAGGCGGATATCTTCACCAAGCCTCTCGATGGTCCACGGTTTGAATCACTCCGTAAGACCATTGGTGTCGATACAATTCCTTGACTCTCTTGTGTGTTGTGTGCTTCACTTTTTTATAATTTGATAAATCTGTCTGTGTTGGGGCACACATTTTTTTTTTGCAACATGTTTCTTGTTTGTTTGTTCTTTTGTGTATACTGCTGGTTATTTTTGTGTTTATTCAATCATTTTTGTTTCTTGTGTCAAAAATCCAAAAATCACATAAAAATTAGAAAATCAAAAAGCTTGATTGACTTTGTTGAGTTTTGTCTCAAAACTTGTTTTGCCTTGTACCTTTGTGCTAATGGCTTTGTGCATTTTCGAGCATTGCTTGTTTTCATGCACTCATATCACTGTGGGAAAAATCTTGAAATCTATGTGATTGTTGTAAATAGATCTTCAACCTTGTCATGAATGATTAGTGAATGGTTATGTTGATCTTGAGACATGCATAGACTTATGTCTATATATCTTCCCATTTTTTATTTATGTTTTGCTAAAAAGAGCTCACCAAATGTAAATCTCCAAATGAAAAGAGATATTGAGCTGCAAAAGCCTGTCGCACATTCTAGTATTTGACTAGGAAAAAGGGTAAGCGACCTTATATTAAAAGTGAAATTTCATTCAAAAAGGCCAAAGGCCTGTTCTTCAAAGAAAAATGTTATCTATCCCTCTCACAATGAGAGATGATTGCCTCAATAGATCAAAAAGATCAAATGTTATGATTGATAGTGGAGTCAAATGAAAAGCTCCAAGTTATGTTATCAAGATGTGTGGGAGGTCATATATTCACATTTCTATAATTGAGATTGGTCACATGATCTAGTGCTAATTGTGTATGCCTTGGTTGAATTGATCATTGAAGCTTCACATTAGACAAAGGACTATCTCATTGATGATATCCACACACAACACACAAGTTTATGTTCAATAAATGCCATATTCATTTGTGTGATTGTACTTGATAAAATGTGTTTTCACATGCTCAATCTTTGTTAATTCAAGCACAAAAAGATTTTTGAGTGTTTTAGGTGTTTTTGGAAAGTATTTTTATTTGAAAATTATGAAAATTTCAAAAATCCTGTTTTGTCCTGTTTTGGCGGCTCAGTCGCGGGTATGTCAAGTCGCGAGACTCAGTCGCATCTTCGCTGGTCATTTTTGGCGACTTGTTCGCGAGTGGAAGGTCCAGTCGCGAGGTTCACTCAGAGATTTTCGCGGCTCAGCTCGCGACTCACTCGCGAGTAGACCTTCCAGTCGCGAAAAACACTTAGAAAATTTTTCAACTTTTTGTTCTTTAGTGTTTTGGCGGCTTACTCTGGCGACTTTTTGGCGACTCGTTCCAGTCGCGAAAATCGCGTGTTTTGGATAAACAGGGGCAGTTTTTAAACTTTTCATTTTTCCCTCGATCTTTTTGTGACTGTTCATTGTCTTTCTCATTTGCTCTTACCCTGTATCACCGTGCCTCCATTTTCGATCTCCCTTACTTGTCTCTTTTCAGCTCAAAATCGTCGCCTAACAGGTATGGTTTTCTGTCCTGCACTCTATTTTACTTGTTCTTTTGGTTTTCCCTCTGGCTATTTCACATTTGTTTGTGATTTTGTGATGGGTTTTTAGCTCAACTATTATTCTTTGTTCTAGCTTTGCTTGAGTGCTTATGTTTCTGTGTTTGAGCTTATTCATGTTGGCGGTTGTGTTCTTTATCCTGTGCTTAGCTAGGGTTAGCTATTTTTGTCTGATCTGCTGTTGTTATCATGTTTCTCTTTGATCCTGTGTGGTATCTTGTTGATGTGATGTTGATTTTGGTCCTTTTTCAGCTGATTATGTGGTTATATTTGATCTCTCTATACTGTGTAGTTCTAATTTGGGCCTTTGGTGTCCCTCATTGCTACTTTCTGACCATACTCATCCAGCTGTTAGGGTTTCTTCATTGTTCCTAAATTTTCACTAACCCACTGCTGATATAGTCTGTTGGATTGTGTTCTGTCATTTCCCTTGTTTATAATACAGACTGGTCATGTCTCCATTCAAAAAGGCTGCTGTGAAAGGAGGTTCTTCCAAAGGGAAGGAACCCGTAATTGATGTTGATGAAGACACACCTCTCCCGAAAGTGACTCGCTCTTCATCACAGCGATTCGATCCCAATAAGTTCAGATCATATTCAGCCTATCAGTCATATGAGAATTTTTTTCTTCATGCCACACCATTACTAGAGAGAGCTGTGGATCTGCCCTCACTTCATAACACTGACATTCCGATATGTTTTGCTCACAAGGATTGGAATTACCTTCTCTCTGATCCGGATATCGTGTATGAAGAGTTGGTTAAAGAATTTTATGCTAATGCAATTGTGGAAGGAGATGAACTTAAGTGCTGGGTTCGGCAAAGGAGCTTTTCTGTCTCTCCTACATACCTAGCGGAAATTCTTCACATCAACAGACCCATTTTTCGTCATTCACCGGTCTATGATGATCCATGTCCTGATGAGGAGCTTCTCAAACAAAGTCTTGGTCAAGACTTGGAGTTCTCACCAAATGGCAAATCCATCAGTGTTTCCTCCCTTTCTCCGAAACTGCGAGTGCTTACAATTGTGATGTTTCACAATTTGTACCCTTTATCAAGTACTGGGTATATGAATCTCGGACGTGCTTTGTTTCTTCATGATCTAATCTCTGATGAAGAAATCGACATTTGTGCTCATATCTTTCATGTTCTGCGCAAAACGGTTCTTCGAAGTGAGTCTCGGATATGCATTCCTTTCTGCAGTCTCATTTCACAGATCTTGAAGCTCAAGGGAATTTATCCAACGGCTGATGAGTCTCCTATTCCCAAACCAAGTCCAATCAACATGCGTACATACAATGCAAGTGTTGGACATAGTCGGAAGAGAGCCAAACCAGAATCTTCTGCATCTCACAATGACTCTCAGTTCAGCACTCTCTCCCTCGATGAGAAACTTGATCGCATTGTCTCCTCTGTCTACAAGTTGAATACCAAGATGTCTGGACTCACTGCATCTCTACACCATCAAAGCAACCGCTGGGATATGAAGTTTACTTCTCTTCAAACTCAATTGGATCAAATTCAGAGGAAGCTAGAAGAGGATGACTAGCCTATTCCATGACAAAAAGGGGGAGTGATAGGCATAATCAGAGGAGGAGGATATTACCCTAAGGGGGAGTGTCACTATCTAAGGGGGAGTGTCTTTAATTTTTTTTGTTTCTTTCTTCTTTTTAAGTTGATATATTGTGTTTTGTAAAACTGTTATTCAGGTATTTTGTTGGTTTGTACCCATATGCTTTTGTAAGCTTTTAGGGTTAATGTTTTATGCATAGTTTGTAGGCTTTATGGTATGTACCTTGCTTAAGTGCAGCCTTTATGCTATGTTGAAATCAGTACTTTAATCTAAATGTTCTGCATTTTGGTTTATGTACTGTCACTCTTGTGCCCTTGTAGGATTGTTCCTAGATGCATATTCCATGTGTGTTATGCATTGGTTGAGTGTTGAGCATACAAGTGTCTTGCCTTGTGCTTGTTAACTTGTATGTCCTTGTGTTCATTCCAAGTGTGAATGAGCACTGTGATCACTACCTTGTGGTGTTCACTTGGTTGATCAAGCCATGGTTTGTTTATTAACTCCATCTTTGCTTGATCTCACATTGCCTATTTCATATGCATTTATAATTTTCTGCTTACAATGATCATGGTGTATTGTTGTGTTTCAGGAGTTTATGTTCATATGATTCAAGTGCTTCACAGCTTCTAGAGTTAGGTGTGAGTGAGTTTTGTTCAACTGTTCCCAACTCACATGTTAAGTCTAGAGTCTGTTTTAGGGTTTTGTCACGGAATAGCCAAAGGGGGAGATTGTAAGGTTGAATTTATTCAACCATCTAATTGGCTTTATTTCGTGCCAAATTTGCTTGTAATTCAGCATTTAGTAACCCTGTATTTAGGTGGGTTTGTTGTAAGGGTAGTGAGTGAGATAGAGTGAAGTTTGCTCAAGAGTGTGCAAGAAAACAGAGTGTCGTGGCTGGGACTCGCGGGTGGACTCGCGGCTGCAAGTCGCCAGAAGCTGCACACGTGCCAAGCATGCTGGAAGATGAACAGTCATGCTAGCTGGAGCACTACAGGACAAAACAGGACAACTGGCCATACGGTTAACTCGCGACTGGATCTCGCGACTTGGTCAAGCCGCGAGGTCAAGCCGCGAGCCACCCCTGTTTTGGAAAAACCTGACGTTTCACATTCCTCTTCACTCCAGTATAAATACCCTTTTAACCCACGATTGAAAGAGAGCTTCCAGAGAGAATTTTGAGAGAGAAACCCTAAAGAAAAACAAGATTGTTTCACACACAATCCCTACCTTAGAGTCTCATCAAATTCCCTCACTCTCTTCCTCTCCATTGTTAAATCCTTGAGAGGCATTATACCAAACCTGGTTCTCACCATTATCATCTCTGTGAGACAGTCGTTTGGAGTTCTGGGAAGCAGTTAGGAAGGAGCCAATCTACATTGGTTGATGCTACGGTCTAGTAGTGGAATCCGGAAAGCTAGAAAAGAAAAAGGTTCGGCGCAACCTCGTTGGAGCAAGAAGCTTGGAGGGCTTAGGTGCACTGGGTAGATTAGGCTTGGAGGGTCTATTGCTGTCCTTGTATCCCAACTGTATTTTCTAGTGGATTGATTACCGCTTAGAGGGCGGCGGAGAGGTTTTTCGCCGAGGTCTTCGGTTTCCTCTTTGATAACACATCGGGTGTTATCTTTGTGTTTGCATCTTCCTTCCTCTCTATCTCTGCCTTTACATTATCTGCTGTGGTTTATTTTGTTATGGCTTAGATAGTTGTTTAACCAATTTCATATTATAGCATATGTTAAGTTTCCGCACACTTGTTGTTTGACATATTGCTTGTGTTGGTTAAGTTGGTTTTTGGGGGTCTAAACGTTCAAAAGTGTTTTTGTACACGTTTTTGAACTATCATAAACACAAGGGGTCAAGGATCACACTTAGGTATTTAAACCACAACAAGTGTACCCGCTCTGATACTAATTGAAAGTTCAAAAACGTGTACAAAACACCTTTGAACGTTTAGACCCCCAAATTACAACTTAACCAATACAAGCAATATGTCAAACAACTAGTGTGCGGAAACTTAACACATACTATAATACGAAATTGGTTAAAGACTATCTAAGCCATAACAAAATAAAACCACAGCAGATAATAAAAAGGCAAAGATAGAGAGGAAGGAAGATGCAAACACAAAGACAACACGTGATGTGTTATCGAAGAGGAAACCGAAGTCCTCGGCGAAAAACCTCTCCGCCGCCCTCCAAGAGGTCAATAATCCACTAGAAAATGTAGTTGGGATACAAGGACAGCAATAGACCCTCCAAGCCTAATCTACCCAGTGTACCTAAGCCCTCCAAGCTTCTTGCTCCAACGAGGTTGCGCCGAACCTTTTTCTTTTCTAGCTTACCGGATTCCTCTACTAGACCGTAGCATCCGCCATCCTTGGCATCCTCCAATGCTTCCCAAAGCTCCAAAAACACTCAACACTTTAAATTGGTGTGGGTAGTGTTTGGATAGAAATCTCCTCTCAATAGGTATGACAATGAGAGAGGGAATGAGAAGAGACTACAAAGGTTTCTCTCTAAGAATGAGTAGCTCTCTCTAATTGGGTGGGTGTTATGAAGAAACCTCTCTTAGGGTTTTTCTTTCTGAATAGCCTCTCATATCTTGTGGGAATGAGGGGTATTTATACTGGTGTGAGAATGGAATACGAAGAGTCAGTTTTTTCAAAAACAGGGCTGGCTGGCGACTTGACCTCGCGACTTGACTGAGTCGCGAGTTCAAGTCGCGAGCTAACTTAATGGCCAGTCTGGATTTTTGTCATGTAGTGCTCCAGGTGGCGTGACTGTTCAGCTCCCCTGCATGCTCTGCACGTGAGCAACTTTTGGCGGCTTGCAAGCCGCGAGCCACCCGCGTGTCCTAGCCGCGAGTCTCTGCTTCACTGCATTGTCTTGAGCATTTCTTCACACTCTCTCACACACTACCCTTACATGATTCCCACCTAAATACAAGGTTTCTAAGTGCTATATTACAAGCAAATTTGTCATGGAATAAAGCCAACACATGGTTGATTAAATTCAACCTTACAAAAGGAGTTAGTCACGTATTGGGATCCGTGCAACAAAAAGGGTGGCGTTCATATATTGAAGAGTTCAGAGATTCTGAAGTAGTAGAAGGTTTCTGCTATGAGTTCATCTATAGGGATTATTGAGTCTAGGGACAAAGGTTTTGTACTAGATCTGAAACTTCTCTTTACTATAGTGGATTGCTTTTTGGGAAGGTTTCCCCCCAGGTTTTTTACTGTGAAACTAGTTTGTTTCATTGGTTTTCTTGGGTCATCATATCTTGTCTTATTTACTTTTCCGCTGCATTCATTATTGACATTATATTGATGTTTGTTTTTTTAACAAATTTTATTCATAATAAATCTAATTAACAACTTGGATTTAAAATTTGTTAATTCTATCAACCGGGATCTAAATTTCCCAACAAGTGGTATCAGAGTAAGTACACTTTGATTGGATTAATATCCTGAGTGTGATCCTTGACCCCCGTTGTCATGGAATCTCTTGATTGTTTTGATGTGTATGATCTTGTGTTAAATGATGATGATGATATTCAAGATGCCTATTGCAAGCTTTATAATTTTTGTATGAAATCTCTTGAATATTCTACAAAATTAAAAGCTAAATTCAAAAAGGTAAAACTTGGAAAAGATGATTTGATTGCAAAATTGGATGAAGCCAATAATTTGAATGAGAATTTTAAAAATCAAATTTCATCTCAGGTGGACAAAATTAAAAGTTTGGAAGAGCAACTAGTTGAATCTAAAATTGAAGTTAAAAAATTAACTAGTGCCAAACTTGTTGTTGAGCCTAACTCAAAAGAAAAATATTTTTATATTCCTCCATTTAAAAGGAATAAGAAGAGTTGAAGGCTAATATTGCTAGGATAGATAAAGGTAAAAATTCTGATGTTAACGCTGAAGTCTCTAAACCTATGTCTAAAACTCCTCCTAGGTTGAATGAAAAATCTGAATTTGTCCCTATTTGTCATCATTGTCATATTGTTGGTCATATTAGGCCAAATTGTCCTAAGTTGAGGTCTCTGTCAACCTCTAAGGTTAGACCTCCTTCTAGGAAGCCGAGTAGCTCTAAAACTGCTCATGTTTGTCACCATTGTGGTGTTTCTGGACACACTCGTCCTAATTGCTTTAAGTTGTATCCTCATGAGCAATTATCCAGATGGTCATAGGTTTCCTCTCAAGGACCTACATATTTTTTTGAAGAGTTATTAAAAGCTTTGAGCTTTTTAACTCAATTTCAGGAGAATTTTAATTCTTCTATGTCCTTTAGTAGACATACTAGGACACGTGCCTCTTTATCTTCACGGCCAAAGACTCGTGCTATGTGGGTGAGAAAAAAGCCTAAATCTTAATTGTCTTTTCTATTTATCCTCTGCTTTAATTCTTTCTATCTAAAGTAGGACTCTCTTTGCTTGATTTCTTATCTGTTTTGGAATCATGCTTTCATGCATCTGCACCCTTCTATCATGCCTTCATGCATATGCATCTTTCTTTCATGCTTTCATGTTGTCTGTTTGTTTTTGTTTGGTTGTTTAGTCTTTAATTTGTTTGTTTTTCAAAATAAAATTAAAAATTAAAAAATCAGAAAAATACAAAAACAGTGTGTGTTTTGTGTACATTGGTACTTATGTACCTTGGATGGCTATTGAAACAAAGGTTTCTAAACTTTGTATCTTTTGTAACTTAGATGAGCATCTTTATGCACAACTAAGCAAGTGAGTTTTGTGGTTCTTGTTTGTGATGAGTAAGATTAAATTATCTCTTGTACTTAACACTCGTATCACTCTTTTTTATGGGAATGACTAAAAAATCCTAAGAGAAAGGCATAAATAACCATCTCACCACTATTGTCTGCCAATCATAATATGACACCTGTGTGCTTAGGCATAGCAAAAGTGCAATGTTAATGACATTTGTGTGATTCGGCATAGCAAAATTGGAATGTCAAATGCTTACCATCATTGGGTATTTTCTTTTCACTCTCTTATATGCCCATGTATGATTTGTTTAAATAAAAATATGCAAAGAAAATAAAAAGCAAAAAGATCAAAAATGTTTTAAATATGATTGCAAGCATGTATTCTAGGAGATGTGGGAGTTATAGGATGTACCTCGAAGGTGATAGTCTCCATCAAGCAGTTATGATTATGTGTGAGTTAAAGTTATTTTCTCATATCTCAAATCGTCATAACATGTATATGCTTATGCAATCTTGCGATATTTTTCACAAACAACACGCAATATTCTTTGCTACTCTTGATACATGTGCAGATACAATGTGATTTGGCCATCACAAGGTTTTATATGTATTAATGTATGCTCACTAAACTGTCTTAACTTGTTTTTGAAATATAAAATTGGTTAGACTTGTTTAGTGTGTGTGTGTGTGTGTGTGTGTGTTTTGGGATCTATGTGCATAACATTTTTTTTTTTGTTGAAAGATTTGTTTTTCACATGTTTTACATCCTTCTATTATCTTGTCATCCATAGCATCTTGTCTCATTACATTCATGCATTTATATGGATTCTTTGTACCCCCATGATCATCCTTGATCATCATT
Source organism: Quercus robur (assembly GCF_932294415.1). Classification (NCBI taxonomy): domain Eukaryota; kingdom Viridiplantae; phylum Streptophyta; class Magnoliopsida; order Fagales; family Fagaceae; genus Quercus; species Quercus robur. Next base: position 5,134,850 of record NC_065537.1, read on the forward strand.
ATGTTTTTCGGGTGAAGCTTTCTAGCTTCTTATACCTTTGTCAATCATGACAAAAAGGGGGAGAATTTTTGATGTGGTTTCTTTTTAAGATTCTATATGTTAAGGGGAGAAATATGTTTCTTCGTAAGGGGGAGATGCGTTTCATCTTGTTATGGGAGTGCTTACTTCCTTGTTCTTGTACTTTAGGTCTTGTGACCATTTTTACACATACATTATACTTATTCTCTTTATATGTGGATGTATGTTTCTTTCACCTACCCTTATATGTATTGTTTCTTTTCTTCCTTTATGCACATGTTTCTTTACTTGTATGCAATCTATTATTTTTGTTTCACACAAAGATGTCTTGATGAGTTTTGTTTAAAGTGTTTCAGAAATATAAGTTGTCAAAGTCTACTTGTCATAAACTCTCTTCTTGCAAAATTTTTTAAGAGTTTGTGTTAGGATAGATTTTATTGTATTCAACAAGTGAATATGAGTTTAGTGATTTATGACTTCTCTCACATGTTCATTTGTTTGTTGTGGTTTTGTCACGGATTGCCAAAGGGGGAGATTGTTAAGGACATATTTTGTGTAATTGGCTAATTCTTTGACAAAACGCATTTTACTTGTATTTGGATAGGTCTAGGATGTGTTTAATACTTCAAGAAACGTGTTGTTCAAGTCTAGTATTAAAGCCATGAAGATTGGACCAAGAAACAAGTGAAGAAAAACTGTTCATTAAAGCTAGACAGATAGGTCAACACCTGCGGACAGATAGCTCGATAGCTACTCGACACCTCTCGACAACTAGGCTATCAATCGAGTTCTTCAGTTGATTGTTATCGCAATTTCGACACCTCTCGATAGCTGGTGGATCGATCGAGAAAGCTCTTGTCTCATCGATAGCTGCTTAATAGCTTCTCGATAGCTGTTTTCGTTGAATTTTAAAGCTTGACATCTCCTTGACACCTCCCGATTGATCGAGGTTACGAGAATTCAAATTTTCAGATCTGATTTTCAGCCCAAGCTTATGTATTTGTGTAGGGTTTCTTTTCTCACAACCCTAGACCTATATAAGGTTTATTTTAGAGGCCGTCACATATGAGAATACAAGGAATACATATGCAAAAGGTGACCGATGCCTTATTCTCTCTGAAAGAAGCTACTACGTCTTTGTGCCTTAGGGGTTTGTAACCAAGTGCTTCTTGATTTTCATTGTTGATGAAGTGAAGAACTTTACAGCTAACATCTTCTTCTAGTTGGTGAGTCATGTATTGGGATTCGTGCAAATGAGTTAGTCACGTATTGGGATCCATGCAACAAAAAGGGTGACATTCATATATTGAAGAGTTTAGAGGTTCTGAAGCAGTAGAAAGTTTCTACTGTGAGTTCATTTACAGGGATTGTAAAGTTTAGGGACAAAGGTTTTGTACTAGATCTGAAACTTCTCTTTACTATAATGGATTGCTTTTTGGGAAGGTTTCCCCCCAAGTTTTTTACTGTGAAACTAGTTTGTTTCATTGGTTTTCCTAGGTCATCATATCTTGTCTTATTTACTTTTCCGCTGCATTCATTATTGACATGATATTGATGTTTGTTTGTTTTAACAAATTTTATTCATAATAAATCTAATTAACAACCTGAATTTAAAACTTGTTAATTCTATCAACCGGGGTCTAAATTTCCCAACACCTTATTTATGAAAGTTCATCTTCAAGATCATCACTAGATGGATTCTAGTGAAAGACTAAGGAAATTGGGAATTTTCAAGGATATCTATGAGTCAATGAAGAACATAGATGATATCACTCTCTTTCTAATAAGTTGTGCAAGATTTGAAATAGAAAAATACAAAAAAAAAAAAAAAAAAAAACATATATATATATATATATATATATTATAAAAGGTTACAGGACGTTTATTTGAACCTTCACTTTAGTTTTCTAGTTTCAAAATTCATTGTTACTGATGATACAAAACATCCTCAGTTGAACTCCTTATCTATATGGATGGACGACATTAACACAGTAGCCATGAGATCCTGCAAAAAAGGATAAGGTTCTCAAAGCATACCGGTGTGGTGTGTGCCAAAGGGCCTTCAACAAGCTAGTCAATAAGATCAGAGCTTAACTATACAAAGGAATTGCTATTTGGCTAGAGAATTGTAGTGTGTATGTTGCACAACAGTTGCGTACCTTTGTTCTGGTTGTTTGTACCTTTTTATAGGCCCTTGTCCCTCATTGTGGGGATAAATGCTGACCTTAATGGTCTTGTATCCATTGGGAAAAAATGTTGGGGCATTGTAGGATTTAATGTCCTTCTGTACATTGGTCCATCCGTTACGCTTTTGCTTGTCTCTCAGGTGAGCTGTTACCCATGTTATTTATGGGAAGCTCTTTTAATACTGACTACCCACATTCATGTGGGCACTTGACAAGTCTTTCAGGGTTCCCCCAAAATCCGTGGTGTTGATGCCCTAAAGTTTGAGCTCAGGTGCTATGAAATGAGGGTGAAAAGGGTACCTCTAGTGTGTGACTTGAATTGAGTCAATTTTAACCTATAATTAACAAAGGTAAGTGAAGTCGCCACCAATCATTGGATTTTTTCTAAGGTATGATTAGTCACCTGACTCTATTTGATTTTTTTACCAATCCTAGGCTAAGAAAAAGTTGTTTTTACTAATCTAATACAGATGAGTAAAAAATCTTGATTCTTGAGTTCAAAAATCTGATTACGTGCGAGGAAGGTGTTAGGCACCCCATAACGCCTGTTCGAAGACAATCCTTTGTTTTTGTAAAATCTTAATTTTTAGACATTGGCAATTAAAACAAGCTATTGGCATTAGCTCACGAGGCTTCAAAGAATTAAGCTTCGAGGTTTGATTTTGGAAGGGTGTGATCTCTATCAATGTTTTATTAGTACATTTGGAATTATTGCCAAATATCCACAATGAAAATCCAACAACATCTTGCCTTATTTTCATGGAGAAAATCTAGCAGGATTTCACCTCTAGTGCGTAATAGCACACAAAACGTTGTCCTCACAAAGCTTTCACTATAAGAATACCACAACAAAGGTGCCCCATTTTCATGGCGAAAATTCAGTAGAGTTTCGCGTTTGGTGTGCTATGGCACACCAGTAGAGTTTCACGCCTATGTATACAACATGCGTCAGCATGTTCGTACGAGGGCAAGCTGAAGCTCACCAAAGCATCAAGCATGTTGATGCATGTCGCATATACAAGGAAACCGATGTCACTAGCTAACATGGATCGAGACAAACACACGGTGATGATCATGCACACGATTTAGTACGAATATGCGCCTACAACAGTCACCTTGAGTGCATACCCACACCACAAGGTTAAGAGCACCTATGATCACAAGAGGGCTACTCTCCTAACCATGGGAGTCCATCGTAAAAAGTGCATGACCACCCACAAACAAACAAACATATATATATATATCTACACACACACACATACATCATGCACAATGCAAGCACACAAAGTAGGGAACATTGTGATTAATTTCATTCTGCACCAGCTAAAATGGCCGGAAAATTTCGTTCCAATCACTTAGCCGATACGAATCACCCCCTCATTTCACCTCAGATTGAATTTCGGTTCATTCCAGCCTGTTCCGGCCATTCTGGCTTGTTTCGTTGAATTTCGGCCGATATATCAATTCCAGGCAGTACTAAAAAGAAACATACCTTTTTACATTTTAAACGATTTTTGCTAAATGAAATGATCTTGTGGTAGCAGTCACCAACACGTTGTTGGTTTCTTGAAGGAACCCAGCTCCTCACAGCTGGTAGCTTTTCCTTTTTTTTTGCTTCTTCTTCTGCGTTTTTGTGTTCTTTCCTTCTTCTCTTCTTCTTTTTCAGTCCTTTGCATGTAGTCTGTCTTCACTGCCATGTATTGATTTATTGTTTAATCGTTAATAGTTTAATTTCTTTTAGTTTTGTGAGCCCTTCACACGTGAGTCACTTGGGAGAGTTGAAAGTTTCGGCCTTTAGTCATTTGTGTTGACTTCTAAGACCCACTGCACGTGGCTAACCTATGTTTCACCATTTTTTTTCCTCTTTTAATTTTAATTTTATCATTACTCTTTTTATAATCTAAAAAATAATTATTAATTTATTGTTGTAATTATTAATTATTATTATTATTGAGTGATATCTGGGATTTGGGCTTAATAAGTTAGACATATTAGTTGAAATATGAACTTATAATTATAAAATTCTTAACTCGAAATGGCATACCGAAATAGACCGGTATCAAAATATTCCATTCCAATTGACAAACCGAAACGGATTCCGAAACGGTATTCAGAACATTGGTAGGGATCCAAACCAGACATTGCCAACACTCTAATGGTATGCCCAGCAAGGTATGGGAAATGTAAATCAGACAATGCCATACTCAAGGAACACGGCCCAAGCAAGGTACAAGAAAGATAAAGCATACATGCCTACATCCAAAAGGTATGGCCCAACAAGGTATTGGAAAGGTAAAATAGACATTGTCATACCCTAGGAATGTGACCCAAGCAAGATACAAAGAGAGCAACCCTACCCTAGATACATTGTTCTAAAGAAAAAGGTTGAGAGAGAGAAAGAGATAACTACATGGAGAGACTAAGCCTCCTAATCTACTGAACATTGCCCTTTTTGGGCTTGCATCTTCTTGCTTGCTTTTTTGCCCTTCTTAACTTGCATTTTAGAAGTTGCACCCTCGCTTCAACAAAGGAAACACAAAGCCAGCAGATAGGCAAAAGAGATAATAAAGAAACAAAGAAAGCACATAAAGGGTGAAATAAGCATGTTATCTGTGAAAGGGTTTGGACCTAGAAAATCAGTACTAACCCATTTAACTTAGGCCCAAGATCAGCCTGAGTAGCCAAAACCAGCCCATAAGATGGAAGTGGACCTTAAACTTGGTTGGAGTGAGCTTAGCCCGGTAACATGTGTATTGGGACATAGAAATTATCGTTCAGGGGAATCCCATAGCACTTGGCCTACTACCGATTGATGAGGTGGTGGGAAATCAATGAAGAAATGATTAAACTAAAGTCAGTTGTTGAGAGTTGTTCGTGCCTTTGGAGAACTCGCTACCAAATGTTATTTGGCATCTAGAACAAGTTTCAAGAGAATCCTCAGAAGGCTTGATGATTCCTCGGGATTCTGGCAAAAGTGGAGATGCATGAAAACTGGTGAAACAATAATGATTAGTACCCCACTAAGGAGAGACTATATAGGGGAAGGGAAGGTAAACAAGAAGGGTTGGTTGGAAACTCGAAAAAAGGGGGGAAATACTGGGAAAAGAGTGAAAACACAAAGAGAGGTAGTGTGAGCAAAGTAGGAAAAAGAAGAACTACCAGAGGGTAAGGTTTATAGGTCCAAAAGTTCACAAAAAATATACAATTTGGACTATCTAGTTGGTGTTTAGAGCCCTACCCGTAGGACTGTTAGGAAGCCCATTAATAAATGAATTGGGGGCCCAAATCCTTCGCCTAGGATTACAGCTCTCATAGGTTTGGAAACCACATTATCAAACAAACATATTATCACACAAAAGAGGGTGTCCTAGAAGGACAAATGTAGGTTTGGATTGGTGTCCATAGTTCCATTACATTAAAGTATGGACGACATGCATCAAGCAAAGTTCCTAAAAGGGACTCGAGATCTCTTGTACAAAAGACGAGTGCAAACCTACACGAGAATATATGTAGGAACTAAGCTTGACGACATAAACAGGCATACAAAGACACATTCATGAACATATAAGTAAGGATGTAAAGATGCAAAGAAGCATAGAAAGCCTAACAAGATGGCATAAAGCAAGCATAGCAAGCATGTTATCACACAAAGGGAAGGGGTAGGCATGTTCTAAGGCACATAAAGAGGCTAACATGAGAAACCCTAACATGTAAAGTAACAAGGGAGGAAAAAGGCAAGTGGCAAGCAAGCAAAACATGATGAAGATGTATCCTCACACATGGTTGTATCCAAACAAGCCATAAAAGGGGAATATATACAACCAAACAAACAAGAAAGCCCCAAAGACCAACAAGCATAAACCCAAAAGGGAAACAAGACGCGGGAAGCATGGCAAGGATGCAAGAAATTAGATCTAAGCATACAAGTATGGATCCAAACATAAACACATGAAAAAAGGGGAAACAAAGCACCAACATGCATAGAGGAAATAATCCAAACCCTTTATTGAAAAATGGGTGTATGAGCGTAGGCTTAGACCACTAGATCTAGATCTACACCCTATCCAAAAGCCACACAAGAAAGAGGCATAAACAAGAGATATAAAGCTATAAAGCACTAGGCATAGCATCCAAACAAGGTTTTAAACACATGAACACATAGATCCAAACACACAAAGATGGCAAGAAGCACAAACAAATATATTAAAAGCTACAAAGCACTCAAGCATTGCACATGATTAACTCATCAAAAGGTAAGCACGAAGCCATAAGCATAAACATCACACGAGTTGCAAAGCAAATAACTTAAATGAAGACAAGCAAAAATTGTAGAATAAAAGATGATTAAAAGACCTGAAAGTTGTTTGAATGACTTCAAACAACTTCCTAAGGGTTTGGGAGCCTCTTTGTAATTTTTGAAAAGATGGAGAGCTTAACTACAATTTTAGAAAGATTTAGGGCCAAAATGTAATTTTGGGAATTTTTGGGGACTAAAGTTGTCTCAGATCGACTAAACATTAAGGCAGTGTTGACGCATGGACTCAAAAAGCAACGCGTGTACACATGAACATCACCAAGCAGAGGGTAAGGTGCTGATATTATGTTGGTGAGTGCCTACTGCCTAGTATTCTCTGTATGTGTCTGTTGGAAAGCAATTCCTTGGGCCCTTTTTACAATTCCCTAATGTAAATACAACGAAATTACAATTTACAAAATGCAGAGGCTTCATTCTTGATGGCCCGGCTTTCTTGAAAAAGATCTTGAACTTCTGGCAACGTCCTCCTTGATGCGAAGTTCCGACTACTTGCCACCAATTTTATCTACACACATTTACATGACGGAGCTATTAGTGTATGCATGCATGCCCTTGTAGGGTTGGAAACCCTTAGGGTCTGGGTATGATCTAATGTGCAAGTAATGTAGTTGCTTTTCCTTAGGGGTTGGTCACAAATACTATGCAAGTGGGATGGAAAGAAGCTGTAGTAGAGCACCACCTTCCAGTGCAAGCGAGAATGCATAACCTGGAAAAGGTAAACGGATACTTTCCCCTCGACTTATTTTGAAAGAAATCCTAACTAGGATATCCTGCCCTAGGCTTGGATGTTCAATTGTCTTGGCACTTGCTAGTCCTCGTGGTCATTTGACTTACTCTAGGCCAACTATATGAGATATGGCTTAACTGGTGAGTTGGTCCTAATCTTAAGGGGGGCCTTGATTATCTAAGCCTTCCCTTCATAGAAGCTGTGGGATAGAGCGGATAAAGGGGGGCCTTTTCAGCTACTCCTATCCACCTGTAGACCCAAAAGTGCCTACAAGTCGGTGCCTAGTAACTATCTATGGTTTGTGGGTTAGGTGGAAACCTTAAAGTACTAAGCCTGGATTCGACTTAAAATGAGGGGTGATTTCATGCATTTTGAAATGAAAGGGGATAGAAATTCCATGCACAACAGATATATAAACAAATAAAAGGGTAGCAGAAATCAAACCTTACTACCCTAAGTTCACATATGTGAAGGAAAGCTATAAAGCATGGTTACAAAAGTAGGAAAGCGTCACAAATACGAAAATACCTCAAAACCGGTTTTAAAAACCATTTAAAAATTTTTTTGTAAAATTTTTTTTGTCTTTTGAAAATAATTTACTAAAGATATAGTGAAAGCATTTTTCAAAAAGAAAGCCCTGAAGGCTAATGCCAATTTCAATATTGTTTTAAAGCCAATGTCCAAAGATTAAAATTTTATGAAAAGTTCTAAAGGATAAACTCTCTAAGTATCCCCAGTGGAGTTGCCAATCTGTCGATGCCTCGAGGCAGCCGACCACCCACCGTAGCAACACTAGTGCCTTATGTAGGCTTTGAGCTCGGGTGTTGTGAAATGAGGGTGAAAAGGGTACCTCTAGTGTGTGACTTGAATTGAGTCAATTTTAACTTATAATTACCAAAGATAAGTGAAGTCACCACCAATCATTGGGTTTTTTCTAAGGTGTGATTAGTCACCTGACTCTATTGATTTTATTATCAATCCTAGACCAAGAAAAAGGTCATTTTTCCTAATCTAATACAGATGGGTAAAAAATCTTGATTCTTGAGTTCAAAAGTCTAATTACGTGTGGGGAAGGTGTTAGGCACCCCACAACGCCTGCTTAGAGACAGTCCTTTGTTTTGGTACAATCTTAACTTTCGAACATTGGCAATTAAAACAAGCTATTGGCATTAGCTCTTAGGGCTTTAAAAGAATTGGGCTTCGAGGTTTAATTTTGGAAAGGGCGTGGTCTCTATCAATGCTTTACTAGAACTTTTGGAATTATTTCCAAATTTCCTCAACGAAAATCCAACAGCATCTCACCTTATTTTCATGATGAAAATCTAGCAGAATTTCACCTTTGGTACGTTATAGTACATAAAACGCTACCCTCACAAAGCTTTTATTGTGAGAATACGGCAACAAAGGTGCCCCATTTTCAATGCAAAATTCCGGCAGAGTTTAGTCTTTGGTGTAGACACAGCATTTTGTACCCCTTACAACTCAAGCCCCCGATCCCCAATGATGTAAGAATTCTAAATCTCAAGGTTGTTTTAGGAACCGATTAGATGAAAATTGACTTGAGGAAAGTGTTTATGGAAAAGATGACTTATTTTTGGATCAAATAAACTATTTTTGGAAAAGAAAGGCCACGACATCCCTAGGGCATGTGTGCGCATTCCCACTTGTGCGCACGCATGCTTAAGATTTACGTGTGCATACTTCATGCATGCGTATGCATACACATGCACGCGTGCACATGCTAGGGTTCCAAAAACCATAAAGGAAAGGTTTTCTGCCTTAAAACTAGGTTTGCAACGAATCCCACATCGTTTGGGAGCCGCTCCAAACCCATTTTTTGTTTTTTGTTTTCTATATTAAGCCATAAATGGTACTTTTTCAAAGGGGGGATGAACTCCAGTGGTAAAACACATAAGATTCACTAGAAAATAGTAAATCAAAGAGGAGGGATTTCACAAAACATCCTCAAGTCAAATTTTATTTGATCGGGACCTTTTTTGGTCTTGATCTTTGAGTTATAAGTTTACTAACACATTTTTGAATTATTTTTAACTAGATTGACTAAGAGGAATGGTCACAATCAAGTTCTAGAGAGTTCTTGTATTGAGGTAAAGGTTATATCTTTGGCTTTTCACTTTTCTTAGATTTTCTTTGATTCCTTTCTTTGTCTACATGTTTTAAAGCTTTAATGTATCTGTCTAGTCTTAGTTTATTTCGTGTTTGTGTTAAAAGCATGCTAGGTTTTTAGTTTCCTTGTTTCTATTGTGTTTTCTTTGTTTTCTACTTTGTTTTTTTGGGTTTAGGGTTTTGGGTGTGTATGCATGTGCATGCAACTTGCATGCGTACGCAAACTCGTAACGTATGAGTATGCATATGCATACAGTTGTTATGCGCATGTATGTCCTATGTATGCGCATGCATACTCAAGCCCAGAAAGTCTAATTCCATTTTTGTTTGTTTTTGTTTTGTCCTGGTTGCACGTTTTATCCTCTATTTTAACCTAGCTTCTGTATCTTTAAGCCTTTTCCTCTTTTTTTTTTTTTTTTTAGTTTGCTTGTTTCATCTCTTTGATGTTTATTAGGGTTTTAGATTGTTTGAATACCATGAACATGCACATAAATATGAACATGCATTGATGTGTAGGTGTAGTGATGCAGTGAGATAAGTGAGGTAAGTCATCCATAATCACATGGACATGCATTTATTTATTTGACAAGTATGATATGGTTGAGGGACATGAATATGCTTGGATTGAATGCTATTCCTTTAATGTTTGGATATCATAAAATGCTTGTTTGATTTTGCCATATGATGTATCTGCCTTTGGAGATATGTGTTTAAATGCTATGATAGATGAGTGGTTAGGTTTGGGATGACTATGCCATGTTTGTATGTCTTAGATACATGCTAGAGTTTGTGTGAGTTAGAATAACATATTAAACCTACCTTTAATGAGATTAAGATTTGAAACATAATGAGTGGAAGCTGACCCATGGGTCGGGTAGGGTTAGGTGCCTAACAACTTCCTATCCCCATACCTAAACTCCAGACACATGCTCTAGTAAAAGATCAGTCCTTCCACGAAGGACGCTATATTTATGGTTCCTAGACCTAATCTAGGTGCCGACTCCATTTCTCCACCATGGTCCACCCTAGGCCAAGGTATATTCACCCAATCCAATAAGTACGACCCGTCGTGAGCGCTTACGCCCACGATACCAACTCCACAAGGGGATTGAGAGTTTGATTCCAATGTGTTCCATTTCTTAATCTTAATAAATGTGGAAGTCAAACTTTAAGGGAATTCTTCAAGCAGTTTGCAAGATTGTCTGATGATCTTGCCAAGAAATTGTGACTATGCCTCTTGCTAAAGCTTAAGATGATGTCAAATGATTGTTCAGAAGTCCATTCGAAAGGGAGAGACCATGCGAAAAAAGCTACCCTAGTATGGCGTTTTCCATTGTCTTTCAATCACTTTCAAAACTTGGTGAGATTTTTAACTAAAGGGTGTGAGGATTCACATATCAAGAAACCCAAAGACATCCCTGGATACTTGGGGTAATAGAGGATTTCATTTAGGAAGACCCAAAGGAACCACCTAGACTACCCGAAGGTGAAATAAAGCTTTTCCTGAGGAAGGCCCAAAGGAAACACCTATTGAGGCAAGCTAAAGAAAACCAAGTTTAAGCTGGTTGATCTTGCTTGAGAGATGTTAAGTTCCTTTTACCCTTTTGGGATGCATTGACAGAAGAGCTTGCAAGCTGTATGGAACGACTCTAACTTCTAGCTAAATTCTGCTCCTAGACTTGCGGTAGTTGGCCCTTATGGATAATGTGAGGGCTACACAAGATGGATTTTTAGTGGTCTTATGGGAATGAGACCACTAAAAATCTTCCCTTTATCATATTGAAAGCACCTAAAGGCTTGGCCTTCTTCCAGTCCCTATGGACATCTTGTGGAACACTGATCTCACCAATTGCTCATTTAATGCCTCAATAGAATTGGCTACTACTCATGTTTGAGATAGGGAATCTAGGACCCTTGGTAGCTTCCATGAAGGAAATTAATGGACATTATTGGAGTAGACAACTCAGGTTGTGCTTCTCTTGCTTGATATTTGATAGGCCGAAGCAAATTCTTGAAAAGGAAATTCAAAAGAACAGATGTTAGCTAGGAATCTTGGCCTTGAAAGGATCAGAAAAAATTGGATATACCTAGGACCTCCTCCAATAGAGTGGCCTCATGCATTCGTTTAATTTTCCATTCTCATGTTCAATATAGGTGTCTCATGTTGATTGATCGAAATGCTGCACCCACAAGGTAACCTAAAGTAGGTTTATTTCAATCTTCAACTCCTTGGAGTGAGTTCTTGAATAAGCTACTCATGATTTGTGTATTTAGAAATGGTTCTACAAGTTTCTATCATGACCCCAATTGAGGTGAATTTGAAGAACATGGATGACCTATCGGTCTCGTGGAGACAGTCCTATGTGGGATTTGCACAGAAATTGATGATGCTTTCCTAACCATCGGCTTCATCCCTTTTTAACACAGGAGAAGAATCGAGAAATATTCTGCCCTAGTATGGCATTTTTCCAATTATTTGTCCATCTAAACGGCCTCCTGAAGATTCTTAATGGAGACGAGCTAAGACTTGCTTGGTCTATCTGAGCCTAGCACTGGCAATACATTCTCTCTAAAGGATGTTAGGACATATGTGAATCATGTTAGGAACATATATCAATGTAGAATTGGCTAATCCTTTGACAAAACACACTTTACTTGTAATTTGGTAGATCTAGGATGTGTTTAATACTTCAAGGAACAAGGTTTCAAGTCCAAGTGTTAAAGCCATGCAAATCTGTCCAAGAATCAAGTGAAAAAGTGTTGGATTTTAATGCTCAACAGATTGAATCTATCAAGGTTTAATAGGTTGTGTAAGCTCGATGCTCGACAGCTGCTCGATAGATAAGTTATCTATCGAGATTTACGAAAATCAAATTTTCAATTCTGATTTCACTCCAATTCGTGTATATTTTTTTAGGCTTTCTTTTCTCACAACTCTAAACATATATAATGATTATTTTAAGGGCCATCACAGATAATGCAACTTAATGCAAAAGTTTTTAACAGGCATATTGTGATCGGAAACATATGCCTTAGTTCATCTTTCTCTTGAAGAAGCTGCTGCGTTTGTATGCCGTAGGGTTTTGTAACCAAGGAGCTTCGTGATCTTCATCGTGTTAATGAACTGAATAATTTTATAGCCAACATCCTTCTCAAGTTAGTGGTTAGTCATGTACTTGGATCCGTGCATCGATTGGTCAGTCACGTACTGGGAGCAGTGCATTGAAAGGTGAGATTGTCACTACAGAACAAGTCCAATTGTGTATTGGGGTAAGGGTTCAGCTGTAGGTTGGTATAAGGCACTGGGATTCCTTTACTTTAACCACTTGTTGTGATAATAGTGGATTCTCGGGAGTGGTGACCTTAAAATAACCCGGTGGGGTTTTTGCCTTGGGGGTTTTCCCCATTTGTAAACAAATTACCGTGTCAACTTTATTTTCCGTTGCATATTAACTTATTTGGTGATTTGTTTGTGCTACCACGCGTATTGTATGTTAATCAGATTAATTAATTAACTTGGCTAATTAATTGGTTAATTCATCACAAGGGGTCAATACATTCTTGGCCTATCAAAGGAGATCTTGATCCCACAAAAGTATTTAGATTGGGCCGAGCTCCAGCATCCTCTCTATTCTTAGGGTTTCTTCAAAATCTCGTGCAACCGGTTGACAACATCAACTAGATCTTGGGAGTGAAGTCAGGGTCTCTTAAGAAGCACTATAAGTAAATATTGGCTACATATTAGCTTGATCTTGAGAGCCCACCATCGGGTCTTAATTCCCACGCTTGGAAGTAATGTAAAGGAAGTTCCATAGTTTTTTTTTTTTTTTTTTTTTTTTTTTTTTTTTTTTTTTTTTTTTCTGAAATAGTACTGAAAAGGAAATCCCTTTAAGATGAATAACCCATATCTTTTCCTAAGATCATTTCTCTTCAACTTGTGATTAACAAGACTCGACAAAGTTCTCCTTACAAGGCACGAAGCCTAACAAAAACTATCTCGGTATAAGGGCGTGCCAAACCTAATTCATCTATTCTTACCCCCTTAGGTTCGATGTGACCTCTTGGCTGAGACTTTGTGAGTTTCAATGTGTGTGCCCAAAGGGCTAATTCTAAAAGTCCATTCTTCAATGCCGAGAATAGTTGAATCCATACTAGACATGAAATCATCTTGACAAGTGGTAGGAGGGTTAGGCACCCTTAGGAGTTTATGCCATTGATAGCCATTTCAAAATAACTAACTCCAAAGACTTTGCTAACATCTATCCTGATGGTATGGATCAACTAGTTTTGATTGCAAAAGACCAATCAAGGGTCTTCTTGGCAGCACTAACCTTTTCAGTCTATCACTAGAAGTGTGACATATAGGAAGACACCTCCCTAAGCTTCTTGCTCTTCAAACTATCTTTGGTTCATCCCCTTAGGGTTATAAGATTGGCAAAAGCCATGGACCTGGGCCCTATTGATCTTCTTGTAGGCCAAAGCCTTAGACATTTCTAGGAATGTCTCGATCATCATATTTTCCAATTCCAAAGAATGCACTCGGTTGCCCCTTTCTCTTTTCATCTTTAAGTACTTCCTTTGAAAGTTTCCCCATCCTCGTCTTCCATTTTCTATCAATTGGAATGTCAAGGAGCTACCATAATTTCGAGACAATGATGGTACCAGCATTCAATAGCAATTCATGCTCACTCCTTTCTAGTTTCAAATGCCATGTGGCAGTCGGTCCGACCAAATCATTTTGAAGAGCCCATACATGAACCAAGACTTTGGTTTGCAACTAGATGACAGAAACCAGTTCCGATTTTTCAATCCCCCAAAGGACGTTGGCTTTCAACTGAAATGGTTCATTGATTTTGTTCAATATTCTACTCACTCTTCATTCTTACCATATCTCTTTTGTGCAAGCTTGGAGATGCAAGGACCTTGAACTTCCCACATTTTGCCTCACACCTTGAGAAAGAATGGGATAGCAAGGAGTCGGGATTACAATTGAGATATTTTCATGGTGGAAACAAGAAACCAAATCCCATGTTAGTTTTAAGCCCAAATGCTTTAAGCATGCTCCTACTTCATTTTGCAATTAAGGGGAAGAAGTTCCATGATTTGGACTTCTTGTCATTGAATGGGTTTCTAAAGTGATGCAAAATTTAACATAACCTCTTTGCGGCAAGCAACTAAACGTTTGCATAGATTTTGAAAAATCTTGGGATGAACCCCTTTTTCACAATGAAAATTTTAAGGTACAACACCATGTCCTTTTTGGGAAAAATTTGGCACAATTTGTATAGCAAAGGTTTTTGCAACAATCAAAGCAAATACGTAGCTCCCTTTCTGATACGATATTCATAATGATCCTTGGACTAGAGATCAATTTTGATACAAAGGCCTTTAATACAAGGAAAACAATGCTTGATCCCTTTGGAAATTTTGAAGAAAAACTTGGCCCCTTGCCTGTCTTTATGGAAAGATCTGGTTGCTTGTCACCCAATTTATCATCTGCACAATTAGGTGAAAGATATTAGAAGGTGCATGCATGCCTTCGTAGGGTCGGGGACCCTTCTGGAAGATCATACAAGCAGGCAAAGATCATACCTTCATTTGAGAATTGTTTCCTTGCAATCGAAATGCTTAAGGACATGCTCTTATCATTTATAGAAATTTGGCTTAAACCCGCTTAAGCGGGTTTTTATCATGGTGAGTTTCTGTAGTAATGCGGAATTAATGCATAAGCTTGGCAAGTGGCTAGAACTTTCATATCATGCTTGAAATTGCAGGATGGCCCTTTTTCTTTTGATTTACAAATTAAAGCAACGCTTTACAAGACTTTGGCTTCTTACAATGCTCCCAAATTATGGGCTATATACAATGGATCCAACAATGGGCCTTTTATAATATATGGAAATTCAAATTTGCAAAATGCAGAGGCTTCATTTTGGACGGGCTCGCCTTCTCGGAGAAGATCTTAGACTCTTGGCAATGTCCTCCTTAATGTGAAGTTCTGGCTACCTGCCACAAATTTTATCTATACACATTTACATGATAGAGCCATTAGTGTATGCATGCATACCCTTGTAGGGTTGAAAAGGGTTTGGGTATGATCTAATGTGTAAGCAACGTGGTTGCTTTTCCCTAGGGGTTAATCACAGATGCTGTGTAAGCAAGATGGATAGAACCTGGAGTAGAGCATAACTCTTTGACGTAAGCAAAAAGGGCAAACTTGCAAACGGAAACTGGACACTTTCCCTTGACTCATTTTGAAAGCAAACCTAAGAAGGATATCCTAGCCTAGGCTTGGATGTTCACTTGGCTTTGGCTCTTCCTAGTCCTCACGGGTTTTGACTTAGTTTGGGCCAACTATATGAGACACAGCTTAACTAGTAAGTTGGTCCTATTCTTAAAGGGACCTCGATCATCTAGCCCTTCCCTTCATGGAAGTTGTGGGATAGAGCGGATCAAGGGGGGCCATTTCAACTACTCTTGTCCAACCATGAACCCAGAAATGCCTACAAGTCGGAGCCCAATAACTATCTAAGGTATGCGCATCTAGTATTTGCCTTCAATGCTGAGTCCAGGTTCGACCCAATATGAGGGGTGATGTCATGCATTTTGAAATGAAAGGGGAAAGACTTTCCAAGCACAACAGATATATGAACAGACAAAGGTGTAGCAGAAATTAAATCTTACTACCCTAGGTTCGCACATGTGAAGGAAAGCTGTAAAGCATGCTAAGGAAAGCAGGAAAGCTTCACACATATGAAAATACCTCAAAGCTGGTTTTTGGAAAACCATTTGAAAACATTTTTGAAAAATATTTTTGAGTTTTGAAAATAGTTTACTAAGGATATAGTAAAAGCATTTTTCAAAAAAAAGCCCCGGAGGCTAATGCCAATTTCAATGTTTTTGAAAGCCAGTGTCTAACGATTAAGATTTTATCAAAAGCTCTAAAGGCTAAACTGTAACACCTTGACCCAATTTTTATAATTAAACTATGTGTTTAAGTGGTTAATTATTATTTTTAAGCCACTTACTTACAAAAAAATAATAGAAGAGTATTTAATAAGCATATTATTTTATAATACCATTGAATGAGAATTGTAAAGATTATACATAACTGAATTGCTATCGGTATTTTAAATATATACTAAGTATGTACAAAATTATATTAAGTGGTTTAAGTTATTAGATATATAATTGTTGGTGTTTAATTAAGTGTATAAAGGTAAGGATATATATATATATATGTGTGTGTGTGTGTGTGTGTGTGTGTGTGTGTGTGTGCAAAATAATATTATTTTTGTAGATAAGTGTGAATGCAAAGTGTATATATATATATATATAAGTGTGAATGCAAAGAAAAAAAAAAGTTGAAAAGGGTTGGGATATTTTCTTCCCTAGCATCCCACGTACCCCACCCCTAAAGTCAATTTGGCTTATCTTTATTTTGCTGCATCTGAAGTCCAGCAACTCACTTTCCTCTTTCTCTACTCCTTTCTCCCCTTTCTTTGTTCTTCTTTCCTCTTCCCTTCTTACACAGCAACATCTCTCTCTTCCTTTCTCACCAAAAATTTTAGTTTCTTTAAAGAAGAAATTAAACAATTAGCCTTAAGGTTTCATCTTCAAAGTGTGTGGGTAAGTAATTAAACCTCATCTGATTTTGTGTATTTGGATAGTATAATTGTTTGCTTACTTTCCCTCTTTGTTCTCTACTCTGATTTTGGAAGCTGAATTGGTGATGCTGTTTTAGTTACTTGAAATATTGATGATATTTGGTCTATTGAATGCTTATTAGGGTATTTTAATATGTATACTATAGGTATAAAAATACCCAAATTAAATTAAGACCTATTGCTATTTGTTGATGATTTTGTAAGATTATGTACTGAAGCTGTCTCTGTGACAGATTTGATGTTCACTACAAGAAAATTATGTATTAAATTTTATATAGTGAATTTGAATGCTAGGGATAATTCCTACGAAACCTAAGACACTTATGGTTGTTATGGAAGTGGTCTCACAGAATTTGGATTAATATAAAAATAATGGTTTAATTTATAAGTTGCATGAAATTCTGTCAGGACAGATTTGAGTATTCTGTCTTGTGTGATTTTTAGTAAATCATGGGTTTATGCTTTGACTCCGAAATTTTTATGGTTTATACTGGACATAATGGGGAGTAGTTATGTAAAATTTCATGACAATTGAATGTGTTTGGATAGCCCGTTTGTATTTTACAAATGGGGCATATGCTGCTGGAATAGAACAGTGAACAGTAAGGGACATGCCTGATTTTGAGGATTTAATTCTAAAGCTAGGGTGAATGTTTTGAGCTATAATTTAATATTCTTATCTTTTGGTATGTATCGATCATAAATTAATTTTTTTGTAACTTGTTTTGAGGTTTAGTACTCAAAGGAAGGGGTTCTAAACCATGCAACGGTTGTATTTATGAAGCTGTTTTGTCTGACGTGTTATATGTTACCATATGAATGTATATAGTTACATGACCGTGCTTAAAAGATTTTGTATTTATGCATGCATGATTTCCCTAACCTCAAAGCAACTTTTGAAACAAAGTTGGCTCTTCTAGAGATATGGGATTAATATAAGAATGTTGGTTTCTCTAGGATTTTGTACCGGTTGTTTGATGAATGTATTTTTGTTTGTGGGAACCTCGTTGAAGTGGGATTAGGATTTCCTTGATTCTAAGAAATAGGCTTTGAGATGAATGTATAAGTCTATGACAAGGAAATTATGGATAGTAATAAGTTTTGATTTATGGTTTAGGTGTTACCAGTATCCAAGTCTAAGCTCCTTCGACTTTAGGCTCTCGGTTCCTCTGCTTTCAGGTAAGGGATAAGTTATATGGGCATTTGGTAAGTCATGAGGTTATTTTAAAGTATATTATGCATTAAAATGTTTTTTATTAGAGATATGGCATGTAATCATTATTCTGACAAAGATATGTTCGTGAGCTTTCGAAAAACTTATGTATATAATTTAAGCATATTGATGCTATTATTGATTTCACGAACATGATGTTTAAAGAAAAGAATGGAAATGTTATTATTATGAAATGTTATGCAAAATAAGAAGTTTCAGTATGATGTAAAGTATGAAATATTTTCAGGTTATGTCCTCTGGTGATCTGAACTCGGCTAGTAGGGGTTAATTACTGGCTCTCCATGGAAAAATGTTATCTGTTTGGCCATTTAAAGTAGAGGAAATGGGATTGCCCGTAACTCTAATCTGAATAAGGCCTTCTCCCCAATGTGTACGGACGGCGGGGAGGAACAAAACCTAGAGGGGATGTGCCATCAGGCCTCCTAAAGGGGACAATATCATACACACGGGGGCACCCAAATGTGATGAGGCCTTCTCTGTACAGCTTATCAAACATGGACTAACCAATATGTTATGAACAACTATGTTATGTTATTAATCATGAGGAAATTCTTTTGTTTAAATGCATTATGAAAAGTTAAAAGCTCTCATGAAAAGAAGTTTATGATGAAAAGAAAAGCTGTTCATTAAAGATAAAAGTTTATGAAGTTCTGTTGTGCTATAAAGATAAAGTTTCTAATGAAAGTACAAGTTTATGTTTAAAAGTTATCAGATATCTGTTTTTATGAAACATTAAGTTTTATGATCATGAAAGTTATAGTATTCTATGAGAAGAAGTTTATAAGGAGAAGTTTTCTTTTTTAGACAAGATGTTTCTAGTTTAATACAAAGTTGCCGATTATCTTATTTAAGTTAAAATAATTATTTGGTAATGAAAATATATATATGGCGACTTTGTAAGAAATGAAAGAAGTTTAATCTGAAAGGTAACCTAATAAGAAAAAGGAGAATAATTATTTTCTATGAAGAGCGTATAAGCTATTATTATAAATAATATAAAATACTATGCATGAAAAGATGTTCTCCTATTCAAATATTCATAGAATGAAATGATTTGATTTACATGCATCCTTATTGAATTCTCATATATCTTACTCTTACTAAGCTGTGTAGCTCACCCCTTCCACTCTTTTAGTTAACAGGTTTTATTTTGGAGTAGAGGGAGCCTTAGTCGAGTTTTGGAAGGAGCTGGTTTAGTTTTATATGTATAGATCCTAAACTAGCATTTTGACGTTTAGCGTTATAGTTATTGTGTATTCTAGGATCAAATGAAAGTTGTGTACCTGAAAGTATTAAGAGATGTATTATGTAAAAGTATGGAAATTAAATGACTGGTGGATTATGTTCTATTTTGAGTATGGTGTAGATGCTCTGACTATCAAGTGAGAAATTATATCAAGAAGTAAAGAAACAAGTATGAAAAGAAAAAGAGAAGCTTTTGGAAAAGTTTTGTATAAGTTAAGTTGGTTCTTGTTAATATCAGGTTTAAACTTGATATTAGCATGCCGGTCATGGTCACAAATCCGGGTATCGGGTTTGGGGCGTGACATAAACTCTCTAAGTATCCCCAGTCATTCAACCACCCATCGCAGTGATGCTCTCGTGCGCTTTGAACAATTGCAAGCTTTGGAGCTTGGGTTTTGTGGATAAGGGTTTTACCTCTGGTGTGTGACCAATCACAATTAAAAAAAAAAAAAAAAAAAAAAAAAAAAAACTAAATCTCAGAAAATACGGCATAGAATCTAAAATTTTTTGAAGTAAATATAATTTTTATATGCATGCATCACATATGACAAGAAAAAATGTCATTCTTATCGGTAGTTAGACACACACACACACACATAAAAAGGGAAAACAGTGTAATACTGCAGTAATTAGATTCATGAAGGGAAAAGAAATCTAGTTCAAAAGTATGTACAAATTTTGGAAACAAACTTGATTGTAGTTTAAGAATAAAATTTTGCTTAATATATTTTTTATTGGAAGTGAATTTTAACAAATCCACTGTTGGATTATATTTTGTTTTTATATTCTTCATTCTTGCGAAATTCTAGAAGATTAAATTTCAATAACTATTTCATCAATCAAATGTTTAAATTTTAAGTTTTTGTAGTTTTAAATTATGTATAAAAAATAATTTTATGGATTGAATGATAAATAAATCCGATTAGCACAAAACATGACGTGTGTTAAGAATATAAAGAAAATTCAATCCAACAATTAGAATTTAAAAAAAAATATATATATGTAGTCATGTTAAAATTTTTAGTGGATGTTGTAACCTTAGGTAATAAAGTTTGTAGCCAAACTCTGTCACAAAAACATTTGCCAAATAAGTAAGATTTTTAAGATTAGCTTAGCAGGATCAACCTTCACTTTTTTTTAATATTTTTTTTTCCTAAGTCATTTATTTAATATAGGAGAATAATTTAGTTGCTGAAATCATAAAAATGACAAGTTTGGATGCTTACAAGATGCAAAGACTAAAAACAACAATATTTTCTTTATTGTCTCAATCTTTACTAACAAAAAAGAAGGATGTTGAAATATTAGACTATTTGTGCATACTATTTTCTATTACTCTATTCAATATCTATTAAGAAAATAGAATTTGATTAAGCACACTTGTATTAAAGATAAGTTTTTCGAAGAAGAGGAGAAAATTGATAATATAGACACCTAGGGTTGTGACTCTAAGTGATTGGATTCAATATATTAGAATTATGATTAAATACATAATTTTTCTCAAAAAAAAATTAAATAAATGATTAGATTCATTATTTCCTATCAACATAAGCTGTTCGGATAATTAGTAATTTTTCATAAAACCAGAGCAAGAAGTCTTGAATTTTATATTTTTTTCCACTCAACCTTCTATTTGAAATGTTACAAATTCCAAGTGGTTTAATTCATTACTTGAACTTTTTGGAAAATCAATAATTTATTACAATCTATTTGTGTCTGGCTTTTGGTATAATTAATAATTTATTACAATCCATTTGTGTTCGAGTCAGGTAAATGTGTAATAGTGACTAATGAAGGATGGATTTCAAAATAAATAACAAATATTAACTTATATTACTACATTTATTTTTACCATCAACATCCTTATATGTTAGCACTCACACTACATTCTATCAATAGTCAACCTTTAATTAAAAAAAAAAAAAATTACTTCGCCATCACTTTATATTACCGATTATTTTAGAAATAATTTAACAATTCACAATAATCTAATAAGTTCACAACAAATAATATGAATGTTTCACGTATAATCTCGATGCATTTATATAATTTTATTTTAATAAAATATAGACATTATTGGTACATGATTGGGATTTGTAATACCAAAATATTATATTAGAATCTAATTAATTTTATTTATCCCCTTACTAATAACATGTGGATCTCTCTCCAAGATTTTTACTTATCTTGTGTTGGACTGCGGACATCTACTAAAGCAACGGTAGTAGAATATTCCCAATATCCTTCTTTTACGTAACATAACTACTTGTTTAACTATTTGTTGTTGTTGTTGTTGTTGTTGTTGTTTTTTTTTAATATTTTTTTTACCTAATTGTATTTTATTTTGTTTTTTAAATTATATCATCTAGTATATTTAGTTATGTACATTTTATTGGTGACACATGCATTCAATAATTTAAATTTGTATAGACTACAAAGAGATAATACATATATTCTAATTGTCCTTTCCTTTTTTCCTTTTTTGAAAAATTGCAGGACAAGACTGTGACACAAGAGGGAAACTTATTTTTTATTTCTTTTTAGGTTCAATTGTGAACACTTATCTAGTTTTCTTTTTCATTTCTTCCAAAAAAAAAATTGGTTATCTTTTATTTAATCTTCTTTTGTTAAATATTTTGGATCTTATTCTTGGTGTGTATTCTAATTTCTAAACATCATTTATTAGTTATTAATTCGTTTTATTATCTATTATTGTTAGGTTCTAAAACTTTAGGAACTAAATGTATTAGAACTTCATTTTGTGTATGTTGGCAAACCATGATAAAAACAATGAGTCTAGGTTTAAGCTTGATCAAAGTTTGTTTAAGTGTAAGTTTGAATCGAGTTTTTTGCATGAATTTATTGTGTAAAACTGCAAGGCTCGATCGATCAAAAGTAAGGCTGAATCGATCAAAACATGCAGTTCCAGAATTCTGCAGAAAAGTTTCAAATGTAGCCCAAGCCCATATGACGTGTAGGGTTAAGTGTTTCACTAATAGTATAAAAGGAAAAACCCTAACTACGTTTTAAAAGTCTCTGAGTAGTTGTGTGTTTGCTCTTGTGCGAGATTTAAGAGGTGTTTACCTTAGAACACACGGAAAGCTCTACCAATATCAAGATTTGCAATCAAGATTTGGTGGTGATTTAGTTGCTGCATAAAGAACCTTTAAAGAACAACTAAACCTTTGAAAGGTGTCTCAAAGTCACAAGTAGGAGAACTTATGCTGTAGCAGATTCAAGAAAAAAGTAGTCCATGGATTCAAAGCTAGAACGTGGTCATGGTAATAAATTTTCTACTCAAGGTAGCATTAGGATGTTACTGGTCTAAGTCCTTTTGTAAAACTTCAATTCTTTCACTATGGATTTGTTTTTACCTTGAGGATAGTTAGGTCAAATCCTCCCCAGGTTTTTTACCTGTTTGGTTTTCCTGGGTCATCAGTTCTTTGTGTTCTTTATATTTTCCGCTTTATGTTTATTTGTGTTTAACCTAATCTTGAATAACAATCTTGTTAATCAATTTAGTTAAATATTAGGTTAAACGTATTGAGACAAGGGGTCTAAAAACCTAACAATTATGACTCTTAAATTGAAATATGTTTGACATTATATCAAAAATAGACGCCTTACAATATTTTAAAATATATATAATAATTGATTAATGTTTGTATTCCCGTTGTGTCATTAGTCATATCCTAATTTTTCAAAAATTGTTGTGTTGTCATGTTGTATCTGTACCTGTACTTATGTTCATGTCCATGCTAGATCACTACGAGTTTTGATGAAATATTAATTTTATATTAGGTTTCAAATCCTTTCATGATCATATCAATATAAACAAGCTTGAAAAAACTAGAAAATTTTTAAAGATTTAAATTTTCAGAATTTAATGAAAGAACATGGGAATTCAAACCTAACTATTGTAGGATACATACTATGTTACATCTAACACGTTTCAAAATGAAATTATGGTTGACAAATGGTCGGTATTGAGAAGTTGAGATCAATACTAGGCCGTTTCCGTTTTATGGCCTTTGACATTACCATGTAGTGAGGAAGATATAGTTGATTCCATTATTGTGAAATTCTTTTGAATAACTCAAAGGTCACCAGAGAGAGCAGCCCCAACTTTAAAGGAACTCAAGTTCTAGGGGAAGCTGGTTGTGAATGGGTCAGTTGTGTTGCAAGGTGAGGCTTGTGAGCCAAGCTTTGTAAATTAGTTCTGTTGACGCCTCGCGACTATTGTCGACCACCAATTGTGGCGACGTTCGCGTGTTTATACGTGTGCACAAACTGTGTGGAGGAGGTGTGTCATACCTCGGGTGTGTGATTGGAATATGAGTCGATTTTAAGGATAATACCAAGGGTAAGTGAAGTTGCCACCAATCATTAGGTTTTTTCTAAGGTGTGATTGGTCACCAGACTCTATTTGATTTTATTACCAATGATAGGTTAAGAAAAATGTCATTTTTCCTAATCTAATATGTATGGATAAAAAATCTTGATTCTTGAGTTCAGAAGTCTAGTTACATGTGGGGAAGGTGTTAGGCACCCTACAATGCATGTCCATAGACAACCCTTTGTTTTGGTAAAGTCATAATTTTTAGAAATTGGCAATTGAAAACAAACTATTAGCATTAGCTTTTGGGGCTTTAAATGTGTTGGGTTTTGAGGTTTGATTTCAGAGCGGGTGTGGTTCTGATTGATGCTTTCCAGTGTGTTTGAAGTCATTGCCAAATTTCCATGATGAAAATTCGGCAGCATTTTGGCCTACTTTCGTGGCGGAAATCCGACAGCACTTTACCTTAGATGCGTCATAGCATGCCAAATGCTATTCTCACCATGCTTTCAACGTGAGAATATATCTATGGGGATACACGTCGAAAATCTAGCAAAGTTTCGCGTTTGATGTGCTATGATGCACTGGTAGGGTTTTGTGTCTGTGTATATAACGCGAATCAACATGCTCACACACATAGGGAAATCGATGTCACATGGTGACATAGATCAATCCAATCACATTGCGATGATCGTGCACACAGTATAGCATTAATATGCACCTACGGCAATTGCCTTGAGTACATACCCATACTACAAGGTCAAGAGCTCTCACGACTAGAGAGTGCTCACATAGCCATGAGAGTCCATCATACAAAGTGCACAATCACCCATATACAAGCAGATATAGATATACATACATCATGCACAATGCTATCACACAGAGCAAGAAAGTAAGTCAAACATTACCAACATTCCAAGGGTATGGCCCAACAAGGTACAAGAAATGTAAAACAGACATTGCCATACCCATGGAATTGGCCCAAGCAAGGTGCAGGAATGTAAAAGGGGGTACATGGATGGGGACCCTAATATATGCTCTAGAGAAGAGGCTTAAAGAGAGGGAAAGAGAAAACCGGTTTGGAGAGGCTAGGCCCCCTAATCTACTGATCATTGCCCTTTGTGAGCTTGCATCCTTTTGCTTTCATCCTTGTCCTTTTTGCTTGTGCCTAGGAAGTCGCACCCTTGCTCCAAGTATCCTTGCTCCATGTGTGTACATGCAAAGACCAAAGAAACAAGCCAACAGACAAGCAAAGAAACAAACAAAGGAGAAGCATGCTAAAGACAAACTGAGAAAAGATGCCAAATGTGAGCAAACAAACATGTGAAGTACATGAAGAGGCAAACAAACATGTTATCAAACAAAAGGGGGGTGTACTAGGAGGAAAAATGTAGGTTTGGGTCAAGTGTCCATAGTTCCATTGGATTATAGTATGGATGACACACAGACTTATGCATGAACATGTAGGCAAGTGTGCAAAGAAGCAAAAAAAGCCAAACGGGTGGAGCAGAGCAAGCAATGCAAGCATATCAACATCGCATGGATAAGAGAAGGGTGTATAGCAAGCACACCGACACCACAGAGTTATATCTTACAAGTGGTTACATCCTAACAAACCCTAGGAAGGACAGGTGTAACCACAAAAGCACAAACCCACAGAGGGCACAAAACATGGCAAAGCCTAGATCTAGAAAGGCTAACATATAGATAAAGTATAGAAGCAAGTAAGCAAACATTGACATGCAAAGGAAATGACCCAAACCCTTTAATATAGGCCTAGGTGTGAGGATGTAGGACTAGACCATAGGATTTAGACCTACACCCCACCAGAAGGGCCAAAAAGCAAGAAAGAGAGATATTAAAGGTGGGGAAAAAGGGCTAAAGTAGCACATGGCATAGCAACCAATATAGATCTGAGCATACAAGCTTGGCATGGAGCACATAAACACATCGATTTAAGCATAAAGACATAGATCTAAGCATTAGCATGTAGATCTAAGCAAAAACAGGGCAAAGAAAACATAGGCATGTAGATCTAAGCATACACATGGCAAGGAGCCTAAAAGCATGTGGATCTAGGCACAAACATTAAAAGTAGACATATCCTAGCCCAAGAAAGCTAGAACAACAATATCAAAGTGATAAATCATGGCATAAGCAAGGAAACATGCTATAAAAAGTATAAAGACATGCTAGGAAGCAAGAAAATGCTAGGAAAAGCAATAAAAGCATTTTCTTAAGTAAAAAGAAGTTAGGAAAAGCTATAAAGAGAAAGGGGTGTGGATTGTAGCTAAAAAGCTACATCCATACCCCTAAACCTCAAATCCAAGGTATGGAACCAAGGAGAGGAAGATTAGATGCAAGAACATTACCTTGAAATTAGAGAGAAATTAGAATTTTGAAGGTGTTTGAAGGTGTTTTGATGTGTTTGGGTGTGTTTAAGAGAGAAATTAGAGAGAGAAGAGAGAGAGAATTTGCCCAAAAACTACCTAGAATTTTTCTTTTTTTTTTTGGGTGCAAAATGAGGGGTCAGGGGTCATTTATACTGGAAAAATGACTCTTTAGCTTCCGGCACACCTTGTAGGGCAGCCAGCCACCTTGCTGATATTAGCAATTCTAGTCTTTTCCAGGTTCAACTTTTGATGCATATGTGAAGGCCTTCCTGGATTCGGATTAAGTTGATCTTGGTGTCCTTGGAAAGTTCTGGATGTCTAGTTTTCAGAACACTAACGATATTGAAAATCCAACGGTCTGATCAAAATTTATGGCCTTGAGAAGCGTATTGATGCACTTTTCACGGTTTTTAGGATATCTCAACTGTTTTAATTCCGATTTTGACCCATGAATAGTCATCAAAAAGGAAATTTGATAATCTTCATAATGGTACTATTCCTAAACTGTTTTAATAGTCAGATCAAAATTAGGGTTTCTGGTGCCCTCAGGAGTCAACCTTAAGTCAAAATTGGTTAAAGTTAACGAAAATCTCCAAGTAGCTCAGGTTTGATGTAGAGACATTAAAAATGTTTTTTTGGGATGATTTTGACCCAACTTTAACTTTCGGTAAACCCAACGGGTTGCGCCACGTCAATCTAGATGTTTTCACGGGCCTATGGAGAAAAGATAATATTTTTGGAATTTTTTGGGTCTGACACGCAAATCGAGAGCAAACAAAATATAGTGTCTACAAGCTCGATAATCTTAGTTGTTCTCTATAGGTTAGGATAAGTCTTGTTTCCTAGGTAGATCAAGTCCCTTACTTCTTTCTTTCCTTTAGCTATCCTTTGTTTCTTTTTTATTGATTTCTCCCTCCTAGCTCTTCTCTTTGTCCTCCTCGACCCACTCGAGGTAAAGCAGGGGTGAGTTTTGTTAGAGATATATTAGACATATTAGCCCAATGTAATTGGCCCAAACCCACTTCTACTTGTACAAGTAGTTTAGGGTTTAATCGCCTATATATCCTCATGTTATGGTTCATTGTAACACAGACTTTGTACTACACTTTTATATAATAAAGATGTAACCCTTAAGGATTTCCTCCTTAAACATTGGCTAATAAAGCAGAACCACGTAACTCTCTTGTTCTCGGTATTCCTATTCTATATTTCCCCTTCCACATCCACTTTAGCATATACAACATGGTATAACATATCAAGTTGCAAATATATATTTAACAAGTTCTACCTCCTTTGGTAGTAAGGATGGAAGTTCTAATTCACAATCTTTAATAATTGGAACTATTCCTATTTTTTTTTTATTTTTTTTTCCATTGTTAATGCACTTACAATTTTATTTTAACAATAATGAATAAAAAGGTATTGTGATATAGATTTTGAAAGGTTATAAATTCAAAATTTCATAGAAGAATTTATCTACCAAATGTTTTTAACTTAAACCTAACTTAAGAGTTTTTACTTTTAAAGTACCAATGTAGAAGGGGATGTCACTCAAATGGTAGAGCAATAAAAGGGTGTTTGATGGCACAAGGATTGATACCTTGCATCTCCATTAATTTTGCCTTTTATTTTTTATCTTAAAATTTTTTTTGGCTAATCTATTTTAATTGGATAGTTGCTAAACATTTTTAAGTTATTTACTTTTTCTTTTGTCTTTTGGTTGTTGAAATTGGATATTAATTAAATACTAAAGGGGATATAGCACAAATAGTAGAGTAGCGAACGCGCTACCTAAAGATACGACACCTTGCATCTCCATTAATTTTTCCCTTTAGTTTTTCTTTTATTTTTATTTTTTAAAATTCGCTAATCTTTATTAATTGGATATTTGCTAAATATTTTTTAGTTATCTACTTTTATTTTCTTTTTTGGTAGCCCAAATTGGATATTTATTAATTGGATATTTACAAAACATTAAAGAGGATGTAGCTCAAATTTGGAGCAGTGAACATGCTATTTGAAGGTACGAGGTTCAATAAATTGCTTCTCAATTCAATTTTTCCTTTCATTTTCTTTTCTTCTGATTTAATTTTTAAAAAATAATTGGCTTATCTTTATTAATTGGACATTTGCTAAATTTTTTTATTATATTTATCTAGTTTTTTTTTTTAATAGCCAAAATTGACTATTACGGGTAAAATTTAACGAGTTTTCTTTATACAATTATAATTTTATTTTGAGTGTATGAATGAAATTCATACCTCATATGTCGTTTATTTTGTACTTTTTTTTGGCTTATTTTTATTAATCTGATATTTTCTAAATATTTTTCTGTTATCTACTTCTCTTCTCTTTTCTTTTTTGATAGCCCCTAATAGACTAATAAAAATTAATGAAAACTATGCAATTATAATTTCATTTTGAGTGTAACAAAATAAAGGTAATTAATTCTTGCAAACAAACTGTTTTACACAATTCTAAAATAATTAATAATCAATTTATTTTGGGTCTAAGCCAATAGCTTTAAGAGGGAAAATTTTATTTAAATATTACTTAAATACTATTTATTTAACTTTTGATATCATCTTTTATTTAAAATCTAGCTACTACTTGTGGATTTACAAAATTACTACTTATCGTTTTTTTATTCAAATTTCACTTATAGTTTTTTTTCAATTGATAATTAGGCTAATCTACTTAATCTTTCTTTTAACATTTTCAACTTAAAATAGGATCTTATCAATTTTAATTTTAAAAAATTATTTTCACAAATGCAATTGTAACATGTACAGCTAGTAATAATTTGTTTATATAAAAATTCTCCTCATTCCTATTTAATTTTATATATATATATATATATATCAGAAGTTTAGAATTTTGTTTTTATTGTTTTTCTTATGTGGCTTTTTAAAATTAAAATGTTGTCGCGGCATTTTAAATGCAAAATAAAATTTTTAATTATTATTTAATTAGTCACGTCAACATCTAACATGGCAATGATGCACTTCATCTGCCACATAAGTAATTTTCTTTATTGAGAAGGTGGTAGGGACTAAAATGGTAACAATTTTCGATTTTTAAGAACCAATGTAGTTGCTCCCAAAAAGTATGGACCAAAAGTGTATTTTAGGCTTGACTTAGTTATGGCCCTATCATTGTACCAAGTTATAGAGTGTAGACAAATAACCTATATTTTTCTTGTCACTATTATCTAATTCATGTTTTCTATTTTATTAGATAAGAACTCCTCTTTTTTCTTTTTCTTTTCTTTTTTTGGTTTAGATAGTGATTCTCTCTTAAAGAAAAGAAAACCAAAAAAAAAAAAAAAGTAGTTGTGAATTGTAATCTGAGCAAAGTTAATCCATTTTTCTGCACCTCCATTTGAAAATCAAAGAATTGATTTTATTCAAATTGAACTAACAAACTCAATTATATTATTCTCAATTAAGATCACTCTCAAGGCATTTTTTATGAACCATTTAAATCTTATGTCTAAGGGATCAGATCCAAGTTTTATCAATCTATATTATCGTTTTAAACAAAAACTAACTTTTTAATTAGATAGTTAATATCTTGGACATATTTGTTTTAGATTCTTCCAAGTGAAATGTTGTTTCAATTGTCCTCAATAAGTACGAGGAAAAGTTATTCTGGTCATGAAAATGAAATTAAAAACTAGAGAGAGAGAAAAAAAAAAAAAAGTGATGGTTCAGTTGGGTTCAACCCAGTGGGCCATGTTGGATCCAATTGGCACTGGCCCGTTATCCTTCCACTGCAAAGAGTGGGAGGCTGTCGCTGCTCTGTGAGAAACCAGCCTCACGCATTTCCCTCATCTTTAGGAACCAATTGAACCCAGAGCCTTAGCTCAAGTCCGTTGGCTCATCATCTCTTTGCTTGGAACGGGCGGGCCAGATTGAAAGCCTCACTGAAATTCGACCAACTAGTTTGGACCAATGTCCCATCACATTTATGCCCCCACTTGGGTTACAAGCTCACATTACTGAGCTTGGCAATATGCAGGCCTTGTTTGGAATCTTATAAACATTTAAGAGATCATTCATTTTGTCAATGTGGGATTGGTATCTATTAATTGTTTAGCATATTTTAGCAGCAGCTGAGGGAATTTTCATCTTATGTTATTGAAAAAGAGTATTTATTTGTTTGTTAAACTTTAATGCATTCAAAGGTTAAGGAACAGGAATAGTTTTTGATAAATGTTGACTAAACAGACCAACATTGTCTAAAATTTAACAAAAACATAACATCAGATGGAAGGTAATTAAAAATAAGGAAACAATACATTCATCAAAGCTCCCCTCCTAGGTATAGCATCTGCACAATGATTTGCTTCCCGATAGCAGTGCTTAATTCTGACTTTGAGGAAATTGCCTTAGATGCATCCTTAATTCATCAATTAGTGTAGTAAACCCAACATTGGTTATAGTAGGACTGTTCATGAAGGAGACTACAACATTTACATCAAGTTCTATATTTGAAATTTGAATATTCATCAGAGCACATAGAAATTTCCCATTTCTAAAAGCCCCACAACAAGACTCCGCTTCCGTAAAAAAAATTGGCTTTAGATCCTCATGTTGATAGATTTTATTTTTCTCTTTGCAACCATAGTATCCAGATTCCAAATAGAAAAAAAAGGTAAAGTCGGTTTAAGACAAATAGAGACTTTATTTAGGGTATCACTATTGAGAAGAGAAAGCTGTACCTTATAAGTTGGAAAATGGTCACTTGTCCTAAAGTTGATGGGGTTTTATGGAACTATGATATCTTACCGTGACACATTCATTAGGCCATGAAAATCTTTAAATATCTCACTCCATAGGATAGCCACTTATCTAAAAGCTCAGAACTTCAATAAAATTGACATCATTCCTTGAAAAAAAAAAAAGATGCATAACCTTTTGATCATTATTAATTCCATTGCTACACAAAGGAAATTCTGTAAGCTGGAAACTTGTCTATAGAAAAATGGTTACTCTGCTAGCAAGACTTCTAACCAAGGCCACTAACCACGTGGCATACCAAGACCACTACTTACGTGGCATACAAAGACCACTCAAACAACAAACGTCCTCATAAGGGTACAAAACATAGAAACAGTCACCATGGTAAAAATCCTGCGAGGATACAAACCATATGACAATAAAAAATGGTACAAATTCTCTAAGGGGAATGTAAATCATATGGCGATCATAACAATTCTCCAAGGAGAATATAATTCATACAAATGTCCAAATGATGCAAATTCTCTAAAGAAGAATACAAATCATATGACGATCATATATAGAGAATGCCAAGTAGATAAAAGTGATATAAATTCCCTTAAGGGGAATGCAAGTCATACGACGAAGCAATAGCTCAGCACAGAAACGACGAACCCCACATGTGCATATGCAAAATAGAAGCAGATTGTTCAAAATAAAGCCCCAAAACAAACAGGACATCCAAAAAAAATATACACATCAACAGGGGGAGCACGCATCAATCAGAGGGAACTCTATCTCCAACAACAACATTTTTCTCGTCGACCCCAGGGATGTCATCAGTTGTAACCTTAGCAGCTCCGTCAACAGCTTCAGCAACAGCCACAACCGCAGCACCAGCAGCTGCTGCCTCATCAGCAATGATCTCCTTATCAATTGCCTCAAAGTCCAAGCCATCTAAATTAACCCCAGGGTTGTGCTCTGCCAAGTATCGCCTCAGAAGCTCAAATCCTTTAAAGTAATTAAGAAAAAGGATGTTGGAATATTCCTCGATGGCCTGAAAAGCACTGTAGACATTTTATAGACAACAGATGATTTGCAGATGCACAAAGAGTAATAAACCTTTCCATAATTACATTTATTCCCTGTTCGATGTGCATATCTTATATGTCTTCGGTAGCTTAGCAGGCCATGTACAAGCTTATACTTAGACTACTAGCATTATATCAGCATGTGAGGTTACATAATTAAGCCTGCATTGAAGCATGGCCAAAGAATCCTCTGCATTATAGTAATTAAAGTTCAATTAAACAACCATTGCAATTGGAAACAAAAACTTCTGTCGATTACTTGCTAGATCGCTATGGAGTATAACTTAGGTTAATTTGATGCTTAGGGGAATAAATTGCAATCCTAAACTCAACAGATCTCTTTTGTACAATTTTTTAAAATATCACTTTTTGTGCAAAATGTCTTTTAAATATAATTTTGTCATTCTTCATATACTCACCTCCATCTTCTATTGGAAATGATTCCCGTCTATACCAAAAACTAATTGGTATCTTAATCCATTGAATAAGAACTATTATCAGGAGCGGACGTCATAAGTTGAAACACTATTAAAAAAAGTGTCATTAATCTAAACAAAACAAAAAAATTGTTGTTTTTTTTTTAAAAATAGCAATCCAGCTGGGTTCAACCTAGAGTGCCATGTTGGACTGTTATAAGCTTTAGCACAAGCCCATTGGGTCCTTTCTTTGCCTGCAATGGGCAGGCCGATAATAAAGAAAACATTGAATATGGACTCTCCGGATCTGGGCCACGAGTAAATATTCCACATTAAGAAACCTGAGGATACGCAAGCTTTGTTTGGTATTTATAAACTTATAATCCTAATTATTGTTGTACAAACTGTGTTGCACCGTATGCACTCGAGCTCAAAACACAATTCCAGCTATGTGTCTCATACAAACAAATATAAGCAAATATGAGCCAATGAGTGCTAGTGTTGGCCGCTGAGTTGAGGGCTAAAATTAGTATGTGTGGGATTCAGTATGTCTACAACTCTACATCTTAAAATGTCCATGCACTTTCTTTGGAAATTCTGATTAACAAAAGGGCTTTTCTTGATTTAGTCATTATTTTTGTGTCTAAGAATCTT
The DNA here is from genome assembly GCF_932294415.1 of Quercus robur. Taxonomy (NCBI): domain Eukaryota; kingdom Viridiplantae; phylum Streptophyta; class Magnoliopsida; order Fagales; family Fagaceae; genus Quercus; species Quercus robur. The sequence goes on from NC_065537.1 coordinate 5,167,980, forward strand.
GTTCTCTATTTTAAGACTAGTCCTTTTTCCACCCCACAAGTATAACTTCTAAGCTTTGTACTTTCAAAAACTCAACATGGGCAAAAATCATCCTTGATTTGCTAGACTTGCACTTCCAACATGTTTAGTTTAACAATAAGCTTGATACTAACCAGATTTTTCTAAGCAGGGACAGACTTAAGGGGGGCCAAAGGCGGCCCCAGCCCCCTGGTCATAGTAATATTTTTGTTAGTTCATATGTTTTTTTCATTTTTGTTATTGGGTCCCCCTCTTCCAAAACCTTAGGACCCCTTCCCTTCCAATCAACCTAGCCACCCCAGCCTAACTAGTAACTGCCCAACCCATAAACTTAACAAAAACAAAGCTTAAAAAAAATTTAAAAACCTATTAGCGTAATAGTTACAAACCAATCTCCAAAAAAAAAAAAAAAAAAAAAAAAAAAAAAAAAAAGAAGAAGAAGAAGAAGAAAGAAGTCAAGTTCTCTTTTCATAGGTGATTGCACTATAATGTATTAAGAAACAATAGTATTTTGTGTCTCTTATCTTTGTTGGTAAATGGTTGCTTCTTATTGTATTATGAGACAACGATTTTATGTATTTATCTTAGTTGATAGTTTGTTAATAATATATGGACGCTTATTCGGAGTTATTTTTATATTTTATTTATTTATTGCTTATACTCTGGCCCCTTAACTTGAAATCTTGGGTCCATCCCTGTTTCTAAGTGATAAATAATATAGCCGTATTCGTTTGAACACTTTGGCTCAAATATAAAATGAGTGTAGGTTACTTAGCAATGTATGCATTTAAGCATGGCAGAAGAATCCTCTGCATTATCGTAATCAAAGTTCAATTAAAAAACCATTGCAATTGGAAACAAAACTTCTGTCGATTACTTGCAGAATACTATGGAGTATAATTTAGATTAATTTGAAACTTAAGGGAATAAATGGCAGTCCTGCAATCAACAGATCTCTTATGTACAATTTTTTAAAATATTACCTTTTGTACAAAATTTCCTTTAAATATACTTTTGCCAGACCTAATATATTCTTCTTCACCTTCAATTGGGAATGATCCTATTCATTTTATTTTTTTATGAATAATAATATATCAAAGAGAAACAAGAAAGGGCTAAAGCTATCTCCAACTTTAGGGACAAGCAACCAAGATGGAGGAGAGGAGATGGAGATAGGCCCATCCCAATTACAAAAGGCCACCTAATGAGGCACATTGTGAGGAAAAAAAATTACAGCCCTAGTGAAAAGATAAAGAGGTAAGAGCTGCTTTCACTTCAAAGAAGAATGGAACATGGAAGCAAGGGGGAGAAGCATATAGGTTCAAAAGGGCTTCAATAGTAATGATCCTATTAATTTTTCATCATCATCTTAGGATATTTCTTTTTCTTTCTTGGAAAATCTCAATTGTTTGATGCATTGGGCCTGAAATGGTACGTAGATATCATTCATGGGTACACTTGCCTTTTCTGTGTGTTTGTCCATTGCAACAATACATAGTTGTAATCATGAAATGCTTTTGTCAAAAGATTATAATATAGTAGAGGTAGGCCTACCCCCACCGTATGACAGGTTATCTTTTCAATATTTTATTTTATTCATTAGCCAGGTAAATTTTTTTACTTGTCTGATAAGAGATCCTTGGATTTGTGATCCCAATTTACCTAAAATTTAATGTTATCTCTGCCCAGTAGAGAAAGGTTTGTAATTACAGATCATGCCTTCATCATCATAATTCTTTTTTATAGTTTGATAGTTACAATGAGAGAAGAGGATTTGAACCTTAAACATCTCAATTGAAAACACTACAAGATTTGAACTATCCGACTCTTGACTTGATCATCACATTTTGTTAGTGTACAAATTTAGTTATTGATATAATGCTTTTGCTTTAAGTTGTTCTCATTTGGGACAAATTGGTGCTTCAATCAATGTTTTGAAACCGGACCGGACCGTACGGTCCGACCGGAAAAACTGCGAACCTCTCAATTTTGCGGATTTTTTAGCTTCAAGAACCATTCTATGTGAAAAAGCAGGGACCCGTGCAAACCGTGGTCAGACCATATGGTTCTCAGAACCATGATTGGTTTTTGAGGTTCAGACGGTTTCTTTTGTTTCAGCTTTTCTGGTGAATTTTGGCCAATACACCGGTATGAAGTTATGATCAGATATAGAAGAAATGAAAAAGAAATGAAAGAACACAAAGAAGAACAAAGATCGGAAGGAGATCTGATAATTTCAAATCTTGAACAAAGGGATTTGTAAGGAAAAAAAAAAAGAACCAGAGAAGAAGAAGACAAGTTCCTCAAAAAAAAAAAAAAAAGAGAAGAACACTGATCACGCCTTCGTCTTCTGCAGTTCTACTGCTGCTTCTTCTTCTTTCTTTCTTCTTTTTTTTTTCTTCTTCTCTTTCTTTTTTCCAGTGAAGGAGATCACTCTGTAATTTCCTCTTTTCCGTCTTCTGCTGCTGCTGCTTCAATGTGTTCTCTTTCTTTCTTTTCTTACTCCTTTTGAATTCCCAAGTCCCTCACGTGACTAACATTGGAATGATGAAAGGTTTTAATTTTTTAATAAAAGCAAAAAAATTTCAGCCATTAGATTTAGATCTTTTCTTCAGCTACCCAACATGACGTGACAATGCATTGGTAGGTGCATTAAATATTGTAAGTATTTTTAAGAAGAGCAATGCTCTATACACAAATTGTTTTACAACATTTTTACAAAATGTTTCTCTAAAAAAAACATTTTTACAAAATGTTGATGTGGCCGGCATCTTATTGGTTTTCATCCAGGCCCACCATTAATATCACATTTTATTTACCAATAATCACTCACCGCATCAGTAATTTGTAAAAAAATTTGTAAAATAATTTGTATCTCTAGCATTATTCTCTTAAAGAGTAATGTAGTATCACAATATTTTACACAATTTTTTGCTATAATTTGACACATGGCAAAGTGTGAGTAATGAAAAAAAAAAATTATGGGTCTACATCTCTACCACTCACATCTCGTCACGTGGTAAATTGTGACAAAATTTGTATAAAATGTTATGGTACTATTATTGTTCTAATTTTAATTAATATTTACAATTAAATATATAATAATTTTTAAATAATTATTTCAATTTAAAATTATTAAATATTTTATTTTATTTTATTTGAGTGTCCTTATTACAAGTTTAACTAATCAATATATAAATAAATAAATAGATATTATATTTAAATTTGCTTAGGATTTGATATTTCTTATTTGTCTTGTAAAAGTTATGATATGAAAATATATATTTGAAATATAGATATTTATATTTAATTGGATTATTTTAGTTAAATTTTCTATTTATACTAATCTAATATATTTATTTATATTAAATTAATTATGACGTCATCACGGTTCGACCTCGGTTCGACCTCAAAAACCTTGAACCTCTCTCCGGGTCTGAAAACCTTGCCTTCAATGTGTATTCATTGTTGCTCGTGTGACTTGAGCCCATTCTTGAGAATTATTCATTATTGCTCATGTGATTGCTCTCCCATGTTTAAGCAAAAATTTCAAGGATGATTGACTATTTTCTGGCCTTGAAATGCAAAAGTAAATCCTTGGGTTAAAAAAAGGAAATTATTTTTCATGTCTGTTGCAGAGATAATACCTTGTGAGAAGTCAATTCATGAGTAGTTAATATAATAGGTTAGGACACCACGTAATCCAAAACTTTAAACCAATGAGATTTGGTCCAATTACATTATATTAACCATTGATTCTTGTCATTATTTCCTAGGAAAAAAAAGTCTTGTCATTATTATTTCATGTGAATCATCACTTACAAGTGTAAATCTAATAGTACTGTTGTGCATGATAGGATACAATGGAGTATGATTTTGGTTTTTGGCACAAATGCACACTTTGACCCTTAAGGGCTTAGCCAAAACCGGATATTGGTCCCTCAATAAACGAACATCGCCAACAGCTGTTACCGAAATTGTTTCAACCATTTTGGTAAATAGAGATACTATGGGGAAAGCTCTAAGGTGATGGTAATTAAGACAATTACTGAAGACAAGTGAATGGCCCTCAACAAGCATGGGGCCTCGTCTCCTTTAGGAGAGTGTGATCTGCCAGCATGAGTAAACTTTGGCTGGGAACCAACCTCATTCCCCTGGTTTGACCATGGTATACCTATTAAAAATATATTCAATATCTATTACCCAATTTTGCAAGAGATCCAAGTAATGTAAGAGGGAAAATGCATATACCTAATATATTATCTATCAACATAAATCAATACTTATCTCATATATGCAACATATTTTTATTTATGATAATTACACAGATTTGTATAAATCATAAGGCTTAAGAGTTAAATGTTGTTTCTAGTGCAAAATTTTCTCATTCCACAATATTAAAAATCAATCAATAAAAATAATTCAAAGATAGCATACACACATGGTATATAATCTTTTAAAATTATATAGATGCATTAAAAGGTCAAGCCTTACCCCAAATGGCTCTTCCTCTTCTCGCAAGGGTGGGTTGATATTGTGACCATATGTTCAAGACTAGAGGTGTCTACGAGTTATGTTCAACCCGTACCCCTTGATTGGATTGGGAGGAAGAACTCATCCTGCCATCGACCAATAAGGATTGATGATTCGTGAACTTCATAGGTGGTGGGTTGTTAGTCGACACCGAATAATGATGGAGAGAGGTCAAGAAGTGCTTAAAATAGCAAAGATTCAGTGGAGATCTCACCAAATCCGATAAGATCTCGCCAGATCTGGCGAAGATCTTACCAAATTTAGTAAGATCTCTCTAGATCTATTGGCGATCTCACCAGATCTAACAGAGATCTCATCAAATTTGGTAGTTCTTTACCAGATTTGACTATTTTCCGTCGAATCAAGTAAGTCGGATTTTGGTGAAGGAGAACCACCACTCGATTGGCCTATTTTGAAGGCAAACACCTGTTGTCAACCACCTGAATTTTTGGATTAGTCGTGGGTGGAGTGGGTCTGTGGGCAACTATATTCAAAACCCACTAGTGTGTGTGTGTGTGTTAAAATTGAAAAAAAAAAAAAAAAAAAAAAAAAAAAAAGACACTTTAAATGTATAAAAATACCCACAAAAGATTCTAATAATTCACTAATCCAATCACATCAACATGTATCAGCTCTATAAGTACTTTTTCTTTCTTGTTCTTCCATGTCTCTTGAAAATTCTTCTACTTCTTTTGGCCTTCCTTGTCCTCCTCTGCTGCCACTTCTAACTATTAGTATTTCTCTTCTAAAAAATCATTGAGATTATAATCATACAATTCCAAGTTTTTGGTAGTTGAAGCCTTCAAATGCACATGAGCAAAAGACATTTTTGATTGGATTTATAGGAGGATGATCTACTTTTTATAGAAACCAAATTTCTAAAAGGGCACCCAAAAAAAAAAAAACTAAAACTAAATCTCGGAAAATACGGCGTATAATTTGAAAATTTTTGCAAGTAAATATAATTGTCCTATGCATGCATTACATATAACAATAACAAATGTCATATTATTATTGGTAATTGGAGCCCAAGGATTATTCCTAAAGCGTGTATGTTTAAAGGTTTTTTATTTCTTTTTTGTAATAAAAAAAATACAATGTTTTAAGATTAGCTTAGTAGGCTCATCCTTCACTTTTCTTAATAGGTTTTTTTTTTTTTTTCCTAAATCATTTATTTAACATAGGAGAATAATTAAGTTGACAAGTTTGGATGCTTACAAGATGCAAAGATTAACAACAACAATATATTCTTTATTGTCTCAATTTTTACACAAAAAATTACGAAGGATGCTGAAATTTTAGAATATTTGGGCATACCATATTCTATTACCCTATTCAATATCTATTAAGAAAATCGAATTTGATTAAGAAAACTGGTACTAAAGATAAGGATCAAATCCTAGTTTTATCAATCTATATTTTCATTTTAAACAAAAACCAACTTTTTAGATTAGATAGTTCATATCTTGGACAGCTTTGTTTTAGATTCTTCTAAGAGAAACTGAAAGCTCAAAAATGTGTTAAAAACACAAGAGCTATTTAGACCCCCAAATAAAAGATACGGCTCGATAGATTTTACACTAACTTAATTCTAAGTGCAGAATAGTGTAAATGCGAGCGGATAAACAAACAAGCTACTCTAACACATATTCATATAAACAAAGTAGTAAAATGAAATGTAAAAGAGTAGGGAAGAAGAATGCAAACACAGATAACATGCTGATGTGTTATCAAAGAGGAAACCGAAGAACTTAGCGAAAAACCTCTCTACCGCCCTCCAAGAGGTAATCGATCCACTAGACAATCAATTGGGATACATGGGTTAGCAAGAGACCCTCCAAGCCTAATCTACTCGTTGTACCTAAAACCTCCAAGCTTCTACTCCAACAAGGCTTCTCAGAACTGTGTCTTGTCTAGCTCTTCGAATCCCGCAACAAGCTCCATGTTGCATTTGCCATCCTTGGCTTCTTCCAATGCTTCCCAACAGCACCAAACGATCACTTGACACTCTGAAAGGGTGTGTTAAATATTTGGGCTATCAACCTCTCAATGGTATGGAAATGGAGAGGTAGGAGTTGAGGAAAATCCATAAGCTATTGTGTAGAAGATTGTGGGTATAACAATCTCTAACTCTTAAGGTGTTTGGCTAGGGTTTTCTCTCAGAAGCACTCCTTTACATTTGTGGGTAATGTGGATATATATAGTGTGGGTACAGAAAGTGTGTATCAGATAGTATAGTCTGGCAAAATAGAATGTTTCACGGGTATCTCACGAGAAGGCCTTACCTGCGAGATACTTGCGAAACACAACAGTCTCCATCTGTACTGACTCTTCGCATTCCAGTCATGTGCAAGGCACATGCTTCACTTCGTGGGATGCTTAGTCGCGAGCTACTAGCGAGAAATCTTCTGGCTTCAATTGCTTAAGTCTTCACACACTCTCTCTCTCTCTCTAACACACAACCTTTACAATCAAATCCCACAATAAATACAGGGTACAAAAGACTGAATAAAATTACAATCAAATTTGGCACGGAATAAAAAGCCTACTAAATACATAGTTGTAAATCACAACTTTACAGAAATGTTGTTTCAATTGTCCTCAATAACAACGTTGGACGAAAAGTTAATTTGGTCATGAAAATGAAATGAAAAACTAGAGAGAAAAAAAAAAAGTGATGGTTCAGTTGGGTTCAACCCAATGGGCCATGTTGGAACCAATAGGCACTAGCCCATTATCCTTCCACTGCAAAGAGTGGGAGGTTGTCGCTGCTCTATGAAACCAGCCTCACACATTGCCCTCCTCTTCTGCTACTTCAAACTATTAGTATTTCTCATCTAAAAATCATTGAGATTATAATCATACAATTCCAAGTTTTGGTAGTTGAAGCCTTCAAATGCACATGATCAAAAGAGATTTTTGATTGGATTTATAGGAGGATGATCTAGTTTTTATAGAAACCAAATTTCTACAAGGGCACCAAAAAAAAAAAAAAAAACTAAATCTCAGAAAATACAGCGTAGAATCTGAAAATTATATGACAAGAAAAAATGTCATATTCTTATTGGTAATTGGAGCCCAAGGATTATTCCTTATGCGTGTACGTTTAAAGGTTTTTTTATTTCTTTTTGGTATGAAAGTGATCTTGACGCTGAGACCTCATAGATTTTACCTGGTTTGGACTTGAACCTACCATCGTTGAACGTTAGACTGACTATAACACCAGAGATCCCCACAAACGGCACCAAGTGTAATGATGCAGTTTGAGTCCCTAGCCCAAGTGATGGATGAACTTAGGCCTAAAAAGCCCAACACAATGAATTTGTAGAGAATGGATTGGAAATCTAGGCTTTAATGAGTTGGACAACAAGTAAAGTGGAATCAGATGACAATAAAAGGAAAATAGATTGATTTAATCTAAAGAAAATCATCCTCGGAACAGCCTGAAGAGATCAGTTCTTATATATTTCTCTCAAGTTTGATTACAAATTCAGTTCTTGATTGCTATAGTGTTTTTCTCTTAATTTCTCAAGGTGGTGGACTTAGTAAATCTAGCATGTCTTGATGCTGGTCATATGATGTGTGACAACTATGCTGCCACTTATGCAAATTAATAAGCAGAGTTATACTTCATTGCCGCATTTGTTAAGTGTTAACTGAAACAGAAATCATGTTTGGATCAATATGAATGTCACAAGTATGAAAGAAAGACTTGCAATTTTCATTAACATTAAGCCTTAGAAAAAGGCAAATTAGTTACAAAAGGTTAGCTTCTTTACAAACTTTGAAAATAGAGACAATAGTTTAAAAAAAAATTAAAAAAATTAAAAAAAAAAAAAAAAAAAGAACTACATTCTAAATTACTTCTTTTTTATTACAATTTTCTCCTTTGGTGGACCCTTGGTAGATTGTGAAAGTGCTGGCTCTGAAGATCCTGAATCTTTGCTCTTGAGATCATCCTTAGCAGGCAATGGGAGAGTTGCAAGAACTATCTCCATTGAAGAGGGCACCTCTTTCTCTATAGGTTGATCTTGAGGAGTAGCAAGGGGCTTGGTGGCATCAGGGGCCACTCCCTTGTTGGCATCAACCTCTTTTTTAGCAGCTCCCTACTACTGAGCCACGTCAGAAAGGTTGTCAGAGGAGGCTAGAGCCTTGGCTGGATTGGCCTTGCTCACTTCTGCCACCTCGGGGGAGGCATCAGTCCTAAAGCTGGCCAGACCAGATGCTCGAATGGCAGGAGGGTAGTATACACTCTCTACCCTTCCTAAATACTGAAGAAGCCTCAACCCTAGCTTGGTTGAGAGCCTCATTCCATAATTGGAGGTAGTAGTTCCTACATACCCCCGAGACCTTAGCCCTGAGGGCTTCCTCAGTCTCCGCCACTCCTACATCGTACCCCTCCTACTCGGCCTGATCCCTGGCCTTCTCTGCTTGTTCCCTCGCTTTCTCAACCTCCTCCAGCTTCTTCTTGAGGGCGATGATCTGTCCTTTGGAGGCAACTAGCTGATCCTCGACATTGCGAATGAGCACCCGTTGGTAATAAAATTTAACAAAGCTAACTAAATAAATTAAATTAACTTATGTTTATAACATCCACATTAAAATTGATTAAACTTAGAAGTAATACATGATATATGAATCAAAATAATAATATTTTTTCATCATCTTGGGTAATCAACTTCATCTAAGTCAATGTTATTATCATGTTTAGCATCTTGCAAAATTATTTTTTATAGACATTTTCTTCATTATTATCAACATTTAGTTTTTTTTTTTGGTTTTTTTATTCTAATAATTTTTTTTCTTTATATTTTTTCTTGGCATTCTAGCTTTTTAGACTCAAAATAATAATAACAAAACAAAAGCTAATTATAATTTCATTTGATACATCATTAATAGTGTAACAACGCAGTTTGAGTCCCTAGCCCAAGTGATGGATGAACTTAGGCCTAAAAAACCCAATACAATGAATTTGTAGAGAGTGAGTTGAAAATCTAGGCTTTAATGAGTTGGACAACAAGTAAAGTAAAATCAAATGACAATAAAAGGAAAATAGATTGATTTAATCTAAAGAAAATTGTCCTCGGCACAGTTCGAAGAGATCAGTTCTTATATATTTCTCTCAAGTTTGATTACAAATTCAGTTCTTGATTGCTATAGTGTTTTTCTCTTAATTTCTCAATCCCCTTCTCTCAGGGTATCTCTTTTATTTTATACTATCTTCCCGTTTGATCTCCACCTTCCACATGCATATCAGATTGTTGGTGTTGATCCTTATCTCATCAGCACCTTCCTGAAATCTTTAGGTAGTAGTTGTAAGGCTAAAAGTTACTGTTCAGGTATCACTTCCCCATTAATGCGGCTAGAGAGTTAGCTGCAAAGCATTTAATGCGGTGGTAGTAGCTTTCCCTTTAGATATTTCATGGCCTCCCTTTGGGTAGTAGTTGTAAGGCTAAAAGTTACTGTTCAGGTATCACTTCCCCATTAATGCGGCTAGAGAGTTAGCTGCAAAGCATTTAATGCGGTGGTAGTAGCTTTCCCTTTAGATATTTCATGGCCTCCCTTTGTCTTGTTCCTTCTTGGTACTTATCCTTATTAGTGAAATCGTCCGAAACATTGCTCTTGATGTTAGACTGCATCTTCTGACCTCGGCTTTACCTAGTCGAGGAAGCATTCATCCTCGAATTACTTCCCTGGAATCATAACGCCTAAATCCCTTCCTTTATTTATCAATGCTGACCTCTATCATATGTTTATCCATCCTCAGATTTGTGAGGTGTCCTCGGACTGGACCCCTGGCCCAATACATTCTACTGGACCTAATATCCCTACAAATAGTATAGAAAATAAATTTGCACATATGAAAGTGAGTGTTATGAGTATAGTCTAAATTCTGTAAGAGAAAGAGAAGGGAGGAAAAAAACTCATGGATTTGCTATTTTATTAGACTCAATTAAGTTTCTCAATAATTTTGTGTCAAAAAAGTCTAACAACTTGTTTAAATCAAATAAAACCAAAAATTTTAACAAAAAAACTCATTTTAAACCCACATGTCTATGTATTGTATGATATGTATGATTCATCGATACGATAGGATTCAATATGATACGCACCTATGTATTGGACGATTCATGAACACTAACGATACGGCCTTACAATACGAAACTTTTTGTACACAATACGATACATATCATACGATACATATCTCGTATCCTACGATACGTATCTCGTATCCTACGATACTGACAACTATGATTACCATTACTGCTTGATGTTTCTACTTTCTAAAGCAAATGATTGTACAAGATTAGTAAGAGATTTAAATTCTAAACAACTTAATAACAATATGATTTTCGAAGACAAATCACTTGCACATATGGCCCTCAAGGCATCCTAACTAGCAATAATTGCTAAGATCAAATAATCATGGCAACAGTAATAGTCTAAAACTCTATCTATTTAGAGCATCCCTAGTGAGGTTGCTAAATTGACAAAAAAGTCAATTTAGTAACCAATTCTCCAAAATTGTGGCTACAACAAAGAAGCTAAACTAAAAAAAAAAAAAAAAAAAAAAAATTAACTTTGAGTTGCAATGGGCTGCTATAGATAGCAGCCCACTGTAGCTCAAAACTCAAAAAAAAAAAAAAAAAAATGTAGAGTGTTAAAAAGAAAAAGTATTTTAATGTATTGATGGTTGTGGTTATTGGTTATTGTGTTAGATTTATTATTTTATCATATTGTTTATATTATTTTAATGTGTTAAATATTAATATAAAACTTTTGTTGTAGGGTGTATTATAAAGTAAGTTGTTAAAATAGTTAAAGTAGTATTTTGAGTCGCTAAAATCTAAATTTTTTAAATGCTTAACTGTGTTTTGAGAAGCCCAACTTGCACTACTTGGGCCAATCATTTAGTTACCGCTATGCAAAAGGAAAAGAAAAAAGAATTGATGGTATAGCGGTGCATGCAGGGCATGTGCGAGAAAGTTTTGTGCCCTTGATAAATTCCTTGTCCTTCCTCTTTTCCTCCCAAACTCGGCCTTTTTTCCATACTTGGAGGCAGTAGTTCTTACATACCCTTGAGACTTCAGCCCTGAGGGCTTCCTCAGTCTCCGCCACTCTTACATCGTACCCCTCCTACTCGGCCTGATACCTGGCCTTCTCTGCTTCTTCCCTCACCTTCTCGGCCTCCTCCAGCTTCTTCTTGAGGGTGATGATCTGTCCTTTAGAGGCAGCTAGCTGATCCTCGATATTGCGAAGGAGCACTTGTTGGTAATAAAATTTAACAAAGCTAACTAAATAAATCAAATTAACTTATGTTTATAACATCCACATTAAAATTGATTAAACTCAGAAGTAATACATGATATATGAATCAAAATAATAATATCTTTTCATCATCTTGGCTAATCAACTCCATCTTAGTCAATGTTATTATCATGTTCAGCATCTTGCAAAATTATTTTTTATAGACATTTTCTTCATTATTATCAACATTTAGTTTTTTTTTGGTTTTTTTATCCTAATAATTTTTTTCTTTATATCTTTTCTTGGCATTCTAGCTTTTTAGACTCAAAATAATGATAACAAAACAAAAGATAATTATATTTTCATTTAATACATCATTAATAGTGTAACGACGTTGTTTGAGTCCCTAGCCCAAGTGATGGATGAACTTAGGCCTAAAAAACCCAATACAATGAATTTGTAGAGAGTGGGTTGGAAATCTAAGTTTTAATGAGTTGGATAACAAGTAAAGTGGAATCAGATGACAATAAAAGGAAAATAAACTGATTTAATCTAAAGAAAATTATCCTTGACACAATCCTAAGAGATCAGTTCTTATATATTTCTCTCAATTTTGATTACAAATTCAGTTCTTGATTGCTATAATGTTTTTCTCTTAATTTCTCGATCCCTTTCTCTCAGGGTATCTCTTTTATTTTATACTATCCTCCCCTTTGATCTCCACCTTCCACGTGCATATCAGATTGTTGGTGTTGATCCTTGTTTCATCAGCACCTTCCTGAAGTCTTTGGGTAGTAGCTGTATGGTTGAAAATTACTGTTCAATAATAGTCTAAAACTCTATCTATTTAGAACATCCCTAGTAAGGTTGCTAAATTGACAAAAAGGTCAATTTAGTAACCGATTCTCCAAAATTGTGGCTACAACAAAGAAGCTAAACTTACAAAAATTTAACTTTGAGCTACAATGGGCTGCTATCTATAGTAGCCCACAGTAGCTCAAAACTCAAAAAAAATAAAATTAAAAATATAGTGTTAAAAAGAAAAAGTATTTTAATGTATTAATGGTTGTGGTTGTTGGTTATTGTATTAGATTTATTATTTTATCGTGTTATTTATATCATTTTAATGTGTTGAATATTAATATAAAACATTTGTTGTAGAATGTATTATAAAGTGAATTATTAAAATAGTCAAAGTAGTATTTTGAGTTACTAAAAACTAAAAATTTTAAATGCTTTACTGTGTTTTGAGAGGCCCATCTTGCACTACTTGAGCCAATCATTTAGGGCCTGTTTGGGTAAGGAATTTTCGTCACTCAATTTCCATCACTCATCACTCATCACTCATCACTCATCACTCATAACTCATCACTCATCACTCATCACTCATCACTCATTTTTTAACACTCGTTTGGCAACATCATTTTTATTTTCATCACTCAATTTTTTCACACTATTCATGGGTCCCACACCTGTCAGCCAGTACAGTAGTTTTTTTTTTTTTTTTTTTTTTATTAATACCCAACTCACCGAAGCTTAACAAAAAAAAAAAAAAAAAAAAAAAAAAAAAAAAAAACCAACCCCAAAAAAAAATAAAAAAAAAAACACAAAAAAAAAAAAACAAACACAAAAAAAAACAACGCCAACCCAGAAAAGAAAAAAAAAAGGAAAAAAAAAAAAAAAAAAAAAAAAACCTGAACGGCCAACCCAGGAAAAGAAAAAAAAAAGAACAACGCCAACCCAGAAAAGAAAAAAAAAAAAGGAAAAAAAAAAAAAAAAAAAAAAAAAAAAACCTGAACGGCCAACCCAGGAAAAGAAAAAGAAAAAGAAAAAAAAAAAAAAAAAAAAAAACAGCCAACGCCAACCCAGAAAAGAAAAAAAAAAAAAAAAAAAGTCAAAAGGTGGTCAAAAGTTGCGGCTGTGGGTCCCTCATATGTGTTTATTTACGGAAATGCCATTGAGTTATGAGTTATGGAAACTGAAAACAGCCTTTTGTTGTTTTCAGTTTCCATAACTCATAACTCAAAAATCAGAGAATTGAGTTATGGAAACAGAGTTATGGAAACAGAGTTATCGTTTGGCCAAACAACCTTTTTACTATGGGTCCCATCATTTTTGAGTTATGAGTTATGGAAACTGAGAATTGAGTTGTGGAAATTGGTTAACCAAATAGCCTCTTAGTTACCGCTATACAAAAGTAAAAGAAAAAAGAATTGATGGTATAGCAGTGCACGCAGGGCACGTGCGAGAAAGTTTTGTGCCCTTGATAAATTCCTTGTCCTCCCTCTTTCCCTCCCGAACTCGGCCTTTTTTCTCCTTCTCCTCTCTGAACTCGCCTCAATGCATGGTCTGTTCTTCTGATAAAGTATGGACTGCTAAAGATCTAAAATCTTCTATTCAATCTCCTTTGCTTTCACGAATCTTGTCTAACTTGTTGTATTTTCCCCAAAATCGGTCACAAAGTTGATTGCTTAGAATGGCAGAAGTTGCAGTCGCCAGAGCAATAACTCTAGTCGATAAGTTGTCACTGTGGCTCGTCAAAAGTTGGTTTGACTTCAAGCATATTGAGATTGAAATTGAAGCGCTAAGAATGTGGTTGAATACTATAAAAGCTTACCTGAAGGACACAGAAGGAAGAGAAGATACCGAGGGATTGAAGTTTCGATCGGATGTGCGGGATTTAGCCTATGAAATTCAGGATGAAATAGAAGATCTCATGTATGAAGCTACTGAACGCCCCCATCATCTTCATCGGGCCATCAAATTTATTTATGCGAGCATGTTTTGTCCATCAAAGCGATTTTCCTCCCAAATGAAAGCTATCAATTGCAAAATTGACAACATCAATGCACATTGCATTTGTCCCTCCAATTTATTTTTGGGGATGAACATCTTGTGGGCATTGAGAAGCATATAAAGTCTCTTCTTAGTCTTTGCCTTGAAGAATCAAGTGACGAAGTAATTTCGGTTGTTGGAGATGCTGGCTCGGGTAAAACAACTCTTATTAGCGAAGTTTACCATATGTTGAATTCAAATTTTAATTGCAAAGCTCGGGTTTCCCTCTCACGCTCTTCTGATGGCTTGTTAGAGAAACTTTGTGAGGCACTGGAATTACCTCACAAAATAAAGAAGTAGCGCTCTTATTTAATGCATAGAAAGGTACCTCCTTGTTTTGGATGATGTTTGGAATGAAAATGAGTGGAATTGGATTAAAAATGTACTTCCTTCTAATAATACTGGTATCATCACCACACGTAAACGCAGTTTAGGTTCTTGTTGTGCAAGTTCCAGTCATTATATTTAGGCTTGGGAGCTCTTCTGTGATAAGGCCTTCCAGGATGGTAAATGCCCGGATTTTTTGGTTGATTGGTCTGTGAAGGATTGCCTCATGCAATTGTTACTGTTGGAAAATTCTTGTAGTCGCTCTTTCTATAGAATTTTATGGCCAAGTTATTATCGTCTGCCGCCCAATCTCAAGTCTTGTTTCTTACTTCTGCAATTTTCCTGAGGATTACTCTATCAAATGTTGAAGACTAATTCACCTGTGGGTAGCTGAGGGATTCATTGAACAAAAACGAGTTAAAACTCTAGAGCAAGTGGCGTATGAGTACTTAGATGAGCTAATTCAAATGAGCTTGGTTCAAGCGAGCAGATGGGATTTAGACGGACAAGTAAGGAGTTGTCGAGTTTCTAATCTTGTAAGAGGGTTCATTCTTTCCGAGTCTATGAAGGATAACTTCTTTACTGTTGTGAGGAGACAACACACCAGTTTGGGGGGTGAGAAGATCCGCCGCTTATCTCTCCACAATTGCTCCCCCTCTATATTACAAAGCAAGGACCTCTCTTATCTTCGTACATTTTCTCTGTTTGGGTGAGACAATCGTATTGAATCATTGACCAGAAGTTTTTTCAGAAAGTTCAGGTTGTTGACAGTTTTAGATTTGGAAAATGCAGCCTTGCATCATTTTCCTGAAGAAGCTGTCAAACTCAACCTCCTAAGGTACCTAAGTCTGAGGAATACAAAGATAGAGTCAGTTCCAAAATCTATTAAGAAGCTTCGAAACTTAATCATTTTGGACCTTAGAAAAACTCATGTCACCATTTTCCCAATGGAGATCGTTGAACTTCGTAAGTTGATCTATTTGTTAGTTGGTGACCGAGACATATATCAGGCTGCTGTAGGGGCGCAACTGTCTTCAGGAATTGGGTGTTTGACGATGTTAGAGAAACTATCACTTATCAAGGCAAACGACAAGAACCGGAGCATTGTAAAAGAGTTAGGGAACTTGATTCGAATGAGGGAACTTGGGATCACAGAACTCAAGGTTGAAGATGGAAAAAATTTGTGTGCATCCATTGAGAAGATGGAGCATCTTTGCTCCTTGTATGTGAACTCAGCAAGCAAGGAGGAGTATCTTGATTTGAATTATGTGACGAACTCTCCTCAACTGATTAATAGTCTAATTCTTGGAGGGAGGTTGGAGGAAATTCCAGCATGGATTTGCAAACTTAACAGTTTGTCTAAAATAGAGCTCAAATGGTCAAAATTGCAGAACAGCCCACTTGAGGCCCTTCAGGCTTTGCCTTCTCTAAAGGAGCTTCATCTGTATGATGCTTACACTGGTACGGTGATGGAATTTAGTGCTGATTGCTTTTTGGAATTGAAGATGTTAGAAATTGAACAATGCAATAGGTTAAACAAGGTTGTGATTCGAGAACGAGCACTGCCTAAACTTCAAAAGCTGACAATAAAAAAATGTGATAGCTTGGTCATGGTGCACGTAACAAAGAATTTGCTCAGCCAGCTGGAGGAAGTGCTTGTTCCACAAGACCTTATCTATATATATATATATAACCGAAGCCTTTGCTGGCACCACAATTTTCCACGTCAGCACAATATTTA
This sequence comes from Quercus robur, assembly GCF_932294415.1. Taxonomy (NCBI): domain Eukaryota; kingdom Viridiplantae; phylum Streptophyta; class Magnoliopsida; order Fagales; family Fagaceae; genus Quercus; species Quercus robur. The sequence continues at coordinate 5,184,682 of NC_065537.1, forward strand.
AAAAATATATATAACCGAAGCCTTTGCTGGCACCACAATTTTCCACGTCAGCACAATATTTAAAAAATAAAAAATAAAAAATAAATAAAAATTATAACTTCTCAAAATCCTAGCAACCTTACCCCTCTTTCAAGTTAAGAAATATAAAGTCACGGTTTCTGCAAACTCTCTCTTTCTCCAGACGTAGGAAGCCCTAAAGCATTCAAGATCTACAAAACCCTAGCAACCTTATCCCTCTCTCAAGTTAAGAAATATAAAGCCACGGTTTCTGCAAACTCTCTCTCTCCAGACGTAGGAAGCCCTAAAGCATTCAAGATCTACAATGTACAGTATAGATTTTAGCTTATAAAGTTCAGCTTTTGTAAGGTTAGTTTGTTTATATATTTAGTCCTTATGTTTAGGTTTAGGTTTTAAGAGATTTATATATTACTACTATGTGGCTGAATTTCCCGTGACATCGGTTTTATATATATATTTTTTTTTTTAATTTGTTTTATGTAAGGTTAGTTTGTTTACATCGGTTTTATGTTTTTTTTTTTTTTTAATTTGTTTTATGTAAGGTTAGTTTGTTTACATCAGTTCTTTATCTCAAAGATAAGGCTTTTATTTCTACCGCAAGAACTATTTAGGTATGTGTCCCTTGCAAGTACACATGAACTTAAATTGTCTTTTAATATATGCATACTTTATTATTTTCTAATAGTTTTCCCGTGCATCGCATGGGTTAGCGACTAGTTAGTATAATAAAAGAATGAGAAGCGTTGTGGTTGAAGCACCTCTTTGGTTTGGTTTCAATGAACTAAATATTGTTGTTATATTTCCATGTAGCATGCTGCCATAATTGCACATTCATTTTCTTGGATTGTTAAATCTCACATTTCTGTCAAATGAATTAGTGGTAGATATTTGGTTACACTAGTGGCACTACCAATAGTTAGTAGCTTGAAGGTGACAGTCCATTATTTCTAATATTCTGAATATTAAGGCAAGTATTGCATTGCATTTATATTGAAGTTTGGCAGTGGGAAGCACATTCCTTGCTACCATCTAGATTAAGGTTTTCAAACATTCATGAAAACTGCTCTATTCATTCCCCCCCCCCCCCCCCAAAAAAAAAAAAAAGGAAAAGAAAAGAAAAACATGATTTGTCATCTATCTTGAATCTTAATTTAGATGTGAAATTCCCCGATTTGTGTAGGGACCAAATTACCTTACCTGCTTGCTGATCTTGTGACATGTGGATTTTGAGGATATATGAAGCTAAATTCTTTTAAAAATCAGCCTAAATAAGTTCTTTGGTGATTAAGTCCAAGACCCAGTTGATGATGATCTGGACAGGATTGGGGGATGCTTTGCTTGTAGTTTGTGATTAGGAAGGATTGTCATCCATGGGTCTTCCCACACCTTAAAGCCAATCCTATCATCAATTTTAAAGCAAGCTTCTTTAGTAGTAGGCCTTTATGTCCTAGAATTGCTTTCCACTAGCCTGAGCTCTTAGAGGGTACTTTAGTTGCTCTGGAGGATGTGCCTCTCAAGTATTTTCATATGAGCATTTTCACCCATGGTTTGTCTTCCCCAATCAGCATATTCCATGCTCACCTCTGCCATTAGTGCTTTGTTTGTATCCTCCATTTGGGAAAACCCCTAGCCTCCCACTGCTTTAGATTTACGCAAAGAATTCCAAGATTTAGGGTCTATTTGGATACAGCTGAAAACTGAAAAACATTGTAACAAAATAATTTTTAAATGTGTGAATAGTATCGTGGGACCCATTTTTAATGAAAAAGTTTCTGAAAAGTGAAATTTGTGGGTCCGTGAACAGTGCACGGTCGTGTACTGTTCACGGAAAAGTCAAACATTTCGGCTCCCAAAAAAAAAAAACTAAAACACAAAATGCGCTTCCCAAACGCACACTTAAGGTATAAAGTCTTTTTGTCCTCTGCCGTCCCCAACCAAAACTCTCAATGCAACCCATTCATTTTAGAGCAAACAAATATTTGAAAAAGCGAGAGAAGACATGATATAATCATATAACTTAGTGAGGCTATTGCCATTGGTCTTGTTAGACAATCCCTTGCTATTCGGGATAGCACTTGTCCCTAAGATCCATGGATTTGACTCTGAATCTTTCCACAACTTCATTGAGTGAGTGGCTGCCTGACTTGTTGTAACTTGAGCGAAGGCTGAAGCATTATAAGTGGAAAGGTGCTTTTCTTGGGTTAAGATAGGACCAATTCTCTGTTGCTTTTGAGGAATTGACATTTTTGCTAAAATAACATTTGATTTCTTGGGAATAACAGAATGACTCAACCATAATTGAAATTTCTCTATGTCGTATTTGATAGCTATAGCTTGGTTTCTTTTCACCTTAGGAAAGATTATAAGATTGTCAGGAAAGGGTGTTTAATTATCATTTTAATTGAATAGAAAGAGAGAGACAATGAAGGCTAGAGGCAGTGAGCCAATGACTAGTCTTGATTCTCAATCACGTATTCACTTCATCCATAACTCCGCGTTCTCTATCTGGATAACCTTTGGGGGCCAATCATGTTGGGGAGGATTTTAATGGGATTTAAATGTAGTAAAATTGGCAGACAAATCCATGTATTGAACAGTGGAATTTGACAATTTGATTCTAGAAAAGCATCTTTTTAAGAATTTTACTCCCAAATTCTCTATGGTTGATAATATTAGCTGTTTACATTAGGACTAAAGCTGGTGTAAATCAACATTTTTACTGAATTTCAGAAAAAAAAAAAAAAAAAAAAAATAGTGTAGAAAGCCAACCCAAAGAACTCAATCTCTGTGAAATCTCATAAGCTTTTGTTGTTGTTTAGGGTCTCAGAGGTTTCCCTTATTAGGACTGGCTCATTGCAGTTGAATATTGACATTGAGTTATGGGTATAGTTAGTCAACATATAGAAGCTTAAATCCAGAAAAAAAGAAGAAGGGATTTTTAGATTTCATTAGGTATTTTAAATTTAGGGTACAAGTGGGCTGATATGCTGTGACAATCACTTTAGAATACTTGACCTTTGGACTCTTTCACAGTTGGTGAGAATTGCCTTGTCAGTAGAGTGCATGTGAGGTTTAGAAAATAGATAAATTTGTAGAACAATACGTTTGGACTTGATGAACAAAATAATCAAAGTTTTAAGTTATTATGTTAAATTTTGAGTTCAATATATGTGAAATTTGTCCTAAGTGTGTTTGTGGTGGGTTTAGGGTTAGGAAAGAAGTATAATTAGAGAGAAATTAGGACTATTCACCTATGAACAATACATTGAGCACAATAACTTTAAAAAAAAAAAAACATTTAGCACAATACATATTGAGACTCTTTCTTGTAATAGTAGTAGTATGACTCCCAGTAGTATTAGGACTACTAGTTTGACTAGTAAAATAAAACCTAATAAATACTAACTTGGACCCAAAGAAAATAAACCTAAGATACTTAGAATTTCTTAGAAGATTCTAGACTCAACTAAATTACCAAAATACCCTTAATTCGCAAGAATTGTAGTAATTATAGATTTGCCCTGAATATAATTGACCATAACTAATAAAATAAAAACCCAAATTAAAAGTTGTTTTAACCATAAAGACTCATACTTAGACCATTAAAATGGCACGACTTTCACTTCAATTGGACTTCAAACGAGTACCCAATAAAATAATTCTTTGTATAGGCGAATTTGCAAAATAATAGCATATTACTCTTCCATGACTTCATCGATATGTTAATTGATAAATAGGAGCATATAAGCATTTTTTTCAAGCTCTTGAGACAAGGAAGTAAGGTCTTTCTAGAGGTTGCCATCGGTTTTAATCTTACGCTTTCAAGGTAACATATATTTATTGGCCTGAATTTTTCTTTTTTAATCTTCTACGTCTCAATTTTTATATCAAAAACCTCAATTTAGTATTTTTGAGCTTATGAGTTTGCAATTCATGTTTAATGAATAGCAGGTGTTTTGAAGATAATGAGATAGCTATGCCAAATCTCAAGTTATTCTATTTTTAGAACCTTAATGGACTGGTTTGTTGGCATTGAGAAACCATTCTTTCTCTACTTTTCTTGATTTACTTGATTTATGTAATTTTCTTTGATATTAATAAATATTTATTACTTATAAAAAGAAATCATGTTTAATGAATGTATTTAAATAGAAATTGTAATTTTTAAGTTATTGTTTATATGATATTTGTTCATGCTTCTTGGGCCAAAGTTTGCTGTCTACACTTCTTTTGCTAAAAAATTTCCTCTATGGCATAAGTAATATATTATTTGTATTTATAATGTTAGAAATACCCATATAATTTTTTTTCCATCCCAATATTATGTGAATATGTTTGGAATATTTAGACTTATTTTGATTGTGTATGCTCGCAAAAATGATTTATGGTTTATTTAAGAAATGGTTATCCATGTTTGAATTTGAAACTTGGTTGATTGTGGAGTCCTGCTCTGTCCATAGTGGAATAATATATGGCAATCTGTTAGCAATTGGTGTCATCTGACCATGCCCATAGGATATAATATATACAAATCTGTTCGTTACTAGTACCATATGGCCCTGTCAAGAGGGATTAAAAATGTTGTAAGAGCCTTGTCTTTACTAGAGGCTTTCCTTTTGAATTGCTGGATTGTCAATGTCCTGCAATTGTTCATACATTCTACTATGGATTTATAGTTTTCTGTCGAGGATGAAAGAAAGGTGTGATGGGTGGGGAGAGGCAATGTTGGAATAATTGGACGGTATTTTGTGGTAGTGAAGAAAGATTGGGAAAGGTAAGGAAGGATTTAGGCCCATAGGATATAGGAGGCACACATACATTATCTTTCTACTGATAGGAGCTGGTGGTAGTCGCTCTTTTATGAGGCAGACTAAGTCATTTGGTTTGTCTCTTTGATTGGAAGCTGAAAAATTATGTTTAGTGATTAACTATGTTGCACGAACACGGACACGGACACGGGAATACGGCAATTTTTGAAAAATAAGAACACGACACGGCAGGGACACGGCGGTTAAATAATTAATTAAATTTTATATTTAGACATATCTTTTAATACTTTTAGACATCCATTCCTCACTAATGACCATATTTCGAAGATGCTATTTTACTTGAAACAATCTTTTAAGCATGATGATTATTGAAGCAAATCGTGTTTCAGCAACAGCAAGTAACTTCAAAGGGGAATATGAATTAAAAATTGCTAATCTCATAGAATGATTTGTGATGAAAATACAAATGAAAGTTGTCTCATGTGAAACTTGTGCAGTCCAGTTACATTCATTATATGCAACCTCATTCTGCAAAGAGTTCTTAGGTGCACATATATTCCTCAAGGCCAAATTGAGGGTATGCACAACACAAGGTGACCAAAATATATGAGGATATTCAACTTCAACAATAGATCTTGCAGCCTTCATAACAGATGCATTATCAGTAATAATTTGGACAACATGTTGATCCCCAACCTCACCAATGACCTTTAGAAACAAGTTAGAAATGAAGTGCTTGTCTTTGTACTCTTTGGTACCATCAATGGATTTGATAAAAAGTGGCCCTTTCTCTGATGTACCCATAAAATTGATAAGTGGCCTTTTTTGTACATCTGTCCACCCATCACTTACAATGCTTAAACCCTTTTCTTTCCAAGTGTCTTTAATTAACTTCAACAACTTCTCAATATGTGCCCTCTCTTTTTGCAACAAAGTTGTTCTTAATTTATTGTAACCCAGAGGAATATAGCCTATTAAATTATTATTAGCTGCAAATTTGATCATCTCAATCCAATACGGGTTCTTAGCAAAGTGAAAGGGTAAATTAGCATAATAAAATGTCCTAGCAATAAGAGAATCTAATTGCTCTCGACATTGATTGTTAAAAGCCTTTTCCAAAGGAGAAGGCCCAACCCCTTTTTTTTTATGAAAAAATGGATGACTTGTAGCTGTACTACTCTTAGTAGGACCCAAATTAGGACTAGTAGGAGAATCAGTTGGTAAAGACACTAACTTAGGCTTCTTCAATCTACGCGAAGATTCCTCACATGCATCTTCTAATTTCTGCATTTCATTCTAATACTCATCTCCAACCTTGGCACATGGTTATATTCCAAAACCAAACAATTTTAAAAAGTGTGCCTTCACCCTTGAATAAGACCCCTTGAAAGTTTTTTCACAATAGTTACATCTAAAAGAAACATTCTCACCACCAACACTTGTTTTTTCTAACTTAGTAACTTATTTTCATAGAGGAGCAACTGACTCAACTGATTTTTCACTTTCAGTATTCATTTTAGTAAAATCACCTACAATATATAACTTTAATAAATAAAACTATAGCAGGACACACAAAAACAAAAATCACTAAATTCATAATAAACATTATAATTTATGAGGCAAAACAAAAGGCTGAGTAAAGAAACACAGTAACAGTGACACTGGGACAGTGAGACTGTGAGAGTAGGATTAAAAAAAACAAAAAACAAACACGTTATAAATTATATAAATAAGTGAGTAATAGTACACCCTTGACCCATTCACCAATATTTATAAAAAATAAAAAAATAATAAAAAAAAAAAAAAAAAAAACAGAGAGAGAAGATAACTAGAGAAGTGGTCGAACCTGTTGTCCACGCCAAGAGAGAGAGAGAGATCGGAAGGGACAGGGCATGGCATCAACGTCTATGGAGCTCGTCGATCGGCTTGATCTAGCTCCAGTAAGGGATAGAGGGCAGCAGCAGCGGGCAGAGGTCAGAGGGAGGGTGGGTTGAGAACTTGAGATGCGGGCAGAGGTCAGTCTAATGACTTCTTAGACTCTAAACTTGATTTTTTGTTTTAGGGTATATCACAAAATCAATGGTATTGGTAAGTCCATCTGTCAAAATCTGTGAATTTTTTTTTTTTCATCACTGGCGTGTTGGAGAAGGAAAAAAAAAAAAAGAGAGACACTCGTCGGACACCAGAATTCGGCGAGTCGTACCCATTCCAGTGTCCAACACATGTCTGACACCGACACGACGCCAAAAATGGCGTGTCCGTGCAACCTAGGTTTGTCTTGATCAGTGACAGCTTCTGTAACGAAGTGGAACACTCAATTCCTAGAAACACTTGTGCTCCTACAACAGCATTTGGGCAACCAACAAACAAATAGAGCAACTTAGGAAGTCCAAAGATCTCCTTGGGCAACTTGGTGATAAGAGTATTTCTAAAGTCAACAATTATCAAGTTTGGAAGCTTCTTCTTAATAGATTTTGGAACTGAATCTATCCTTGTACTCCTCAAACTTAAGTACCTTAAGAGGGGGAGGTTGAAAACTTCTTCTAGAAAATGTTGCAATGCTGCATTTTCCATTTCTACACTCGTTATTAACTTGAATTTTTTAAGAAGTTCTTTGGCCATTGACTTTGAAAAATTTTCTACCTCATACATAGAAAAGGAACGAACATAAGAGAGGTCTGTCCTTTGTAACATGGAGGGGAAGCAATTGTGAAGAGATAAGCGACGGGTTTTCTCACCTCCCAAACTGGCACTTGGACTTCTAAGAACATTAATGAAGTTCACCTTCTCAAACATGGAAAGGATGAACCCTCTTGCAAGATTAGAAACTCGACAACTCCTTATTCGTCCTTTAGAATCTCGTCTGGTCACATGAACCATGCTTATTTGAACTAGCTCAACTAAGTTCTCATATGCCACATGATCTAGAGTTTTACCTTCTTTTTCCTCAATGAACTCGCAACCTATCAATTGGTGGATCAGTGTTCCACATTTAACAGGGTGAAACTCGGGAAAATTGCAAAAGTGCAAGAAACAAGACTTGAGGTTGGGCAGTAGATGGTAATAATTATGCGAGAAAATTTTATAGCAGGAAAGAGAGACAGGATGTCCTTGTTCACATTCAGGGACAAAGGCATTAATTGACCAGGGGGACAATGGCCCCCCCTAAATTTTTTTAAAAAATATATTTGTATATATATATATGCATTAATTTTAGTAATTTTGTTCTATAAAATTACATTTTGCCCTCTTAATAATATCATTGATTTTTTTTAGAGTAACGTTACAGTTACAAATTTATCTATAATATTTTTATAAATTGTTGAGGTATAAATTCTTATTGGTTCGCATCTGGGCCTATCACTTACATCATTTTTTTTATTTACCAATAATCACTCACTATATCAACAATATACCTGATATTGCTTATACCATAGGAGTTCTAGCAAGATTTACTAGCAAACCTAATTTTGAGCATTGGAATGCCATGACCCAATTAATGAGATATTTAAAAAGAACTGTGCACTATGGTTTGCTATACCAAAGATAGCCTGCTGTTCTTGAAGGATATAGTGATGCTAGTTGGAACACCTTATCAGGTGATTCTTTGTCTACCACTGGCTATGTATTTACAATAGGTGGTGGAGCAATAAGTTGGAAGTCTAAAAAACAACAGATTATTGCTAAATCTACCATGGAGGCAGAATTAATTGCCTTATCTTCAGCTAGTGAAGAAGCGGGTTGGTTACGAGATTTATTATTTGAAATTCCCATGTGGGAGAAACCTATTTCACCCATCTTAATTCATTGTGATAGTACTGCCACTATTGGTAGAGTGCGCAATAAATACTATAATGGTAAATCCAGATCTATTAGAAGAAAACACGGTACTATGAGATCATACATAAACAATGGTACCATAAATGTTGATTATATTAGTACAAATGATAATATTGTGGATCCATTAACTAAAGCTCTAGCTAGAGAAAAGATCTGAATAGCATCGAGGGGGATGGGACTTAAGCCCAAAGAAGAATAAACTACCTATGAGGATACCCTACCTAGGGACTGGAGATCCCAAGAACTAGGTTCAAAGGGAAAAACTAATCATAGAGTAGTTTGATTAACATGCACTAAATATATGTATGAGTAATAATACTCATGTCCCTCCCTATGGTGTGCGTGCATGTATCTTGTAACATTATATAGGATGAGTTTTTATAAAAACTCTTAATGTGGACTATAGCTCTTATGAGTGGGATGTTAGAGTTGCAAAAACATCCTTGATAGCCACACCTAAGTGAGCATGGAAGTGAGGCCGCTTCCTTTGAGAATGGGGCTAGTTCTCTAAATAGCTCATGGATGCTGGGATAAAGCACAAGGTCGTAATGTGCTAGCTTAGAAGCTCGTAGCAGAGTACTGGAATATTATGTGTGTGATGTAACGTTTTGTATCCATAGAAAAAGTTATAGTTCAAGACTTAGATCACTATTAACTTTGGAACAATGTTGCTGAAACACTAAATGAGGGTTCAAGCCATTGGCACTCCCATTATGCATAATGTTCTACTTAACCCAGCAAATTTTCTTATATATATATATATATATATATATATTTACCTATTTATTTTCTATAAAAATAAGTGGGGGATTGTTGGATATTTTTATAAAAAATATTTGTAAGGCCAAAGAATTTGACAACCCGGCCCACTTTATAATGAGCCCAAGACCCACGCCGAGGAGGAAGAAATGGCCGAGGACAAACAAAGAAAGCCCAAATAGCCTAGAAACATTGCCGAGGACGATCCTGCTCTCGGCATCCCAAACCCCAAGAGGAAAGAACAGAGTGCCCCCAAGAGAAGGACAAGTACAGTAAGATACCCATGGGCGTATGGTGTAGGAACAATTCAAGAAGAAACTGTCACCTCCGCATTGAATGCGCCCAACTAACGTTCTGGCTGCATTAATGAGGAAATGACCCCTGAACAGTGCAGTCTTGGTTGCCGCAACTCATAAAGGGTTTAGGAAGGTGGCCGATGGGACGATCACTCGAGTAATGACCTGCACGATCAACAGGTGGAGGGCCAAGATCGACTAGAAAGAAGTATATAATGTGAGAGACCCTCCAAGAATGGGGGATCGAAAGAAAGGAGAAAAGAAAGGAGAAGACAGTAGCAATTGGCATGACTTTGGAAACCTCTGCAACCTAGCACTGAAGAAAGAAGAATAATCATTAAGTTCCACGGATGAAGTGCCTGAGGACACCATTTCACGCTTTAGTCTATATCCTAGTTATCCAATCCATGTATAACTGTGTCTAGTTGTTGTAATCCAAACTAAGGCCTAGTTCTTAAACTCATTCTCTACAAATTTATTGTATTGGGCTAATTGGGCTTGAAACCACTCATCCAACTGTAGAAGTGCTCGAACCCAGTTCCTACAATTGGCGTCGTCTGTGGGAAGAACTTGTGTGTTAGTAAGGGCAACAATTAGGCATGGTAGGATCAGGCCCTCATGAAGCAGGCTCCCATCAGCCCGAACTAGCCAAATCCCAACAACAGGGTAACTTTCCTAACCTCGAACGTGATTGAAATGAAGAGAATGGAAGGTTTCGAGAGGGAAGCGTAAACACCACTCAAACCAGCAAAAGCTACTCTCGCACGGGCAGTCACATGCTTCAGAGACAAAATAACAACCGAGTCTCGTAACCAGAGGAAGTTAGTAGCCATATGTCTCAGAAACAGAACGATAAGCGGGCCATGCACCGAGAGATAAATGATTTGAAGAAAAATCTGCACCATGCACAGCAAAGGCGATCTCGTTCTAGGCCTGACATGCCCTCCGATGATGAAAGTGACGATGACTATAGACAAAGATTGAGGACTCCCCCAAGTGAGACCTTTTCTCATGAAGAAGAGCACTACCAAAGGCGTAGGTGCAAAAGCCCATCTCCTAAGGGCTTGGGAAACGATGCCATGAGCAAGGCATTGGATCAACTCTCCAAGTCGCCTTTCACGCATCACATAAAAGGGGCCATACATCCTCGACGGTTCCAGCAGCCAACCTTCACCATTTACAATAGTAAAACAGACCTTGTGGAGCATGTGAGCCAGTTTAACCAAAGGATGGCTGTCCATTCTAAAAAAGAGGTGCTGATGTGCAAGGTTTTCCCATCTAGCTTGGGACCAATGGCGATGAGGTGGTTTAACGGCCTAAAGACGAATTCCATAGATTCGTATTGGCGGCTGACCCAAGCGTTTGGCTCCCGCTTCGTTACAAACAGCAGAGCTCCTCAGCCTTTAAGCACTTTGTTGTCGCTATCCATGCATGATGGAGAAACCCTAAAGGCTACTCGGACAGATATTGGGAGACGTACAATGAAATGCAAGACAATTTTGACAATGTCGCCATTATCACCTTCGAAAATAGTCTCCCAGCCAACCACAACTTGAGGAAATCTTTGACTGGCAAGCCCGCCACCAGTATGCGCCAACTTATGGATTGGATCGATAAGTATAAATGAGTGGAGGAAGACCAGTTGTAGGGTAGAGGAAAAGAGCAGTTTATCCTTCAGGAGAGGAGGGATTTCAGGTCAGACAGGTATAACAACAACTGTCCGAGGAGAGATTTCATAGGGCAACCCAGAACAACTAACACACAGACTGTCAATACTGTATTCCGAGAACCAGTACATCGGGTGCTGGAGAAAATCAAGAACGAGCCATACTTTAGGTGGCCGAATAAGATGGCAGGAGAGTCCTCAAGGCGCGATCAGAACTTCTATTGCCAATACCACCAAGACCACGAACATACCACGAAGAACTATAGGAACCTCTAGAACTACCTGGACCAGCTAATCCGAGAAGGAAAGCTGAAGCACCTTCTGCATCATTCCAGTGGTCATCAAGGCCAGGCCCATCAAGAAGCCAGGAGGGATGCTGCCCTAAGGCCACCTGCAGGGACGATCAACATAATCTTGGCCACACTAGGAAGAACAAGCGCACGCCCTTCACGAGTGTTATCAGTGGCTCAACTGCCTGCCGAGGAGTCCCAGCCTGGGCCGAAGAGGGCCAGAATGAACTCTCGTCTTGTCTTAAATTTTTCAGAGGAGGAAAAGATCGGAACCATCTAGCCCCACGACAATGCGCTGTTGATCACTCTCAAAATCGGGGACTACGATGTGAAAAGAGTGATGGTGGATGGCGGCAGTGCGGCCGAGGTTATGTACCCTAACCTCTATAAGGGGCTGGGGTTAAAACCAGAAGATTTGATGCATTATAACTCCCCTCTGATGAGCTTCGATGGGAAGCTTGTCGTTCCAAAGGGCATGATTAGGCTGCCCATTCAGACCGGCCCAGATATAGTAGAGGTGAACTTTATCGTGGTGGACACTTACTCCCCCTATACAGCCATCGTCAGTAGGCCCTGGCTCCATACCTTAGGGGCTATTGCCTCCTCGTTGCATCAGAAGGTGAAATTCCCGTCAGGAGACCAAGTTCTTGAGATCCGTGGTTGCCAACCCACGGCGAGGTAGTGTGTGGTGGCTGTCGTCTCGCACCAGCTTGATGCGAAATCCTTGGCCTCCGTTGAAAAGAATTTATAGCAATCAAGGGCCTCGGTTTCGCCCCATGACATAACTGTCGAGGAGGCGAAATGCAAAGATTTAGAAGAGGTGGTTATTGGTGGTAACCTGGAGAAATTCTTTCGGGTAGGGGCTCAGCTGCCTCTTCAGGAAAAGGAGGAGCTGATTGAGTTTCTTAAAAGAAATATTGATGTATTTGCATGGGATGCCTGCGATGCCCCCGGATTGACCCAGCCTTCATCTGTCATCATCTCAATGTCAACCCGACCATCATTCCCAAGAAGCAACCACCCTGTCGCCCGTCAAGAAAGCGTGCCGATGCGATCAGGGATGAAGTGGCGAAGCTTAAGCGTGTTGGGGAAATCAAAGAGGTCTTTTACCCCGAATGGCTAGCCAACACTGTGGTGGTCAAGAAGAAAAGCGGGAAATGGCGGGTTTGTGTGGACTTCACAGACCTAAATGGAGCGTGCCCAAAAGACCTGTTCCCTATGCCTCGGATAGACCAATTGGTGGATGCGACAGCAGGCCATCCTCGGATGAGCCTTTTAGATGCCTTTCAAGGCTATCATCAAATACCACTAGCGTTGGAGGATTAGGAGAAAACAGCCTTCATGACACCAACTGGGAACTACCACTACAAGGTAATGTCGTTCGGTCTAAAGAACGCAGGATCCACTTATCAAAGGATGATGACAAGAATGTTTAAGCTGCAATTGGGCAAGAGCATCGAAATCTATGTCAATGATATGGTATTGAAGAGTAAAGTGGTGTCCGAGCATTTAGGGGACCTCGGCAGGACCTTTGGCGTCTTGAGGAAGCATAAGCTGCTCCTAAATGCTTCCAAATGCTCATTTGGCGTGGGATCAGGCAAGTTTTTGAGCTACATGGTTACTCATAGGGGAATTGAGGTTAACCCCGAATAGATCAAGGCTATAAATGATCTGAAACCACCGCAAAATGCAAAGGAGGTCCAAAAGCTTTCTAGGATGATCGCAGCCCTCAATCGATTCATTTCCAGGTCGGCGGATAGATGTAGACCATTCTATCTCTTGATCAACAAGTGGAAGTGGTTTGAGTGGTATGAGGACTGTGTTGTGGCCTTCCAGCAACTCAAGGAATACCTATCCCAGCCACCTATCATGTCCAGTCCCGAGGCCGATGAAGTCCTATATGCATATATTGATGTGGCCCCCCATGCTGTGAGCTTGGTGCTAATACGGGATGAAAATGGCCTTCAAAAGCCAGTCTATTACGTGAGCAAGTCACTGCATGAAGCTGAGATCAGATACTTACCCCTGGAGAAGGCCATACTGGCTGTGGTCCACGCCACGCGAAAGCTTCCCCATTATTTCCAAGCCCACACAGTGGTTGTTCTAACCCAACTACCCCTGAAGTCTGTACTTCAAACCGCCGATTACACTGGAAGGATTGCCATATGGAGCATAATTCTGGGAGCTTTTGACATCAAGTACATGCCTCAAACCTCCATAAAGGGCCAGGTCCTAGCTGACTTGGTGGCCGAATTTTCTGAACCACCGGTAGAAATAGTAGCAAAGGAGCGGAAGGTGGATGGAAAATCGGTTGGAGTAATCTCTACGCCAGGACCCCCATGCTGGAAGGTATACGTTGAAGGCGCAACAAATCAAAGGGGGTCTGGAGTGGGGCTAGTCCTAATATCTCCTGAGAAGACTATCATAGAGAAGTCCCTGAGACTTGGGTTCCCAGCCATGAATAACAAAGCCGAGTATGGGGCCTTGCTACAAGGAATTAACATGGTGCAGAAAATGGGAGGAAAAGCAGTGGAGATGTTCTCGAACTCGAGACTAGTAGTGGGCCAGGTAAAGGGAGAGTTAGAGGCCAGAGACGCAAGGATGCAAGAGTACTTAAGCCAGGTCAAACGCTTGTAGTCAGACTTCGATCCTTTCAGCTTGTCGCACATCTCCAGAAGTGGAAACACTCATGTAGATTCTCTAGCCACGCTTGCGACCTCCTCGGCAGGGGTCTGCCTCGAATTATTCTTGTCGAGGGTCTGCCTCGAGTTATTCTTGTCGAGCATCTGGATAAAGCAAACGAAGTAGCCAAAGACATGGTCCATATCCATGAGGTTAGAGTGGGTCCTAGCTAGATGGACCCTATGGTGAGGTTCCTCAAAGATGATATCTTGCCCGAGGAAAAGTCAGAGGCCAAAAAGATACGAAGAAAAGCTCCTTGGTTCTGGCTGTCCGAGGACCACAAATTGTACAAGCCCTCCTATTCCGAGCCATATTTACTGTGTGTCCACCCTGAGGCATCAAAACTACTGCTTGAAGAGCTGCATGAAGGGATCTACAGGAGTCACACAGGAGGAAGGTCTCTGTCGCACCAAGCCATTACCCAGGGATATTGGTGGCTGGGGATGCAGAAGGAAGCCCTGGAATATGTTAAAAAGTGTGACCAGTGCCAAAGGTTTGCCCCAAATATTCATCGGCCAGGCGGGGTCCTCAACCCTTTATCCAGTCCATGGTCGTTCGCCTAGTAGGGTCTGGATATTGTAGGCCCTTTCCTAAAGGCAGCAAGAAATAAGAGATATATACTGGTCGGCACAGATTACTTCACCAAATGGGTCGAAGCTGAGTCTCTGGCAAACATCAGGGATGTGGATGCTAAGAAATTCATCTGGAGAAACATTGTCACACGATTCGGGGTCCCTCACACCCTCATTTCAGATAATGGACTCCAATTTAACAGCAAGGCCTTTAGAAGGTACTACTGCGAGCTGGGAATCACAAACAGGTACTCAACTCTAGCTTATCCTCAAGGAAATGGGCAAGCCGAAGCTGTCAATAAGGTCATAGTCAACGGGCTTAAGAAGAGACTGGATGACGCCAAGGGGAGATGGGTAAAAGAGCTGCCGCACGTCTTATGGACCTATCGGACTACACCACGGCGGTCAACAGGGGAGAAACCTTTTGCCATGACCTATGGGGCCGAGGTTGTTATCCCTCTAGAGGCAAACTTCCCAGCGCTAAGGACAAGCTCCTTCACCCCGAGCAGTAATGATGAACTACCAAGGAAGAACCTAGACCTGGTCGACAAACGAATAGAAAAGGCAATGATCCAGTTAGCCTATTACCACCAGAAGCTCAAACAGGGATATGATGCCAATGTGAAGCTTAGACCGCTAGCACCAGGGGACTTAGTGTTGAGGAAAGTTGTGGGTGCTGCCAAGAACCCATCCTGGGGAAAGCTTGGACCCAATTAGGAAGGGCCATACCAAATTACTTCAATTGCAGGAATAGGAGCATACTACCTAGAAGACTTAGATGAAAAAGCTATACCTCATCCATGGAATGTAAATAACCTGAGAAGGTATTATTATTAATAAAAGCATTTCTCTAGTTCAAATTTTAAGTCTATCCTGATTATATGTCTTGCATTCTGGCAACCGTCTAAGTACTAGACAGAACCAAGGTCTTGCATGGTCCTCAAAGTCAAACCTATGAGGAAACTGGCTACTTCAAAAAAAATCTAAGTATTAGACAGAACTAAGGTCTTGCATGGTCCTCGGACTCAAACCTATGGGGAAACTGGTTAATTCAAGAAAATCCAAGTACTAGACAGAACCAAGGTCTTGCATGGTCCTCGGACTCAAACCTATGGGGAAACTAGCTACTTCAAGAAAATCCAAGTACTAGACAGAACCAAGGTCTTGCATGATCCTCGGACTCAAACCTATGGGGAAACTAGCTACTTCAAAAAAAATCTAAGCACTAGACAAAACCAAAGTCTTGCATGGTACTCAAACCTATGGGGAAACTAGCTACTTCAAGGAAATCTAAATACTAGACAGAACTAAGGTCTTGCATGGTCCTCGGACTCAAACTTATGGGAAAACTAGCTACTTCAAAAAAAAATCTAAGTACTAGACAGAACCAAGGTCTTGCATGGTCCTCAGACTCAAACCTATGGGGAAACTAACTACTTCAAGAAAATCTAAGTACTAGACAGAACTAAGGTCTTGCATAGTCCTCGGACTCAAACCTATGGGGAAACTGGCTACTTCAAGAAAATCTAAATACTAGATAGAACCAAGATCTTGCATGGTCCTCAGACTCAAACCTATGAGAAAACTGGCTACTTCAAGAAAATCCAAGTACTAGACAGAACCAAGGTCTTGCATGGTCCTCAGACTCAAACCTATGGGGAAACTAGTTACTCCAAGAAAAATCCAAGTACTAGACAGAACCAAGGTCTTGCATGGTCCTCGGACTCAAACCTATGGGGAAACTAACTACTTCAAGATTCGTAAAAGTTGTGGATATGGTCTAAGTGCGCGCTCAGTACCTCGGATCATAGGCTCGGTCCCTGCCCCCTAAGAATGTAGGAAGACACAAACTAAGTGTCCCCTTAATGCCAGTGAGTTAGAACTTAAAGTTTAAATTTCAATTATGATACGTACACCCGGCAGCAATAGTGTGTATATAGAGCTTAAAGTTTAAATTGGTAAAATCATTTCTTTCAAATTAAAGTTCACCTTCCCTCATACCCTGTGTCAAGCGATTCATGGATAGATGGTAACGTTTTATTACCAATTGCTTATTTCAATTTTTTGATAATTGGGGTTGTAAAGCTGCTTAGAATAACCAATTTACAAGGCACAAGGTTCACAGTAATAACAATAGTAGTAATAACAATAAACACATGTAGTCGAAAAATTTTAATTACAGCAATTCCAAGGTCCTTAAAACAAAAAAGCACTAACTAAAAAAAAAAAAAACTAAATTAAAGCTGAGCAAGATTGGCCTATGACCTTATTGACTTCTTCAACTTTATTTTGGCCCCTTCCTTGGGGAGCTGAGCAGGATTGGCCTCAGGACCCTTGGAGACATCAGCCGGGGGAATGGTCTGAAGGGGCTGAACCAAGAGAGCTGGCTCTTCGACATGAGAGGCCTGAGCACTGACTATAGACTCGGCAGCCTCCTGGGGCACTTCAAGATTCGGACTTCCATGTGTTTCTGTCGCCCCAGGAAGCTCACCCCCCTCGGCTGGCTCATCAAGAATGGATACGGCCAGAGCAGCCTCAGGCCGAGCAGTCTCAGCCTCTTCTGAAGCACTCACAGCCTCGAAGCTGGCAGGGGCGGTCTCACGAATGGCTGGAGGGTAGTATACCTTCTCCACCCTCCACAGATCGGATGAAGCCTCAACCCCAGCTTGTTTGAGGGCTTCATTCCAGACCTAGGAGCAGTAGAGCCTGCATACTCCAGGGTTTTGAGCCTTGAGAATGGCCTGGGTCTCAGCCACCCCCGAGTTATAAACCTCCTCCTTGGCTTTCTCCTTGGAGCTCTCGGCCTCCATCCTGGCAAATTCAGCCTCCGTCTTAGCCCTCAGAGTTTCGTCCCTGGCCTACTCCGCAACATTTTTGCCTCCCTCCGCCTCAGCCAGTTTTTTCTTTAGATCAACGATTTTCTCCTTAGCAATCTTCAGCTGATCTTCAGTTTCAAGTAGGCGCTTTGTCTGGCTTTCGGCCTGTCTCTAGGCGCTGGCTAAGCTTGATTCGGCATTGTCCCTAGCCCTGGTCATCTCCTTCAGCTCCTCCCTGGCCTTAGAGAGGTCAGCCTCGGAGTTTTTGAGGGTCCGTGCAGCGTCCACGCGCTTGTTACGTTCAAGCTCCAGGGACTTGCTCTGCTCCTTAGCCTCATCCTCTAGCCTATAAGCGGCCTGGACGGCTTGCCAATTGGAACAAACACATGATAAATGGGAAATCAAGGAGCAGAAATCAACGGAGTCACAAGTGTAAGAAACCTTACCATGCCCAAATACCTCTTAATGTTGAGGAAGATCTCTTGCCTCCTTAGATTCCTTAACTCAGCCACATCAAGGTCCTCTCCAACACATCGGCCACATCAGTAGGGAGCAGTAGGGTCCTCTCCAACGCATCGGCCACATAAGTGCCTTCACCGCCCTGGAAGTCCCTTAGGGAAGCGTTGTCCATCAGCGACTCCTTATGAAGCATTGGGGCAGGAAGCCAAGCCTGGGGCGCAAGTTGAGCGTCAACCTCCTTTCCCTGGCCTTGATGCCCAATCTTCAATTGTTTCAAAACTCGTGGGGCTTCGTCTTCCTCTCGAGAGGAGCAAGATTTCCCCCCCTCTATGGGCTCCTTGCCTTTGGCAACCCTCTTCCTTTTTGGATCGGTGGGCTCGGGCCGAGGAGGCAAAGTCAATTGGTAGGGAGGAGGAAGTCCAGATCGTGGAGATGGTGGCTGTGATTGGGTGGAAGACGACCTGGTCTAGGCAGACTGAGGCTGGGACGACGAAGGAGGAAGAGGCTTGGATTGTTACTTCCCCGGCGCGTCCTTCCCCGGTTGGCCCTCAAGAAGGTCGAACAGGCCGGTCGTAGGTTTCCTCTTAAAGCCCATTTCTGCCTGAGAAGATGTCCTCACTGACAAGAGATCCACCTCGGACAAATCGGGATCGCCCAAGTCACCAAAACGATCCTCAAATGGACTAACTTGGTCAAACACACCAAATTCTTCCTCTGACAGACCTAAATCACCCTCAGCCTCCGCTGCTTGGTGGGATGAAGAAGAGCCTGCCAACGGGATGCCTTCGAGGACAGGAGATCCTTCAGGGATCAAAAATCCGTGCTCTACTACAACAATTTTCTGAATCCGAGGATCGTTAGCTCTGATCACGTGTTTCAGGACGGCGAATGATTTCTGGATAGGATTGTACCCTAGGATCTTGTGAACGGCCCTAACTTGGTTGTCAGCTTTGTTTACAAAAATCACTGCCTTTAGAATGGTCTCTAAATCTCCCCAGTTGGTCAGGTGAAAGTGCCGTTCAAAGGCGCGCGGATCTGCAAAAAGAAAACACATTCACATTAGCAACCGAACAATGCAAATTACAATGGCACAAAAGATTAACCCTCTCCTACTCTCACTATCCCACCTGGCTCCCCCTCCTCTATTGGGCAATGAAGGCCATCGTGCCACACCTCGGACACAATAAGGAAGTCCTTATTCAACCCTTTGCTAGTCTCGGGAAGGCACTGAATAAGCCGAACCTTATCATCCCCCGTCTTCATATAGTAGGATTTACCCTTTAGGTTTTGGAGGTTGTAGTACCAGTTTACGTCGTGGTGGGTTAACCTCAATCTCGTTTTCTCGTTTAGAGCATCCATACAACCCAAGATCCTAAACATGTTGGTAGCACATTGGGTGGGAGCTAGCCGGAAATGCCTAAGGTAATCCCTCATCACTGGCCCCATAGGGATTCTCATACCACCTTTTATAAAGGCAATTAGGGGAATCACCACTTCACCCTCATTTCTCCTAAAATGCCACTCTCCTTCCTCACAATACCTCAAACCTACATTAGGGGGTATCCTATAATCGGCGATGAATTTTTCCATCACCTCTTTGGTCTTAACCAACTTTTTTAATTTACCCATCCCTAGAAACGGCTAGAAAGACTCAAGGAAAGACAAAGGAGGGAGAGGGGTAAGAGGAAAAGAAACTTAGAAGAGAGAAAACACGAGTTAGGGAGAGAAGAAAACTTATAGAAATGAGAAAAAGCTCCTCGGACAAGCTTTTTATGCTGGAAAGAGACTTGAGTTTGGCTGGAAGTTTGACTGAACTCAGGATATGTGCGCAAGAACTCTTAAGTACAAAGGTAAAGAGACAAATCAGTTCAAATGGGTATTTATACCTCCCATTAAAAGTAACTGTGCGGGTTTTCTCGCCCATAAAGACAAAGGAATCTCCATCGTTAGATTACCATCGCACCGTTGAACGTGGGGAGCACAAAGCTGCCAAAATTTAATGAAGACACGCTTCATATACCAAAGCGCTAGGAACGTGCCTCAGGCAAGCGAAGAGGCTCTGGAATTGATGGAGGACAAGACTTGACAAGCCATGACAAAGGCCCGATGTCACCAAAACCCTTCTCTCCATCCGAGAAGCCAGACAGCAGGATTTTAAGGGGCTGTTGTGGGGCCAAAGAATTTGACAACCCCGGCCCACTTTATAATGAGCCCAAGACCCACGCCGAGGAGGAAGAAATGGCTGATGACGGACAAAGAAAGCCCAAATAGCCTAAAAACATTGCCAAGGACAATCCTGCTCTCGACATCCCAAACCCCAGGAGGAAAGAACAGCACGTTGGCAAAGGCAACCTCCCAAAGCGCCCCTAGGGGAAGGACAAGTACAGTAGGATACCCATGGGCGTATGGTGTAGGAACAATTCAAGGAGAAACTGTCACCTCCGTATTGAATGCGCCCAACTAACATTCTAGCCGCATTAATGAGGAAATGACCCCTGAACAGTGCGGTCTTGGTTGCCGCAACTCACAGAAGGTTTGGGAAGGTGGCTGATGGGACGAGCACTAAAGTAATGACCTGCACGATCAACAGGTGGAGGGCCAAGATCGACTGGAAAGAAGTATATAATGTGAGAGACCCTCCAAGAATGGGGAATCAAAAGAAAGGAGAAAAGAAAGGAGAAGACAGTAGCAATTGGCATGACTTTGGAAACCTCTGCAACCTAGCACTGAAGAAAGAAGAATAATCATTAAGTTCCTCGGATGAAGCACCCAAGGACACCATTTCACGCTTTAGTCTGTATCCTAGTTATCCAATCCATGTATAACTGTGTCTAGTTATTGTAATCCAGACTAAGGCCTAGTTCTTAAACTCATTCTCTACAAATTTATTGTATTGGGCTAATTGGGCTTGAGACCACTCATCCAACTGTAGGAGTGCTCAAACCTAGTCCCTACAATATTATATTTATTTCAATACTCATTTATGTGTATCAATTATTCCTTAATATCAAATAGGTTGATTGCTAAATTTTGAAATTCAAATATAATTCAAAATTTGAATAACTTTTGTCAATGGTTTTAATTAGGAAATTTATGAACATTAACGTGATATTAATACCATAACTGTCAGCATATTTGGTTTTATTATCTTATTTGAATATGACATAATAACGTCATATATGGAAGAATTTCAGCACTTAAATGTACAGCTATTGTTGAATTATTTTATGTTACCATATATACACAAATGTTTATTATTTGGTTTAATAGACAGTGGTCAAACAGTTAGCAATTTTTTGTAAAAAATATTCGGAAAGAAAACTTTTGAAAAGGTATTGTAATAATAAGCCATTAAATGCTTGGCATTATGACCCTTTCTTTTCTTGTTCAGCAACGTAATCTATAGGGCATTAATTTCAAAAATTATGACCTTTTCTTTGTTCCCAACGTACAGATTGAGATTCTGGCTAAGTCAATATTTGATTACGGTTTATATTTTATATATATATATATATATATATATATATATATATAAAGAAAGCTATTGATTATATATATTAATTTCAATAACTTTATGACTATTTAATTGATATCAAACATTTTATTTTTTGGCTAAGGACAAGCAACATGTCTGGTTCTATATATATGGAAAGAAATAAAAATTTCAAAAACACACATTTTTATTTTTTAGAAAGCTGTAGAATTTTCAAAAAAACAATTTTTTATTGTCTTCAACACTTACCATCTATTGTCTCTTACTACTCACAAAAATATTTTATCTTTTACAAAATTTCCTGGGAAAAGAAAGTACTATAGAGAGCTTATATCATACAAGCAGGCTCACAAGGATAATTAGCAAAGGTGGCTAGGCTGTTGTATCCTGGTGACAACGTGCAGAAACTATTTGTTTAACTACATCGAATATACCATAGATGGCACGATTTATCTCAAGACAGTAACTTCGTCCACGTCTCATCTCTGCCACCTCTTTTGGTAAAATCAAATTGTGTAATTTCCAAGGAAAATTCAAGTATTATCTCTTCTTTATTTCCAACAGTAGAGAAACAGTACCACCTTGGAAACTATAGTTATTGCTCCTGAGAGTGCAATTTCTACCATTGTTTGTCTTCTCCTTCTTCGATTCCAAGCAATCAACTTTGTGACAGAGTTGAGACTTGAGTGGAAGGGCAATAATTAAGTAAGATCCAAGATTGAAGATTGAAGATTGAAGAAGACAAAAATGAAGATCGAAGAGAAGCTGACGAGTGACGAGGATGCGATGAGATGAGGTTGTGTGAATTGGGACAACTGATTCAGACAAAAGGAGTAAAGTGCATCAAAAGGCCTCTTTTTCTTTCTCTATGAATAAGAGATTTTATAATTTGGTAAGAAGAGGAATATCCAGCACCCAAAAACAGCTTGTCAACAACCATCCCCCGGTTACCAAAAACAAAACAACCATCCCCTAATTCACACGTGTACCACTTACAAAAAGAACATGGCAAATTTCCCTTTCCAAATTTTTTTTTAATGGGAATTCCCCTTTCTTTTTCTTTTTTCCCCTTTCCTACTATAGACATCTTTTATATAAATAAAATATATATATATATATATATATATATAATAGCATTCGTACTATAGACATCAATCAAAGTCTATCAAAGACAAGGTATTGATTTATTGGGAAAAATATTGTTTCTAGCTAGGTTACATTCTCCTCTTTTACATTAATATTTATATTTATAATTGACGCAGACATGTTTATATTTAAAATATATATATATATATATATATATATATATATATATATATAAATTATGTATTTGGTCCTTATTTTATGTACTATATTTTAATTTGGTTTATAATCTTTTAATTGTGTTAAAATGATCTCTATCTTTTCAGTATCGAATCAATTTAGTCTTTGCCATTATTTTTTAGATGAAAATTAATAAAGCATCTAATGGCCAAAATAAAAAATTAGCTTTTGTTGATGTAACAATACAATAATTTTATTTTAACCATTTACCATGTCATCAATTTTCATCTAAGACATAACGACAAGAACTAAATAAAAATGTTAGAGACCAAATTGACACAATTGAAATGTTATGGACCAAATTGAAATACGATGTATAGGATAGAGACCAAATACATAATTCACCCTTAAAAAAAATGTTTAACTATAAATATGTTTAAATTTATTTTACTCCCCTACTATGTATATGGTAACTAAAGAAACTATCTATATATAATTTTAATGAGTAAATTTGTTAATGAGTAATGTGACTTGTTTAAACAATATACATGGAGTCTTTATAATTTGACACTTAATAAATTGAAAAAGATAACTATAAACATATTTAGAACCAAACTTTATCCTTTTTAGCAATTGGTTTCTCCAAAAAAAAAAAAAAAAACAAAAAAACAAAAAACTTTATCATAAACGAAGCACGGATCAATTGTATGTTCTATCACTCAAAGTGACCTTCTAGGAAATGCCACTGAGAGAGACGTGCCTTATGAATGTACTGGAAGAATAAAAGCTCAAAAATATCTAAGGGAAAACTGATATCACCGCATTAAATGCTCTGCAGCTAACTTTCTGGCTGCATTGATGTGGAGAAGACCCCTAAACAGTGCTGCCTTGACTACCTCAACTCACAGAAGGCCTAAGAAGGTGTCCGATGGGACAGGCACTCAAGTAGTGGTTTAAATGATCAACAAGTGTAGGGTCAAGATCATCAAAAGGGAACTATATAATATAAAAGACCCTCCATGGAGAGGGGATGGGAAAATAGAGAGAGAAATCTAAAGAGAAACACTATAGCAGTCAGGAAGTAATCGTGTAATCATACTTAAGATAAATATACAAGAACTGATCTCCTTAGACTTGTCCGAGGACGACTTTCTTCAATTGAAATCCATCTACCTTTCTGTTCTTGTCATTTGAATCCACTTTGTTTGCCATCCAACTCATTCTAACCCAGTTTTCCAACCCACTCTCTACAAATTTATTGTTTTGGTCTTTTTGGACCTAAGCCTATTCATTCTTTGGGCTTGGGATTCCAATTCGGTCCTTACAATTGGTGCCATCTGTGGGAAATTCTGGTGTTGTAGTAAGTCTGACGTAAAACTATGGCGGGGTCGAGTCCACACCAAGCAGAATCTACGGGGTCCCAACATGTAAATCATTTTGTCAACCTCAAGCAAAGGAGGGATTGGGAAGGGAGTGTGCATACTACCTAGTCTGGTAGAAGCCAATCTCGGGGGAAGAGCCACCTTTCTCATGAAGAAGATACCAGAACCCTATAATTGGAGATTGACCATCTGAAGAGAAAGCTGCGCTGCGAACAGCAAAAGTGGACTCCCTCCAGTTCTGACCCTTCTTCTAACGATGAAAAAGAAAGTAGTTTTAGACACAAGTCAAAAACTCCTCCCAGTGAGTCTTTCTCATACGTCGATGACCACCATCATGAACACAGAAACAGGAGTTTGTCCTCTAGAGGCTTAGGAAATGATACAATGAGTAAAGCGCTCAACCAAATTTCCAGGTCGCCTTTTACACAAAGAGTGGAGGAAGGGATGCTTCCTCAGCGGTTCTCCCAGCCCACGTTCACCATGTATAATGGTCGAACAGACCCTGTGGAGCACATGAGCCACTTCAACCAGAGGATGGCTGTGCACTCCAAGAATGAGACCTTGATGTGCAAAGTGTTCCCCTCGAGCTTGGGGCCAGTGGCGATAAGGTGGTTTGATGGATTAGCTGCAGGTTCAATTGATTCTTTTAGAGAGCTCACCCAGGCCTTTGGGTTCCGCTTCATCACATGCAGTAGGGTCCCTCTGCCCTTGGACTCCTTGTTGTCCATGTCCATGTGGAAAGGGGAGATCCTGAAAACGTATTCAGATAGATACTGGGAGATGTTCAATGAGATTGATGGTGACTTTGATGATGTGGCCATCAGGACCTTCAAGGTCGGCCTACCTACTGAGCATGGTTTGAGGAAGTCCTTGACTGGGAAGCCTGCTACCAGTGTACACAAGCTCATGGAACGGATAGATAAGAATAAAAGGGTTGATCAAGACCAACAGCAAGACAAGGGAAAGGGTAAGGTTATCCCTCACAAGAGGAGGGATTTTAGGTCGGATTGCTACAATAATAACAGACCTCGAAGAGATTTTGCTGGGCAGTCGAGGCACATAGCTCCTCAAGGGGTTAACACCGTGTTCCGAGAACTAGTGTACCAAGTTTTAGAGAAGATCAAGAACAAGCCATACTTCAAATGGCTAAACAAGATGAGTGGAGACCCCTCGAGGCGTAATCAGAGCCTTCATTTCCAATACCACCAAGAGATGAGGCATACCACTTAAAACTGCAAAACTCAATGAAATCATCTGGATCAGCTAGTCAGAGAGGGAAGGCTACAGCAGTTTTTGTATCGACCTTACAGGTAAGGAGACCAATCAAGGTCAGGAGCTCAAGGGAATGCTTCCTCAAGGCTCCCGTTAGGCATAATCAATGTCATTTTCGCTGCACTTAGGAGAACTGGTTCTCAACCATTTAGGATAATGTCTATAGCTTGGATAGCAGCCGAGGGCACTAATTCATAACCAAAGAGGGCTAGAATGGAGATCCGACCGGCACTAAGTTTTCCAGACGAGGACAAAATGAGAACCATCCAACTACACGATGATGCTTTGGTGGTCACCCTCAAAATAGGGGGGTATGATGTGAAGAGGGTGATGGTAGACCAGGGTAGTGGTGCAGAAATTATGTATCCTGACTTGTATAGAGGGCTGAACTTAAAGCCTGAGGATTTGACGGCCTATGATTCACCTTTGGTGAGTTTTGATAGGAAGGTTGTCACCCCAAGGGGCCAGATTAGGTTGCCCATACAGGCAGGTTCGAAGGTGGTTGAAGTGAACTTCATTGTAGTGGACACATATTCTCCCTACACGGCCATAATGGCGAGACCTTGGCTTTATGCCCTGGGGGCCATATCTTCAACTCTGCATTTGAAAGTGAAGTATCCATCAGGGGACCGAGTTGAGGAGCTGGTAGGGAGCCAGTCCATGGCTAGACAATGCTTTGTGAGCGTTTGGTTTCAGCTGAAACCAACGTTCACGTTTTCATTTCCGCGTTTCTGTCCTTTTTTTTTTTTCAGCGCATGAACAGTAAATTTACTGTACAGAGACAAAAATTACTGTTTATGCACTGTAGCAGTACTGTTCACGTACTGTAGTAGCACTGTTCACGCATTAAAAATATTAAAAATGGGTCTCACGGTACTTTTCACACATTTAAAAATTATTTTGCTACAATGTTTTCAGTTTTCAATTTTCAATTTCAGTAACAATAAGCTCAATCCAAACGGACCCTTTGTGTCAGCAATAATGCATCAGCCTGCAGCTGAGTCCTCGGCCTCAACTGAAAGGGCCTTATAGCAATCAAAGTCTCCAGTGTTACCTGCAAATGGGCAAGCCAAGGAGGCGAAATGTGAGGAGTTAGAGAAATTTGCCATAGGTAATGAACCAAAGAAGTTCTTTCAGATTGGGGCCCAGCTACTACCTCAGGAGAAGGAAGAGCTGGTGGAGTTTCTCATGACAAACGTTGATGTATTTGCTTGGAATGCCTAATTCACACATGTACCACTTACTTACAAAAAGAACATGGCAAATTCCCCTTTCCAATTTTTTTTTAATGGGAATTCCCCTTTCTTTTTCTTTTTCTTTTTCTTTTTTCCCCTTTCCTACTATAGACATCAATCAAAGTCTATCAAAGACAAGATATTGACTTATTGGGAAAAATATTGTTTCCAGCTAGGTTACATCCTACTCTTTTACATTAATAACTATATTTATAATTGACGCAGGCATGTTTATATTAAAAAAAATGGTAAATTATGTATTTGGTTCTTATTTTATGCATTATATTTTAATTTGGTCTATAACATTTCAATTGTGTCAATTTGGTCTCTATCTTTTCAATGTCGTGTCAATTTAGTCCTTCCCATTATTTTTTGGATGAAAATTAATGACGCGTCTAATGGCCAAAATAAAAAATTAGCTTTCGTTGATGTGATAACACACAAAAATTTTATTTTGACCATTTGCCATGTCATCAATTTTCATCTAAGATATAACGACAGGGACTAAATTAAAAGGTTAGAAACAAAATTGACACAATTGAAATGTTATGGACCAAATTGGAATATGATGTATAGGATAAGGACTAAATACATAGTTTACCCTAAAAAAAATGTTTAACTATAAACATTTTTAAATTTATTTTACTCCAACATACCTACTATGTATATGGTAATTAAAGAAACTATCTATATATAATTTTAGTCACATAAATTTTTTAATGAGTAATGTGACTTGTTTAAACAATATACATGGAGTCTTTATAATTTGACACTTGTTTTTTTAGAAAGTTTATAATTTGACACTTATAAATTGAAAAAGATAACTCTAAACATATTTAGAACCAAACTTTATCGTTTTTAGCAATTGTTTTCTCAAAAAAAAAAAAAAAAAAAAAAAAAAAAAAACCTTTATCCTTTAAAAAATGTCCATATTTTAACATATGAAAGTTGGTGTGAAATAAAAGATGTGAAAAAACCAATGTAAGAGTATAAAAGCCTTAATTTAGAGGTATTCTAGAATCACACCCTCAATGGCGGAGCTAGAAAATTGTCTTTGAGGAGGGGGGCCAAATAATAAATGAGATGACTAAAATTTTTTCCTTTTTATATACTATATTCATATTTTGTACAATAGTCGAAAATAGTACTACAAAGACAATTCAATACACAAATTTAGTACTTTATAACTTTTTGTGTATTATTTGAAGAACATTAATGGGAAGTTGAAGTTTTAACATTAGGACAAAAAATATAGAATCTTCTTACTTATCATCATTTTTTTTTAAAGAATGAATCACTTATAGACCTAGATATTCAAATTAATTATAACCTATTAAGTATAATGATCGACATGAGGAATTACAAACAGGTTAAAGATTATTAAAAATTAGACAAACAAGTATTAAATGCATAAAAAATTAACATAATAAAATAAACGCATCAAACATTCCGTTATTTTCTTTATATGATGTATTATATATTTTATCATTTTAATAATAATTTGTTGCATTTATATTATATGTTATATGAAATCATATTTTATCAATTTAATAACAAATAAAAAATAGAAAAAGAGTGATAAAAGGAAAATAGAAAATGGAAGAAGAAGAGTGCATAGTCCACGTTACTGGGGAAGTAAAAAAGATACTACTATTGTTATGATGTGAAACCACTCCCCGTTTGGTACATCCACTCAAACATATATTTTTAATATTTAAACAACATTACACGTATTTTTACACACTTTTTCACCCACACGTATTTCCATACACGTTTTTAAACACATGTTTTCAATTTTTAAGTGCATGTA
The DNA here is from genome assembly GCF_932294415.1 of Quercus robur. Taxonomy (NCBI): domain Eukaryota; kingdom Viridiplantae; phylum Streptophyta; class Magnoliopsida; order Fagales; family Fagaceae; genus Quercus; species Quercus robur. Next base: position 5,213,304 of record NC_065537.1, read on the forward strand.
CCAAACACTCCCTAAACTTTGTGTTTGAAGCGTGTGGTTTTTAACTTGTACACATCTACTCACTCTCTTAGGGTTAGAGTAAATTGCAGAGCTTACGACTTATGAGAATCATAAAGAAAGGATGATGGAGCCTATCTACCTAGAATCCCAGATGCAGATCTATTGGTAGTGCAATCTATTGGGGTGGTCTTAAAAGGAAGTTGAAGAATACATGTTGTTCTTTGGTACCAAGATTCTTGCAAAACATAGCCTTCTTCCACCGTTAACTCCAAAGTAAGCCAGAAAATTTTTTAACAGGAAGGAGCAGATTTTTATTTATTTTGATGTTTTAAAGGAGGAAGGAGCATAATTAAATTGAAAGCCTTATAAGGAAGTTTTGGTGGGGTCAGAAAGGAGACAAGAAGAAGATTCATTGGGTTAAGTGGGAAACACTATGCTTTCCAAAATCTAAAGGAGGTATGGGCTTCAAAGACTTGGCCCTTGTCAATGATGCACTACTAGCCAAACAAGCATGGAGACTTTTGCACAATCAAAATTCCCTATTTTATAGGGTCTTCAAATCAAAATTCTTTCTGAATTGCTCATTTATGGAGGCCTCAGATTCTCATTTAGGATCCTATGCTTGGCAAAGTATCCTAAAAGGGTGTGAAGTTTTGTTGAAAGGTGCTAAATGGAGAGTAGGAAGTGGGGAGTCCATTAATGTGTGGCTTGATGCTTGGCTACCATCATTGGATCACCCATAGATCCAATCACCAATTGTTGAAGGCTTTGAGGATATTAAAGTCCAAGATCTCATTGATCCAGTGACACACAACTGGGATGATTGTCTCATACGTGGACTCTTCAACACTCAGGAGGTAAGTTTGATAAAGAGTATTCCACTATGGCCTACCCCTGTTGCAGACAAACTTACATGGCCTTTCAATGCATCGTGTACAAGAGAAGAGCTCCACAACCGATCTCCTAGGCACGCAGATCGCAACAGTGAGTTGTGGAAGCTGATTTGGGATCTTGATGTCCCAAACAAAGTCTAAAATTTTGTATGGAGGTCAAGTAAGGATGCTATTCCAATGAAGAAAAACCTGAAGAGTAGGAAAATCTTGAATGAAGATAAATGCGATCACTATGGGCAAGCAGAAGAATCAGTCTTATATGCAATTTGGGAGTGCTTAAAGCTTACTCCAATCTAGGACGCCATACTAGATTTCTCATTCTGCCAAGCTCGTTCATTTGCAAATATAAAAGAATTGCTTCTCTATGTCTCAAATGCATGTAGTAAGGTGGATTTAATGGTGGTCAGTACGTGGAATATTTGGTTTCGTAGGAATCAATTGAGAGTGAGCAACAAAGATCACCCCATATCGCAAGTGATTCCAACTTCCCAACAAGCCTTAACGGACTATCAGTAGGCAAGCAACATGCAAAGAGCTCATAGGGTCACCCCACCACTAACCCGAGTTGCATGGCACCCTCCACCTGATGGTTGTTTGAAAATTAACTTCGATGGAGAAACATTCAATGACATAAATAAGGCAGGCCTAGGAGTAGTTATTCGGGACGGCTTTGGTTAGGTGCTGGCCTCACTATCAGAGTAGATTCAACTCCCCTTCTCTTCGGACCTGGTGGAAGCAATGGCAACGACAAGAGCTCTATCCTTTGCTGCAGAACTTGGCTTCTCAAGATTCATCTTAGAAGGGGATTCAGAATTAATAATAAAAGCATTACAGAGCAAGGAAGACTCACTAGCTCCCTTTGGTCACATCCTAGCTACAACCAAAACCACAATAGATGTCAACTATGATTCATTTTCCCACATTCGTAGACTTGGCAATGTTGTTGCTCATAACCTTGCAAAACATGCACGACATGTCGCAGGTTTACAGGTGTGGACGGAGGATGTTCCTCCACACCTCTATTTTGTATTGTTAATCGACCATGGTTGATTTAGTTTAATGAAATTCAAGTCTTGATTCTCAAGAAAATAAATAAATAAATAAAAAGGTTTATTTTTTATTTTTTGAAGGAAGAGTTTATTTTTTGAGATGGTTGTTAAGATAATTATGTTTTTATTATAGGTTTTTGGATGTCCAATTAATTTAATTCATTGTTTTATCTTCAAAAAAAAAAAATCATTGTTTTATACAATTTATTATCATTAATAGAGTTGTAACCTTCTTTAAAAATTGGGAGGGGGGCCAAAGCAATCTTCTGTAAGAAGTTGACCATTCAGACAATGACACAATAACACATTAAAGAATGTAAATTCCGTCGATGATTTCCAACTATAAGGAACTTTTCTTTTTTTATTTAATAATAATTTATAGTTCTAAGCCATGCAAATGCTTATATTTGGCAATTTTCTATGTAAATTTACGAAGTTTTCTACACATGCTAAGGAATTTCATATTTGAAAACTTTAAAGGGGCAACCAGATATATTGTTCTTGGAATTACTTTTTAAGGTTTTTTGTAACTTTCAAATGACTACATATTGCAAATTCTCGTGTTGATTTTAGTTTGTGATATTTACAAAAGAACAAAATTTAGCTACAAAATTTGTTGTAGTCTAAGACTGCAACTTTACTCAATAAATTAAATATTACTACATATTTTGAAAATCTAACCGTTGTATTACATATTCTTTACACTCTTAATACCCATATTAAATTTTGTATCAATTAAATATTATTTACTATATGATCTATCAGCTTATATTTTATGCATAATTTTAAATTACAAAAACTTGCAATTTAAACAATTTATTGATGGCATAGCTATTAATCTTCAATTTTTTAGAAATTTTGCAAGCATGAAGTATTTAATAAGAAGATGTAATCTAATAGTGGATTTGTCAAAATTCACCTCCAATAAAAAGATATTAAGTAAGGTTGTAGTATAAAACTACAACTAATTTTGTAACTAAACTTTGTTCTTTGCAAAAAATAACAGAAAAAGTTGCCAAATCTAAATTTGGCAGATGTGGCACTAACTACACTCAATAGAATTTTTAATTTTAATATTGAGCTTTAATAGGATTTGGTTAAAAATTGATGTTGAAATAAGGGTACTTTTCTACAATTTCTTAAACATTTCAAATATATTTTTCTTTTTACCCTTCTACTATTCATGAAAAGGATACCTAGGCTTGGAATTAATACTATGGTTAGGGACTAGGGTTTGGTTTGAATTTATTTTTACTATTAAAACTCTGTAAATTAATCATGACTAACAATAATTGTATTAATGAACCCAAGGGGTTAAAAGTTTTTATTTTACAAAATATTTCAAAATGCACCACGCATCGCGGGGGATATCGACTAGTATATTATAAAAATTGGATCTATTACTGGTGGATGCATACAACGATGACATGTGTTTCTTTTTCAAAGTTTACTACGATGACATGTGGTGACTTCCTATATTTAGTTAGTATTATTATATGGACAAAAAACGTCATGTGTCAAACAATTATTTGTACATGTTAATATGTTTGACATTTTCCTAATCATTACCCTTCCAGTGGCTATTCAAGTTTTCTTTGTTGAAAATTTAATCTATATATATATATATATATATATATATCTAAAAGCTGAAGCGTAGCATTTCTTGTTACTATGCTCCAGTTGAGTCACGTCAGCATCCACCTCATTATCATTTTCTTTCTAATTTTCCTATAATTGTTTTTAACATTTACTTTTTATTTTATTTTAATATTTACACTTTTTCCAACCTTTCTCCACCCTTACCTTTTCATCTCCCCACTACTCTCTACATAAATATTTTTTTTTTCTTTTCATCTCCCCACTACCCTCTACATAAATATTATTCTTCTTCTTTCTCTTCATCTTCCTTTATTTTGTTTTTTCTTATTCACACTCTTTTACTATAAATTTGTAAGAGCACTCACAGCAGTGGTGCTATATAGGTATAATGCTATTTTTTAGCTCCAAATATCAAAAATCCTTCACGCAGCAGAGGAGCTAAATCTAAAAAATTTAGCTACTCAGCTACAGTGCACATCTATCTTTAGATGTGCACTGTAGCTCAAAGCTAAAAAAAAAAAATATTTTTTTTTATTACACTCTCTCTCCTCTCTCTCATTAAAATATTTAATTCATTTTCTCTGTCTCTCTCACTCCGGCTTCTCTCCTCTTTCTTCTTTCTTCCTCAAATTTTTTTTTCTCTCTAGCTCACCGGTCTCTCATCTCCCTCATCCCTCAGCTCGCCGGTCTCTCCAGCTCGCCGGTCTCTCCATCTCGCCGGTCTCCCTCATCCTCAGCTCGCCGGTCACTCCTCACACTAGGCTGGGCTAAGCTTCGGTGGATTTTTGTACTCGTTGTGCTCATTCCTTTTGTGTCGACCGAAGCCCATTCCTTTTGTGCTCGTTGTGGATTTTTTTTTTTTTTTTTTTTTTTTTTTTTGCCGTGGACTGCCGGTAGTAGTGGTGGTGGTGGTGGTGGTGGTGGTGGTGGTGTTTTCCGATCTGTTGTGGGTAAGTGGGCTTGTGTTTGTGTTTGTGGCAGTGGGCTTGTGCTCGTTGTTGTTTTTTTTTTTTTTTTTTTTGCTGTGGATTGCCGGTAGTGGTGGTGGTGGTGGTGGTGGTGGTGGTGGTGTTGTTGATGTTTTCCGATTTGTTGTGGGCAAGTGGGCTTGTGTCTGTGTTTGTGGCAGTGGGCTTATGCTCGTTGTGGGTTTTTTTTTTTTTTTTTTTTGCTGAGGACTGCCGGTGGTGGTGGTGGTGGTGGTTGTGCCTGTGGTTGACGGTACAGGTGGATGAGATTGGTGGTGTAATATTTTTTTGGTAGTGGAATATATTATTTTATTGTAGTGGTTATAATATTTTATTGTGATGTTTATATTATTTTATTATGTTGAAAGCTAAAATAGATCCACTGCTGCAGTATGTGTGTAGGTAAAATAAATAAAGTAACTTTTGGTGGAGCTAAATTGCTAAAAATTTAGCTCCACTGCTGTGGATGCTCTAACTATCTATTCCATTCTATGCATGATTTTCTCTCACAAAAAAGGTTCTATCTCTCTCTCTCTCTCAATTTTTTGATGAATTTTTTTTATACATTCTTCTATTTATGCCAAATTACTAATCTTTGGGAATCCTTTCTTTTCTTTTCTTTTTTCTTTTTCTTTTCTACACTAGAATCATTATGCTCATTTTCTCACTTAATTTAATCAAGTAGAGTAAAAATTGAACGAAGTCATTATGATTCAACCAAAGGGCATATAGTTTCTAGACTCCGAAACAAGGATTCAAACGATTAGGTGGTTTTTTTTTTCAACTTTAATATTCCTTTCGGAGGGATACAATTCGAAAGTTTCAAATTTCCAGAAACTAATTTTCTTCAAATAAGTAAATTTGAAATTCAGTTAAGGAATGACAAATATGAAAATAAGGGCCTCCATCGGAATTCAAAAAAAGGTTCTCTCTCTCTTTCTTTCCCTCTCAATTTTTCGATGAATTTTTTATACATTCTTCTATTTATGCCAAATTACTAATCTTTGGGAATTCTTTCTCTCTCTTTTTTTCTTTTTTCTTTTTTTTTTTTTTTTTTTGTGTCTATGCTAGAATCATTATGCTCATTTTCTCACTTAATTTAATTGGGTAGTTTGCTAGAATTCAACTAAAACCAGACAATAAGGAATTTTACAACATTGGAGAACGCTTGAATATATACCAGCCAAAAATTGAAAGTTAGCAAATTAGTGGAGCTATGATTAAGCTTCAAACGGGATTGATGGTATTGCCAATATTCTTTAATTAGCATCCTTATTTCTATTTCTCTATATATGTTTCCTAGAATTAGTGTTAGTCTCATTTTTATATTCTCTATTATATTCTAAGTAAACCCAGAGTTCTTTAAAACTCCACATTGGTTAATGCCATTTAGATTTTTTTTTTAAATTTTCTTTTTTTTTTCTCTTTAATTGTTAAATGTTATCCTATTTTTGTTCTTTCTTATAAATCTAATTAATGTTGATGGTTCTTTTTTTTTTTTTTGGTTAGTTAAGGTTGATGATTCTTTCTTATAGAGAAAAAAAAATTTGAAAACAATTGAATTCCATATAAACTTGTACCTAAAGGGGACAAGAGCCTTTGTTTATTTGATTAGAGACAATATATTAAAGGGGCATATCCTTTGGCCATTGCATTGCATTTCTTAGAGGTTAAAAGATAAAGCTTGTCATTATAGGAAAAGATTTTGGGTGGGGATATAGGCGTCATTTTGTTTGTTCTAAGAGTAACAAAAGATCGTATTATAAAGGAAGCCCACAATCATATCACATGCTTATTACACTAACCATGAGCACAACCCATTATTCTCTCTCACCATGTTTCTACTACATTTGCATTTAGCAACCTAAGATTAGAATTTATTCCCAATAGAAGACTTGTAGAATCATTAAGTTTTTATAGGAAACTAGCCGCAAACTCGCATGATGCGTGAAAATATAAATATTATGCAATGAAGTGTAATATATAAAAAGTAACAATTATTTCAAGCATTGTCTTTTTTTCCCCAAAAAAAAAAATTTACACTTTTTTTTTAATCTTTTTATCTCTACAAATATATCATTTTAATATTTTTTTGTGCATTTCATTAATATTTTTTAAGGTGAACCCTATTCTTCTAACTTTGTTGTAGCGTGTTACATTTGCTTAATATACAACTCATCTCTTAAGGAATAAGGAAATTATCATAATAATAAAAAATTATCACAAAATTACAATGTTAACTTAACCAAAATTAAAATAAAACTAAAGAAATAAAAAAAAATTATAATCATTTATTAGTCAAATAATTGGTAGGCATATTCAAATTTCTATTTCCAAAAACAACTAAGTATTAATCCAAAGCAAAATTCAATCAAAATTATAAAAGGGAAAGAAAAAACTTTCTGATGGGAAATTAAAAAAACACAATACTAAAACACATATTAAAAAAAAAAGCATCAATCTTAATTTTTTTTTTTTTTTTTTTTTTGATAATTAAAACCATCAATCTTAATTAGAGTTATAAGAAAGAACAAAAATCTTTTATGTGAAATTGTTCTCTTTATTGGTATTTATTTTTATGTATTCTATCTTTACTTTTTTTTTTTTTTTAATTTACACTTTGTCCAAGCTTTTTCCTTACCTTTATCTTTTCATCTCCCCACATCTTCTATATCATTAAATTATTTATATTTTTCTCTCCTTTTTATTTAAAAAATTAAAATTTTAAATAAAATTGTCCTCATAAAGTGGAGTAGTACTAGGGACACACTCGTTCTCAAACTCAATACATCAAAGAAAAAACACAACACGAAACAAATGCCAATTGGGAAACAAACACTAAATTTTAAAAAAAATAATGAGGATATTAAACCAAATATAATATAAAGAAACTAATAGTTATGAATATACTAACTTAAGGGTAGCAAAATTAAATGAAAAAAAAAAAAAAAAAACTACAATGCATATTTAATGCAATAAAATCTTTATCAAATTTTGGAAAATAGTAGATTGCCTATGGAGAGAGAGAGAGAGAGAGAGAGAGAGAGATGTCAATTAGTAACTATTAATTAGAAAACAAAGAGGTTGTAAGGAGAAGTAAAAAATAAAAAATAAATATGACCAATATTGAAAACATTAAAAATTTTACAGTGCAATAAAATCAACTATTACATTCACTTAAAAAATTGAATCAATAATCAATAATTAAACACAATCATAGCAATATATTTAAACTTAAAACTAATCAAACTCTAATTCACAACTAAAAGGAGATGTTCTCATGTAATAATAGAAATTACATAAGAAATAAAGTTAGAAAATTTTAAAATCCCTTTTTTGACATTTCATTTAACTTTATATATATATATATGTGTGTGTGTGTGTGTGTGTGTATAATCTTCATACACAATTACATTTAAAAATCAAATAAACGATGCTACATCTCATTTAACACCTCTGTTATGAAAATCATTACCCAGTAAATATATGATAATAGTAAAAAACGTTATAAATGAAATTATGAAAAAAAGTGATAAAACTAATTAGCTACCATCATTATGAAGTAGTAGTCTATGATTTTACACATCTAAAGATGTGGAATATATAGAATTTACTTAAGGTATATGTAAAGATTCACATTAAAAAAAAGATAATGTAAAGGTTAAAAAAATGTATATTCTATAAATAAATAAAAAGGTATATGAAGGTTTTTATTAACTTAAAAGAAAATGAAAAATCAATTATTAATAACAACAACAACAACAACAAGAAGAAGAATATAGGGGTAATTACATTCCCCTTCCTTGAGGTTTGAAGAAATGATACTACTCCAAACTTGAAAGGAAAAAAAAATTTCACCCTTTACATTTGTTTGACCAAACTTTGTTAAATTAATATTAAAATATTGTGTACTAACCTGCCTGTACTTAAGGTAGGTTCAAAAATTATCCTTAATTTTAAAATTAAATTCTCTTATTTTAAAATTTTAAATTAAAGTGTATTTCAAAATATTAAGTAATTTTTTTGCTTCCCCCCCCCCCCCCTTTTTCTTTTCCCAATGAGTTATGGAGAGATTTGTCATTTCAAATGTTTTGGTATTTTAATTCTAAAGTTATGAGTAATGTCTTTACTAACCATGGTTAAACATTTATAAACAGATTCTTAAATAAATTTAAAATATTTTGTTATTAATATAAACAAAATGGGAGAGTGTTATTACTTATTACCCCAAATATATTTAATAAGATCACCGTAAAAAATATTATCTCGTGCAATGCGCGGGTCTACGACTAGTTATATCTAATTATGTATACATTACTAAATCTAATTGTAAATCTAATTATCTATATTTATGATAGATTTAAAAACAAAGGATTAGCTTTAAGTTTTGCTGTTCTCCTATGTTGTCACTTTGGAAAAATTATTATTTATCCTTTAAAAGTTCACTTTAAAAAAAATATATATATTCCTAAGAAAAAGACAAAGAAATAATTAGAACGACAAATGAAAGAACAAAATATACATGTATACCTTATAAAATAAAATAAAAATCAATAGGCATGTAGTGACATTTTTAGGGTCTAAATAATTATGATTACTTATGGATATACTAGATTACAATTTTTTTTCTTCATTATTTTAGTGACACATAATACATAATTGAGATTAATTTTCCAAAATTATAACACATATAAGTATTATAAAATAACTAATAACGAATAGGCACATTGCGAGGGACATCCACTAGTTTCCTCAATTAGTCCCATTATTTTCATTAGAAGACAAACCGCATCTATTCGTAAGCTAGATAGATAGTTGAATTTTTTATTTTTTATTTTAGACTACCATAGTGCCGTATGCCTTCAACAAACCCAATCCTTTTATGTTTGGAACAATAGCCATTTTTTTTTAAAGAACAATAACAGGAGTTCTGAAATATTCATTTCCAAATAACACAAAAAAAGGGCAAAATTACCCCCTCTTCCATTAAAAATTTAAAACCACTTCAACCCAATCTCAATCCTCTATGTCCTACAACCACCTCGATAATCTCTTTGCTTCATCATTCTCTTTCTTCCTGTTTTAGATTATTCCAATATGGTGTCATATAAAATAGAGAATGAGATGTAAAGTGGATTGTTAAAGTATTAATGTGATTAAAATACTAACTTTTTGGTGATGCAAATGCAAAATGCCTCTTCTTCACCCTTTTTTTTTTACATTTTCGGATAGGAATGTAGCTATAGTCAGTAAGTAATTATAGAATTGTATGATAGATGGATTTATGTATTTATGCACATTTTTATTTGAAAAGAATATTTGTAGACTATCTATATAAATTGCGTTAAAAACATCCACTTCATTTGAAGCTCAAGACTAATTTCTCTGACATAAACATCAAACAAGCACTCATTTTGTTTTTGAAAAACTAAACCTTAGAACATCTAACATTTTCAAAACACTGTTTCATATGTTACAAACCACCAATATCAATTGTTTTGGACATCCCAGAGAGCTACAAATTCATCAAGTGAATTCAAAATATAGATGGTATGGCTGTATTATTTATATCTTTTATATATAAATTGGAAGTTTATTGAACTCATATGATGGTGTAGACAAAATGAAGTTGAGTTTCATAAAATTATATGTAAGTATATGGGAAGAGGCATAGGTTTAGACAATGAGAAAGTGCAAAAGTGCAAAAGTATCACGGGAAGCGTTAAACGCTATGTACTTAAATTCTGTTTATTAAAAGAAAAGAATGACTGAAACAGCCATTCGGTCACGAGAAGAGGATGCAGAGCTTCAACGGAGCACAAAAAAGGTTAAGGAACACCATAGTTTGGGCCTCTCACAGCCTATATCTACCCAGCCCAGCCATCACAGGAGGAGAGTAAGTCCTACAAGGAAAAATTGCTTGGAGAGATGCCTGGGGCGTTCGAGCAAGCTTTTAGTTTCGGGCTTAGTATGGACACTGAAGCGGAGTCAGATGATGAATTTCTGGAGCTACCAATCGGAGAAAAGGCTGTGAAGTTCTCTGGAAGCACAAAAACGAGAATTAGAGCGCCATGGACGAATGCACTAATTGTCAAGGTGTTCGGGAAAACTGTGGGATACCATTTTTTGCATTCTCGCATAACTAGTCTGTGGAAACCTATAGGAAGAATGGACTGTGTTGACTTGGGGAATGACTTCTTTCTAATCAAGTTTCAGGCTAAGGAGGATTATGCTAGAGTCCTTAGGGAAGGGCTGTGGTTCATCGGAGGACACTACTTGTCTATTAGGTGTTGGGAGCCTAATTTCAAATCTTCAAAGCGAACCTTTCATCAGTGGCGGTATGGATTCGTCTTCCTAAACTCCCAATAGAGTACTATGAGCCATCCACGTTGAAGGAAATAGGAGAAGCTATCGGACCTGTTTTAAGGATTGATGCACACACGGCAACTGAATCCTGAGGAAGGTTTGCTCGGCTTTGCGTTCAAGTTAACTTCAATGAGCTGATTGTTTAACTCCTGAAGATGGGAGGGATTGACCAAGCTGTCCAATATGAGGGGATTAATTCCCTGTGTTTTGCGTGTGGTCGAGTGGGGCACAAGGCTGAGAACTGCCATTACAAGATCAGCGCTCCGGCAAGGGGAGGGGCAGATGTTGAAATAGGAAACAGCCAAGGTGAAAGAAAACAAAAAATGCCAGAGGAGGCAGAGGGTGCTTTTGGACCTTGGGTTCCTGTTGCACGAAAATGGCAACCTGCCAGAAATGCCACAAAAGGTAGAAGTCAAACCTCTAATTTAGGACCTAAAGAACAAAACCCAAAGCCTAACAATGCTCCTAGCCCACTCAAGCGTGCTCTGAACTCTGATAAAGCTGATAGGGACAGCCAGGAGAAAGCACAAACGTCCTTTTTAAATCCGGAGTTTGGTCCAAATCGGGGTCAGCAAGCGAATAAGCCCAGTTCCTTGCACAGGCCCATGTATGGTAATAAAGTTTTAGATGCTAAGCCCAGTGCATCAAGCCCAAAACTAATGAAGACAAATAAGAAGACCCGAGAAGCAGTGGGTAGGAGAGGTAACGCACAAATATCTTCTGCAGTTTGGAAAGAGGTGGGTTCATCGGAGACCCGTAATGAGAAGAGTCCGTTGGGTTCATCGGAATTTATGGTGCTAGATTTTTGGATATTCAAAGCCGGGGGTTCAAGTGATCCCACTATAAACTCATCTGATGAAGACGTTCTTGGGGAGAAGCAGATTTCTGAAAGTAGTGAAGGCCGAATCAAGCTGAAGATGGATGAGCTTACGGGAGCAACCGGTGGTGAGGATGGGATGGTGATAACTCCAAGTTCATCTGTGGAAAGACCACCTCGGATGGTAAGCTCGGAGCACGCTGTTGCGAGCATCACGGCTTGCCCCATGAAGCGGATTGATCCGGCGCTCCGTTCCGAGCAAGGGGCAAAGGGTGAGGCAAACGAGATAGTGGCAGTTAAGCTTCATTGTGATCAGCTGGTGGTCACCGAGGTTCCTAATGAGGATATGTAATTTGATGATGGAGTTGAGGTTCCAAACTTCTCCTGGTTTTACTCTTCTTTGTTTTTGTAATTATGAATTTAATTATCTGGAACTGTAGGGGTACTCTTAACCCCACCTTCTGCAATAATGTTATTGAGTTGTCTCGTCTTCACAACCCTGCTATTTTGATCCTAACTGAGACTAAAGCTAGTGGTGATAGGGCGGAAAAGATTGTTGATAGGCTACCCTTTGATGGGGCAATATTTACTAATTCTATTGGTTTATCTGGTGGCTTGTGGTTACTTTGGGATAGTTCTCGAGTAAGTGTAGCAGAGCTTTCAAAGACGGAACAAGAAATCCATGCTTTGGTCACTCCAAATTATTCTAACACTCCGTGGTTACTGTCTGCAATTTACGCCAGTCCGAGACTAGCAGAGAGGCGGCTGCTTTGGGATAATTTGAAGACTGTGTCTGATCTCCATTCTTTTCCCTGGGTGATGGCGGGGGACTTTAATGAGGTTCTTATGGGAGAGGATAAATTCGGGGGGAGAGCTGTGAATATTAGCAGAGCTTTACGATTCCAAGAATGCCTTTACTCCTGTAGGATGATTGACATAGGTTTTTCTAGGACCCGGTTCACATGGTCGAATCAACGTCCATTAACCCACCTAATCCAAGAAAGAATTGACAGGGTTTTTGTCAATGCGGAGTGGAATGACTTATTTCTTGAAGCATCTATTCAGCACCTTGAAAGGGCTCACTCTGATCACTACCCTGTGTTGCTGTGTCTGAATAAGAGCCAAGATGTCAAGCTTCTGCGGCCTTTTCGATTTCAGCCAATGTGGCTGAATCACCCGGACTTCCCGGGGGCTATGAGAGAGGCTTGGGCCAACCCAACTAGACTCGTTGTGGCCGTTTCAACTTTTGTGGATAAAGCAAGGATATGGAATAAGAACATTTTTGGGAATTTGTTTCATCGTAAGAAAAGAGTCCTTACCAGACTTGGGGGCATCCAAAAAGCCATGTCGGTTAATCCTAACAATTTTCTGGTGGATTTGGAGAGAGATTTGAGAGCTGAATTCCCCGAAATTGCCAAGCTGGAGGAAGAGTTCTGGGCCATGAAGTCCCGAATAACTTGGCTGGTGGAAGGGGATAGGAATACTAGTTTCTATCACACCTCGGCTTTGGTTCGTAGAAGGAGAAACCATATTTCTTGCATGAAAGATAGTGTTGGTAATTGGATTCAAGGGGAAAGAGAAATAGCTGTCTATATTAGGAAAGGGTACTCGGAGCTTTTTACTACCGGTCACAAGTTTGCCTTCAGGAGTACTTGGAATCCCCGTTTGGAACAATTGTCTTAATGAGATTGAGGCTGAGAATCTTGCCCAACTAGTATCAAATGATGATATTGCTGCTGGTTTGTGGTCTCTAAAGGTGCTCAAAGCGCCTAGTCCTAATGGCCTTCATGTGGGGTTTTTTCAGTGCTTTTGGTTGTTGGTTGGCGACACTATGCGTGAGGAAGTGAAGGGTATATTTGCCTCAGGGAGGATTCCAGATTATCTCAATCAGACTATCATCACTATTATTCCTAAATGTCAAAACCCCGAAACCTTCAATCATTACTGTCCAATCAGCTTATGTAACACGGTGTATAAGATAGTCACCAAGATCATTGTGGCTAGACTAAGGCCATTGCTTCCTGGGCTTGTTTCTCCGCTTCAAACAACTTTTGTGCTGGGTCGGAAAGGGATTAATAATGCCATTATCGTGCAAGAGATTATCCACTCTATGTCTAGGAAGAGGGGTAGAGGTTGGAGCATGGCAATCAAAACTGACTTAGAAAAAGCCTATGACCGGCTTGAATGGAGTTTCATTAGAGACACTCTCACCCTCTTCAAGATTCCCGACTTGCTGATCACCTTAATTATGAGCTATATCTCTTCTTCGTCTATATCCATTTTATTCAATGAAGGTGCCTTCGAGTCTTTTCATCCTTCTAGGGGTATTAGACATGGTGACCCCCTCTCCCCTATCTATTCATTTTATGTATGGAAGTGTTAGGTGCATTCATTGCTGATAAGTGCAATTCCAACCTTTGGAACCCCATCAAGGCTTCTTGGAACGGTCCGGCATTTTCTCATTTATTCTTCGCGGATGACTTGGTTCTCTTCGCTAGGGCTGACCGGAAGAATTGTGTGGCAATTAGGGAGGTGTTGCACTCCTTCTGTAGTATTTCAGGTGAAAAGATTAGTCATGAGAAATCCCGTGTCTTCTTCTCTCCCAATGTGTCTTTTGAAACTAGGGCTAATTTGTGTGACATTTTGGGCTTTCGCTCTACTCCTTCGCTTGGGAAATACCTAGGGATTCCTATTAAACACCCGGCTGTACCCCAAGACTTCGGGTTCATTATTGAGAGGGTGCAAAGCAGACTTGCTGGGTGGAAAGCTAACCTGCTCTCCATTACTGGTAGACTTGTTTTAACCCAAGCCGTGATTACCACAATTCCCAACTATGCCATGCAATGCGTAGCTCTCCTTGCAAAGGTTCTGAATAGCGTTGATAGACTTAGTCGCAATTTTCTTTGGGGTTCATTAGAGGTTAAGAAGAGGCTTCATTTGGTGAGTTGGAAGAAAATTACAAAGCCGAAGAAAGATGGGGGTCTGGGTATCCAAGCTGCCAAAGCTAAGAACGTTGCCAATCTAGCCAAGTTGAATTGGCGCCTTCATACCGAATCCTCTTCTCCTTGGGCTAGAGTTCTCTCCCAAAAGTATTGCTACCCAAGGAGGGTGTCCAATGCTCGGTTCAAGCCTTGTTCAGCTACTTGGTTAGTTATCCGGAAGGGTGAATCTGTATTTAATAAAAGAGCAAAATGGGTTGTTGGCAAGGATAGCAAGCTATCTTTCTGGTTTGATAAATGGTTGGATAGAGGGCTGCTTCGGAGTTTAATTGCTGGACCCCTTAATAGGGGGGAAGAGCAGATTGCTTTGAAAGATGTAGCTGGGTTCTCTGGTTGGTCTTGGCATGGTTGCTCTTTCTCCTTTCCTGATAGGTTGACCTCAGAAATTAAGGCTACCTCCATCTCCTTTTATGCTCGAAATGCGGATCGCATCACTTCGTCTTCTTCTCCAAGTGGGAATTTTGGGCTAAAAGAAGCTTATAAACTTGCAAGATTGGAAGAGGAAGGACATTACACAGGCGGTTTCGATGGGGATTGGATTTGGAAGGCATGCACTTTACCAAAAATCAAGTGTTTTGTGTGGTAGTGCCTTCACAAGAGCATTCCGGTCAGCACTGTTCTTGCAGCAAGAGGTATGGAAATTTCTCCGATGTGTCAGTTGTGTAGGGAAGGTTCGGAATCCATTTTTCATGTCCTTCGAGATTGCCATGTTGCCCGTAATCTTTGGAACTCTTTATTTCCCCCTATGGCTGCTTCTATATTCTTTGGTTTAAAGACGTTGGAATGGCTTAGATAGAATTGCTGCAACTCTAAAACATCTCCTATTTCTGATATCAAATGGGGTATCATATTTTCTTTTGGCATTTGGACATTATGGCTGAATAGGAATGGTGTGGTGTTTAGACAGGAGAATGGGCAGCAAAATTTAAAGTCAAATGTCCTCGCTAAAGCTACGGAATTTGCTTACCTTGGTATCCATGCTAAGCAGACCTCAAACCGAAGGTAGATTGCAGTCAGTTGGTGTTTTCCTCCCTCTACATGGTTCAAGCTTAACTCAGATGGATCTTCGCTTGGCAACCTGGGCAAGGCGGGTGGTGGAGGCCTAATCTGAAATGACAAAGGTGAGTGGCTGGAAGGTTATGCTAGAAATGTTGGGTTTTCGTCTAGTGTGGCTGCGGAGCTTTGGGCTTTACGCGATGGTCTCAGATTATGCATTGCTCTCAAGCTCCCTGCTGTGATTATAGAGCTGGATGCCAAGCTTATTGTTGATCTTCTGCAGAATCAAGATGGCCATAGGAATTGCATTGATGCTTTAGTAAGTGACTGTAAGACCGAATTAGGCAATATTCCTAGAGTCCAAATTAATCATTGTTATCGCGAGGCGAATAAGTGCGTTGATGTGCTAGCTAGAAGGGGAGCTTTGCTCTCCCAAGACTTTGTAATATTCCTAGACCCCCGGCAGATGTTTCCTTCCTTTTGAGTCTTGATTCTGCCGGGGGTCTAGGAATTATAAGACAAGAAGATAAATGAAGAATAGAAAGACACAAACTTGAGGGGAATAAAACGGTCATAGGTAACCCTCTTTCTCCTTATTTATCTATCCTCGTCTCCACTGTTCCATTTTCTTTAACAAACTTTTGAACAATGCAAAACAAAAAGAAAGATGGAGTGGGTGAAATGTGAAAGCATCTCATGCCATACAATTGGACCATATATAGTAGCCTTGCGACACTATTTACATGTACAACAGGCTTGTATATTTACACACATCCATGTAAATATTACTCTAAAACTTTTTCTTAGTTGCACTTCTTTTTTTCTCCTTTTGATTATCTTTTCAAAATTTAATTTTATTCCAAAATTAGAATACATAACATAATTGATTAGTTGGCTTTAGTTGGACAAATTTATAACTTTCTATCACTGATACAAACTTCAATCCTATCTTTTTCTTAATTAGCATAAATATCGTTAGTTGAAAGTTAAGTTGTCTCCATAGATTAAAGTGTTTGGATTGCTGAGTTTGTAATATAAAGAGGAGAAAATGGAGAAACCTCATTCGATGTTAAAATTGAAAAAAAAATAAAAATAAAAATAAATAAATATTTATTTTAATTTATTTGTCATTTTATTAATGTGACACCAATCAATTCATTGTCATGTTAGTTTGTAAACCTATTGTTGTAAAATTGTTAGTAGCTATACCACTTTCTAGACATTAACCTGTGGAATTAATAAACAGATTCGAATAAAGGAGAGGAAATTTATCCACCTTTTTTATAGCTCCATTTTCTGGATCATAGAGGAGTTCGCTGTTCGCAGAAGGAAATGTGCTCAAAGATAGCAACGCTGTCCAAAGATGGGGATATATTTCTGCTTCCTAAGTTCAAAATTTCCTTGTATTACTGTAACATCCATTTTCTAAAACAAGCATACACATTGGAAAAATCTTAGATTTGATTCCTCAAAACTCTTCACACCACAAAAAATCATGGTGTTCTAATAAGAATATTAAGTGGCGTGGGGAGATTGTGGAACAAACATGTGCTGGTGAGGCTCTTTCCAAACAGGCCATTATTTGTGTAAAATTGGATGCTTTGTTGGCGGATTCCTGTTGAAGGAACATGTGAGTCGAATCTTCAACTTCAGGTTGAACATGTGATTTTACCTACAGCTCCTCAGTATGTGATTGCATGCTATTGCAAACTAAGCATGAAATCACATATTCTCATCTTCAAGTTTCTTTCATTATGTGCACTTGAAGAGGCTTCAACTACCAAGCCTCTAAACTATATGGTTATGCCTTAAATGGTTTTTTAGATGAGAAACACAATTACAGTTAGTAGAGGAAGTAAATACTTATTAAGCTAATAATAAATATTAATGCAATCAAATCAGTGAATTACCAAAATGTATATCTAGATTTTTTTTTTTTTTTTTGAGTAAACAGTAATACTTATTAGAACATACACGAAAATAATAATAATGTTTTAAATCGGATTTATAATACATTACATAACTAGAATACAACTATAAAAGGGTCTAATCTTTGTAGTTGTAGACTAGGATTATAAACAACAAACACTAGACACACTCAACCAATGTGGGATAAACATTCCTATTTTTTTTTAGTAAACAATAATATTTATTAGAACATACACGAAAATAATAATAATATTTTAAATCAGATTTATAATACATTACATAACCAGAGTACAACTACCTACAAAAAAGCTTAACCTTTATAATTATAGATTGAGGTTATAAGCAGCGGACACTAGACACACACAACCAATGTGGGATAAACATCCTTTTATTTTTTGAGTAAACAGTAATACTTATTAGAACACACACGAAAATAATAATAGTGTTTTAAACCAGGTTTATAATATATTACATAACCAAAGTACAACTACAAAATGGCCTAACTTATGTGTGTGTTTTAATAAGTATTACTGTTTACTAAAAAAATGGATGTTTATCCCACATTGGTTGTGTGTGTCTAGTGTATATCTAGATTTTCGATTCATGGTTATTGAAAATTAGAAATGAAAATATCAAAACTTTATTAGCTAAATGACTTATAGTATGGCATGATTCTTCATCTGTTATCTAATCAACATTCTTCAAAGGATTCTCTAGTGATAAGGAATGAGGCAATTCAAACTGGTATTTAGTAAATATATATATTGTATACTGGGTAGTAATGGTTTGAGTTGTAGAACTATTATCTTGCATATATATATATATATATATATGAAAAATGTAAGAGTTTTTGAGATATTGACAAACAATTGTTTAATTGTATCTAAACTGTAATTTACACTTTCACACATTTTTCTCTCTAATAAATTTGCTATATAACTAATTTATAAAAACAATCTTAACTATTGTACAATTTTCTACTATGTTGAACCCTTTAAAAAGGCTCTGAGATGTGAAAGAGAGGCGGTTAGATACTTTAGTTTAGAATCAATTAAAAATAATTTTAATACAACAAAACACCATAAGATATAACTTTATTAAGTTAAAAGCTAATTTGTAAAATAAAGTATTTGTTTTGAGTATAAATTTTTGGGCTCCGGCATTGACCGTAATAGCATAATAGATGCCTCGGCTAGAAAAATGTAAGCTTTTTTTTTTTTTTTTTTTTTTTTTTTTTTTGTTTAAGGGCACATAGCAAAGGAAAAGCATGCTATTTTTTGTTTTTTTTGTTTTTTTTGTTTTCAATTCAATTTTCTTGATGGGTATGTGAGAGGTTAAAATACAGATAACTTAGTTGTAGAATGCTTGGAAAGAGTCCACTCTCTTTTATCAAAATGAAAAAGCCATTTATGTTGCTTATCTTTTTTTTTCCACTCTTAATGGCTTTGTACTTTATCATTAGAAACCACCAGTACTATTTCTCCCCCACCCACCAAAAAGGTTGTTTTTCTTACCTCCATAAAAAATACTTAAATTATGTTTGGTAACTATTTTTGTTTTCTATTTTCAAAAACTTGTTTTTGGGAATATAAAGAAAAAACAATTTTCTTGTATTTTTGAAATCCAAAACATGTTTGGTTAGTTGATATTAAAAAGATAGTTTTTTGAATGAAAAAAATAGAAAATACTAAAATATGTTGTTACTAAAATTTGAATTCTAATGCTAAGTCATTAAATGAAACAGATTCATTAAATTAAATGCATTTTTTCATTAACTTTTAAAAATTAGAAACTAAAAACAATATTTTGCATATTTTCAGTTTCCTTCACAAATTGAGTTTTAAGAACAATTTTTGTTTTCTGTCCATTTTGGGTTACCAAACAAGTTTTTTAGTCTCAAAAATAGAAAATTATTTTTAAAACAAAAAATAAGGGGAAAAAACAGTTACCAAACATACCCTTAATAAATCAAAACTGTTGTGTCCTTTTTGCCAGGTTGATCCTCATGAGGAAATATAGTGATTATGCACTGACTGGATTTTTTTAATGTGATAATTTACTTTCTTTTTGGGGGTTGAGAAAAATGTGTTAATTTACTTAATCTAGCATTTGAGTTTGGATAATTAGGTGCCTTATTAAATTGAGATTAAAATTACCTACATTACCTACTAACTAAATAAAATATGGAGATTAAAATCTACTACCATGTCATTCCATCTAAAGGAGAAACTAACTAGATATTTAGTTGAAAAGTATTAGAAATAAGCCAAACCTTGTGGGAATACAATATAATTACAAATTATCAAGTTTATTTTGCTAATTTATAATGGTGATGATATTAAATACAACTCTGAGCAAGACATAAATTCAACATGATTATTTTTGTTAAGGATCTACTTGTTACAATAGCAAAATTTATTTACTAAATTAGAGAGAGAAAAATAGTTAACGAGATTTTATTGCTACATCATAAAAGTGTAGGGACTATGGAGACCTAGGGTTTGTTTGGTTGGAGGATAAAAAAGTAGGAGGATAGAAATCCACTGAACAGGATTTTATTGCTACATCATAAAAGTGTAGGGACTAGGGAGACTTAGGGTTTGGTTGGCTGGGAGATGGAAAAGTAGGAGGATAGAAATTGGGAAAGAGATGGAAAAGTAGAAGGATAGAAGAGATTTTAATATTCTCTCATGGTATTTGGTTAATTGGTTGAGGGAATGGAAAAGTGGAAGGATGACTCTTTTGCTTGGTTGAGAAGAAATTTGAAATGATGGAAACTGTAGTTTGAATAAATTTACTCACGCCCATATTAGATAAAAATAAATTAAAAAATTAGGTTATGTTTGATTAATGTTTTTAAACTTTGTTTTCAAAAACTTATTTTTAAGAATAAAATCTAAAAACATTTTTTACATGTTTTCAAAATAAAAAACACATTTGGTTACTTGAAAAAATAAATTGAAGTCCTCTGAAACCTAATGATGATACCATGAATAAAGGTGGTCATTTTCTCTGAGGTTTTCAAGTTCCACAATATGGAGTGGAAAAAAAAAAAAAAAAAAAAAAAAAAAAAAAACCATCTTTAAGAGAGAAAGAGAGGAAAAAAAATTGTTGAAATTTTTTTATTTTGCTGCTAGTGGGGTTTGAACTAGGGTGTTTCATTAATTGTGGTTTTCAAATTATTTTCTCTGTGTTTTCTAAGAACTAGGAATAGAAAACATGTAAAGGCCTATTTTTATTTTCCTTTTTATTTTGAGAAATGAAAACTGCTTTTTTTTCCTACTTGTTTTAGGTTACCAAACAAGTTTTTGTATGTTAGAAAATAGAAAACTGTTCTAAAAATAGAGAATTGAGAAAACAAATAGTTACCAAACATACCCTTATATTTTTATTAAAAAAATAGATGTACACTTCATCAAAAGAGAAAAAAAAGTACAAAAATCCAAATTAAAATGAGGAAAAAAAAGGAGACAAAACAACAAAATCAAAGGGAGTGTTGCACAGGCACAAGGGCTATTTTGGTTTCTCCCAAGCGAGACCTTTTTGCTCCCTCTTTTCTCTTGAGTTTTCTTTCCAAATTGGGGAGATAGCATTTTGGTGCGCCCGGGGAGAAAGAACAATTTGTGTCTCTATTTGAAAATTAAAGAATAATTATAATGTGTGTGGAACACATTTTGTCAGTTGTACTCAATAAAATCTTAAAAGTGAGGACCATTTGCAAATTAAACTAACAAACTCAATTATGATAATCTTTTTTGTGGTCTTTTACCGATTTTCCACATGTTTAAATTTGATTGAACTTCTTTGTTGACCTAGGTTTAGTTCAAGGAGCCAATTACGCAACTCACATCTACAAAAAATGATGAAGGCTAGTAGTGCATCTTGAGGTTATGTGATACTTATCAAACTTGCAAAAGAGGAGAAAGACCTTAGCTTCGAAAGAAATGATTAGTAAGAGTAGTTTGATAAAAGACAAAGAGATGCTCATGTATGTGTGAAACTCATAAAGAAGTTTCATATCTGTTGAATGTATTTGAAAATGCAAAGGTGTGCAAGTGTATAAGTATATGAAGGTTTTATGTTTTTTCTCTCTCCTAATTAGTCATTTTTCCTCACGTTGGAATCTTGCTCACTGTTATAATGAAGCTAAAGTCACACAAAGGGAAAATTATTGAATACTCCGGGAGTATTATAAATGGGTACTCCCTCCTCTCACATGAATTGTGGGTCCCACCATAAATTTAATTAATGGACTCACAATTATGTGAGAGAGAGGAGTACACATTTATAGTATTTCGAGAGTACTCAATAATTATCCCACACAAAGACCTTCTAAATTTGAGGAAGATCAATTATATTTTGTAGGTATTAATACTCATTAGCATTGAGCAGCGTCCATCTTGAAAAGGATGAATAGATTCTAATTTCTCTCTAAAAATGGCAATATAAGTTCCATGTCCTAATTTTCTAAATTTAAGGGATCAAGATAATTAGCATTAAATAATGATTGATTCCAATTTAATGAAAAAGGGCTACATGTCATGGAACTTCCGCTTAACCCACCAACTTGCCCGACCTGCACCCGCCCACCCTATGCAAGTCATTAAGTTAGGTAGTTTGGGTTGGGTGGGTTAGACCCCCAAAATTGCGGATTGGGTTGGGTTACATATTGCAAAATTTCCAACCTGAAACAACCCGACCCACCCACTTAATTATACATACATAAAATATACACACACACACACACATATATATATATATATATTAGTTCAAATTGTTAAGTATTTAAAATTAATCAATTCACCTAATAAATTTTTATAACTAATCAATAATCAACTCCCTAAATAGAACCGACCTTCAAAAAATTCCTTAAACAAAATCTAAAAAGTCAACAATAAAACCCTAAACACCCCTACCTACCACCGACCCCATTTACTTCAACCATAAATACAGTATAGAGTATACACTTAGTATTTATATGTCTCTAGGTCTCACTTTTTCTTCTCACCTTTCACTTTTGGCTTTCACCTTCAGCCTTTCCCTTTCTATTTCTTCTTTAACTTTTTTGAAGCCTATTTCCTATTTCTTATCATTTTAATTCTTCACCGACAAATACAAGGGCACGTAATTGGTTTATTGTCTTGTATTACATAATTTTTGTTTGTCTTTTTTTACTTCGTTTTTGTCATTTGATTCGTTTATATATTTTTGTAATACGAGCCATCCTAGCAAGATCATTGTATATTCAAGTTAAATATGTTATATATTATAAATGATAACATGAACAATATAATAACAGTAACATTCATTTTATCTTATGTTGTGGAAGATTGATTAGGTTGCAACTTGCTACTTGCTTTGGAGGAGTTCAAATTAATTTTTGGAGTGGTACCAGGCTTGAAGTTGATTGATGTGGTCTATTTTGTGAAGAAATTTTGTTAGATTTGTGTTTATTTAGAGTGGGTTTAATTTTGATTACATTGTGACTTTTGAGACCATGTATACCATTTTGAAGTTTATTTGTTATGTTGGTATGTTATTATTTTTAATCCTTGGTGTGACTTTGGGAATGTTAAGACTTTGAGTTTGTTGATTTTATTTTCCTAAGTTGTAAGGCAGAGCCTATTGTTTTTTAATTTCCTAAGTTGTAAGACAGAGTCTACTTTTGTTAGAGATAATATATCTCTTTTTCATTGACCCTATGTTTGTGTTGGAATTGAGATTATTCAATGAAATCTATGTTTAGTTTTTTGTGTGCATTAGTTTTATTTTGAGATTATTCAATAACAAATTGTAGTTTGTGATAATTTTTTTAAAAAAATGTTGTTAATGCCAACCCGCCCAACCCGCTAAGTTGAAACTGTCAAAATTTGTAACCAATTTGTCAAATTTAGATTTTGGTGGGTTGGTGGCAGATTGGAATTTTCCCAACCTACAAGTGGCGGCTTAGATAAAAATATTGGCCTTTACCTGCCCAATCTGACCCGCGCACACCCCTACATGGAAGAATGTTTATTCAACAAATAATGATATTCTTTTTTTAGTCTCATATGTGTTGAGAGAGTTTTTAACCTATAGCGTCTTCTCTTAATAATTACTCTCATATATTTTCAAACCTCAACTAAGAGGCTTTTTACTTTCTAGTGTGCCTAAACTTTGTGTGAAATGACTCTTGTCCTCTTATCTACATATCTTAATTTTCCTTTTCGTTTTGGTTTCTCTTTCACAGGTGGGTATGGTCCACCCCACAAATTGAAAAAGAACATAACTAAATTTTGACCCAGTTGCGGGCCCTAATTTTCCTTTTTATTGGGCTCAAGTTGGGGAATCTGTCAACTGCGTTCGCCGTATGTGTTCTGGGCTTAAATTACTGGTGATAATGTTTATGGGCTTATTTTTAATTTTTTGACAATTCTCTCATTCAAGCCATTATCACTTCGGCCATTTCTTATAAACCATTTAAATTATCACTGTTATAGACTAATGGTCCAGTTGGGTCCAACCAAGCGGGCCTAATTGAACACAAATAGCACCGGCTCGTTATCCTTCCCCACTGCAAAGAGCGGAAAGTAGTCGCTGCTCTGTGAAGGCCACACACAATCCCCTTCGCTTTAGGAAACGCTGGACCCAGAGCTTTCGCCCAAGCCCATCAATTCAACTCTTTTCTTGGAACGGGCGAGCCAGCAAGTGAGCCGAATTTGGGTCCGACCAGTTGAGTTGGACCAATGTTCCATCACCTTAGAGCCCCCACCTTGGTTACAAGCTCACGTGACCAAGCTCGGCGGTAGTGATGCTTGCAGATGTATACGTTGTTGTTCATTTTGTCCATGTGGGATTGCTACCTCACTGTCTCCACTTCACCTGGTGCTTTGAGGTTCAGCAATCTCTATTCTAGCAATTGATTTTTGACATCATTCAGGGAAAAAAGAGGGGCATAATCTCACTTGTTTTATTCATATTTTGTTCATTGCAAGCCTTTTTTGTACAGGGATCTTTACTTGATATGTAGAAGAATAGCTTTCTATTAACTAACACAAAATTATGCTACTAGTTTGTTTCAAAACTATAAATTTAGAACTTCCCATCCATCAACATTACATTGTTTCTTTACCAAGATGAGGATCCTCCATCAATTTCAGCTCATAAACAATTTGAGGAATGAGGCAGAATTCACCCATTAGTGTTTAGCAAGGGAATCAGAGATTGCATGAAAACTTCCAATACCCAAAGTTAATAGGCTAATATTGGCCACTAGTCAACTGATGATTTCGGTCCATTGAAGATTAGTTTGTGCTGTGCATAGACAGATATGACTGTTAGTGTTAATGGCTGAAATCAATTTGTGTAGAAGTTAACTATAACAACCCAAACATAGATATTATTGCCTTTTTTGACTTCAAGCAAAGGACAGGTTGTTTCTTCTTATTGTATAAGAAGCAAACCAGTCATACAAAGGAATAGACATTGCCATACACAATTAGAAGGTTTTAATCAGGTAGTATCCATCACATTGCAAACAAATGTTGTCAACTGCTATGATGGAGTAGTAATTTTTAAGTTCTTCCTTCAATTCTTTAGTTTGAATGGATGAAGAATGGATAAAGACCCGAAGACAAGAAAGCCTCACTCCTGAAGGATGTGGAGAAACATAAAACAAAATAGAGACTAAACCAGTACTCCTCAGATTGAAAGGTCTTTCAACAATCTACTAGTCAAGTACCATTCCAATGGCAATATTTTTGCAACTTTGATTAGTATTAATTCCATTGCTGCACAAATTAAAAAATTTAAGCTGGAAGCTTGTCTGTACAAAAGTGTTTACCTTGCTAGACCAGGAAATTTGTTAAAGGTCCAATGTCCTTGACTTGATAATCTCCAGATTTGTTTGGCTAATATAGCTCTGTTAAGCCAAGCTGCTTTCTTTTTAGATAGACAGAGATCATTCCAACTCAGTTAGTGGAGCTTTCGTTTTTTTCAGAGTCATGTCCACACCATAAATTGCATATGGTTCTATTTAATGCAGTACAAACAGAATCAGGAACCTTGAAACAAGCAAAATTATAGAGGTTAAGGGAGGTTGAGTTTGGCTTTCCAACCTTGGAGCTTTGAACTAACATTGTCAAGCAGAGTTTGAAAGTGTGAAACTTTCCTTCTACTGTAATCAAAGTAAAACAAGGTATTTCCCAGGTTAAGAAACAGCTTTTATCTCTAAAGAACTTCACCATTTGTTCTTTCCTTCTTAGTGGGTGTTTGGACTAAAACAACACTCAGATTTGGACTTACTAATAACTTGTCCTGAGTCTACAGAACCAAGATAGTTTTTCTTCAAGGAACTTGAGGGATTTGTCTGTGACTTCGAAGTAAAGCAAAGAGTCATCTGCAAATAGGATGGGATTAATGGTACGGGAATTTCAACCAATTTTGATCCCACTGCAGACCTTGGTAAACTCTCCTTTCATCAAAACACATTGGCACGTAAGATGAAGAGGTATGAGGATACTGGGTTACCCTGTCTAAGGGTGAGAATGTACCATTTAAAAGGAATTGGTAGGAGACAATTGGGATAGACTCCTTGATGATTGACAACCAGTGCCTAGGGAATTCCATTTTGATGATCACTGCTTGAATGAAATTCCAACCCAGCCTGTCATAGGCCTTGTTCATGTCAAGCTTTAAGGATGCAAAACAAGTCTTTTGTTTTTTACATTTTTTGGTGTAATGTAATTGAAAAACTCATAGGCCAGGATCACATTGTCTTGTATATGTGTACCTTTCACAAAAGCATTTTCGAAAGGAGTTATCAATGAGGTCTTAATGGCCTTAAGTCTGTTGACAAGGTTTTTTGATATAGCCTTATATACTACATTGCAGAGACTAAAAAGATGAAAGTCACTACAAGTCTCCGGTGAAGGTGTTTTGGAAATGAGGGCAAGGTAGGTTTTGCATAATGATTTAAGCAAATGAACAGAATGTAAGAATGCCAAAACAGTATATAAGGTCTGATAGAAGGCAGTAGGGGTGCCATCTGGTCCTGGGGATTTCCATGCTCCCATTTGAAAAACTGCTTCCTTCACTTCCTCCTCAGTGATTGGATGCATTCAAGTGCCGCAGTTGGTCCTGGCTCAACCTTGGTATGCTGATGGAGTCTAGTTCTTCAAAAATATGCCATGTTTCCATTTGATCCCGGGCCCAAAATATTTGCTAGAAGTGTTGGTGCAATCCTCCTCCTATTTTATCAATATCTTCGCTCCAAAAACCAGAGGGTAAATTTAGTCTAGTGATTGGATTATAAGCTCTTATTCTCCTCATCAAGGTTTGAAAGTAGCGACTATATCTATGATCGATCTCCATACACTACCCTATTGTTTCATGCTTTTTGTGATTACATGATCTCCTCCTGTATGATGAATAGTTGTTCCAATTCCTCATGCAGAATGTTCTCTCTTACCACATCTTCCAGTGTGAATATTTGATTGAATTTCTCCCTACTTGTTCTGCTTCTCTGCAATTGTTCTATCTAGTTTCCCAAAGTCTTCCACAGCATGTAAAGCTTGAGTTACTGCATCTTCTCCATTTCATTCTAATGGAACATCCCATGGTTTTGAATGAAGGTGTTGTCCCCAAAACATACCTAAAGCATAGCATGTTTACATGTTAAAACCTCAGCCACATTGACTTCCTTCTTACCAACTGACAACACCTCTTCAAATTATTCTCTGAAAGTTCTCCTCGCTTCATCATTCTCTCTTCACTTTTAGATTAGTCTAATATGGAGTAATGTAAAATAGAGAATGAGTTGTAAAGTGGATTGTTAAAGTATTAGTGTAAATAATTTTTTATTTTTTATTTTTGGTGATGCGAATGCAAAATGCTTCTTCTGCACTCTTTTTTTTTTTTTTTTTTTCGCATTTTTGGATAGGAATGTAGCTACAGTTTTGCCAAGTAAGTAATTATAAAAATATGAAGTTTATGATATATGGATGTATGTATTTATGTACAATCTTATTTGAAAAGAACATTTGTAGACTATCTATATAAATTGCATTAAAAACATCCACTTCACTTGAAGCTCAAAACTAATTTCTCTGACATATACATCAAACAAGAATTCCTTTTGTTTTTGAAAAACCAAGCCTTAGAACATCCAACATTTTCATAATACTGTTTCTTATGTTACAAACCACCAACATCAAGGTTTTTTTTTTTTTTTTTTTTGAGATCCCAAAGAGTTACAAATTCACCAATTGCTAATGTCTAAGTGAATTCAAAATATAGAAGGTATGGCTGTATTATTTACATCTTTTACCTATAAATTGGAAGTTTATTGAACTCGTATGGTGTACACAAAATGATGTTGAGATTTATAAAAGAATATGTAAGTATATGGGAAGGAGCATAGTTTTAGACAATGAGAAAATTCAAAAGTGCAAAAGTATTACATGAGGCATTGAACGCTACATACTTATGTTTATTCGCACATACAACGAAGCAAGTTTGAGAAAACTGTACCCAGTAAATTTGTATCAATTTCAAAAGTGGACTCACTATATAATAATGTTAGTTTTTAGACCCTTTAACACAATAGGTTTAACCTAATATTAAGCCAAGTTGATTAACAAGTTTGTTAATTTGATCTAGGTTAAACCAATATGTGTAAAACACATATAATGCGGAAAATAAATAACACATAGATCTGATGACCTAGGAAAACCTAACTAGTAAAAAATCTGGAGAGGTAAAACCTAGCTATCCTTAAAATAAAAACAGATCCACTATGAAAGAATTGAAGTTTGTACAATAAGACTTAATCCATTAACATCCTATTGCTACTTCGTGTAAAAAACTTACTACCACAATCATGTGACAGCTTCGAGTTTACGGACTACTTCTTTCCATGATCTACAGCAACCACAAGTTATCCTACTTATGACTTTGAGACTCCACTCAAAGGTTTCAGATCTTCTTGAAAGTTCTTTATGCAGCAATTAAAGCAATCATCAAGCTATTGACGTGAATCTTGATCTTGATAACTCTATGTATGTGTATGAAGGTAAGCACCTCTCAGATTTCACAAAAGATTCAATACACAACTCAACAAAGACTTCTAAAACGTAGCTAGGATTTTTCCTTTTATACTTGGAGTGAAACACTTAACCCTACCTGTCATATGGGCTAGGGCTAATTTGAGAATTTTGCAGAAAATTACTGATGCACGAGTTTCGATTGATCGAGTCTAACTTTTAATTAATCAAGCCTTGCAAATTTTGAATAGTAATTTCCTACAATTACTCGATTCCAACTTAACATCAATCCAAACTTTGAGCAAGTCTAAACCAAGATTCTATGTTTTGATCATGATTTGCCAACATATACAAAGTGAAGTTCTAATACATTAATTGCTAAAGTCTTAAAACCTAACAAACAATAATATAATTGTATATGATATTAAAATGATATACTATATTATTCATTAATGTTCATAAAATAAGTTGTTACCTATTACGACATAAAGGTAAATTGAAAATTAAAAATAAATTTTTAAATCCACAAATTAGGACACATTTAATTTTTAGCTTTAACTATTTGTGGTTATGACTTTGAAAAATCATATGTTTTATTATAAAAATAAAATAAATAAATAAATAAAAGGCTATGAGCACACCTGCATAGTGTGTGTGGATAGGCTAGTAAACATTAGCATTATCTTTGCTTCCAAAAAATTTCAGATTTATGCCAGATTTTCTGAGATTTAGATTTTTGGTGATTTAATAGAATTCTAATTTTTTTTTTTAAATACATCATCTTCCTATAAATATCCAATAAAAGTCTCATTTGATAATGTGTATTGGAAGATGCTTCAACTACCAAACCTTGGAATTGAATGATTATAGCCTTAGTGATTTTTGAAATGAGAAACAAAGTTATAGTTAGTAGAGGCAAAGGAGGAGTAAGAGGAGGGCTAGAAGAAGGAGCAAAATACTCAAGAGGAAAAGAAGACAGAAAGAAGAAAATACCTATGAAGGTGATGAGTGTTGATGTGATGATTGGATCAATGAACTACCAAAATCTTTTGAAATTGAGGTATATCTAAACATTTCAAGTCATCTATTTTTTTTCCCTCTATTGTTAACACGCATACCCGGGTGGGTTTTGAACAAATGGCCTCACCATCCTCCCAAACTTGTGAAAGGAAGTGTCATTTGAGCCAAGGCTCCTTGGCCCTTTCAACTCATTAATTTATATAAATATGCAAAAGAGGAAACTTGTAGAAAGTTGAACCTTAAAACCCTAAAATGGTTAATGATCTAACATGTGGTTATGCTATCTTTGCATTATTAATTTCTAAATGATTGTGTTTTGGTTGAAGTATCATTGAACGAGCATGGTTTGCACTGGAAACTGCATTTAAGCTTGTAAACCTTCTAATTCACTATACAGAAACTACTCTCCATCCTCCACTTTCTTGAAACTTTTTTTTTCTTCTCTCAAGTTTGTGTCTTTCTATTCCCCATTTCTCTTTTTCTCTTATAATGTTATCCTCTTTCTTCTTATTTATCTATCCTCATCTCCACTCTTCCATCTTCTTTAACAAACTTTTGAACGATGCAAAACAAAAAGAAAGATGGAATGGGTGAAATGTGAAAGCATCTCATTTCATACAATTGGACCATATATGATAGCCTTGCAAGTTGCAACACTAATTACATGTACAATAGGTTTGTATATTTACACACATCCATGTAATTTATCATTCTATAACTTTTTCTTGCACTTCTTTTTTTCTCCTTTTGGATTATCTTTTCAAACTTCAATTTTATTCCAAAATTAGTATACATAACATTATTGATTAGTTGTCTTTAGTTGGACAAATTTATAACTTTCTATCACTGATACAAACTTCAATCCTATCTTTTTTAATTAGTATGAATATCGTTAGTTGAAAGTTAAGTTGTTTCCATAGATTGAAGTGTTCGGATTGTTGAGTTTATTGTGTAGGATGAAGAAGAGGATAAAATGGAGAAACCTCATTCGATGTTAAAACTGAAAATAATAATAATAATAATAATAATAAAATATTTATTTTAATTTATGTATCATGTTATTGATGTGACACTAATCAATTCATTTTCATGTTAGTTTGTAAACCTGTTGTTGTAAAATTGTTAGTAGCTATAACACTTTCTTGACATTAACCTGTGGAATTAATAAACAGATTCGAATAAAGGGGAGGAAACTTATCCATCTTCTTGATAACTCCATTTTCTGGATCTTAGAGGCATTCACAGAAGAAAATGTGCTCAAAGATAGCAAGGCTGTCCAAAGATGGCGATATATTTTTGCTTCCCTAGTTCAAAATTTTCTTGTATTGCTATAACATCCATTTTCAAAAGCAAGCATACAAGACATACTTTTCTAAAAGTAGGATCAAAAGCAGCTCACACATGTGATTGCATGCTATTGCAAAGTAAGCATGAAATCACATATTCTCATCTTCAAGTTTCTTTTCATTATGTGCGCTTGAAGAAGCTTCAACTACCAAGCCTTTAAACTGTATGGTTACGCCTTCAATGGTTTTTTAGATGAGTAACACAATTACAGTTAATTAGTAGAGGGAGATGAGAAGGAAAAGAAGAACAACAAGAAGTAAATACTTATTTTGATAATAATAAATATTAATGTAATCTAATCAGTGAATTACCAAAATGTATATCTAGATTTTCGATTCATGGTTATTGAAAATTAGAAATGAAAATGTCAAAACTTTGTTAGCTAAATGGCTTATAATAGTATGGCATGAGTCCACATCTGTTATCAAATCAACATTCTTCAAAGGATTATCTAGTGATGATCAGGAATGAGGCAATTAAAACTGGTATTTAGTAAATATAGATATTGCAGTCAATATTCTTCAAATTATTTTCTCTGTGTTTTCTAAGAACTAGGAATAGAAGAAATGTAAAGGCCTGTTTTTATTTTGAGAAATTAAAACTATTTTTTTTCCTACTTGTTTTAGGTTACCAAACAAGTTTTTGAGTGTTAGAAAATAGAAAACTGTTCTAAAAAATAGAGAGCTGACAAAAAAAAAAAAATAGTTACCAAAACATACCCTTATATTTTTATTAAAGATTGAATGTGCACTTCATTGAAAAAAAAATCCAAATTAAACAAGGAAAAATAGGAGATAAAACAATAAAATCAAAGGGAGTGTTACAAGCATCGGGGCCATTTTGGTCTCTTCCAAGCAAGATCTTTTTGCTCCCTCTTTTCTCTTGATTTTTCTCTGCAGATTGGAGAGATAGCATTTTGGTGTGCCCAGGAAGAAAGAACAATTCATGTCTATATTTGAAAATTAAAGAATAATTGTAATGTATGTTGAACTGATTTTGTCAGTTGTACTCAATAAAATCTTAAAAGTGAGGACTATTCGCAAATTAAACTAGCAAACTCAATTGTGATATTCTTGTTTGTGGTCTTTTGTCAATTTTCCAAATGTTTAAATTTGATTGAACTTCTTCTTCGACCTAGGTTTAGTTCAAGGAGCTAATTATGCAACTTGCATATACAAAAAATGATGAAGGCTAGTAGTGCATATTGAGGTTATGTTTACTTATCAAACTTGCAAAAGAGGAGAAAGACCTTAGCTTCGAAAAAATGATAACTAAGATTGGTTTGATGAAAGACAAAGAGACACTCATGTATGTGTAATTAGAAACTCATAAAGAAGTTCCATATCTGCTAAATGTATTTGAAATTGCAAGGGTTTATAAGTGTATAAGTATATGAAGGCAAGGTTGTCAAAATTGAAGTCCTATGTAGAATCGTAGGAGGTAAGTGGGATCATAGATCATAGGATCGGATAACGAATTGTAATATCGGATCGTGAATCGTAATATCCTACATTATTTGAGAAAAAAAATGCATTGGTATGTTGAATAATCACATGAATTATACATTCATTCCTAATTTGAATCCATTAGATGTAATTATCATACATTACTACATCCATTTGTAAGCATCATTTAAAGAGGCCAAAAACCTCAAAACGTGACTCTATTGGGATGTTATTTTTCATTTAGGTTCAACTGACACTATCTCTCTACTTTAGAATAACAAAACTTGGCCTATTTGGATGTTATTTTTCATTTGGATCCAGCTAAGTCTTCTGTCAAGTTAAAGAAGAAATCAAAATCGTTTGGGATCGTCAGAATCATATAATCCTATCGATCCTGAAAGATCGCAAAAATCCTTGAAAGATCCAAATCATTTTAGGTAGGTAAGATCATAAAATTGTAGGATTCTAAGATCCAAATCAGGATTTTGACAACCATATATGAAGGTTTTATGTTTTCTCTCTCTCCTAATAAGTCATTTTTCCTCACGTTGGAATTCCTCTCGCTCTTATAATGAAGCTAAAGTCAAACAAAACCTTCTAAATGAGAGGAAGATCAATTGTATTTTCTAGATATTAACACTCATTGGCATTGAGCAGCGTCCATCTTGAAAAGGATGAACATCTTCTAATTTCTCTCTAGAAATGGCAATCTAAGTGCCATGTCCTAATTAGCTAAATTTAAGGGATCATGATAATTAGCATTAAATAATGATTGATTCCAATTTAATGGAAAAGGGCTACATGTCATGGAAGAATGTTTATTCAACAAACATGATATTCCTTTTTTGGTACAACTCTACACAAGTGATTTACACATTGCATTAGCAAAAGCTCATGAATCTCATATGTGTTTAGATTTGAGAGAGTTTTTAACCTATAGCATCATCTCTTGGTGATTACTCTCATAGATGTTCTAACCTCATTTGAGAGACTTTTTACTTTTTAGTGCGCCTAAATTTTATGAGAATGCATCTTTTTCTCTCCAATCCACATTTCTTAATTTTCCTTTTCATTAGTATCTCTTTCACGGGTGGGTATGGTCCACCCCACCACATATTGAAAAAGAACACAAGTAAACTAAATTTTGACCTAGTTGTGGACCCTAATTTTCCTTTTTATTGGGCTCAAGTTGGCAAATTTTTTCAACTGCATGGGCTATATGTGTTCTGGGCTTGAATTACTAGTGATGATGTTTATGGGCTTATTTTTAATTTGTTGACAATTCTCTCATTCAAGCCATAATCACTTTAGGCATTTCTTATAAACCATTATTTTTGGTACTATTTATGCATCTCACTATACTATTTCAACTACCTTTTAGCTTTATCTACATTACTTTTTGCAAAAAAAATTCAATTTCAATTAAATAAGCTGTTCTTAAATAGTCACTAACAAAAACCAACAATGTTGTTGTAGGAGGCAAAATTTTAAGCCAATCATAAAATGCCACATCAAAATTTAGTGACAAAATTTAAATTAATATGTCATTAAATTAAATAAATCAAGTGTTGACATATGTCATTTAAGATGATATTTATCCTAATTAAATAGGGATAAATTGCTTGATGATAATTATTCTAATTAAATAGAGATAAATATCTCAATTAAATTGGAATGATAATAGTTAGTCATTATCTCTATTAAAATAAATAAATAAATAAAAATAGAGATAATTATCTACAAGGAAGTCAATCCCAAGTGGGACTTATCCTTTGAAACCACTATAAATAGAGGGCATACCTCCTCTCATTGACAAAAATTTTTCTAAGACGTCAAAGCTCTGGAGAAATTCTGCCTCAAGAACACACGAAGAACATTCAAATAAGTTCTTTGAAGTTCTATTGGAATTAAGCTAAAAAAGCCTCCATAAACTTTAACAAACCTCAAATCCTTGAAACTCAACGGATCAAGCCTCTAAAGCCCTGAAGAACTTCAACCTAAAAGCCTTCATATTCAAAAATTTGAAGAACAATAAATCTCTAATAAGCTCAAAGCTAGAGATTTGTTGTGGAGACCGTTCAATCCATCTTTCAACTAAAGTCAAGAAGATTCCTTGTTCGAGTCAAGTTCAATGAAAATAGAATCAGATGGTATTCTTTTGTAAAAGAATTGAAATAGAGATTGTACTTGTTATTCATCAATACAAATTATTATTTGCAAACCATATTTCTTTTCAATTATTTAATTTTCTACAATTGGAAAAATTTTGTGTTTACAGTTGTAGATTAAGGGTTTGTTTGAGATCTGTTTATTTTGCTGAAACTGAAAACTTTTTACTGAAAATACTGTAGATAAAGGTAAACGTTAGCTAAAATAGTATAGTGGGACCCATAAATAGTAGCAAAAATAAGCTGAATAGTAAAATAAATTAACAAAAATAATCTCTGCAAAACAAACACTAAATAATTTATATATAACGGACGTGTTTATTTCAAATTCTTCAACATTATGTGAATTACCATGAGAAATTTTGCCAACCATTCAATCAAAAATAGACAGAGAATCCACATACAAAGCCTCTAAGGCTGGTGGTGGTGAATCTTCTAACCATACAATATCATTATCTATATGCCTAACATAGCGAGCTAAGGAGTGAGCAACCCTATTTGCACTTCATCGGATACTCTTTATTTTCATATGCCAGAGACCGCCTGCAATACAGCGAATATCATAATAAATATTGCCCAATCAAGACACTGCACTAAACCATGAACACCCCTAGTTCTATCTGCTTTTTATGGTAATTGTTAATAAAACATTTTAGAAAATTCTTGACAAAATTTTTATGGGAAGTACAAGAAGTTATCGAACATATTAAATTTTTTTTTCTTTTCCTCTAAAATTTTTTTAAAAGATATATCCTAAATTAATACCGCATCAGCACATCGTTAACTTTCCCTAATTAAAATAATTTGATGTAATTAAAGCAACTTTAAATTTCATTTTAATAGACTCAAACCACCATTGAAATGAAATTGACAACTTTGCCAATAAGTTAAGTTTTTTTTTTTTTTTTTTACCAACAAAACACATAGTAATGGAATTGTTTCATAAAAAATAATAATAATAATAATTAAAAATTAAAAATAAATTAAAATTAAAAAAAAAAAAAAAAAAAAAAAAAAAAAAAAAGACGGAGAGATCCGACCTGCCGGATTCGAACCAGCGACCTAAGGATGTCTGTTAGAGACCAACTACAGTCCTCCGCTCTACCAACTGAGCTAAGGTCGGATTTCGATATTACCTACCAACTCTTGACTTATTCTATCTTCTATTTTTATCATATTGCAAAATGGAAAGGAAAAGAAAAACACTAACTATCAAAAAGAATGATAGTTCAGTTGGGACCCAGAGCTTCCGCGCCTATTGTTCCACATTGTTAGAGCCCCCACTTTGGTTACAAGCTCACACAACTATGCTCGATTGTAATAGTGGACTGTTTGATAGCTTATAACTATATACAACATGTTCATTTTGCCGATGTGGGATTGCTACCTCATTGTCTCTACTT
The DNA here is from genome assembly GCF_932294415.1 of Quercus robur. Taxonomy (NCBI): domain Eukaryota; kingdom Viridiplantae; phylum Streptophyta; class Magnoliopsida; order Fagales; family Fagaceae; genus Quercus; species Quercus robur. The sequence continues at coordinate 5,249,324 of NC_065537.1, forward strand.
AACCTGGTGCTTTGAGGTTTAGCAATCTCTATTCTAGCAATTGATTTTTGACATCATCCATGGAAAAAAAGAGGCATAATCTCACTTGTTTTGTTCCTATTTTGTTCATTGCAAGCCTTTTTTAGTACAGGGATCTTTATTTGATATGCAGAAGAATAGCTTTTTATTATCTATATATCACCGACACATAATTATGCTACAAGTTTGTTTCAAAACTATAAATTTAGAACTTGCCATCCATTAACATTACATTGTTTCTTAGCCAAGATGAGGATCCTCCAACAATTTCAGCTCATAAACAATTGGAGGAATGAGGCAGAATTCACCCATTAGTGTTTAGCAAAGGAATTAGAGATTGCATGAAAACTTCTAATACCCAAAGTTAATAGGCTAATATTGGCCACTAGTCAACTGATGACTTCGGTCCATTGAAGACTGGTTTGTGCTGTGCATAGACAGATATGACTGTTAGTGTTGATGGCTGAAATAAATTTGTGTAGAAGTTAACTATAACAACCCAAACATAGATATTATTGCCTTATTTGACTTCAAGCAAAGGACAGGTTGTTTCTTCGTATTGTATAAGAAGCAAACCTGTCATACAAAGGAATAGACATTGCCATACACAATTAGAAGGTTTTAATCACGAAGTATCCATCACATTGCAAACAAATGTTGTTCACTGCTATGATGGAGTAGTAATTTTTAAGTTCTTCCTTCAATTCTTTTTTTTTTTTTTTTGGATTGATGAAGAACGGATAAAGACCCGAAGACAAGAAAGCCTCACTCCTGAAGGATGTGGAGAAACATAAAACAAAATAGAGACTAAACCAGTACTCTACAGATTGAAAGGTCTTTCAACAATCTACTAGTCAACTACCATTCCTATGGCAATATTTTTGCGACTTTGATTAGTATTACTTCCATTGCTACACAAATTAAAAAATTTAAGCTGGAAGCTTGTCTGTACAAAAATGGTTACCTTGCTAGACCAGCAAATTTGTTAAAGGACCAATGTCCTCGATCTAGGACCTAGTCTGTATAATCGAACACATACACAAGCACACCTGTTTCCGGCATGTAAAGCTTTTTTTTTTTTTTTTTTTTCACCACAAAAGAAAACACATACTACGGTTCCACATGGTTTATACAAAAACAAGCAGTTTGGTTAGCCCATTTTCTAATATGATCCATTAGCAAATCATTAACTACAATGCACCCTATTGCTCTTCCTGCGTCTTTCCAATGATTGATTTCTTCTTCTAGGATTGAATCTCTCCAGATTATATGGTGCTTCCTTGTCAGCCTTGGTTAGAATCATCATGCTTGTGATTCCCCTCCCGATTTCCTGTTGTATTGCTTCCATTGCTTTGCTGCCAACATTCCAGGGGTGTTTCCAAATTTTCCTTTGGTCTGTATTGTAGTTTGTATCTTGATTAGAGTTTTCATTATCAGTTGGTATCCCTTCTTGACGGTATCCGGGCCAGATGAGCTGGTCTTCCCCCACATTTTTGAGATGGGGATTGAGCTGATTTGCTTGGCTTCCTCAAAATTTTAGACCTGGTTCAATAATTGTAGATTCCATACTCTGGAGGAGTTGTCTATAAGGTCAGAAACCCTTGTGATGCTTAAGTCTTGGAGTTGAGAAGAGGTAAGTTTGGAGGGGAACCAAGCAGTATAGTAAGATTTCAATGAATGGTTAAAAATAGAGTAGAATTAATACCAAAACAATTATAAAAATATATAATAGAATGATGATGTATAAAATTATGAGGCGTCAAATGCTAATTTTTCAAAATATCAAGTGTCTTTGTTTTATATATAAATATATATATATATATTAAGATTAGCTAATAATAATAATAATAATAATTATTATTATTATTATCCCTTTTTTATTACTCCATGACAGAACAAGACAATACACCAGATGACCTACTTTGTGTTTACATGTGAATCATGTGATACTTTTGTTTCAACCAATGGAATTCTTATAATCTTCTGAATCATTGTTCCCCCTTTTTACTTTTTATAACACATATCTTGAAGCTTTAAAGTCTGTAGGGACCCCCTTCAAAAAAATAAAATAAAAAAATAAAATTCTGTAGGGACCAAATGAAATTTAATGTTGGAATATTCTCGTTGTTGAAGATTTGAGGTCTTCTTCAAAACTATTGCCTATGTGACTATTCCTTTGAATGTGTCCGGTCCTTCCATGCATGCTTTTCATAATCTATTATTAATTATTCTAACAGAAAATACAATTTGTATTTATGTGATTTGGTTCTATCACAATTTATTATGTCTTTTTTTAATAAATAGATAAGATTTGAAATTTTTTAATATTTGCTCCATGATAATTATTCTTTACAAACATGTCAAAAGTGAAAGGCTTTGTTGTTGAATTGACACTTCCCCATGTACAAAGTGCTTGGGGGTCTAGGAGAAAAAGAGTTTGAGCTGCGAAATTAGCAGCATGTTGTAATTATTTCTCAAAAAAAAAAAATGTCAAAATACGAATGAGTTTCTTTATATGATTGATTTTTACCATTAGGCCAAAATACTAATAGATTTCTTTTTTGTGTAAGCATGGTTCAAATTTAGGTCATTTGTTCGACAACAATAAGTTTTACATATTAAATTGACTAGAACTCACCATTACATTTGACCCCTTAAAATTGTGATTAAAATGAAATGAAAAATGTTAAAGGTACAAACTACTTTAAAAAAATTTTCACAAATTACTAATGTGGTAAGTAGTTATTATTAAGTAAAAAAGTGATGTTAGTACTTGATCTTGATGAGATCCAGTAAAAATTTGCCACATCAACAGTTATATATAAAAATGTTGTAAACTCAAATGAAATTATTAGGATTCTACTCAAATTAACAAATTTACCTCTTGTGGTTCTATCACAATTTAGTGCTATGAACAGTTCAATTGTTACATTTTGACCCTTTGAATTAAAATAAAATCATTGGACAGTTTTAGATGGAGCTCTTAACGATTTCTTTTTTAAGTCTGAACTTTGGGGAGTCAAATGTAATAACTAAAAGCTTCAATGTGGTAAACTGTAATTTACCATCATCGTAGAAGTCAGCAAATGGCTTACTAGTTGGAATCTAAATTTTCTGTCCCATTTTTCCTGCTCTACTCTATACTCCACCAATAAAAACTTGCCAAGTATTCACCTAATTAATTAAATACTACAATTAATTAATATCATTATTGACTTATTAATATTATCATTATTAATTAATGGTAGTATTTAATTAATTAGGTGAATATGTGACAAACTTTGATTGGTGGAGTATAAAATAGAGCAGGAAAAGTGGTATTATACTTTTGTTTCAACCAACAGCATTCAAATTATTTAAGCTTTAAAGTACTGTATACCGTTGTGCTTTTCATCGTCCATTTAAAAGTTGTCACCCACCCTCCTCTCATTCCTAAATTATTGTAAACATAAACTTTAGGTCATTTTCTCCACTTCCATTAATTTGTATCCTATGTATTTAATTGAATGCTTAGATGGCACTAATTTTAGTATTACCATTTTCTTTCTTTTTTTATACACACCATTACATTAATAAAAAAAAAAAGGTACACGGCCCAATTTTTTTTTTTTAATAAATAATAAGTAAATAAAAAAGACAAACAAATTAACAAAGTGGCACAAATGACAAATTATGAAAGTGTAAATTAAAATCTAATTTGGTTTCTTAAGTAAACGTATATATGTAAATAATTTAGGAATTAATAACTCTAGGGCCACAAGAATTTTAACAAATTATTTCAAAATTATGGGAAAATTATACTTTACTACTTTAAATTATATTATATATTACATTTTGTATCCTAAACTTTTCGAATACATGTTTTCCACTTTAAACTATAACCCTTATTACACTTTGCATCACGACTTTAAGTTTGCTGTTAACTTGAACGGAAATTCAAAATTTAGGATATAAAGTGTAATAAAGAGTATAGTTTATGACGATAAAGTGTAATTTATCATTTGTTAAAGGGTTGTAAAGAGGGGCAATTATTAGGTCTTTTCACTCAATGTCATATTATTCTATCCAAGTTAACAACAAATTTGATGTTTGGATGTAAAATGTTATAATGATTATAGTTTAGGGGTGCAAAACGTACATTCGAAAAGTTTAAAATGCAAAGTGTAATAGGGGGTGTAATTTAGAGTAGTAAAGTATAATTTCCTCCCAAAACGCTATCAAAGGGGCAAATTGCTAACAATAGATGATTGAAAGATGCATTTGGACCTATTATTAACATAAATTTTTTTTTAAACCATTATTATTATTATTATTATTATTATTATTATTAAAAGTGATGTTAATGATATGTAAGAGAACTAATAAAAACTTAGAAACTCAATTATTATGAAAAACTAAATGATGTCTCGCGCAATGCGCAGACTGTCTTACAAGTTCATTTAAAATCATTTTTATGTATATTAAGAACTATATATAATACTTATTTTGTTGTATAATATTTATATTTGTCCACAATATTGTTGAATACTTTGAAACTTGATTTTCTTAATTCATATTTTATTTTAAAAAATTGTATAACACTATAAGACTATAAAATATTATAATATTTATCGTTAAAATTATATTTTATTTTTTAAACTAATTAAATGATTTTGAAATCTAAAAATAAGAACTTAAAGCATAAAATATTTTTATATTCTAAAATTACATAAATTTAAGCACCCTCCTAAACACTTCCTCAACCACTCTATTCTCACAATCAAATATGGAAACCTCAATTACAAACACCCAATTCATTATCTTAATGAAATTAAGAAAGTCATTTGTAAGTATCAACATAAACAGAACATGATTAAATAAAGTTTTTTGGCTAAAAACACATCCCTTTATCAAAATTTAATTGTTTTTAGTTGGGGTTCTATATCCTTTAAAAAAAATGAAAAATACTTTAAAATCATCATCAATTTTTATTTATATCATCACCATGGTTTATATCGTACAAAATAGCAATAAAAAAAAAAAAAAAAAAAACTTACAAAGAAACCTACAAATTATGAGTTCTAACACAAATTTTTTTTTTTTTTTTTTAAAAACTAATAATAAATTATCAATTAGAAAGTTTCTTTTTCTTTAGTTCTAAAACAAAATACATTCATGACTTTCCCAAACCAAAATCCCCAACACCCAAAGACTCAAAGCAAATCATAACCTTCACAAAATCCATAACATCCGACTTCAACATCAAAACCGTAAGCCACCGTCACTAAATAAAAAATGCAAGTCATCTTCCTTGGTCATAGCCTATTCAAATAGGTTAGAATCAAATAGTACCACAATGTTGGAGTTATGTAGATGTCGTTGAAAGGTTCAAGGTAAATGACATCATTTTTTTTTTAATGTATTAGAGATGAGATGACATGAAAGGTTGTGGGCATGTTTATATAAAAGAGTAGAAGTGAAATGAGGAATGGAAATGCAAAGAGTTTTTTGTGTGAGAGAAAAGAAAAGTCTTGAAACATTGAACCAAATAAAACAAATAGTATTCTTGAAACATTGAATAAAAAATGTAATAAAAAGTAGTCTTGAAACATTAAATCAAAGGAAATAAAAACCCTCTATTTTTAAATTTGTTCTTATCTCTGATGTGAGTTAAGAGTAATTCAATTTTCTTCATTGATTTTATGATTCTCAGCCCAAAACAGTGTTATTTAAGATTTTTTTTTTTTTTTTTGACATTGTTTTTTAAGAATTAGACCTCGCCTTAATAAAAGTTTGATGAATTTATTCTCAAAAAAAGAAAGAAAAGAATTAGACCTTAATTAATTATTATTAAATCATTTAAGATTTTGGAAATACAGATACATGGATATAATTTAGATGGTTCAGTTCATACGCGGATTCAATATTTTTTTGACACTGACATGACAGTATAGGACTTTTCTTGTTCATAAAAAAAATAATATAGGACTTTATATATATATATATATATATAGAGAGAGAGAGAGAGAGGACTTTTCTTCTTTTTTTATCAAACCCCACCAGTCATGAAGAATTGAAGCCGACGTTTCATCTGCAACCGTAGTACAATGGTATAAATTGGTAAGGTGAGGTTTTGGTCTAATGGGTCTAGTGCAATAGACCTAAACTTTACTTAAAGTGGCATTGACCATTTCAGTCAAATTACTGGGTTTACAAGCTCCAATAAACTTATAATTAATGCCATGCCTTTTTCTTTAGGGACTTCGATTGAGGAAGATAGGTTGATTTGGAATGGTGATAAGCATGGGGATTTTGAGCTCAAATCAGCGTATTCTTTAGCCACTAGATTCAATGAGGAGGAAGAGGAGTTTATGGGTTGTTGGGTTTGGAAGGTGGATACTTTACCGCACATTAAATCTTTCATGTGGCAATGCTTGCATAATAGCATTGGGGTGGGAGATTGCCTTGTTAAAAGGCACCTTAGTGAGATGGATAGGTGTCCTATCTGTCTAAGGGAAGTTGAGACCATTATTCATAGACTTAGGGACTGTGAGATGGCAAAAACAACTTGGACTAGCCTGGGGGTTCAGCCAAACAGCAGCTTCTTTGAGGATAGCATCCACATTTGGCTTGAAAAGAATTGCAAAGATCATGGGTGCAGAGTGCCCAATTAGCCACCGTGGAGAATTCTTTTTCCTTTTGTCATTTGGTTGTTATGGAAAGAAAGGAATAATGTGGTGTTTAGAGGCCAAAACTTTCGGCCTGGTGTTCACAGTGAGGCGGTGTTCCAAGCTCTTGAGTTTTTGCATTGTGCTTTGAATCCTAAACTTGCAAGTATCAGAAGGATGGTCCGGATCAGATGGGAGAAGCCTTCACCTGGTTGGGTTCGCTTAAACATTGACGGATCAGCCTTAGGGAATCCTGGTAGAGCTGGCTGCGGTGGCATCGTTCGGAATGATCGTGGAGATTGGCTTGGTGGCTTCTCTAGATGCATCGAAGTCACCACAAGCTTTATAGCTGAGCTTTGGGCTCTTCATGATGGCCTCAACCTTTGTCACAACATGCATCTTCAAGATGTTGATATTCAAATTGATGCCAAAGCAGTTGTTGATATTATTAGAGATCCTTATTATTCGAACCGGGTTGTTATGCCTATTGTTGATGATTGTAGACAGTTGATGTCCCAATTTGGCCAAGTTCGGATTGGGCATTGCTATCGTGAAGCTAATTGTTGTGCTGACTTTTTAGTTAGGAGAGGTGCGCTCCAAGATTGTTGTTATTATGTGTATCAGGACCCTCCTGTGGACTTGCTTGATCTTATTAGTGCGGATAAGGAGGGTGTGTATTGTATCAGGGCTATTCCTTCTGTCTCTGGTAGCCTTTAGTTTGTTTTAATGAAATTTCCTCTTTACCAAAAAAAAAAAAAAAAACTTATAATTGATTTTAGGAAAAGTTAATGCATGTTTTAAGGACGTTGATTTAGAAAATAATTTCAAATGAAAATATTAAAAAGACAAGTTCTAGTGAACATTTTGATTCGATTAAATTTGAGTTAATGTATTAATTATAGTAACATTGCATTATCAAAAACTTTTATTACATCTTTTATAATAATTAAGTTGAAAATTTTTATTTTCATTTGGGGCTATTATTGACATCACTTTTGAACTTATTAACAACAACTTTCCACCTCAACTGTTGTAAATGTTTTTTATGATGAGGTATTAGTTAAAGTATAGCTATTGATTTTTTTTAAACATGAATTTTATTTTTTCATGTATAACTGTACTTTTTTCCGTTTCTCAAAAAAAAAGCTGTACTTTTTTCCTGTTTATTTTATTTAAATGTAAAATAAGTATTCAAATAAGCTAATTCAAACATGATTGTTCATTTGTGATAATTCGATAGTTATAACAGAGTAGTGAGGATTTGAATCTAGAATGTTTGATTTAAAAATACTAAAAAGTGCCAACCAGTTGAATTACAAGCTATTGGCAAACATGATCATTCCTTTAGTTTGAATTTTGCAATGTCCATTCTAGCATTTAATACCCTTATCAGTTTGCTCATTTTGTCATCCATATATATGTTAAATTTAACACCACATATGCATAATTTAAATAATTTATATCTTTTTTTAAGAGGAAAATTATTCTCACCTTATCCTATCACCAATGGCATATGCAATCACACTCATGCCATCCAAATGAAATGCTAGTGGTTAAGAGTATTCACATCAAAGTTTCTAAATAATTTAACTTTTGGCGATTTAAAAAATTATTTTACCTATTTTAACATTTCACTTTACAATACACCCAACATCAAATACTCTTTTTTTTTTTTTTTTACCACATCATTTAAAATAATACAAACAACTCATTAAAATAATAAAAAACAACCACCACAAAAACCTATAACAACTAGCCATAATTAGCCACCTCCATCATTAGCCACAACCACAACCACAACCACAACCAATCATAAAAAGGTAAAAAATAAAAAAACCACAACCCATCACCAGCAGCCACCACCAACAACTGCCACCACCAACCACAACAACACACTATCACAACCACAACCCACCCACCACCACCAAACCCACGTCACCAAATCTATCAAGTCCTTCTCTCTCTCTCTCTATCTCTCTTCATTTGAACAAACCACTGCCAAAATCAATCACCACCACCACTACCATCACAACCATCATACCCATACGAACACACACAAAAACAAAAACCCAATCACGATCAGCACATATCCAAATTTTGATCTCAACCCACCATTAGATTGATCTCAAGCCCAATTGTCACAATAAAGAAAGATAGGAGATGGACTCAATCCAATGATGACATTGGTGGTCTGTAGCAACAAAGAGAGGGAGAGAGAGAGAGAGAGAGAGAGAGAGAGAGAGAAGTGAGATGGAGAGATAGACCAAGAGGAGAAAGAAGAGACCAAGAGAGAAGAGAGTGCCACAAGAGAGAGAAGCCTTGGCGGTCCGCAATGGCGAATAGGAAGTGAGAGACAAGCCTAGCCCATTAGCCCAGGGGTTGGACTTCACAAATACCCCAACTTTAGCTCATAAGTTGTCTTCACTAATACCCATTTTGGTACTCTCTTTGCACCCCCGTTTGTGGGTAGGGTTGCTCTATCTCATCCTTTGTTGGAAAATCAAATGCATCTCATACATATCATTTGTAGTGGAAAACAAACGAAGATCTACTTCTATGATGGCAGAATACAAGCACATTTGAATTTTCATATTAGGGTTTAGAGAATCATACACTTGATGCATGTTACTTTGAAAAAATCAACAAGAACTCTTGAATCTTTTACCAAATCTTGATGCAACAACCTTTCAAATGAAATAAGAAAATTCCAACAAATCTTAATCTTGAGATCTCCTTGATCTTCGTTTCAATGACCATAAGATGTACAAAATGGTGGGCTCTCCATGTCAAGAATTAAACCCCTAGCCGTGTAGCACCTTTGTGAAATTGAAAAACTCTCTTTCTTCTCCCTTGTGTAGCCGTGTAGATTAGAAAGAGTGAGAACCATTCTCTCTCTTAGATGTGTAGTACATTGGTGTCTTCGGGATAAATCTCAATTGGATAATCCCTTTTATATGCCTAACACATAATGGGTTAGCTAATGGGCTAGCCCATATAGGTATTAGCAGAAGAGGTTTAAGGTGGGACCAACGGGAAAAGGAATACTCTAGCTCTAATGAGTCTCGAGCCTTTTGTTAATTCATGACAGGCCTAAAGTTACCATTAATCATATTATGGTTGTAGTCTAGGTTTTTATTTGATTATTAAATCATTCAAAGACTCTATTATATATCATTTACCCCTCCATGCAATCACCCATAGTATAAAAGATTAATGTTTACTATCACTTTTAAATCACTACATCTTAAGTACTTGAGTCCTAAATTTAATATCTTGATTATTCTTATACTTTATGAAACCTAATTCCATTGAATATAAATTTTAGTAACGCCTCACTAAAATTGCCAAGCTTGACATTTTGAATAATAAATTTCCATTAAATCTATCTTAAGGAAATGTTTTGTGTCTCCTATCAAGATTTTGGATTACCCAAATCTATCTAAGGTGTTGACCATACAAGATCTTACTTCAGTATTGTGGGCATAATGTGTCGTTTAGAGGAGTATGCCTCAGCTAAGTGGACCGAGGTGGAGAAAAGAAATAGAGTTGCCACCTAGATTAGTTCTAAAAACCATATGTATAGCATCCTTATATGGAAGGAATGATCTTATTACCAGGGTATGGGTTCGGAGTTTAGACGCAATTTAGGAAGGTGTTAGCACCCATGACCGCCCGACCCATGGGTCAGCTTTCACTCATTGTGTCTTACGTCTAAATCTATTAAAGGCATTTTCAACAATTATCATTCTAGACTCACACACACACACTAACATGCATCTAGTAAACAAACATGGCATTGCATTACATATCACATCTCAAGTCTAGCATACATCTATCATGCATCTCATATTATCTCATCCAAAGCAACAAACAAATCATGGCCGAAACACAGGCATGGCAAGATCAAAATAAAAATATGATTGTATCTAAATGTCAAAAACAACTCATCCAAAAAAAACATATTCATATTCATCATCAAACCTATATCCCAAATGCATGTTCATGTGAATGCATGACTTACCTTACTCCACCATAGCACTTATGCATCAATGCATGGATGTATGGATGCATGCTCATGGCAAAGCAAAGAAATCATTGAAGGAAAATCCTACTCTAACATGTTGGGGACAAACAAACACACATGCAAAGAAACAGAGACTTATAAGCATAGGACAAGACAAGACAGAAACATGTTAAACAAGAGAAATAATGAAACAGAAGCAAAAATGGTTGAATTAGGGTTTCTAGGCATGAGTGTGCATGCACATACATAGGTTCTACATATGCAGCCTAGTTGTATGTGTGTGCATACAGAAAGCATGTGTATGCATACACGCCCTAAAACACTAACACAGAAACGTAGAACAAAGCAAAAACAAAACTAACAATCTAGCATGCTTGAAATGATAAAGCGAAGAAAACCTAAGCTAAGCAGACATGTTATATCATAAATAAACAAGAAAATGAAGAAAACAAAAAGATTAAAGAAAGAAAGGAAAAGAAAAGGACTTAGAGCATATACCTCAAAGCACAAAACTCCTTAGCTTGATTTTGACCGTTTCTCTCAATCAATCTATTCACAATCAGATACAAAAGTGATTAGTATGCTTGAAACTCGAAGATTAAGGTCAAAAAATGCCTTAATAAAAAAAATCTTGACTTAAGGATGCTTTGTGAAAAATTCCCTTTTTAAATCACTATTTCTAGTGAATCTTGTGTTTTCCCTTAAGATTTTCTGTGTATTTTGAAAATGTATCATGTATGGCTTTTTATAGATGAGAAATGGGGGTTTGGAACAGCTCCCAAACGATATGGGATTCGTTCCAAACCTCACACTTAATGCTGAAAAACTTGCCTTTCATAGTTTTAGGAACCCTAGCATGGGTGCGTAGGCCCGTGTATGTGTATGCATGTATGAAACATGCGCACGTAGCTTTGGAACATGTGTGCACATATGCGTGTATGCATACACATGCCCTAGGGTTTCTTGACCTTAATTTCCTAAAAATAGATTTATTTAGTTCATAAAAAAGTTATATTTTTCCAAAAACACTTTCCTCAAGTCAATTTCAATCTAATCGAGCCCTAAAACAACCTTGGGCTTTAGAATTCTAACATCGTTGGGGAACGGAGCCCAAGTCGTAAGGGGTACAAAATGGGATATCTACAAGTATACATCAAAGTAGCCTACACTTCATGTTTGAATTCACATTCCTCACAGAAAATAAGAGTTTATGCAAATGGTAGTCATGAGATTTATTTTTTCAAGTGACAGTAGTTGGTAGAACAAAAAAACTTTTAGGGGTCTAGTTTAGTGTATCCTAAACACACCAACATATCAATCAGAAACCTCTTCTCTATGATCAAGATAGATCATTATAATTGATATGTTGTAGTTTTCATAGATGAACTGCCAATTTCATCACCAACTATGAACTAGGGTTTATGAGTTTACAAGGAACTTGTGCTTTAAATTTTTTGTATGTGAATCTCATTCCCATACCTAAATCACATGCAATACATCTCATGGACTACATGTAATGTCCTAAAAGCTCATATACAAATACTCTCGAAAAATAAAACACTTTTATTAATCAATAATTGCTTGAACTCCTCACTCAAACTTGGCTTCACAACCATATTAGTCAATAGTCACATTCTCTACTAATCTTACTTTCTTCCATCTATGATTATCTTTCCATGTGTTCTATCAAAAGCTTCTCTTTGTATTTTGCTCTTCCATATGTTCCATTTTTAATCATCTCACCAATCAACTTGTACATAATTCTTGAAAACTTCTCTTCTTACATCACCACCAAAACACCATTAATAACTTTCATAATTCCTCATATTGTAGGATATCCATAACCTAAAGAATCCATATATCATAACAAAATCAAATTTCTTCTAAGCTCAAGCATATTTCTCACATTACTCAAGGTCTTCACAATTTCATCAAACATCTTAAATTTTACCTTGCTAATTCTGAAAACTTTACATTTTATATTATTAGCCAACGTATCATAATCACAAGCCTTGTAGGTGTCCAATCAATTTGTTCCTCTACTAGCCACAAAAAGATCACCACACTCTTCATCATCACTATATGTTGCAGCATTTATTGAATCCGCTATTTTTTGATTGTCACGAATTTTCTTGAACTCTTTTAACTAATTTTCAACTTCTTGCAATGATATTGGTAGTGCTTATTCTTATGACAATAATAACACTCAATGTCATTAATGTCCCTCCTTGGTCTAGACTTCGATCTTGACTTTCCCCAATGGTTCTTCCCATGTGACCCACTCTTACCATGACTTGAATCAGAGTTCACCACAAATGCTCTAACTTTAAATTATTCATTGGCTTCTTGACCTTCTATATCTCCAACAGAATTGGTTTAATATATTTTAACTTGAATGTCTTCCCAACTAGCAGTGTAGTCAAAAGAGTGTTATAAAAAGGAAGGAGTGATCCTCTTTCTTAATCTTAGTCTCCATGATCGATAATTGAGTAATCAATTTATTAAAAACATTCATATGATCTCTAATGCCAATAGCCTCCTCCATGCATAGCTGATACAACTATTTATTCAAGCACAATCAATTTGTCAATTTCTTTGACATATAAACTTTCTCTAACTATTTTCATAGTTGGGGGAAGTCTCATTCCACATATTATACTTTATCTTAGGGTAAGATTTAAACATATAGTATTCACTACTTTCATCTCAAGTTCTTTCCATTCATTGTCAGACTTAGTGTGAGGATTCTTTAACTTTTCAAACAACACCTTAATCAATTCTGGCATTACTAAAATGACTTTAATAGTGCTTTGCCAAATGATAAAACTATTTTTGTCATCAAAGAGCTTCACCTCAACCTTTATGTTTTTTTTTTTTTTTTTTCCTAATCTCGAATCAATAATTTTTATGCCAGTTGTTGTAAAATACATGAAAAGCACTAAAATAGCAAGCAACACAACATACAAAATTTAACTTGGTTTGACTAACTCAAAGCCTACATCTACAGGCAATACCGACCAAAATTTACAATCAATGAAAAAAATTACAACCACCTATAAACAAACAAAAAACTCTCAAGTATAAACTGACCCAAAATCACAATACATCGAAAGGTGCCTTCACACTAACACATTAGACAAAACTTAGTCTATAAGAGCATTAATATCAGACGATCTAAAAAAAATAATGTTATTTTGATACATCAAAAATTACTTTATATATTTTAACACACTAATTTACAATACGTTTTTTTTTTTTTTGAAAATACTAAGTATTTTTTTAACACACACACGGGGAGAGAAGAAAAGATTTTTTAAAGAAACTTACAGTGGTGTATATTCAAAATGGTCTAATTTACCATACATCTTATATTACACATTCTATACTTTCACCACTTTATTTAAATACTTTTTCTTCATTTATTCTTTTGGTTGCTCCGAACGTCACTAAGAGGTATAAGAGAGAGAAAATTTGATAAATTATTAATTAATTCCAACCAATCATTTGAGAGAAAGTTCGAAAAAAAAAAAAATCAAATATTTATACCATATCTCCCCATGTGCTCTTATTATTAGAAGGAAAATGCTAACAAATCCATTTAATGAAAGTTTTCATGAGAAAATAAAAAAATTAATGTTTTGACAGGTTTTTTCATTTTTTATAAAAATTGTGTCAAAATTTTCTTAAAATAAATTATTAAGTAATGTTTTAAAAACATTTATTAACATGACCCTCCTTAGAATTGTATTGCAGCAAGTTCCAAAACATATCTCAAGAAAGTGATTTTTTGTGTTTGAACTGACACTCAGTAGGTGTCTTTTTGTGGGGAGGTAAAAAAAAAAAAAAAAAAAAAAAGTAAAAGTGGGGAAAATGTTGGAGAAAAAGTAATTGTAAACTGATAAATGAATAGAGAGAAAAATAATTAAAAAATTAAGAAAAAATATTAGAAATAGATGTATGATATGGTGACTGATTTTTATACTTCTATAGCACATTTGGGATTCCAAAAACAGGAAGAAGATATCTTGTATCAAGTATTAGACTTAACAATGCTTGCCTGTAGTATACAAACCAATATAGGCCCACCATGATATAATATAAGTCATACCATTTCCAGGAAGCTGTCTGTGTCTTTGTCTTGGTTTTATTATATGGAACCCTTGAGTCTTTCCGCGGTATGTGTCCATGGTTTATGTTTCCCTCTCCTTTTCTTTTATCTCACTCTCTCTGACAGTTGAGCTCAACACGCTGACAGTAACTGTCATTGCAGTTCTCTCCACGAACTTTCTTCTGAGGGCGTAGCTCTCAGCCATTTTCTTTACGAAGCCTTCTCTCCTTCATTTTTATCCTCATAATAATCATTTTCTTTCTGAAAGCAACAGCTAGCAAGTGGGTCAAGGAAGGCCAAGTATCTTCTCTATCATTTCATGTAATACTTTTGTTTCATTCATTCTCTGTTCAAGTTTCTGTTTGGTTGACGAGAAACGGTTGAAAGAGAAAGGAAAGCAAGACCTTTACTTTGATTGACTTTGGTACACCAATTTTGCCTTTGTAGTAGGGGTAACGGGTTGGTTTTTCGTTTTAGTTATTTATTTAGCTTTTGTAATTTCTGGGTAGCAACGCAACAGAGAACTTTTCTCAGCAAACGACCAGAAACTTGAATTTTTTTTTTTTTTTTTAAATCTCTAGTAAGGACCCTTTTTTCTTTGAACCAAACAGAGAGTTGTAGTTTCTGGTTTTTTTTTTTTTTTTTTTTTTGGGTACTTTTATTTTCTTTTACTGATGAATATAATAAAATTTTAATTTTGGCTATGTTCATTATTTTTTTGACTTATCCTTTTCTAATTATTTATTATTAAAAATTTGACTTCCCTTTTATGCTTGGGATTATGCAAAAACTGTCATATTTTATGATTCGGGGTGGAAATCTTTTCCTAATTATAGTATTTTTTTAATACACTAAAAATAGTAGTCCACTTGATACACTTGCTTTTGATATTTTAATTTTATTTTAGTCCTTTCTAATCACTAATCAATTTTCCAACATGTGTTGGGTTTAGTATAAACTAGAAAGTGAATTTTGTTTTTTGTACAACTTGTCAGATTACACATTTGAAGTTACTGGTTTCCTAAAAAAAAAAAATTTAATAGTAGACCGCATATAAATTACCTGTTTGGTACAGTACAACGCGTCTTTCTTTTTCTTAATTTTTATTTGTTATTTTTTGTTAAATGTTAAGTTCTGCATGATTGTTATCTTTTTTAATTCATCTATACGTTTACTTGATTATTTTTAAGTTAAATAAATAAGTTTATGTTAAACTAGCACTAGTTTTTGCTCAATAATTTATCTATGGTAGTCATAAATTGCATACATGTTACTCCCAATTATCTTTTGGCTTCTACTTTACCATGCACAATTCTTGGTTTTCATTGAACAGATTCTCAAATTTGAACTTGTACTTCTGCAGGGTCTGGATTTTAGGCTTTTGCAAGTTTGGTGCTTAAGATTGGACATTTAACTGGCTGAAGAAAATGGATTTCAAGCGACTTAAATTTGTAAGGTTAGTTTGTTCAAGTCTGAACTCCAATAGTCTCCATTGTTGCTATTATTCTGTTAATTTGATTCTTTTAAGCACACAATTTTATCAGAGTGTCTATGTCACTTCTATATGTCTATATGTGCTGATGGTATCATGGAATAAGAAAATTTTTGGGAGTAATTTCATGAAAAACTTCAGATTTTTAATTAAGTTATGAAATTTCTATTGTTTTGCATCAATATCTATCATAATTACTTTGAAAATGGTTATAATTTGGACTCTTATAAAATATACTAGTTAAAAGTAACCAAAATCAGTAAGTTACATTTAAGAGTAAATCTTACACTAAAAAGCCCCACAAATAAATGATAAATAGTATTCTAGTGCAAAAATTCAACTCAATAATGGTGTTTAAATTATATTGTATTTATTCTATTTTCTCTTTTACAAATGAATAATCTGTTTTGTGATATTCTTCAGTGTAAAAAAATCCTATGATTCATATTGAATACCTGTAATGCCTAGACATGTCTCAAGAGCAGCTTATTTGGATTTCCTTCACTTTTATTTGACACTCATTATAAGCCTTAAGGGTCTAATTTGTAATGATTTTAAAATTGTAGTTGATGTTGAATTATTGATACAATTGGAACTATTCTAGAAAGTACTAGATGGAAAAATCTAAAAAATCATGTTGTTTAGGATCATTAAAAGACATTCTAGTTTAGGCTATAAACATATAGAGAACTTAAATGACCCAATTTGGTGATTGGTAATGTTGCAAATGGGTGAATTACTGCGTTGTCACTTGTTCTTTCATTATTCATTTTTAGTGCACCATTTCACAGTTAGGAACCACTCATATTTATTAGTTTATAAAGGAATCCAATAAGTTATTCATTTTGGTAGTATCCATTCAATTACTTAAATAGCTGCTGAAACTTGCTTTATGCATGCTACTTTATAATTATATTTATTTTTCATCCAGGTTTGAAGATTGGAGTTCAGAGAGATCTGAGAGTTCTGAGCGGAGATATTCTATTGATGATGGACCACAACTGAGAAAACCAAGATCAACTTTTGGCAGTGTTTTGAAGATTAGTGGCATTCCTTCTGTAGGTGATCAGCCAAGTAAAGAGTCTAGTCCTCCTCCTAGGAAGACAATTCTTGATCCACAGGGTCAATTTCTTCAAACTTGGAATAAAATATTTGTGCTCTCTTGTGTCATAGCTGTTGCCCTGGATCCTTTGTTCTTTTACATCCCAGTGATCGATGACAAGGACAAATGCCTTGATTTAGATGAAACTCTGACAATTATTGCTTGTGTTCTTCGTTCACTCTTTGATGCCTTTTATGCACTTCATATAATCTTTCAGTTTCGAACTGGGTTTATTGCTCCTTCTTCTCGAGTATTTGGAAGGGGTGAGACAATAACTGATCCGATGGCTATTGCAAAAAGATACTTATCCACATACTTCTTCATTGACATTCTGTCAATTCTTCCATTGCCACAGGTATGCATGTGACAATTGATCAGTGTGAAGCATCATTACTCTAGTTTATTACAAGAACTCTATGTTCTTTCTGCAATCATCACAACATGTAGTTCAGCCCCCACTGTAGTGATAGGTTCGCACTGAAGAAACTTGCACCCCACCCAACTTGTTACTTTGCCATCAGTGCAGGGAGTTATGTTTCATTCACTTCCATTTTTGCTGCTGTTACACCAACTTAAGGAAATGTGCTTACGTAACAGATTAATGAATTGGTTTGTTTGTGGTAGGTTAATTTTATGAATAATTTATTTCCTCATTTTTTTTTTTTTCTATTTTGGTTAAAAGACATAGTAAGAGTTAGGCTTTCTTTGAGGGAAACTTAGACTTCCAAGTTAGACTAATGAACAATTTATAGTTTGGGAAATCATGAGTATCATTATTCATTATCCACATCTGAATCTGACTTCCAATTAGATCAAGGTAAGCACCGTATTCCTATAATATTCTAGCAATAAAACTAATCATAACTCATCCTAATACAAACATATATGAATCTATCCTAACATACTCCTAATTTTTCCTAACTTAAAAAAAAAAAGTAAATAAATAAGACACATAACAGACAGTTTTCTGGAGGTTGAATAACTACATGATTTCTAAACTTATGCACTGACAAAACATTTGGCTATTTTCAATAGCAGAACTGATCTTGTTATGCCAGAGTGATACTTTGAACACACATGGGCGCATAATGCATATAACAACTTATATGTAGAAGAATGAACCATGTCTTTAGTTGAAATTTTGTTAATTGCTTGATGTAAAAGAATTAAGCAGTTAAGGTAATGTCAGTTTTACAATTATGATGTCTTACATTGTTCAGGTGTTAAGGTTTCTCATCATTCCCTCAATGAAAACCGAAGTTCCATTAGTCATGAAGGAGATGTTGAAGTCAGTAATCTTCTCCCAATATGTGCCAAGACTTTTGCGGATCTATCCACTATATGTAGAAGTAACAAGAACGTCGGGCATACTGACTCAGACAGCATGGGCTGGAGCTGCTTATAATCTTTCTCTGTATATGCTCGCCAGTCACGTAAGTTGATTTGGTGGTTTTTGAATACTTAATTACACTACTTCTGAGATTTGCTTCTTTTTCTTTTTTTTCTTTTTTTTTTTTTTTCTTTCTTTTTTTTAATGCAATACTTCTGAGATTTTCTGATCACAAATAAATATGACAAACCAGGTTGTAGGAGCTTTTTGGTACTTGTTTGCCATTGAACGAGAGGATACATGCTGGCATAAACACTGTAACAACACTATTGGTTGTGAAGATAAAGATTTTTACTGTGGAAAGAACCGTAGCAAAAGCTATGCAGATCCATATAAAAATTGCCCTTTTATTGATCCTGATGACATTAAAAATAAAACGGTCTTCAACTTTGGAATATTTACTGATGCTCTTAAATCTGGAGTGGTGGAATCAAGAAATTTTCGAGAGAAATTCTTTTACTGCTTTTGGTGGGGTCTTCGTGGTCTTAGGTTAGTAAATATATGATCCTCAAATTATATTCTTACTCAGTTGCCTTGCAGTCAAAACTATATATGATCTCATTGTGAGTGAATGCTTTACAGCTAGAGGCTTTTTTTAACTTGTGTTTTCTTTTTTTGTTTCATCAGTTCTCTTGGCCAAAACCTGAAAACAAGCACTTATGTTGGGGAGATAATCTTTGCTGTCTTCATATCAATCTTTGGGTTGGTATTATTCTCATTACTTATTGGCAATATGCAGGTAAAACTTTGATCCTCATCAATTCTGTTTGCAACTCAATCTTGTAAATTATAAAATGATTATGATTATACATTTGGGCTTTGTGCATAAGCATATCATCCAAACCTTCCAACTGATGTGATGGGCTTATGACATTTTGTTAATTTATCCATAAGAAACATGTATAGTTGTTGCATTTTTCTGCCATCTTCCATTAATCTCTCTTTGTTGTATTTATTCTCAATGTTTCTGCTGTTCTTATTTAATTTGCCAAGTGCCAAGTGCCAAATCTTCTGTAAAAACATGATATCTTACAAATTGTATCCACTATTAACTCCAACTTGAAACCTTTTGTTGGAATCCTCATAGTCCTTGATTTGATGAACCAAGGTGCTATATTATGTTTCTGTGCTGTTATAGAAATATCTGCAATCCACAACAGTGAGAGTGGAAGAGATGAGAGTGAAAAGGACTGATGCAGAACAGTGGATGTCCCACCGTATGCTCCCTGAGAACTTAAGGGAGCGGATCAGACGATACGAACAGTATAAATGGCAAGAAACCAGGGGTGTTGAGGAAGAGAATCTAGTTCGTAACCTTCCTAAAGACCTAAGGAGGGACATAAAACGACATCTTTGCTTAGATCTTCTCAAGAGAGTTAGTGTTTTTCTTTGATTTTTTTTTTCCTTCGTGTCCAACATCTAGCTCTTGCATTCATTAAGTCAATTTTATTTTTTTAGGTGCCAATGTTTGAAAAAATGGATGAACAACTATTGGATGCGCTTTGTGATCATCTCAAGCCAGTACTATACACAGCAAAGAGCTGCATTGTCCGTGAGGGGGATCCAGTGGATGAGATGCTTTTTATCATGAGAGGAACCCTAGCCACTATGACTACCAATGGTGGAAGGACTGGTTTCTTTAACTCTGCTGATCTCAAGGCTGGTGACTTCTGTGGAGAAGAGCTTCTTACTTGGGCATTGGATCCTCACCCCTCTACAAATCTCCCCATCTCAACTAGAACAGTGGTAGCTATAATAGAGGTTGAAGCCTTTGCTTTAATGGCGTATGACTTGAAGTTTGTGGCATCTCAGTTTCGGCGTCTTCATAGCAAGCAGCTCCAGCACACTTTCAGGCAAGGATTGAAGCCATGCTTATCAACTTTTTAGATAATTATTATCACGGCTGTCTAAAAAATGCAGGTCTATAGAAACAAAAACTTCTGCATAAATTGTAGTAGAGGATGGGCCATCAATTTCGCTTCAATTTTGAAACAGTATAATCTAATCATCCAATTAAAATCTATAGATTTGATAGGTTTTCCTTACATAAAAGCAAGTCACATTGTCTTTTTTCTTTAATAGAATTAACTTGAAGCGACATTTTAGGCTTGCCCTGCTTTTTGGTATTGTTAGGATGGGGCATTGATGCTACTAGCTTGGAAGAAATTTGAAAATGTATAATCAAAAGAAAGAAATAATGGCTATTAAAACTCTGATGAGCGCTTTGATTTGCCCTCATAATGCATTTTTGCAATGATGACTTCCAGGTTCTACTCCCTACAATGGAGGACGTGGGGAGCCTGTTTTATCCAAGTAGCTTGGCGCCGGTATTGTAAGAGAAAGCTTGATAAGTCTTTGCGTGAAGCAGAAGACAGACTGCAAGATGCTTTGGCAAATGAAGCTGGGACCTCGCCAAGTCTTGGTGCTACCATTTATGCATCAAGGTTTGCTGCAAATGCACTTCGAACCTTGCGACAAAATGGTGCACGCAAGACTAGAGTGCCACAAAGATTGCTACCACTGCTGCCACAGAAGCCTGCTGAACCCAATTTTGATGCTGAAAATCATTAGTAGCATGGCGTTTCAACCTTCATGTGAATTATACCGTAAGTTTGTGTTATACATGCATTGTTCATATGTGAGAGTTTTCTGTACATATATATAGCACGTGCAACATGTTTTATAAGCAAACATCCTACTTTTAAGTATCTAACTGGTTTATAAGCTGGCATCAATAATTCTCTGTTCACAATAGACAATGAAAGGCACACTTTTAACAACAATGATTCTCCAAACTTTAAAATCCTATTGGTGCCTTAGGAACTTGAGAACAATGATTCAATAGATTATTTGAAAGCTGGATTCCACAAAGTAGGCCAGAGCATATGATATTTTTGCTAGTGCTGATTGATTTATCGACTAATGGATTGCAAATGAGCAATGGTCAATTTATGTCGAGTTATAATTTATCATTTAAAAAAGCAGATTGCACATATAACATTTGCAAATATTATAACTAAACCACTATAGTTAATTTGATTGAGCAATTTCAAAGTGAGTTTTTAAAAAAAAAATAATAAAGGCTAGGATAAATTATTTAGATACTTTAAATCATTTAAGTGGGGTCAATTGCCTTTAAAATAAAAAATAAAGAAAAAACGGAAAGGCAATTGACTCCCTTCAAATTTTCTTTTTACAGTTTTTTTTTTTTTTTTTTTTTTTGTATTTCCATAAGAATGCTTTAATATTACCTGGTTAAATATTAGTTATTTAGTTACTTAATATGAGTTCGTATAACATTATTTTAAACAATTAAATTTTATATTTTTTAAATATTACCAAAAATAATAATATAAATTTAATAACCACGAAACATAAGTATCAACCTTGAGAATTTCCAAAACTTGTAATTTTAAAATCATTAAAAAAAACTCTCAACCATTAAGGTAAAGTGCTAACCAACAATAGAGTCATAATTCTCAATTATTAAGGTAGAGTGCTAACCAACAATAGAGTCATAATTCTCAATTATTAAGGTAGAGTGCTAACCAACAATAGAGATCTTTCTAACTGTTTAAAATGTATATATTAACAACAATGGTTGCTTAAAGTTCTATAGGGACACCAAAAGCTTCTTTTTTTCTTTTTTTCATTTTTTTTTTAATCCTTGTATACATTAACAACCATTAACACCCTGATTTTTTAAAAGTTCTCGAGTTTAATTGATTGATGCTTTTTAATGTTTTCAAATGAAAGGTCAAAGGTTTAAATCATAATTTAAACCTTTACAATAATTGAATTTGTAAGAGAGGAAATTATATAGGCACAATTTGCTGTCCCTATAGAACTTTAAAACTTGAAAAGATGTGAGTGATAAGTGTATCTGTTATCTCTTTGAAGTCTGAACAAACAAAAGAAAATATCTGTTGAGTTTTGATCCCCTACAAAAAGATTGTAGATGTTTCTTGTAAAGCTTGTGGCGGTGGTCCATACTCCATTCCTGCTCACTGCTTTGGGTCATTTCTCATGAGTGAGATGTAACAGACATTGCAAGTGTTCAAGCGATTAAATTCATTAGACTTAATGATAAATATCAACAAAAGATTTGATTGGTCACAAACTCACAAATTTATCATGTAAGGCATCAGTTCAATTATTAAACTATTGAGAAAAAAAGTTTGATACAAAACATTTGTACAACAAGTTTTTAGGTAGCAAATTTTTAGTGATAGATAAAATGGTGATATTATTAATAAGCCTGTATAAGAATTAGTATTAAATTGTTAAATTGTTGTGAAAATATTGTGAATGTAATATTACTTTTAAATCTTAAATTAATTGACAACAAAGTTTAAGGGTCCGTTTGGTTAGAAGAGTGGAAAAGTGGAAGAATAAAAAATTAGTAGGAGGATGGAAAATTTTTAGTTTTCCCTCATGTGTGTTTGGTTGGAGGGGTGAAAAAGTGTGGTCGAAAAGAAAAGTGGAATAATAGAAAATGTAGTTTATATAAATTGACTATTATATTCTTGTTACGTAATATGTAATAAATAGATTTATTTGTACTTGTTAAATAATATAAAATTTACCGCATCATATATATAAATTATTATTATTATTTTTATTATTTTAATGTAAAAATTACAATAGTGTACATATAAATTTAACTGGGCAAAAGATTTTGTAACCAAGGTATTCCTATATTCACCATTCAACTAGTGAATATAACGTGGGTGACAAATAAGCTAAAGCAATTTAACTAGGCAAAACTTATAAATCAAAACTTGCACTAATAATTTAATTGGGCAACTGGGCAAATCAACTTGCACTGATTTATATATCAAAACTTGTATTAATAATTTAACTGGGCAAATCAACTTGCACTAGAATTTGTATAAATCAAAACTTGCACTAATAATTTAACTAGGCAATTGGGCAACAAAAACGTGGGCAGCAAAAATGTGGTCAGCAAATTTACACTCATTAAATAAGATGAATAAAATGAGGAGTAAGTGAGATTAATAAGCTAAGCAATTTAACTGGACAAAACTTATAAATCAAAACTTGCACAAATAATTTAATTGGGCAACTGGGCAAATCAACTTGCACTAATTTATACAAATCAAAACTTGCACTAATGATTTAACTGGGCAATTGGGCAACAAAAACGTCACTAGTAAAAACATGGTCAACAAATTTACACTCATTAAATAAGATGAATAAAGTGAGGGGTGGGTGAGATGAATAAAAGTACATTAGTTAGCACTTTTTTCTCCCCAATTTCCTCCCAATTTGGGAGGATAAAAAAATGTGGGCCTGAAGGGAAAATTTTCCTCCCCATTTTCTGTCTCTCTCTTGTTTTCTCTTTTGAACCAAATAGTAGAAAATACCATTTTTCACCCTATTTTCTTCTCCCTATTTTTCATCCTCCTTGTTTTCACCCCAACTAAACATACCCTTACTGTAATATACATAAGACGCAGTATTACATTTATTAAAAAAATTAAAAAAAAAAAAAGACAATAAAAGAAGAATGATTCAAATATTTAATGGATTGGTTGTAATATTGTCAATTGAAATAAAGGCACTTAGGAGGTAGGCCAAGCGTAAGATTGAAATAAAGGCCCACTATCAATTTCGTTTTTCCCCAAAAATCTATAAAAAAAAATATGTATTACCCGTTTGGATTGCGCATCTGCGATCAGCGTGTTTTTTTTTTTAGCGCATGAACAGTAAAATCACATGAATTTACTGTGCAGAGATAAAAATCACTGTAACAATACTATTCACGCACTGTAGTAACATAGTTTGCGCATTTAAAAATATTAAAAATGGATCCCACGATACTATTCACACATTTAAAAATTATTTTATTACAGTATTTTCAGTTTTCAATTTTAACAAAAATAAGTTCAATCCAAAGGACCCATAAAGGCACAATATCCATGAGGTGGGTCAGAGGCTTACATCATATTATCTTTTCTACTTGAGCTTGCTATACCGGATCTTTGATCTTGCTTCTTATCTAAATGTCACATTCTATTCTTGTGAATGGTGCTTTGGAATATTCAAGAATATTTAACAAAGTCAGTGACATCCTTCAAACAGTAAACACAAATTTTTTAAGTACCCTTTTTCGCACAATTTATTTTTTTTTTGGGTTAGGTTTGATAGATGGTTTTGCAAATTTTATTATTATCTGTCCATTTGAATACCTTGAAAATTGAAATTTAAAATATGAAAATACTGTAGAAAAATAATTTTTAAATGTGTGAACAATACTGTGAGACCCAGTTTTATTAATTTTGTCAAATTCCGTACCTGTGAGAATACTTAAAGATTTAACTTGGTAAATTTTGGGTTAGAAGCTACTGAAATATGACAAAATTTTGATTTGCTCAAAGATGAAGAGTTGATTATCTTTTCCTTATCTCTTTGCACCATAATGAATTCCTAAGTGATATTTTGTTCATTGAAGTATATTTTCAAGGCTTTAAAACAAACAAAAATTTAACTCAATTTAAATTTTCAAATGAGTGAGCTATAGTTGTTTGATGTTGGCACAACCATGTTAAATACAGGAATCACACTCAAGTGAGAAGCAATTTCACTTGATCTAAGTTGCGCAATGTGCAATCCAAATTCTATTAAAACAAAAGGGTTTATGTTAGGATCTCCGCCTATTTTTTGCACCTATATAAATCACTTGTACATCTTTTAGAGGTAAAAAGGCAATTATACTAGAGTAAAACATATCTAGTTTTGCTCCTTTCTTTCTAAACCTAAACATAGAAAATCATACTTGTGTTTTGAGTGAGAACATGAAAACTATTGTTTGTTCCTATACACCTTTAGCTCCAAACTGTTCTTGAAACCACAGAAATCTTTTTTAGTGTGCTTATTCTAGAAAACCTTCAAAAGGTTCCTTGGAGTGTCAAAGATTCTGGTTCATACAGGCGAGAAGTTCGTTAAGGAAATTTGCTTAGGAAGATTCCAGAGGTTCTAAGAGTATTGTGATAGGAAGGTAAATACGATATTTGCAAAGGTTACAATAAAGAGTCTAGTTGTATAAGGGTTTATTTTTTAAGTAGACTGTTGTAATTATTTTTCCTATAGTTAATTAGCTTTGGGATTGGATCCATAGAGTGATTTTTCCATTAAAGAGAATTTTTTAAATTGGTTTTTTACTTCATTACCAAGTCACTATGCTCTTCTACTACTTTATTTTTATTTTTTATTATTGTTGTCAAACTAAGATGTTTCAATTTGTATAAGAGTATTTAGAACAATATTGGGGTTTGAAGCATTCTCTCTCTCTCTCTCTCCAAATGTGGTTAACTTAAACCCCTAGTAAAACTACTTTCGTTTCAGTAAAAAAAAACCTTGACCAAATCATACCACACAATAATAAGTTTTCAAAAATTCTAAAAGAAATTCAAATGGGTTAGAAGTCGTAGCTTTAACTTGGTGGAAGTGTTTTAAATGGAATGGAAAATTTTAAAAAAGCGACACATGAGAACAAAATTAGGGTGGATTAAATTAAAACTCTTTTGAGCTTCTTTCTTTTATTACGTATAAATAACTATTTTTTTTATGCATGCTGAAGATAATTTATTTTAGTGGGGAATTATATAACATCCTTGACATGACTCTCACAAAAATTTAACGACCAAAAATTTTATTACTATTAAAAAAATCATATGATATAAGTATAGAATTATAGAATTTTAAAAGTGCATTGATAATTCCATAATTTTGTCTTAGATGTGATCATACATCTAAACGGACTATTTAATATTAATCACCAATGGTTTAATTATGGATCAATTGACATTTTTTGTGTCCTTCT
The DNA here is from genome assembly GCF_932294415.1 of Quercus robur. Lineage (NCBI taxonomy): Eukaryota > Viridiplantae > Streptophyta > Magnoliopsida > Fagales > Fagaceae > Quercus > Quercus robur. The sequence goes on from NC_065537.1 coordinate 5,275,951, forward strand.
ATATAAGGTGGAGAGGGTTCAAGTTCAACCTCATGTAAAAATTTGGAGATTGTAGTCTATGCTGTTAGAGATATATTAGCTCATTAGTTTAGATCCAATCCTAATTTTATTTTGTGTGCAATCCAAGTCTCTTATTTTACTAGAAGTCTATTAGTTTAGGGTTTAGTTTATTATATATATTTATGTTAGAGTTTATTGTAACATAGGTTTTGTACTACACTCTTATATATATAATAGTGATGTAGCCCACCATGTAACTCTCGTGTTCTTGTGTTACTAATTTATGCTTCTCTCTTCTGCATTTATTCAAGCATATTCAATATGGAATATATCATAGCTAATATTTAACATATGCATTATTATTTTGGAAGGACTAACATATGCATTAAGATTGGAAAATTTCCCTTCTCAAAAAAAAAAAAGATTGGAAAATTTTGTAACATCAGATCTACTCCATAAATCCAAAAAGAGGAAAAGAGCTATGTAAGAAGAAAGAGTAAGATTAGAAAACAAATAGATGTGGTTTCAGAAAAAATCTAATGTACAACCAATTGATGTGTTTAGCACTTGTCCAGATCAGAAAGAGACCCGCCCCCTGTTTTTCCTATAGAATTGAGCGTCTGGTCTTGTTTCTAAGACAGCTATGTAAGTGTTACTCTCCTTTATGCTTTGTACAATTCCCTTTTATAGAGTTTGCTATCGAGTATCCGTTTGGATAGAATTTATTTTGTTGAAATTGAAAATTGAAAATTGAAAACATTGTAGTAAAATAATTTTAAAATGTGTAAATAGTACTGTGAGACCCATTTTTAATAAAAAAAAGTGGTTAAAAAGTGAAATTTATAAGACCCGTAAACAGTGCATTCGATGCACTATTTACGGGAAAAAAAAAATCAAAAGTTGCGGGTTAAAAAAAAAAAGAAAAAAAATAAAGAGAAAACACGCCGTAGCTAAACGCAAACGCCAATAAACGTGGATCCAAACACACAACGACTTCAATTATTTATTGTCTTTTATTCTATCTCCTCATAAGTAATATCTCTTTATCTCTCTTTTCCTTTATGGTCTCAAAATGTTTGTACATTGCAAAAAAGGTAAGAAAAGTTTTGGACTAGCTTTTGTAAGTGTTCCTTTAATGAATGTTTAGTTTGGTAAAGATAAATAGAATAAAGGATAATATTTTTAAAAAAAATGGTAAAATCCAGCTAATACTTTGAGAATCTCATTTTCAGACCCAAACAGTTCAAAAAATCAAAAAAAGAAGAGATTTAAGGTTTATAAGGTTAGACCTAGGTTCAACCGAAGTTTAACTGTGATGATGACATAATTAATTAAATAATTATTTAAAAGATAAATAAATATATTAAATTAGTAAAAATTGAAAAATTAACTAAAATAATCCAAATAAATATAAACATCTATATTTCAAATATAATTTTTATGTTATAAATTTTATAATGCAAGTAAAATGTATTAAATTTTTTTATTTATTTTAGAAAAAAATATTAAATTCTAAGAAAACATAATTATGCAAATAAAAAAATATTAAATTCAAAGCATAATTGACAACTCAATATTTTCTTTTTTGGGTGTGGTTTCTATCTAGTACCCTATGATACTGGACACGCTAAAATATTGACACGTCCATTTTTAAACATATATCTTAATTGCAACAGATCCAATACTGAATACACAGGACAAAAACCATATTTTTATTTTTATGCACATTTGAATATTCAACCATCTGTGAATTAAAAAAAAAAAAAAAAAAAAACTACAAGAGTGGGCCCATTAAAAAATGGGTTAAATAAATGAACAAGTCCCCATCAAATTTAAGAAGTGCTTGACTGCAAGCATGAGTGGTTGACAGTGAAAGCAAGCCTCAGTGGTTGAAAGTAAAAGCAAGTAAAGTAACCAAGCAGTCCGTGCAGTGCATCATCTACAAAGAATTGAAGAAGAAGAAGACTCTAGAAGCAAAAATGCAGATACAGCTTCGGTTAAAACGCACAGAGAGAGAGCGAGCGAGGCATAGAAGAAGAAGAAGAAGATGGCGGTGCTATCTCAAGTCTGATAGTCTCACCGTGGGTGGTTGAAGTTGAAGGCTTGAAGCTTCAACAATGGCTATAAACTTGTGAGCTGTAAGTAGTAAGAAAAAAAAAAAAAAAACCTCGAACGGTCTGACCGGTGAGAACGTTTTCAAAACCTGGAGGTTCATCGCGGCTCTTACGGTTCACTGGCTTTTTAAGCCAATTACAAGGTTAAAAGAACGGCTTTAGTGAATGGTTCCCGGTTAATCCGGTTGGACTGTGCGGTCGGGTCTGAATTCACAGTCCAATCTGAATTTTAAAATTGATCCTTTTTTATTTGTTTAATCCAAGGTAGAAATTCTAACTTATCTTTTATATTTGTATGAAACTTTATTGAAAATTTGAATTTCAATTCTTATTCCACGCATCTTATAATTATTTATATTTGTAAATGGATCATCATTTCAAATGTTTTTAATGGTCAAAATTGATCAATTTAGTTCTTAAATACCTACTCATTTTTTTACTGTGATTAGGAAAAAGTTGGTTAATTTTAAAATCCTTAAACCTTACAATCATTGGCACAAATTAAGTAATTTACCTCAAGATTATTAATTGTATTTTACCATGTTAAAAAGTGAAAATACTAAGACACGTGGAGTAATTATACAATATTTTTTTCAAGAGTACAATAATGCTGTAATATATTATCTTCATTAATAATAGTCTCACTTACTAAATTTTTGGTGAGACCTATACTAAATTTTTGGTGAAACCTATGCTATGCATTATTAATGTGAGACAAGGAAGTCCACATTATTTCAAGGAAGTTAATATTGTATTGGAGGTAGTATTGATTTGACCAACAGTACGATATATTTTGTATATCGATTAATATCGGTGTATCGTTTTGGTTCTACTGCTATATATATTATTTATATATTTATTAGTCAAATTTTATATAATTTATTTACAAAACTTAATAGTTTTTTAAAATGTATGAAGATCCAGGCCCGCTTGATAGATATGTTATACAGGTTATTTTTAGTTTTTAAGCAACATTATGATATCGTTTGGAGTGGGCGTTTGCGTTTTCAGTTTTTTTTTTTTTTTTTTTTTTTTTTTTTTTTTTTTTTTTTTGCGTGTAAACAGTAATATCACATGGGTTCACTGTACAGGGGACAAAAATCACTGTCCACACATTGTTCATCATTGTTCACAGCACTGTTCACACACTAAAAAAATATTAAAAATAGATACAACGATATTATTCACATATTTAAAAATTATTTTGTTACAATATTTTCAATTTTTAATTTTCAATTTTAACTACAAAATTCAATTTAAACGGATCCTAAATATATTTTTACATATTTTTTTCCTCACCTGTATTTTAATAAAATACAAACAATAATACTTAAACACTTTTATAAAAAGACCCTAATTACTACTAGTTTGCTACATCTCATTAATGTTTCCATCCTTTTAATAAAATGATAATATAATAATAATAAAAGTACAAAGTCGTGTGATGTAAAAAAAAAGACAAAATTTGAAAAAGTTAACTTCAGTTTTTGCTTTTAGCCCATTTAAACGTCATTCATTCACATTTATTAGACCATCAGAGGCGGACACAACGAGAAAAGTATACAGAGAAGAGTGAACATTTATGCTGGGACAAAGGTGAAGAAGAAGCGGTGGCAGCAACAACTGGTAGTGGGTGATCGGCGCCGGGTTAGTGACTGGAGGATGACAGTGCAGGTGATTAATATAGTTTTTTTTTTTTTTTGGTACCGTCCGAATTTCAATTTTCGGCCGGAATGTCCGATTTTCGCCGGTACAGCCGGTATAATCCGGTACTGCCCGGTATTTAAAACGGTACGATATAAGCATGTTTCTGTACCGGTTGAGTGACCGGTAAGAGAAATACCGGCTGATACGGTACGGCATTAACTTCCCTGCATTAGTCTCCAACGTTTTATAAACAATGACACATTATAGTCAATTTATAGTCCACTACCGACTTGAAAAAATGGGGTTGGGTTTTATTACGTGGAAAGTGATTAAAGGCACGTTACACGTTTAAAGTTTTTACTTGTTGACACTGACTGCATGGATTGACTAGATGATGCTCAATGATTGACTGCAGTCCCATAATAGCTAATAATATCATACTTGTTACTCTTTTAACTTATCTCTCGGATTTTTCATTCTGGGTTTTCAGTTTCATTGAAAATAATTTCAGATTTGAACTCGTTCTTCTTAACTGTAAATAAAGTGTGTCCAAAATCACAGATCTGTCTCTTTATGTTGGAAATTTAATTGGGTGAAGGAAATGGATTCCAAGCGACTTAAAATTTTCAGGTTAGTTTGCTTAAGCCTGAATTTTGGCAGTCCCTTCTTCTGTTGCCTTTATTTCTAGTAAAAATTTTGTCAGCATGTCTTTGTTTCTTTCTTGGAGTACTGTATGTGCGGGTCACAAATACTATCATGCAACAATTTGAATAGTCGGATTGAGTGAAAATATCTTAAAATATCCTAATGGAGGAATCTAATGTTATGCTATCAGTCTATCGTTTTAAGGCATTCTAGCTTAGAAAGTAAAGAGACCAGAATTGGTAATTGGAAGTGTTGCAAAAGGCTGAATTACTGAATAAACATCAGTTGTTCTCTGAAATTCTGTTTTAGTGCAGAATTCCATAGTTAGGGGACATTCAGATGTGTCAGTTTATGGAAGAGACTTACAGTAGACTAAATTGCAATCAGTTATTTGATATTGTGCTACTTACACTTGCTTTATGCTGCTTTAACCTATACATTATGTTCATCCAGGTTTAACGATCGGAGTACAGAACCATCTTTGAGTTCTGGGCAGAAATCTGACTTTGAACATGGACTACGTCCAAGAAGCTTTAGAACAGCAGTTGGCAGAGTTTTGGAGAGGCTTCGGGGAAGATTCGATAGGGGTTCCGAGAGGATTAAAAGCTTCAAAAAACTGAAAAGCATCCCTTATGTAGGTGATCAGCCAAAAAAAGTGACAGCTCCAGCTCCTACTCCTAAGAAGACAATTCTTGATCCTCAGGGTCAGTTTCTTCAAACTTGGAACAAAGTATTTGTGCTCTCTTGTGTCATATCTGTGGCTGTGGACCCTTTGTTCTTTTACATCCCAGTGATCAAGGACAAGGAGAAGTGCCTTGGTGTGGACAATAAACTGGCTATAATTGCTTTTGTTCTTCGTTCACTCTTTGATGCTTTTTATGCACTTCATATAATCTTTCAGTTCCGTACTGGGTTTATTGCCCCTTCTTCTCAAGTATTCGGAAGGGGTGAGATGATTAGTGATCCGGTGGCAATAGCAAAAAGATACTTATCCACATACTTCCTCATTGACATTCTGTCAATTCTTCCCTTTCCACAGGTATGCAGGACATTCAATCAATCTGAAGCTTCACAAAATCTTATTTAGTGTATTTGGGTATTGCTTTTTACTAAAAACTTATTTGTTAAAAATTGGTTAATGTGTAACTGTACCTAGAAAAAGTGAGGTTTGAAAAAGCTGTATATAGTCAAATAAAATGAAAAGTGAAAAGAGAAAGCTCTTACCAAACAGGCATAACAATATTCAGTTCAAACACCACTGCTCTCATAGGTTCACAATTTTATAGTGAGGGACTTGTTTCCCTGCCTTTACTTTGCAATTAGTCAGGGAATTAATTATAATCATATCATACAGTTCATTTGGCTTCCATTTTTGCTGCTGTTAAATTAGTTAAAGGAAATAATGGAAACGAGTTTCTAAGGGTAGAATTACCATATGATGAGTACCATACTTTTGCCCTTAAAAACTGTGTATGGATAGGCTATGAAGTCAGATTTCATGCCCTGACATATATTTGACAAATTTTTTTTTTTTAATAATTTAATAATTGAGGAAGTGGAGATTTGAACGATATTTCAGATGAAAACACCAAAAAGAGCTCTATCAGAATTTGACAAATATTAGTTCAAAGTGATACATTTAACACACACCGACACATAATGCATCTATCAAGTTATATGTAGAATTAAACTGTGTCTTATACTGAAATTGTGTCAAATTGCTTGAGTTAAAAGAATTGACCATGAAGGGAAAGTCAGTTTCACAGTTATTTATGTGTTTTGCTTTTCAGGTGGTAGTTTTTGATATCATTTTGTCAATCAAATTCCGAGTTCCAATCATGAAGCAAATGCTGAAGCTCGTAATCTTCTCACAGTATGTGCCTAGACTTATTCGGCTCTATCCACTATACATGGAAGTAACAAGAACTTCCGGGATACTGACTCAAACAGCATGGGCTGGAGCTGCTTATAATCTTTTTCTCTATATGCTAGCCAGTCACGTAAGTTGCTTTGGTGATTTTGTTAAATTATTAACATTACTTCCAAGATTTTATGCTCACAAATAAAAATGTGACAAACAAAACCAGGTAGTTGGAGCTTTTTGGTACTTGTTTGCCATTGAACGAGAGGGTACATGCTGGCAAAATAAGTGTATGACTAATGGTGATTGTAAAGATAAATATTTTTACTGTGGAGACCGCGATGATTCAAAATTAGACTTTGTAGGTCTATATAAGGAGTGCCCTGTTAAAAAACCCGATGATGTTGGAGAAAATGACTTTGACTTTGGAATGTTTACTGACGCTCTGAAGTCTGGAATGGTACTGGATATAACAGATTTTAAAGTGAAATTAAGTTACTGCTTTTGGTGGGGTTTTCGTAACCTTAGGTAAGTAAATATATAGAATCCTTGAACTCTCTCTCTCTCTCTCTATATACACACACACACACACACACACACACACCTAAATTTAATTTTTATAATAAGTGAGAATAATATATTCGAACTCTACTTCTCTTTATAGTTGGCATTGTCTAGCCTATTAACTCTCTTTTTTTTCTTTTTTATTTTCTTTTAGTTTTTCATGAAAAGATGCCTAATTTCTTAACTCAGTTGCATTGGCGTAAAAATTATTTCAAATGTTATCTGCATAGGTTTTAATTTCCATGAGTGAATATTTTCCTATTGAAATTTCCTTCCTAAGTTCCTATATATAAATCAAGGCTTGTCAACTTATAACAAGATCTAACTCATTGCGAGAGCTTAGGAGCTAAAGGCATTTTTAAGTTGAACCATTTTGTTTTTTCCCAGCTCTCTTGGCCAAAACCTTGAAACAAGCACTTTTATTTGGGAGATAGTCTTTGCTGTGTTCATATCCACCTTTGGGTTGGTTTTATTCTCGTTACTTATTGGCAATATGCAGGTAACTCTCTGATTCTCATCATTTCTCTTCCCCACCTAATGTTTTAGCATCTTATGAGATGATTATGTAAATAGATGTTTGAGTCAGTCTGACTTTATATATATATATATATATATATAGAAAGTTTAGTTACATGCCGGCATTAAAACAAAAGATTTACGAAAATCCTACAATCAACTACTAGACATTCAAAAACTTATCCCTACTCTCCAGTAGTCTAGGTCTTCCATTATGACAAAGCAAATCCATGGGGCTTTGACAACCCGGGTTATTATGCCTTGAGCCTGCTTGTTCTTGGTTAGAAACCACTGCTCTTTAAAATCCCCTTCGTTATAGGACTTCTCTAAATGCTGCTACTGTGGTATGGACTTTGCTGTAGACCAGTAATGAATGGCAGCCTTCAAAAACTGGTCTCCCATCTCTTCTCTTTACCTGATCTAGCATATACCATGCCTCCTCTGCTTGTGTTTTTGCTTTTATGTCCCCCCACAGTCATTATTAATTGCCGATCTACAGGTACACTGATTTCTTGCTATAGAGCTGTGTAAGTTGTCCTTGCCATTGCTATTTCCTTCTCCTTCTTTTGACTGAAAGCCATATACCCATGATAACCCAGAAACATGCATAATATGATAATTCATCCAATAAACATGCATAATTATTGTATCAATTTATCTATGGTGTATTTATTATTAAAGATTTGTTCTATTTTGACTTTTCCAATTTCTTTAGCTTCAATATAAACATGATGTTGGTTTGTTCTCTCTAATTCTCTCTGCTCTTTTGACTAGAAACCTAACCACAGACAGTCCTAAGATTTGATTAACTAAAGTGCTATATTATGAACCTTGTGCTGTGATAGAGATATCTGCAATCCACAACAATGAGAGTAGAAGAAATGAGAGTGAAAAGGACTGATGCAGAACGGTGGATGTCCCACCGTATGCTCCCCGAGGAATTAAGGGCACGAGTTAGACGATACCAACAGTATAAATGGCAACTAACCAGGGGTGTTGAGGAAGAGAATCTACTTCAAAGCCTCCCTAAGGACCTCCGAAGGGACATAACACGCCATCTTTGCTTAAACCTTCTCAAGAGTGTGAGATTTTTTCTTTGATTTTTTTTTTTTTTTTTTTATCATACATCTTTTTGTCCAACTTCTACCTATTGTGTTTATCAAGTCAATTTTATCTTTTAGGTGCCAATGTTTGAAAAAATGGATATTCAACTGTTTGATGCACTTTGTGATCGTCTCAAACCAGTTATTCACACAGAGAAGAGCTGCATTATCCTTGAGGGGGATCCAGTGGATGAGATGCTCTTTATCATGCGAGGAAACCTGACCACTATCACTACTAATGCTGGAAAAAAAGGTAACGCTGGTGATCTGAAGGCTGGAGATTTCTGTGGAGAAGAACTTTTTGCGTGGGCCTTGAATCCCCGCTCCTCTACCAGTCTTCCCATTTCAACAAGAACAGTAATAGCTCAGACAGAGGTTGAGGCCTTTGTGCTACGGGCTGCTGATTTGAAGTTTGTGGCCTCTCAGTTTCGGCGTCTTCATGACAAGCAGTTCCAGCATATTTTCAGGCAAGTCTTTAAGCTAAGCTTATCAACATTTTGGATGATTATTGTCACAAGTTCAGAAATTGTAAAAAAAGATGTGGCTATCAATTCTTCGTTTAATTTTAAATCGAAATACCATGGTTATCCCATCAAAATCTACAATGCCCCTGTCGCATTGGATTTCTAAACAAAAAATTTTAAAAAGAATATGATATCTTTTTGTTGGCTGTGATACTCTTTCATTGTTAGAATTGAATTTTCATAGTGACTTCGAAGAAAAATTACTTAGAACTCTGATTACCTTTATTTTTCCAAGTGGAATGATCCCCAAGTGTAATTGTGCAATGATGACTTTCAGGTTCTACTCCTTACAATGGAAAACGTGGGCAGCTCGTCGCATCCAAGCAGTTTGGCGCAGGTACCATGAGAGAAAGCTTTATAAGTCTTTGCATGAAGCAGAAGACAGATTGCAAGATGGTGTGACAGATGAAGCAGGGACCTCAAAGGTTGAACACAATGGTGAAGGCAAAGCACCAAAAAAGTTGCTACTACTGCCACAGAAGCCCAATGAACCCAATTTCAATGGTGAAGATTAATATAAGTATGGTGTTTCAACTGATAATTATCTAAGTTTTGTTTTAATAAACAAGGTTGACATGCAATAGGTTTCTGTGTATAGCATATGTAACATGTACTAAGTAATTAAGCTTATATCATAATTTAAAACTACTGTTTCTTTCACTGTGTATCACTAATTAGCTTCAAACACATACATGAGGAATGTCTTCTGATAAGCTTTTCTCGTATAATTCCTTCTTCAATCAAAGCAAATCTTAGAGTAAAACATGTAACATGGGCCATGGAAGACATTTTCACTATGTGCCTCCTATTAAATACAACATTATTTAGTGATGTAAGTCAAAAAGGAATAACATAAAATTTTATTTTTAAACACGGTCCGCTATCATTATTATAGATAGGAATGAAATAAATAAAATCCATGAACAGAACAAGTAGCAATTTAACATTAATTGATCTCATAAACCATGCTTACAAAATAAATATGATTTCTGGATGATATAAGCATTGGAATATGAAGAAAATAAATGATAAGAAATAACCAAATCAAGTAGCGCAGCCACAAACTCGGGAGTGTGAATGTTAATTCTTTGGCGAGAGTGGTGCAAGTGCGAGGAACCAAATATAATAAAATCAAGGTCAGTGTGACTTCATACTCAAATTTAAAGGAAATGGGGCTGGATAGGCAATCTAAGAGATGGGTTAATAATGGGTTCAATCCCAGATGTGGAGGCCCAATTGCAATTTTGGATTTTTATTATACCCAAAATAATGTAATAGGGGAGAAAGACAAATTGAGAAGAGATCCAACGTGTTTCTGTTTCTTATCTGTGGGGGGAAGAGATTAGAGATGAGATATTTTATATTTTTTAAACAAAAAAAATTCCACAGCCATACACCTGTTTTCATGTTACTTTAACATGTTTTTTAGTTTTGAGGAACATGTTTTAGAGATTTCTAGAGCATTAATATTGATGGTACTAAAAAATCATATTGCTATTTTTAGCATTATTAATACTAAAAAATATGTTACAATGGTAATGTCATAATTAAAATTTTTAGCTTTTTGGTACCGTGCGCAGCTATCTATAGTTGTACACTGTAGCAAAAAAAGCTAAGACAAAAAATTGTATTTTATTACACCTCCACGCTCTCTTTCTCCCTTGCACACTTTTTTTTTTTTTTTTTTTTCGCACGTTGTTTTTATTCTTCTTCTTTGTTTTTTTTTTTTTTTTTTTTTTTGCCTCATTCTTCCTTGCGCTCTATTTTTCTTTTTTCAGCTAATGACTCTCAACTCTCTTCCGTTTTTAGATTTGGTATGTTGGGTTTTTTTTATAGGTTTTGCAAATTGGAATTTTTGTGATTTTTTTTTTTGTTTGCAAATTTGGATGTTAGTGTGTTCAGATCAGAAGAAAAATAGAAAGCCAAACCCACTGCAATAGTAGTTGTAATGGTTATTTATTGTAGTGGGTATATTATTTTATTGTAGTAGATATATTATTTTATTGTGTTGTTTATATTATTTTAAAGCTAAAATAATATCACTGATATTGAGTGTTTTGTGAAGTGAGAAAGTAAAATAAATAAAGTAACCTTTTCTAGGACCGTCCTTTGCTAAGGACTAATTGCAGTATGATGGTCCCTTGTTAAGGACTAAAAACAATATTGAACTTTTAATCATGAATTGCCATAAGTTTTCAAAGCACATTTCAATATGCTCACAAAAATAAATCATTCATAATTCTCAAAATGCTCTTCTACTACTTTATTTTTATTTTTTATTATTGTTGTCAAACTAAGATGTTTCAATTTGTATAAGAGTATTTAGAACAATATTGGGGTTTGAAGCATTCTCTCTCTCTCTCTCTCTCTCTCTCTCTCTCTCTCTCTCTCTCTCTCTCTCTCTCTCTCTCTCTCTCTCTCTCTCTCTCTCTCTCTCTCTCTCTCTCTCTCTCTCTCTCTCTCTCTCTCTCTCTCTCTCTCTCTCTCTCTCTCTCCAAATTTGGTTAACTTAAACCCCTAGTAAAACTACTTTCGTTTCAGTAAAAAAAAACCTTGACCAAATCATACCACACAATAATAAGTTTTCAAAAATTCTAAAAGAAATTCAAATGGGTTAGAAGTCGTAGCTTTAACTTGGTGGAAGTGTTTTAAATGGAATGGAAAATTTTAAAAAAGCGACACATGAGAACAAAATTAGGGTGGATTAAATTAAAACTCTTTTGAGCTTCTTTCTTTTATTACGTATAAATAACTATTTTTTTTATGCATGCTGAAGATAATTTATTTTAGTGGGGAATTATATAACATCCTTGACATGACTCTCACAAAAATTTAACGACCAAAAATTTTATTACTATTAAAAAAATCATATGATATAAGTATAGAATTATAGAATTTTAAAAGTGCATTGATAATTCCATAATTTTGTCTTAGATGTGATCATACATCTAAATGGACTATTTAATATTAATCACCAATGGTTTAATTATGGATCAATTGACATTTTTTGTGTCCTTCTATATAAGGTGGAGAGGGTTCAAGTTCAACCTCATGTAAAAATTTGGAGATTGTAGTCTATGCTGTTAGAGATATATTAGCTCATTAGTTTAGATCCAATCCTAATTTTATTTTGTGTGCAATCCAAGTCTCTTATTTTACTAGAAGTCTATTAGTTTAGGGTTTAGTTTATTATATATATTTATGTTAGAGTTTATTGTAACATAGGTTTTGTACTACACTCTTATATATATAATAGTGATGTAGCCCACCATGTAACCCTCGTGTTCTTGTGTTACTAATTTATGCTTCTCTCTTATGCATTTATTCAAGCATATTCAATATGGTTTCTCAAAAAAAAAAAAAAAAAAAAGCATATTCAATATGGAATATATCATAGCTAATATTTAACATATGCATTATTATTTTGGAAGGACTAACATATGCATTAAGATTGGAAAATTTCCCTTCTCAAAAAAAAAAAAAAAGATTGGAAAATTTTGTAACATCAGATCTACTCCATAAATCCAAAAAGAGGAAAAGAGCTATGTAAGAAGAAAGAGTAAGATTAGAAAACAAATAGATGTGGTTTCAGAAAAAATCTAATGTACAACCAATTGATGTGTTTAGCACTTGTCCAGATCAGAAAGAGACCCGCCCCCTGTTTTTCCTATAGAATTGAGCGTCTGGTCTTGTTTCTAAGACAGCTATGTAAGTGTTACTCTCCTTTATGCTTTGTACAATTCCCTTTTATAGAGTTTGCTATCGAGTATCCGTTTGGATAGAATTTATTTGTTGAAATTAAAAATTGAAAATTGAAAACATTGTAGTAAAATAATTTTAAAATGTGTAAATAATACTGTGAGACCCATTTTTAATAAAAAAAAGTGGTTAAAAAGTGAAATTTATGGGACCCGTAAACAGTGCATTCGATGCACTATTTACGAAAAAAAAAAAATCAAAAGTTGCGGCTTAAAAAAAAAGAAAAAAAATAAAGAGAAAACACGCCGTAGCTAAACGCAAACGCCAATAAACGTGGATCCAAACACACAACGACTTCAATTATTTATTGTCTTTTATTCTATCTCCTCATAAGTAATATCTCTTTATCTCTCTTTTCCTTTATGGTCTCAAAATGTTTGTACACTGCAAAAAAAGGTAAGAAAAGTTTTGGACTAGCTTTTGTAAGTGTTCCTTTAATGAATGTTTAGTTTGGTAAAGACAAATAGAATAAAGGATAATATTAAAAAAAAAGTGTAAAATCCAGCTAATACTTTGAGAATCTCATTTTCAGACCCAAACGGTTCAAAAAATCAAAAAAAGAAGAGATTTAAGGTTTATAAGGTTAGACCTAAGTTCAACCGAAATTTAACTGTGATGATGACATAATTAATTAAATAATTATTTAAAAGATAAATAAATATATTAAATTAGTAAAAATTGAAAAATTAACTAAAATAATCCAAATAAATATAAACATCTATATTTCAAATATATTTTTTATGTTATAAATTTTATAATGCAAGTAAAATGTATTAAATTTTTTTATTTATTTTAGAAAAAAATATTAAATTCTAAGAAAACATAATTATGCAAATAAAAAAAATATTAAATTCAAAGCATAATTGACAACTCAATATTTTCTTTTTTGGGTGTGGTTTCTATCTAGTACCCTATGATATTGGACACGCTAAAATATTGACACGTCCATTTTTAAACATATATCATAATTGCAACAGATCCAATACTGAATACACAGGACAAAAACCGTATTTTTATTTTTATGCACATTTGAATATTCAACCATCTGTGAATTAAAAAAAAAAAAAAAAAAAAACTACAAGAGTGGGCCCATTAAAAAATGGGTTAAATAAATGAACAAGTCCCCATCAAATTTAAGAAGTGCTTGACTGCAAGCATGAGTGGTTGACAGTGAAAGCAAGCCTCAGTGGTTGAAAGTAAAAGCAAGTAAAGTAACCAAGCAGTCCGTGCAGTGCATCATCTACAAAGAATTGAAGAAGAAGAAGACTCTAGAAGCAAAAATGCAGATACAGCTTCGGTTAAAACGCACAGAGAGAGAGCGAGCGAGGCATAGAAGAAGAAGAAGAAGATGGCGGTGCGATCTCAAGTCTGATAGTCTCACCGTGGGTGGTTGAAGTTGAAGGCTTGAAGCTTCAACAATGGCTATAAACTTGTGAGCTGTAAGTAGCAAAAAAAAAAAAAAAAACCTCAAACGGTCTGACCGGTGAGAACGTTTTCAAAACCTGGAGGTTCATCGCGGCTCTTACGGTTCACTGGTTTTTTAAGTCAATTACTATTCACATATTTAAAAATTATTTTATTACGTTATTTTTAGATTTTAATTTTCAATTTCAACTACAAAATTCAATTTAAACGGATCCAAAATATATTTTTACACATTTTTTTCCTCACATATATTTTAATAAAATACAAACAATAATACTTAAACACTTTTATAAAAAGACCCTAATTACTACTAGTTTGCTACATCTCATTAATGTTTCCATCCTTTTAATAAAATGATAATATAATAATAATAATAAAAGTACAAAGTCGTGTGATGTAAAAAAAAAGACAAAATTTGAAAAAGTTAACTTCAGTTTTTGCTTTTAGCCCATTTAAACGTCATTCATTCACATTTATTAGACCATCAGAGGCGGACACAACGAGAAAAGTATACAGAGAAGAGTGAACATTTATGCTGGGACAAAGGTGAAGAAGAAGCGGTGGCAGCAACAACTGGTAGTGGGTGATCGGCGCCGGGTTAGTGACTGGAGGATGACAGTGCAGGTGATTAATATAGTTTTTTTTTTTTTTTTTTGGTACCGTCCGAATTTCAATTTTCGGCCGGAATGTCCGATTTTCGCCGGTACAGCCGGTATAGTCCGGTACTGCCCGGTATTTAAAACGGTACGATACAAGCATGTTCCTGTACCGGTTGAGTGACCGGTAAGAGAAATACCGGCTGGTACGGTACGGCATTAACTTCCCTGCATTAGTCTCCAACGTTTTATAAACAATGACACAATTATAGTCAATTTATAGTCCACTACCGACTTGAAAAAATGGGGTTGGGTTTTATTACGTGGAAAGTGATTAAAGGTACGTTACACGTTTAAAGTTTTTACTTTTTGACACTGACTGCATGGATTGACTAGATGATGCTCGATGATTGACTGCAGTCCCATAATAGCTAATAATATCTTACTTGTTACTCTTTTAACTTATCTCTCGGATTTTTCATTCTGGGTTTTCAGTTTCATTGAAAATCATTTCAGATTTGAACTCGTACTTCTTAACTGTAAATAAAGTGTGTTCAAAATTCACAGGTCTGTCTCTTTATGTTGGAAATTTAATTGGGTGAAGGAAATGGATTCCAAGCGACTTAAAATTTTCAGGTTAGTTTGCTTAAGCCTGAATTTTAGCAGTCCCTTCTTCTGTTGCCTTTATTTCTAGTAAAAATTTTGTCAGCATGTCTTTGTTTCTTTCTTGGAGTACTGTATGTGCGGGTCACAAATACTATCATGCAACAATTTGAATAGTCGGATTGAGTGAAACTATCTTAAAATATCCTAGTGGAGGAATCTAATGTTATGCTATCAGTCTATCGTTTTAAGGCATTCTAGCTTAGAAAGTAAATAGACCAGAATTGGTAATTGGAAGTGTTGCAAAAGGCTGAATTACTGAATAAACATCAGTTGTTCTCTGAAATTCTGTTTTAGTGCAGAATTCCATAGTTAGGGGCCATTCAGATGTGTCAGTTTATGGAAGAGACTTACAGTAGACTAAATTGCAATCAGTTATTTGATATTGTGCTACTTACACTTGCTTTATGCTGCTTTAATCTATACATTATGTTCATCCAGGTTTAACGATCGGAGTACAGAACCATCTTTGAGTTCTGGGCAGAAATCTGACTTTGAACATGGACTACGTCCAAGAAGCTTTAGAACAACAGTTGGCAGAGTTTTGGAGAGTCTTCAGGGAAGATTCGATAGGGGTTCCGAGAGGATTAAAAGCTTCAAAAAACTGAAAAGCATCCCTTATGTAGGTGATCAGCCAAAAAAAGTGCCAGCTCCAGCTCCTACTCCTAAGAAGACAATTCTTGATCCTCAGGGTCAATTTCTTCAAACTTGGAACAAAGTATTTGTGCTCTCTTGTGTCATATCTGTGGCCGTGGACCCTTTGTTCTTTTACATCCCAGTGATCGACGAGAACCATAATAAGGACAAGAATGAAGATTACAAATGCTTCGATGCGGACGAAAAACTAGCAACAATTGCTTGTGTTCTTCGTTCACTCTTTGATGCCTTTTATGTACTTCATATAATCTTTCAGTTCCGTACTGGGTTTATTGCCCCTTCTTCTCAAGTCTTCGGAAGGGGTGAAACGATTACTGATCCGGTGGCTATAGCAAAAAGATACTTATCCACATACTTCCTCATTGACATTCTGTCAATTCTTCCATTGCCACAGGTATGCAGGACATTTCACGAAATCTTATTTAGTGCATTTTGATGTAGCTTTTTACTAAAAGATTATTGGTTGAAAAATGGTTAAAGTATGGTAAAAATGAGATTTTAAAAAGTTGTATATAGGCAAAGAAACTAAAAAGTGAATAGAGAAAGCTCTTACCAAACAGACACACGTCTTTGTGTGTTCATAACAACATTCAGTTCAAACCCCACTGCAGTCATAGGTTCACAATTTTATAGTAACAGACTTGCTTCCATACTTGTTACTTTGCAATTAGTCGAGGAAGTGATTATAATCATTCATTTCATTTGGCTTCCATTTTTGCTGCTGTTAATCCAGTTAAGGAAATAATGGAAACTAGTCTCTCAAGGGAGAATTACCACAGTATGAGTACCATACTTATGCCTTTACATTTATGTGTGTGGAGAGATTAAGGTTAGATTTTACATGCCCTGACAAATGTTATTATTATTATTATTTATTTATTGTAATTTGATAGATAGGTCGTAGAAGTCTATTGAAAATATTAAAAAGTGTCAATTAAGCTATAAGACTTTTGACAATAACTAGTTCAAAGTGATACTTTGGACACACAAAAACACATAATGCCTCTAGCAAACTATATGTAAAAGTAAACAATGCCTTATGCTGAAGTTGTGTCAAATTGCTTGATTTAAAAGAATTAACCGTGTAAGGGAATGTCAGTTTTACAGTAATGGATGTGTTCTGCTTCCTTTTCAGGTGGTAGTTTGTGTTATCATTTTCACTAAAAAAACCAAAGCTCCATTAATCATGAAGCAAATGTTGAAGCTCGTAATCTTCTTACAATATGTACCTAGACTCTCTCGGCTCTATCCACTATACATGGAAGTAACAAGAGCCTCAGGGATACTGACTCAGACAGCATGGGCTGGAGCTGCTTATAATCTTTTTCTTTATATGTTAGCCAGTCACGTAAGTTGATTTTGAATTATTAGCAATATTAATTTCAAAGATTTTATGATGATCACAAATAAATGTGACAAATTAAGCAGGTAGTTGGAGCTTTTTGGTACTTGTTTGCCATTGAACGAGAGGGTGCATGCTGGGAAGAGCACTGTCATGATTATATCGAATGTGGAGGTAATCTTCCCTGTGGTCAAGGCCTCTGTAAAAGCTTTAAATGTCTAAATGAGAGCTGTCGTTATACCAAACCTGATGATGTTGAAAAAGCAACGGACTTTGACTTTGGAATATTTACTGACGTTCTCAAGAATGGACTGTTGCTACATACAACAGATTTTAAAGTGAAATTGTCTTACTGCTTTTGGTGGGCTTTTCGTAATCTTGGGTAAGTAAATATATAGAATCCTCCAAATATATATAAAATTTAATTGTTATAACAAGAGAGGATAAAAGATTTGAACCCTAATGGTAGGCAGCTTTCCAGCCTATCTCTATATGTTCATTTTGATAAAAGAGACCACAACAATACCAATTGAACTACAAGACTCTTTGGCAATATTTAGTCTCTTTAATTTCTTTTCTTTTTTTCATGAAAAGGTGTCTACTCCCTTAACTCAATTGCATCACCTCAAATATTATTTCAAATGTCATCTGCATAGGTTTTAATTTCCAAGAGTGAATGTTTTCCTATTAAAATTTGGTTACCTAAGTTCCTATATATAAATCAAGGCTTGTCAACTTATAACAAGATCTAACACATTGTGAGTTACAGTTTAGGAGCTAAAGGCATTTCTATATTGAATCATTTTGTTTTTTCTCAGCTGTGCTGGCCAAAACCTTGAAACAAGCACTTATATATGGGAGATAGTATTTGCTGTCGCAATATCCACCTTTGGGTTGGTTTTATTCTCGTTACTTATTGGCAATATGCAGGTGACTCTCTGATTCTTATCAGTTCTCTTTCTAACCTAATGTTTTAGCAATATGAGATTATTATGTAAATAGATATTGTTTGAGTCAGTCTGACTTTCTGTTTTGGTTTTCTTGTTTTTTCCTTTTTTATACGACATACAAATTTTAGTTACATGCCAGCATAAATAATAATAATAATAACAATAAAGAAGTTCACATAAGTGTTTAGTGCTTGTTTAACTCAGTTTACAACCGAACCTAAAGTCCTACACACAACTACCAGACATTCAAAAACGAGTCTTTCTATTCTCTGGTGGTTTCAGGTCTTCCATGAAAGAGCAAATTCAGGGGGCTTTGGCAACCCGGGTTATTATGCCTTGAGCCTCCATGGTCTCTGTTAGAACCATTGCCTTTTGAAATCCCCCCTCCTTTGCTTGGTATAGGTCTTCTCTGACTGCTGCTATTGTGCCATGGACTGTGTTGTAGACCTGTAATGAATGGCATACTTCAAAAACTGGTCTCCCATATCTACTCTTTGCCTGATATGCTATGCCTCCCCTGTTTGTGTTTTTGCTTTTATGTCCCCCACCCACCCCAACCCCCCCCCCCCCCCCCCCCCCCCCCCCCCGGTGTGGCCTCCCAACAGTCAGTATTAATTGTTAATACTCTGATTTGTTGTTGTAGAGCTGTGTAAGTCATCCTAGCCATTGCTATCTCCTTCTCCTTCCTTTGATTGAAAGCCATATACCTGTGATATCCAGAAAGTGCATAATATGCTAATTTATCCAATAAACATGCAAACATTATTGTATTAATTTCTCTGTGGTGTATTTATTCTTAAAGATCTGATGTTCTATTTTAGCTTCAATCGAAACTTGATGTTGGTCTGTTCTCACTAACTCTATCCACTCTTATGAGGAGAAACCTTTCCACAGATAGTCCTAAGATTCGATTAACAAAAGTGCTATATTATGAATGTTACAGAGATATCTGCAATCCACAACAATGAGAGTAGAAGAAATGAGAGTGAAAAGGACTGATGCAGAACGGTGGATGTCCCACCGTATGCTCCCTGAGGAATTAAGGGCACGAGTTAGACGATACCAACAGTATAAATGGCAACTAACCAGAGGTGTTGAGGAACAGAATCTACTTAAAAGCCTTCCTAAGGACCTCCGAAGGGACATAACACGCCATCTTTGCTTAAGTCTTCTCAAGAGTGTGAGAATTTTTCTTTTGATTTTTTTTTTCCATACATCTTTTTGTCCGACTTCTAGCTATTTTGTTCATCAAATCAATTTTATCTTTTAGGTGCCAATGTTTGAAAAAATGGATATTCAACTGTTTGATGCACTTTGTGATCGTCTCAAACCAGTTCTTCACACAGGGAAGAGCTGCATTATCCTTGAGGGGGATCCAGTGGATGAGATGCTCTTTATCATGCGAGGAAACCTGACCACTATCACTACTAATGCTGGAGAAAAAGGTAACGCTGGTGATTTGAAGGCCGGTGACTTCTGTGGAGAAGAACTTTTTGCATGGGCCTTGAATCCCCACTCTTCTACCAGTCTTCCCATTTCAACAAGAACAGTAATAGCTCAGACAGAGGTTGAAGCCTTTGTGCTAAGGGCGGCTGATTTGAAGTTTGTGGCCTCTCAGTTTCGGCGTCTTCATAGCAAGCAGTTCCAGCATATTTTCAGGCAAGTCTTTAAGCTAAGCTTATCAACATTTTGGATGATTATTGTCAACATTCTCCAAACAAAGTGAGGCTATACAAAAAAAAAAAAAAAAAAAAATATATATATATATATATTGTTCAGAAATTGTACAAAAAGATGCGGCCATCAATTCTTCGTTTAATTTTAAATCGAAACACCACGGTTATCCCACCAAAATCTACAATGCCCGTTGCATTGGATTTCTAAACAAAAAATTTTAAAAAGAATATGATATCTTTTCCTTGGTTTGTGATATCATTATTAGAATTGAATATTCATAGTGACTTTGAAGAAAAATTACTTTAGAACTCTGATTACCTTTATTTTTCCAAGTGGAATGATCCCCAAGTGTAATTGTGCAATGATGACTTTCAGGTACTACTCCTTACAATGGAAAATGTGGGCAGCTCGTCGCATCCAAGCAGTTTGGCGCAGGTACCATGAGAGAAAGCTTTATAAGTCTTTACATGAAGCAGAAGACAGATTGCAAGATGGTGTGACAGATGAAGCAGGGACCTCAAAGGTTGAACACAATGGTGAAGGCAAAGCACCAAAAAGGTTGCTTCTACTGCCACAGAAGCCTGATGAACCCAATTTCATTGGTGAAGATTAATAGAAGTATGGTGTTTCAAGTGATTATTATGTAAGTTTTGTTTTAATAAACAAGGTTGACATGCAATAGGTTTCTGCGTATTGCATATGTAACATGTACTAAGCAATTAAACTTCAGACAACATAATTTAGAACTTTCACTGTGTCACTGAGAAACTTCAAACACATACATGAGGAATGTCTTGTGATAAGCTTTTCTCGTATAATTCCTTCTTCAACCAACGCAAGGAAGACATTTTCATGCCACTATGTGCCTAGCTCCTATTAAATACAACATTATTTAGTGGTGCAAGTCAAAAAAGAATAAAATAAAATTTTATTTTTAAACACAGTCCACTCACAGAACAAGTAGCAAATTAACATTAATTGATCTCATAAACAATGCGTACAAAAAAAAAAAAAAAGTATTAGAATATGTAGAAAATAAATGAGAAGCAAGAAACAAATCAAGTAGTGCAACCAGAGACTCAGGAGTGTGATTGTTAATTCTTTGGCGAAATTGGTGCGAGTACGAGGAACCAAATCGAAGTCAGTGTGACTTTAGACTCAAATTTAAAGGAAATGGGCAAAAACGATTCGCATCGGTCTGGATAGGCAATCTAAGAGATGGGTTAATGGGTTCAGTCCCAGATGTGGAGGCCCAATTGCAATTTTCGATTTTTATTATACCCAAAATAATGGAAATTGGATTTAGCTTTAACTGTGATGACTCTTGTTGTTGTTGTTGTTATTTATTTATTTATTTATTTATTTTTGATAATTCGATAGTTTCCCATGAGAGGATTTGAGATCAAGATATTTCTACTGAAAAATGCAGAAAGTATCAAACTCATTATTAAACTTGGAAAAATGGGGGTTTGATCTTGATGAATTTGAATATGACGGAAAAGTTTAACTTTGAGGGTTTAATTTGTCTGGGGAGACATACTTTTTTTTTTAAAATAAATTTATTTTTATTTTAATAAAAATTAAGATTCAAGTCTATATAAGAGAGTTTCATATATATATATATATATATATATATATATATATATATATATATATATATATATATACTAAAATTATGTTAGACTAAAAATTTTATTTTGTATATAAAAAATATATATATAAAAAAAATAAAAGACTGTGACATCCCCATTAATCATTAATCAATCAATAACTAATCCTATACATAAAAACAAAAGCCTTTCCTACACTGTTTGAATAGGATAGTGTTCTTACTTCAAACCACCGGTGGCGCCACTCCCTACCGAATCCGACCCAGTTCTTCAGCTTCGAAAATCGCCCTTCAAGACCCAGATTGAAGAGATTAAAACCATTCATCTAAGATTGTTGAGTTGAGTTGAGTTTCTGGAGGTCGGATTGTGGTGGAGCTGCTTTTGGTGGGTCGAATTACGTTGGATAAAACACTACATTAGAATAAAAAGAAGAGAAAGCATCCTTATTTTTCTCTCTCTCCCAAAACAAAAAGAAAAAAAAAAAAAAAAAACTCTCCCTCATCGTCGAAGAAGAGGAAGTTGAGGCAGAAGTAGAAGCGGTGAGAGCAGTGTACGGAGACGATTGCGTGGTTCTCCAATCCTACCCTCCCCACCTCCACCTCCTCCTCAAGCCTCGCACCACCGATGTCACCTCCCAACAGGTCTCTCTCTCTCTCTCTCTCTACTATTTTCTATATCTGTTTGGTTGCCCAGAAAACAATGGAAAGCAAAACCAAAACCCAGAAAAGATAAAAGAAAAACCTTCGAAACCGAATCAAAAGACCACACCTTTTGCTTTACCCAAATAAGTTGTGCTAATTTCTTCCCTTTGCAATCACTTATCACATTTCTCTTTAATTAAGATTTTAATGTGTTTCGAAGTCATACCCTACGACACAATCACACCGCTTAAAAAGAAAAACCTACGTTCAAATTCCTTTCAATATCTTTCACTCTACTTTGTGATTAAGGAAAACAAAAACTTCGAAGAAGGAAGATGAGTCTCCTCTGCCTATTAACAAGGCCTCCGACTGGGTTCCTATTCATTCTCCGACTTTTCCCCAACAAATTAGATCTGTTATATGTTTCAAACTTTTACAATTACAGTTGGGTTTGGTTCCAGAAATAAGGGTTAAGGAATTCGAAATTCTGATATGTGAGTATTAATTTAGATATTTTCAGTAATGGGTTTGTTTAAATTCGTCTCTTTTGGATTTAAAACATTCAATTTCTTTCTCTGCAGAGATGAAGTGGAACTTTTCTTCAATCTGGAGTCTCTAATTTCATCAAAGCAAAGGTACCAATTTCTTTGCCTAATATTCTCCTAACTTTTCCTCTCTATATGTTGAAATCAGGGAAAACCTCCGCAAAATGAAATCTTTCTAATCCTTTAAACTTAATCATTTCACTTTAATTTTCAAGTTTTGTTTTCTCTCTTACATATTCTGTTATGTGTAAGGGGGATTGAAATTGTGGGGTTTTGGAATCTGAAAATATTTTGTTATTTTGTACATTGTAGATTTTAGACGATATTTTTTTTAAAGATACTTTTAAGTCATGATTTTGTTATTTTTGATGTTGGGTTTTTCTGGGTTTTGCATGTTTTAAATTGTTAAATCTGAAATTATAATGTTCTTTGTACAAAATTGATTACTTTGTATGTTATGGTAGAGAATAACTTTCTCAGAGATTTACTTATCAAAAAAAAAAAAAAAAATTTTTTTTCTCAGAGATTCCTAGGTGTTGGTTCTGGTGTGTACAATATTTGGTTTTTTGGGTTTTTCATGTTGTATATCATTCTTGAAAATTCATTGAGAATCTTTTTAGTAGTAAGAAACAAAAGCGAAACAATAGTAAAAGGAATTGTAACCAGTTTTGAAGGTTTTAAATTGTTTTGTTTAAATTACATTTGTTAGTTTACTTTGCTAATTTGTGAATTGTGGTGATAAGTAGAGAATTGCAACCAGTTATGATATTTAAATACCATGAAATTTCAGCAAGTTGAGATGATTAGTAGAGAATCTGTCATGCAATCACATGAGAAAATTCAATAATTCAAGGCTTTGTACAGTACTTAACTCAATGGAGATGATTTCTTTTCAATTTGTGAATGATGGAAGTATTTGTTTTGCCTAATTTATAGTGTAATGTACCAAGTTTCTTTGGTCAGTTTTCTTAATCCTCTTTTACTTTTAAGGTCTATTTTGGAAGAGAATTATGGGTGGAAAAAGCTTATAAATAAAGGAGTCACACATTGAAGAAGCCACAATATTGGTTTATGTTTTTAGTAAACTATGGTATTTGGTCTTGCTACATTTTGAAAGTACTACAATTTGACAGTGGGCATGATATTCTGTTTTTGTTTCAGACTTTCAGTTGTGTTATATTGATCCTGGAGTTTCCAGTGGGGAGGAGATGAAACCACTGAAGAGAATATATAGTGCACAATTATAAAGTATTGTGTTCTCTGTTAGTGCTTCTTTTAGGTACTATTTATCCTTTTCATTATGTTATTTATTCGATACCTTTTCTGTTGTACTGTATGAAAAAAATATATTTAAAGGTTATTACTTGAACACCAAATGAAAAAAATTACAGCTGTATGTTTGTTTTGTAATTTTGTTTAGCAAGTCAATATATTGAAGTTTTGTGATAGCTAATCTGCAAGATTAGCAATCTCACAATCCGATTACGTAATTCTCAACTTAAATTACAAAAGGTATCCATCCATGACTAGAGTAACCAACTAAAGCACAATTGCAATTTAATTCCACTCAAAAACTTGAGTTGCATTGAGTATCTCATTTAGAACCTATAGTTTATCATTATAGCATTACAAAAAATGTATAGACACACACTCTCTTAGAGAAAGAACATCATTATCAGAAACATCAGAACATTTCTCCCTGCATTCTCTCAAATTTTTTTTTTTTGTTTTTTTTTTTCCCAAGTCCAAGAAAATCCTCTCAGCTCCAAAAACTTTTTGCAGATTAAACCCATTAGTCAAAAAAAGTAATTCTTATCTAAGTTCTGAAGAATAAATTCATTGAAATGGTTCAAGGTCATCATGGACGGATTTTTTTGGAAAAATTCATTCATAATTGAGAAGTTTCTAAGGCATATCTATACAGTGCAATTGGTTAGGTAGATTAGGTAATGATAATCATGAATTAACTAAAAATTGCCATAATGATTATTATTGCTTAAAAGCTAATCGATATTTAATATACATTTCAGTTGATTTAAGGATCATCTAGATCTATTATTGCTTAAATTCTATGAAATTTTTGTGGTTTTAGATAGTGCAATTGTTATGGATGCTTGACTTTTATACCCAACTTTAATGGCTACATTATAGTGATTTTTAGTTAATTAAGTTGAATACCTCTATTTATCCTAGCCGGGGACAAATGATTTATTATTTGGATAGAGAATAAAAGGATGATTCAAAGAGCTACAAAGATAGGATAGCAACAGATTGGTAATTGAATTAAAAATTGGCATGCATAATTATATTAGAAATGCGTTAGATTTAATAGATGGCTTGGTCAATTAGGAATCACACCAAAGCTCTAGATGCAGTTAGATATGTGTGTGTGTGTGTGTTACATTTGTGTTTTAACATTTGATAGCAGTACAATGCTTACGGCAGAGCTGTTTTTGGGTTTGATTAACTCAAAGATATGTAACTATAAATATCTTTCTTAATAGTTCAATGATTGATGTCCAAATCAATTGAAAACAATTATAAAGAATTCGGTAGATGGTAAAGAGTAAAGCACCCTGCAGTTTGCATTGCTCTATACCAGGAAAGGGATTTCAGTTGGATTAATATGCATGTTGCAGGAAGTGTAAGGATACAAAGAGGAAAGCTTTAAGACAAATAGCTCAAACTGAACAACAAAAGTAAGATGGAATATTGTAAGCAATTATTATGTTGTACATTGAGGATATTTTTATTGAATTATGAAGTAACTATTCAATTTATTTGTTTTTATTTTCTGCAAAAAAAAATTGTCCAACAGTATATGGAGTTATGGTAATTTTTGTGATGTTAAAGTGATAGAATGACTTTGTATATTTTGTGGTGTTAAAAGTGATAGAATGACTTTGTATATAGAAAGTAGACACTTCTCTCTACATGGTCTAAAATTTTGCCAGTTGGTGCAGTCCTTGCAATATTCTTTTGTTTTTAATTAATTTTTTAAAGTTTCTGTGAGACTACTTACTACTGTAGTCTGATGTAATTCATTACTACTATAGGGTTTGAATTTCATGATATTTTAATTATTAATTATTGTTAGTTGAAGACACTGATTCTTGCTTCTAGCAAAACCAAATACACCTAATACATGCTTGAGTGCATGTGTGATGAAGAAAGACGATTTTTTTTTGGTCTATTTCAAATTTTGTTGAATGAACAAGAAATTTCAAGATTAGATTTCATAGTTTTCTTTCTTGCAAGTTTTTTTTTTTTGGTATTATCTAACTATAAAATGTTTAAATTTTCACCTACAATTTGTCTTTTGTAATAAATAAAAGTGTCCCGCACATTGTGCGGATTATAAGCTAGTATATATAAAAGCAGAGACCTCATGCGGAAAAGCATGAGGTCTTGTCATGTGGTGCTCTAATCTTGAATTTAGCCTTCACATTAACTTCTTTTCTCACTTCTCCAAAAAATGAGCTGTCCTCCGAAATTATACAAAAGGTTTTAAAAACCCCATCCCACTTATTATATTACAAATTACTAGTATTTGAAAAGCCCAAGCCTCCCCCAAGTGTAATGAAAGCAATGACCTTACCCTCAGACAGCACTCTTTGACTTCTTTGAATTCCAGTCCACATTTACTGATTATTTGAAGTGATAAATGCAGAGATGCTTTAAGAGATTTCAGTATTTGGTCTTTTGGCTTTCGAATCCAGTCACTTTCCCTTATCCTTTTAGCCAATTATATAGCACACTCAAGCATTTTACTCCTTTGATGCCATTCTGCTTGGAGTGTTTTATCTTCTTCTCACAGCTATTTTCCCTGACACAATTGGAGCATGTTTTGGTCACACTGATTTCACCTTCTAATTCAAGGTTTGATTATCTTCTATTCTTTAAAGTTTAATTTGTTTGTTTCTCTCTGCCAATCATCCCCTTTTCTCAAAAAAATTTGCTATTGCTGGGGTGGACTTAACTAACAAACTTTTTATTACATGCATAGAAATTGTTTGATAAAATACCTAAATGTTTTCTTCTTTTTGTAGAATCTAACTTTGTAAAATTTCCATTTTGCAGGTCTATTACGTGGACATGTTTATTTCTTCCTACAGTATATACAAGATCTGGTAAGGCCCAATAATTTAGCTCCGGGTTTTCTTCCTTTTTTCCATTTTGTATCAACTTATTTTTTATCTTATTTTTATGTAATGTACTTTTATGTGAAAAAGTAGGAGCAAGCGTGGACAAGTTAGAAAAGCTAAGGTCTTTCCCCACTTAGTTGATTGTTTAGACACTCATTAGCTTGGACTCAAGCTCAATGTCTAACAAGCAGTACACACACCAATTCATGTTCCCTGTTTTAGAAATAACCAATATGAAAATTCATTTGCAATCTGTCAACTCATTTTATCTATAGTGTTAGGTGAAAGCTATTTTATTCTTGGTCTCAAGTTTTTAAATTGTTCTTCGAATTGTCTGTATAAAATATTTTTGTAAAAATGCTCTCTAATTTTATAAAGAACATTCTGGTTTGCTTGATCAGAGTTGAAATGTATGTAGTCTGATTTAAATCTAACAAGCATATGTTAGTGGTTTGTGATGTTGCCTTCTTAGTTCTTAGTGTCATGTTATTTTCTTTGGAAAGTAGAGGAGACACCTAGGCTACAGGGATTAGACCACAAAGTTGAAGACCAAAATGAATTTGGTGAAAGTTGATGTCTTGTAAGTTGTAACTTAACAAATTTTATCCCAAAGTGATGATGCCTTCAATGTTCTCTATTTGTGTTTAATTTGTTATCCTTATTAGGCACATTATTACTAGAGGCATAATAGGGTAAAAAACAAAAGAAAGAAAGAAACAGGGAACAAACATACAATAACAAAACTCAATAGTAAGATTAACAGCTTTGATCTAATAATTGATTGATGTGCACCTAATGATACCTAACATTTAAAATGGAAATTTACTAAATAGAGAAGCAAATCTGCAGGACCAAAGTGATTGCAAAAATATTTTAGAAACATAGTCAAGTCAGGGATAAAGACTTTAGAGATAAAAGCTATTTAAAAATCAAATAGATGAACCACCATACAATGAAAAGTCAAATTCCCAAATTTTGATGGTAATTTTACCAACGCAGATTGAATTCAAACTTTGTAATTCAAGAATAATATCATTACAAATTAATTGAATTTCAAATTCATATTTAAGTCTCTGTACTGTTTATTTATAATTGCCAAAAATGTTGAAAGGTTTTCCCAAATTGCTAAAGTTTGTCAGAGTTAACAAATTTTATATACCTTAGGGAAACCCTTACTTGGTTCTTGTTATCAAACACTTATAGGAATCTAATTCTTTTAAATTCAATCAAAGAATTAGACAGACAAACAAAAAGAAAAGGAAGATATAATACCTATTTCCAAAGTTTTCAAGGGCTTTAGCTAATTCCTCATATTTATGCTCCATCTCCACCTCTACCTCTACCTTGTCTACTACTCCTGTACTTTCTAAAATGCCAAAATAACCCAACGACAAGTAAACAGAAATAATGAACAAATATAGATTCCATAAATAAAACTATCTGCATTAGACAAATGGTGCAATACATGTATTAGTAGTAAAGTATACACGCCTTTATGGCAAACACCATTCAGAACCATTCAGAATTTAAATATACACATAACACAAACTATTCTTTCGTCACTAATTTTGCAAGGTCACCTAGTTATTAACATTTGTTATTATTAAAAAAAAGAAAAAAGAATTAAAACAAAAATACACAAGTAACACAACCTATTGACAAATTGAAAGCTCCTGTAATGCAACAAATAACACAACAAACAGGCAGAACAAACAAATTGAAGAGTATTAAATATATGGAACTACATAACTAATTAAATTCTGCCATGAATAATATAAAGCCAGAAACCCAACTCTTCCATGGCTTTTATATTTTTCACCAACATGTCTAACATTTGTTTTTATATCACCAAAGTAAACGTGGTGTAATTCAGAAAATTGACTAAAGTTGTCTACATCAAAACATACAATGGAAAAACAATATTTCTATTAAATTTGTGGAAGGAACTAAAAAGACAGTAGCGTGATAGTGAAAAAGAGATTGAGCAATAACAGTAGCGTGATAGTAAACAATGAAAGGGAAGAATGAAAGAAATCAATTTACCGTGGTGATTTTGCTGGCAGAGCGGTGGTGCAAGGCTACTTTGTTCTTTCTCCTCAACCTTCGCAAAGTTTCTTCTTGCAGAGGGAAAAGAGAAGAGAGAAAACGAAAAAATGAAAAGTTAACAATGTATACAAACAATAATAAGTAGTTACCCACTTCTTGCAGAGGGAAAAGAGAAGAGAGAAAACGAAAAAATGAAAAGTTAACAATGTATACAAACAATAATAAGTAGTTACCCACTGAAATGGTGTGGGTTTGAAAGAGTTAGACCAAGTTTTTGGTGAATGTGTGTGGATGAGGGTTTAAAAAAAATTATTGGGCCTAATTGTCTTCTTTTTTTTTTTTTAATTTTTTTCCTAAAAGGCCTACTTGGTAATTTATCACAATTAAATTTTTTTTTTTTTTTAAAATCTTGTATTTATCACGATTTAAAATTTTTTTTTTTAAAAATCTTGTAACTACTGCCCAAGAGCAATACAATTGAACACCAATCGTAAAAGTCACAACTGTTTGGTTTTTAAATATAGGCGTGTGGCAGAAATTTGTGTTGCCACTTGGTGCAATGAAGCGCGATCAACAAAAAGTCAAATGTTTCGGCTATTAATTATTATATATATATATATATATATAGATTAAACGAAACATCCATTTTTATTTGTATACTAAAATAATGTTGCATAAAGCATCTAAATTTCTAACTAACATGGCATCTTTGATACATTCCCTTCCTATAAAGACTTTTAGGAATTGAATTGATTATTAGTACAAACACATAATCACACATTACAGTAGTAGAATCCAACACAGTAAATGAAGACGACTACTACATATGAAGAGAAAGAAAATCATGATTCCTACACTAGAAGAGAAAGATCTTCCATTGATCATTTCAACAAGGGATATTAAACTAGCTTGAAATTAAGATCACGCCTCCTAATCCCTTGCATAATCCAAGCATTATTAAGGACATTTAATCTCTTCTACTTGTTCCAGGCCTCTGCAATTCATAAAAAAAGTTCGTTAGCTCACCATTCTATACCTTGAGAACATAAAAAACAATAACTATTACATGGTTATAAGGTTGTGGGTATTAATAAGATGACAATTTCTGTTTAGCAATTGACCACGAGTGAGAAATGAAAATCTAATTTTAAAATTAGCTATGACAATCTACTCAAGATTAATACAAATGTAAACATAAAATCTCCATGCTTTTTTAAAAGAAGTATTTGGGAATTGAATGAAATCAAAGTAAGTGACTAGGACACACTACTCAGAGTAGTCTCATATTCAAAACGAAAAATTTCTTACTTGAGCTTTACTTGGTCTACCTCTGCGGATCCCCAAACTAACAAAAGTACTTTTTATCAATTGTAGTTCCTTAATGACTTCCTCCATACTGATTCTCTCTTTTGGAGACTCCAATGAACATAAGATTCCAATATTAAGGATTGAGAGTAAGCATTTTTGCATGTCAACATCAATATGCCTAGAGTCCTCAATATTATTAGCTTCTTCTACAATTTCACTATCATTGTCATCTTCTTTTCTTGCCATCATTGCTGTAGTTGCTACTCCCATTTCTTCAACTTCTCTTGGCAAAAGTAGTGGGTCAACAACTTGAATGAGCCTTTTTGGTAAGGTCATCTTAACGAAGTTATGGAGATCAAGACCATCTTTAAACATATCATCAGTGGGTCTCCTTCCTGTAAACATTTCCAATAAAAGAACCCCATAACTGTATACATCCCCCTCAGTTGATGCCTCACCACCCATGCCATACTCTACAACTCATGAAATGGAGGGAAATTAAGCAATATTCTATCTATTTACAAAAATATGAATTTAGGTTCTACAGAATGCAAAGTCAAGAAAATAAAACAAATCTATATTAAAAAAAATAATGACATATGCTATTACTTTTGAAATTAAAGGAAACAGTAATAACTTTATTAAGAGGGTCCAAACTACTTTCCCCCCTCTTGTTGATTTATTTTGATTAAGAAAATACATCTGTACAAAGAAGGTACAAATTTTAGTCAAAGAATATAAAATTTAACATTTCTCAAAGATTAAATCATATTTGAATGTTATTTTTGAATTAAAACTTGCAGTTTTACTAAAAAAAAAAAAAAAAGATTAATTACGTGCTTGTGCGGTACAAACATGAACTTGTTTTAACTTATAAAAGAAAAACAAATACTAAGCGAGAGTAACTTAGCAAATGAATAAATAAAAATTACTAAGTGAGAGTTTATGTTAATAAGCTAATTATGTGTACACCCATATGCGAATATGTTGATGATACGAAAATTAAAAAGCATATATGACAAGAAAATCAAGGAGTTAAAAATCCTATCATTTGATAAAGTGACAAAAAGAAAATGAAAACATTAGAATACTTAAGGATTTAAAACAAAAGAAGAAAGATAATACCTGGAGCAACATAACCAATAGATCCCTTTAATCCAATTGTGCTAGTACACGTTTGGGAAGAATCATTCGAAGTTGTGAGGAGCCTTGATAAGCCAAAATCACTTACATGAGCAATCATATCACTATCAAGAAGAATATTGCTTGGCTTTAAATCACAATGAATGATTTTTTGCTCACAGTGATTGTGAAGATAATTTAAAGCAAATGCCACGTCAATTGCAATAATTAGTCTTTGAAGAACACTCAAATTTTTTGACTGATTGTCGCTATTTTCCATCGAATGCAGCCACATGTCCAAGCTCCCATTTGTCATGAATTGAAAAACTAGAGCTTTGAAATCATCGCCATTATAATTTATACTGGAGCAACATGTTAAGATCTTTATAAGATTTCGATGCCGAACGTTTCTTAATACGTTGCATTCTGCCATAAAACTCTTTGAAGCATCTTTGTTTTGAAGGTTAAGAACCTTTACAGCAACTAATCTTTCTTCTTGGTCAAGAACTCCTTTATATACTGATCCAAAACTGCCAGATCCAATCAAATTGTTGGGAGAAAATCCATTAGTCGCTTGATGGAGCATTTTGTATGAAATTGTTGGAAGGAGTTCCATCTTTGAGTCTATTGAAGATGGTTTCTTTTTTGATCTTTTCCTCCAATAAAGTGCAAGAAAGGATGCAACTAGAAAGATACATACAACCACACAAATAATTGTGATTGTTACTCCAAAAGTAAAGGACTTTCTCGATTTTGTAACGGTGTGACATGTTGTCAATTGCAATTGTGGAATGCCCCCGCAAAGTTTATTGTTTCCAACAACTGATATTGCATTTATATTTCTGAAAACTCCTTCTGTTGGTAGCTCACCCTCAATATCATTAAATGAAAGGTTCAAATATTTCAAAAATAAAAGTTTCTCTAGGCCCTTTGGAATTAACCCTGACAAGTTGTTTCGTGAAAGATCTAAATGTTCAAGGCCTTTTAAGGAAGCCATGGATGAAGGTATGACCCCTTCAAAGGAATTGCCTTGCAAGTATAAGTGATCTAATTTGAAGCAACTTCCAATTGTCTCAGGAATTTTACCAGATAAATGGTTTTCAGAGAGATCAAGTGAATATATATTTTTCAAATTGCCTAATTGAACTGGTAATTTGCCACTGAATAAGTTGTGTGCTAAATTGAGTAATAGTGTCAAGGAATAAAGATCAAAAACTTGCCAGGGTATGACTCCACTGAGGTAATTTTGTGAAACATCTAAACTTTGCAAATTTTGGCAATTACCAAGGCTTGAAGGTATGCTTCCCTCCAAGTTGTTTTGAGACAAATAGAGTTGAATCAATTGAGTGAGATTCCCTAAGTTGTTTGGGATTTGTCCTGAAAAATTGTTTCCCGATAAAGAAAATATTTGCAACATCGGAAACTTCCCAATATAACTAGGTATCACACCTGTGAAAAGATTCATATCCATATACAGGACAATTAAGTTCATAAGATTCTCCAATGTTTCAGGGATAGTTCCAGATATTTGATTGCCTTCAACATATAACGAATTGAGTTGTGTTGACAAGTTGCCTATAGAATTGGGCAAAACACCTTCAAATTGGTTTCCACCTAAAACCAGCTCTTCCAATTTGCTACAATTTCTTAAAGATGTTAAAAAGTCTAAATCCCTTCCTAGGTGATTTTCACCTAGAGATAGACTCACAAGATCTGGTAGATTTCCCAGATTAGTTGGAACTGATCCCATGAAGTTGTTATATGTGATTTCAAATATTTGAAGTTGAGATGCATTGCATATAGAAATAGGAATTGGCCCAAAAAATTTATTAATACTTATTTCAAATAATTGGAGATTAGGGAGAGTGAGGCCTATGTTTGTTGGAAGAGTACCACTAAGTTGGTTGTCTGCAATTAGCAATATGCTGATAGATGATATATTGTAGAGAGGGGAAGGGATTGTACCGTTCAATTTATTGGCTCCAATGGCGAAAGTTGATAAGCTTTTCAAACGGCCAAAGCTCTCTGGAATATTTCCCTCTAAATTATTATAAGTTGCCGAAAAAGATTCAAGAAACGAAAGATTTCCCAAGAAAGGTGGGATTTCTCCTGTCAAATTGTTAGACTTGACCCAAAGAACTAAAAGCTTGGTTAAAGAGCCAAGCTCCATGGGAATTTTCCCAATAAGTTTGTTCCACCTTATGTCCATTATCCTGAGTTCAGAGATGTTGCCCAAGCTGGCTGGAATTTCTCCTCCCAACGTGTTATATGAAAGATTGAGATGTCGCAGTCGGAGCAAATGACCAACTTCTTTTGGAATTTCACCATAAAAGCTGTTGTTTTGG
Organism: Quercus robur; assembly: GCF_932294415.1. Lineage (NCBI taxonomy): Eukaryota > Viridiplantae > Streptophyta > Magnoliopsida > Fagales > Fagaceae > Quercus > Quercus robur. Next base: position 5,309,756 of record NC_065537.1, read on the forward strand.
AGGTTGATAGCTCTAAGAAAGGTGAGGTTTCCAATGTAAGGTGTAATGGTTCCATGCAATTTACGCCCTTCTAGTTCTAGGGCTGTGACTCTTTGATGGCGACGGCCGCATGTAATTCCATGCCAGTTGCAGAATTGGATAGAATCATTCCATGAGGTCAAGATTCCATATGGGTCATTAGCAATGGATTCTTTAAATTTGAGCAAAGCCAAACGATCAGTCTCGTTTGTTGGCGTGGCAGGTTGCAAGCATAGTAGGGTTATAGTAAAGAGTAGAATCATATGAAGGTGTGTAGAGCTTAATAATGCAGGAAAATTGGGGTTGTGAAGCTTCATTGGTTTGGGCAAGCAGGAAAGAAAGCTGGTGTGAAATTTGAGTACGAGGCAGAGCTGGATACTTGAGTTTGTATTATATATAGGCTCATTTAGTTATGCTGTTGTAGTAAATTTGCAAAGAAAGTTTTCAATTGAAGAAAACAAACCTGAGTTGACGGTAGTGGCTGCTCCACCCACGTCAACTCAGGTTTGTTTTCTTCAATTGAAAACTTTCTTTGCAAGTTTACTACAACAGCATAACTAAATGAGCCTAAATGAGTTGACGTGGGTGGAGCAGCCACTACCGTCAACAAAGGCCTCGGAGTCAACACTTCGTACCATCGCACAGGCAATGCCACTTTCAACTTTGATAATGTTTGTAATTATCATTTATCATTACACGCTTGAAGTCTGGTTCTCAACATCAACAAGGGGCCTAAGTCTTTTCGTTATATTTTTGTTACTTTAATTTATTTTTTATTTAAACTTTTTTATTATTGTATTTAAATAAAATTGTATATGGGCAAATTACAACTTTCATACCTGTAGTTTGGCCAAAATTTAAGTTGTTTACTTGTGGTTTAAAATTTGACACTTTACCTACTTGAGGTTTGACTGAAATTTAAATTATTTACCTATGACTTGAAATCTTATGATAAATGTGTTCTGCTGGATCCTTTTTAATCTTGTATTTTTATGTTTTTTGTGTTTTTGGAGGAGAGTGACATAAAAGTGCAGTATCCAACTTTGAAAGTTGCAATTGTAATAATCTGTATCAATTGTAATAAAACACCATATTTTTACATAGAGTAGAGGTGCACGCACTCTGCACATACTAGCTACGAGCCACTAAATTTATATGTGTGAACTTTTTTTCTTGAGTAAACAGTATTATTTATTAGAACATACACGAAAATAGTAATATTAGTGTATGTGAATTGATTGCAAGCATTATGTTAAATTTAAAAGGAAATAGAATTTACTACAGACCATTTTACTGATGGCCACACTAATATTGCGTATTTATATTTTTTTAAATACAAACTAGTAAGTTACCTGTGCGATGCGCGGATAATGTTGTAATATTTTATATAAGATGGTTTGGAGAATATTGTATATGTATTATAGCATAATTTTTATAGAATTTTATTAGTAATGAGTTCATCATAAAATGCAAAAATTATAAATTGCACACACATATCCATTACAATTATTCAATTGAAGGAATGAGAAATAATTTTTTTTTTGAAAAAAAACAAAAACTTTGGAGGACTATTATAAAATAAAAGTTTATATAGAATGTGTCTTTCTTTTTCTCCTTAATTCTCAAACAAAATACACATCTCAAACACTCACAATCAATCACATCATTTACAAAATTCACAAATCCACAATATTCAACCTTAACTTCAAAATTGTAATTGTTGTTGTCACTCAATATAAAATACAAGCCCCCCCTTCTTTGGTTGTAGCCAACTCATACATGTTAGGATTAGATGAAACAACAATGTTCGAGCTAGGTAGGTATTGTCAAAAGATTGAAGATAAATGACATCGTTTTTTGTCTATGTGTATTTGACATGGGATGACATGAAGGGCTATGGGTATGCATATATAAAGGGGTAGAAGTGCAAGAGTTGAAAATTGCGAATTAAAATGCAAAGAGTTTTGTGTGTATGTGTGGGGGATAAAAAGTTTTGAAATATTGAACCAAAGGATACAAAAAATATTTATTTTTAATTAGAAAAGTCTTAAAACATTGAACCAGATGAAACAAAAAGTCAATATTTAATTTGTTCTTATCTCTAATGTGACACTTGAGAATACTCAACTCTCTTTGCATAGAATATGCCACTTGGCAAAATCTCATACTTTCTCACATGAGATCTATGCTTATATATATATATATATAGCCAAAGCTGAGAGAAAATTCAATTAAATTTCAATTTAGAATTTAATTATAGTCTAATTTTGCGCCATGTGTCTCATCTAATTCAAATTTTAAAATTTTTGTACTAAGTAAGTTAATTTAGTGTAGAAAATGAGAAATTCAATATAAATAAACCATGAAAAACCTAATCATATATCTAACTCTATATATAAAATTAGAGGAAAGGAGAGTTTGAATGATTTTATATTTAGGCCAAAAGAAACATGTGTAAATACATTATAGCAACTCTGAGCAAAAAAAATCCACATTCAATTGAACTCGCAAGGCCATGGCAGCAAGTCAAGCAATGACATTTGCAATGGAACTGTGCTTGTAAGGGTCCATGTGGGGTAGTTTGGAAATTGAATTAGGGATATTGACAATAAGACCCAAAGTTCAAAGTCTCTCTAACCCTTTCCCTGGGTAATTGAATTAGGTGCAGTGCAGATCTACTTTTTCTTCTTATTTCTTTAACTTTTAATTTGTCTATCATATAAGCCGTGTTATTAACGGTATTTTTATTTTTATTTTTCTTTTTGCTGGGTTTCATTTTTAATTTGACTAGCATGTAATCCTCCCATGTGATGCAAGAGACTTTAAGGGCTGTTTGGATGTTAAAAAAAGGAGGGAGAATAGAGTAGAGGGAAGGAGAGTAATTCATTTATTTTGTTTGAAAGTTTTTTAAGGAAGGAGGGGAAGGGATTTGGAGGGGTTTCAACTACCTCCAATCTCTCATTTTTAATTCCCCCAAATTGGAGAGGTTTGGAGGGAGAGTAAAGCACATAAATTATTAAATATATAAATTACCTAATTTACCCTTATTATATTAAAAAAATTACAAGGCATTTTAACGTTAAAAAAAAAAACACTGTAACCCTCAAGGTCTCAGTTCTCTCAAGCTCTCTGTGTTCTTTGTGTTCTCTCAAGCTCTCTCGGCGCTCAAGCTCTCTTGGCTCTCTCAGCTTACACTGGCTCTCTCTCTCTCTCACAACTTCTTCACTGTTCTCTCTCACGCCTACCATTCTCTCACAAAGGTAAACTCTATTTTTAATTTCTGTTTCATGGGTTTCTTTTAAGTTGAATCAAATAACTATGTTCTTAAAATTGTGATTTTATTGGGTAATTTCTTATTAATTGTGATTTTATGGGGTAATAACATGTTATTTGTGGGTGGGTTTCGGATTTGAGGGCTTTTTTTTTTTTTAAATTTTAAAGTTTCAAAGTATTGCTCATAACGTGTTTGATAAAGTGCTTGAGTGAGTCTAGATTGTGAACTTGCATAAATAATAGCTTAGTGTTTATAGCTTAGTGTATCCGAATATGACCAAGAAGTACAAGATCGAGTTCTCTGGGTGTGGGTGCAATGGAATCATCAATCACCAAACTAGTTTCGTGAGAGCTGGGTCTTTCTTGGTCTTTGCTTTCTTGCTTTGGCTTTTGCAGTAATAGAACAAAAATCGATTGCATTTTCTTGATGTTGATTCTTGTAAAGATGAGACAATTCTTTGTGTCTATAATCAGAATCTGGTTTTAGGGTTAAAGTGTTTGATAAAAAGAATTCAATGAAAATACAGGTTTATGTTTCACAGAAAAAGGTTTGTTAATGATTTGTTGAGTGTATATGGTCATATGGTTGAGTTTGGCTACCCAAAGATTTGAATGGTTCTGTCTAATATTTGGTCTCTGGCACATTTGTTCTAGTGCATGTGATATTTGATTTGATAAGTGTGTGTGTGTGATTAGCATTTCAACAAACCAATTATGGTAATCCAAAATTCCAATTATCCAGGCTTTCAACTGTTATTGCGTGCTTATATTGGGAATAGTAAATCCTAAAGATCAGATTGAAATGAGAGCTATGAGCATGAGGTGCATATAACCATTAACAGTACTCATAAAATGGGAAGCTCCCTATTTGTAGTTTTCTGCCCAAATTGCTAGTTTGTGAGCTGCAAAATTTCCATCATGGTGACTTGAAGGAACTTTGCCATTAGTAAAATGTTATGTCTCAAATCTGATACCAACTATGTGCCTTTTATAAGTAATTTAGTGGGCCAGTGATGAAACAGAAGTAGAGGAGCTATTGAATGCTCTTACAGGAGTCTTCAAGGTCACTGTCAGAGTGTCAGTCTAGCTCCTAAACTTCCTTCTCAAACAGTCCATGAGTTTGATGTTAATTCAATGTTTTTGTTTGCATTTTATAAAAAAAAAAGTGTTTGTTTGCAATTTCAGAACAATTGTATTATGCTGAAAGATTTGTGTACGCGTATGGTTTTGTGTTGGTATTGTAATTGTGAGCCTTTTTTATGATTTTTTTTTTTTTTTGGTTGTTGATAATGTATTGAAATTATTTTTTCTTTTTGAAATTTCTTGTCCCGAAACCAGAAAGGAAAAAAAAAAAATAGTGGCAAGAATTGGTATTGGTGGACCAAGTTTGGATACAGAGCTTGTCAATTTGAAAACTTTGTCTGCTTACATTGTCATAGCTCATTGTAACAGTGTTTTTGTTAATTCAATGTTTTTGTTTGCATTTTATAAAAAAAAAAAAATGGTCATAGCTCATTGTAACAGTGTCCTTTTTTCAGTGGCTTGAAAACTTTGTCTGCTTACATTCATTTTTATGCTTTTCACTTCTCAGTTGTCAGGCATGATAAAATGTCATATGAGGCCTTTGATTCAAAAATTGGCTGTACTGCCAATGCTCACAATCTCTTGAGCTTGCCTTCATTATTGCTGAGCGCCTAAGGAGGAGGATCACATCACCGCAAGCTCTTGCCCTCTAGGCTTCTACAGTGAGGCTTTAAGAGCCCACCAATGTGCTCTTTTTCTTACGTTAATAGCAGTTATATTAGCATTAGCACTATTGGATTTTCAGTTATTTATGTTGTGTATTGTGTGTATACTAAAAGGAAGAGTGATGGTTTGAGACACTATGAAAACACAGGGGAATAAATGGATAACAATTTATTTATTCCATAAGGATATAAGATATGATTGCATTTTATTCTTGGTTGTGTGGTCCAGATAGTACAGTTAAAAGTAATTTCAAAGCTTATTATTTCAGATTTTTTATTAACCAAAACTCTTATGCTTCAATGTCATTGTAAGCCCTTGTCGTAATATTCAACCTGCTGGGATGGCTGTGATTATTGAAATAGTCAAAATTCAATATTTTGTTGATTTTTTCAGTAAACAAACAAACCAAACATTTTTTTTCTTATTTTAATTATTATCAATTAAAGATGGTTTTTTTTAATATAATAAAAAAGTAGAAAAAATATTTAATCATATACTAATGTTGATTATTTAATTCACATAAAAAAATTATCAAAAAAAAAAAAAAATACTAACAAATTAATCATAAATCAATGTTGCAAGTTCATTTTCAAATAGGGGTAAATTTGTTTATTTTAATCATTTCCTCTCCCTTCCATCCTAATTTTTAAAACATCCAAATAAGGGGAAGGGCTAATTACTCTCTTCTCCCTTACTAATTTTAAAAACATCCAAACAAGGTGGAGGAGAATCATTCCCCTCTACTCTCCTCCCCACTACTCTCCTCCCCTCTACTCCCCTCTACTCTCCTTCCTCTCAAAACTTCCAAACAGAAGTGACATTTGCAAAGGAACTGCGTGTGTAAGGGTCCGTGTGGGGTAGTTTGGAAATTGGCTTTAGAATATTTTATTATGACTCAAACTTCACGAGTCTCTTTAACCCTTTCCCTGGGTAATTGGATTTGGTACAAAGCTACTTTTTCTTGTTCTTCTTCTTATTTCTTTTACTTTTAACTTGACTATCATGTAAGCCATGTTATTAACCGTATTTTTATTTTTGTTTTTGTTGGGTTTCTTTTTTAATTTTGACTGGCCTGTAATCCTACCATGTGATCCAAGAGACTTTCAAGTGCCAAAGGTCTCTAAGAGATTAAATTTACGGTTCATTTTAACGGGTACCCTTAAAGCAATTGTTAATAAACCATTTTAGAAAAGTTTTTACAACACTTTTATGCAAAATTTAAAAAGCTGTCAAAAAATTAATTATTTTTTTTTCTTTTCTTATAATTTTTTTATTAAAATAATTCATTAACAAATGCCCTTATTTCTAAACCTTTCTTGGGGTAATTGATTTGGTACAGAGCCACTTTTTCTTATTCTTCTTATTTCTTTTACATTTAACTTGACTATTTGTAAGCCGTGTTATTAACGATATTTTTACTTTTGTTTTTGTTGGGTTTCTTTTTAAATTTTGACTAGCCTGTAATCCTCCCATGTGATCCAAGAGACTTTCAAGTGCCAAAGGTCTCTAAGAGATTAAATTTACAGGTTATATTAATGAGTGCCTTTAGAGTAATTGTTAGTAAACTATTTTAGGAAATTTTTTACAACAATTTTATAAAGAGTAATGATACAGTCACAAACTATTTTACAACATTTTTACAAACTATTGATGTGAAAAATTCTTATTAGTTCTAATATGGGTCCACTACTAACATCACATTTATGTTTACCAACAGTGGCGACTTCAGGAATTTTGTCTAGGGTGTTCCTATTCCACTTTGAAAAAATTTCGGGTGTTTCAGTAAATACCGGCTGAAATTCAAGATTTGGCCGGCATGAAGTTTGTGCTTAAAAAAAAAAAATTTCTTAAAATCAAAACAAATTTACATTCTGTACATCGAAAAACCTCAAAAGGAAAAAAACAATGAAAAGAAAAGAAATGAACAAAGGTACCTGTACAATAAACTATAAGTTTATTTGAAATATTAATAAAATTATTAATTATTGTTGTTTAATTGTTTCATTAATTTGTTTGTCTTTTATAAACTATAATTTGTTGTATTATTATTTCATTAATTATTAAATTATTAATTTTTATTTAGCCTAACATAATTTAATTTATTTGTCTTTTATAATGTATTAGTTAATTAAATTATTAATTATTGGTGTTTAGTTGCTTCATTAATTTTTTTTACTAGCTACTAGCCGTCTAGCACACAATTTACTGTGCATAAGCACACACTAGCACACACCTTATGTGTGCACACACCCTTGCCTCTGAATACCTTTACTTCCCCAATTCAAATATCCCACCCAACCCCACACCACACAGCCCCTGGCCCCATCTAACCCCACTCAAGAGACAAAATTCACACAAGAGGAGCTAAGCAGATAAATTCACAAATCACAGTATACTAAAAGACAAACTCATCAACACCAATTAACCAACACAGTGACACACCAACGGGTAAAGTAAAAAAAAAAAAAAAACAGGGGCAAGCAAATAAATTGAATAATTATAATTTATAAAGACTTAAAAAAGAAAGAGAGCTCTCTTTCTCTCAGTCTCAGACCACAGGTCCACAATCCACAGCAAAACCCAGTTACCCAAAGATTAAGAGAGAAAAAGAGAGAGATGTAAAGTGTATTAAAATACTTTGAGGCGTCGCAAGCTCTGATCCGATCGGCATCACATACACTGAGCTCTCTCTCAGTCGGCATCGCAAGCTCTGATCCGATCGGACCGATCTCCGATCTCTGATGCTCGATCCAAGCTCTGTTGCTCGAGTTTCAGGCGGAGGCGCCGTCGTCGTGTCGCGCCTATGTGCTTGATGATGAGGTTTCAGGCGGAGGCATAAGGGGTTGTCCTTGATGAGGTTTTTTTCTTTAGGCTTTCTGATTTTAGGTTTTAGCTTTACCATTTGATGATTGAGGCTGACGCGAATCCGTATTGGGTTTTGTTTTGTTTTTTTTTTTTTTTTTTTTTTGAGAATACGTTTGGGTTGGGCCCTTGGGTATTTGTTTAGGATTACTGTTGGGCTTTTTTTGGGCTTGCTCTATAAAATCCAAACAAATTTGTTCTGTAAAATGATAAGGTTTTACATTTTTTTTTTTTTTTTTGGGGCTGAAAGCTATACATTTGGATTTGCCTGGCATAAGTTTTTTATTTTTTTATTTTTTTTATTTTTAGATTTTAGTTCAAAATTTGTTTGGCATAAAAATTGTTGAGAGTGTTCCTGATTTTGTTTGAGGGTGTTCCTATTTTAGTTTTTAAGGGTAAACAAATAAAAAAAATTTAAATTATTATATATAACTTTTTTTTCAGGTCAGGGTGTTCCTGGGAACACCCTGACTTCAACGTGGCGTCGCCATTATTTACCAATAATTATCTGTCAAAAAATTAATTGTTTTTTTTTTTCTTATAAAAATTTTCTTAAAATGGTTCATTAAGAAATGCCCTTAGGACATCCGTTAACATTTTCCTAAATTTATATTCCATTTTAAATCATATAATATTGCTAATATGATAAGAATAACTTGCTGACCCACGTGGGGTAGTTTGGAAATTGGATTAGGAATATTTTATTACAACCCAATAAAGTTCACGAGTCTCTTTAACCGATTCCCTGGCTAATTGAATTAGGTGTAGAGCTTCTTTTTCTTCTTATTTCTTTGACTTCTAACTTAGACTATCATGCAAGCCGTGTTATGAACGATGTATTTTTATTCTTATTTTTGTCTTTGTTGAGTTTCTTTTTTTTATTTGACTAGCCTGTAATCGTCCCATGTGATGCAAGAGACTTTTATTTTTATCAAAATATTAAATTCAACTGTAAGTGATGATGCCGAAAAAATCACCAGTGAGCCACACGGTTCCAACACGCTCGACACCAGACCTGCCCAACATAGAAAAAGACCTTACAGAGAGTACCGGTGTGATACCGGCCAAAGACCCTCCGAAGGTTAAGTCAGAAGAGAGCTCTATCAATGTTAGAGAGTATGAGCTTTAGAGAAATTGTGCGTACCTTTTTCTTGAGGGTCTTTGGGTTTTTATAGTCGCGTAGGGCCAGACTCCTTTGCTTGCGGAACAAGTCTTTTCCTTATGGGAAAGATACTCATTAATGCGTGTATATTCTAGAATTCTATTCGTGTTGGGACTCTATAAAATAGAGCTAATCGTGTGTCGCAAGTATTTTCCATTTAAGGTTCCTTGGAGACCACATAATAATGGGTTGGATGCCACATGGCCGTTCGGTCTGTATATGCCACTTCTGTTCGTGCCACCTCCATCCAGATAGCTCAGTCATGCATAATTTTTCCTCTTCAGTTGCCCCCTTCATCCTATGGGTCCATGATCTCGGAGTGGAAGGACCCATGGGGTGACAGATTCTTGCAGTTGTCGTTTCTTTCCTTGGGTAGTTGAAGGTATTAAATGCAAAGGAACACGTGGCGCGTTCTAAGTGGGTGCACTCATTTTTTGAGGCGTCGCTTCGTCTCCTGCGCATTTATTTATTTATTTATTTATTATTTTTATTTTTATTTTTTTTGAGCTCTAGCCCATTCATCGCTTCCAAACTTTTGCTTGTCATCCATTGGCTAGGGTAAGTTCCCGCCTTTTATGTCGCCATCTCTTTGTACTTTAAGACTTGGTTTAAGCGATGAGAGTCCGCTGTAGATCAGAGGTCTAGACGCATATGCAATCCCAAGCAATATTGAGTGGAACAACAATGTTGGTTCCAATTTGGCATCATGTGTAGCTTTCCACTTTGATTTTGTATAAAACCAATTAGAAGGCAAGTAGGCATAGTACACTTCCAATGAATGCACGTGAATTCATGTAAGCTTATTGTGCAAGCAGTATATTGCTTCTAACTTTTCTTTCCTGTGAAAGCATGTAACAACGCATGGTCTAGTGAATGTGGGTGTGAAGTACTTGAAAAGATCAGGGTAAAAGAATTGTTCTTAAAGAGCATGTATGTGCCATACATTGGCTAAAGCTTTAAAATGTGAAAGCCAGCTCAAATATTTGGTGCTCAAGCACTTGATAAATATCACTATATTTTCAAATCTGTCTAATCATAAGGACATGCCATTCAACCAATATGAGCTACTTAAATATATGTTTAAACATTCACATGAATGGGCACTGTTTCTTAATAGAATAGTGAGATGATTAAGTAAGATGGCAACGAGAATACATCCCTGAGCCCGGTTCTTGAGGGCGAAGCCTTTACAAAGTCTTTGACTTCATCGAAAGTGAGACTAGTCGCCTTGGCTTATATCACCCATGTTTGCATTGGCAATTGTGGTGCCTAAGAAATATGCACCCCCCTTTTTCTTTTAAGCTTAAGGCAATCCCATCAATATCATGCTAGATGGCACAATGCATGAGCATATAGATCCCTACCAAGTAAGGGTTCCCATCTGATCAATCCAATGGCATGTTGTATGGCTTTTGAGAACACCAATGAGGTAAGTGCTATCATTTGAAGTCTTCAAGAAAGAATAACGCCATTGGTAGCCCCCCACGGATATTCCTGAAATCCTTGCTAGCTTTATAGCTAGCTTATGGAGGTCTGTGGGGATGATAGCTTCCATGTCATAGACTAGAGAGAAAATGCGAAGCTTCTGTGGCTTATAACTTGAGATTACAATGAGCCCAGAGGGCTGCAAGGAGCTCCTTTGTGTTTGTTATGTCTCATGGAAGATGGGATCACCATCACCTTGACAAGCTAGATAGCGATGATAATAAGCCATTTTAGCCACCAGTATGTATTAAGTATGATGACCATTCAAAGTAAATCATGTCTGATCCATAGAATTCCAAGAGGCAACATAAGGCCATGCCTTGCATAATGGCTAAGAATTAGCTTTGCTAAACGAGTCATGGCTGTCATGAAAATTTTGTATAACACAATGGCTTGATAAAATATCATTTCAAGGAGTAAGTAAATTGTATACCACACATATATGGTTAGTAGATGAATCTAGGTCTTCATGAAAGATACTGGGGGTAAACTAAATTTGCCCCCTAGTAATTACCCAGAATCAATTTGTTCAATAAAGTATTTATTTTGAAAAAGCCTCCATGGGACTGCCAAAAAGACAAGACTGAATTACTTTCATCTGGTATAAATTTCGCGAAGATAATTTTCATTAGTGATGAAAGATCAGCAAAGTAAATCAGCCACTGAAATTATTGAAGGCAGTCATGTAGTCAAATCTATACATAGTCCCAAACATGTGAAATGGGAGGATTTACTCTCCGATTAAGCAAAAAGGGATACCATGATTCAATAGAAAGCTATTCATGCTTTTAAGAAAGAGTCAAGGAACTTCCCTGAATTTGTAGCTCAGGAGGCTAGAGGTCATTCCCAATATTGGCGATAAGGTTCCACAATGTTGCCACTGAGTTAGTAGTCACTAATTGCATTCTTAAGGCCATTTGGGCTCATGCCTTGACAAGTTGTACTGTCACTATCTTTCCCAAGCTAGATTGATTGGCTCAAAGCGACATCCAAGCAATACAACTAGATAGTCAAAATATTTCTGAGTGTCCTGTAACGTCATTACAGATTAGCCATAAGGCATAAAAAATAATTTACTTAACCTGCAAGAACAAGATTAGTACCACTAAATAACTAGTTTGCAGTTAAATAAGGCTAAATCAGCCATTTAGCCTTGTGCAGATACAGGTCCATGGATGGGAAATCATAATGAGAAAAATTAAATCTTGTAACCATGTATTAAGCTTGTTAAAACTGGTCTTGAGAGAAAATACTGTTTAGGCATTACTCTCAACTCAAACAGTCGTGTTTCTAGCAACATATGAGAAAATATCAAAGTGAAGAAACTTCCCTCGAGACGCAGATTAGAGATTTTAAGAACCTGCCCTCACATTAAGTGGATGCTAGCTTTCTATGGGAAGTATCTTTTGTTTGTCTTTTCAGCTTCTATTGGTGAAATAATGCCAAATGTGATGAGCTTGTTGCAGGCAACATGTAAGCTCCAACCCATAGTGTTCCCGTTGTTAATGATATGGAAGATGAAACCATCTTTAAGCTAAACACCTGTTAGGCCAACCAACATCAGCTTCAAAATGAATTAACAGCCATATTTTACTTCCAACCCAGGTGCGAATGTGATTAAAAGCACCTTAAAGCTTCACAAGAATCTTAAAGAAGAAAATAAATAAAAGGGAACATAAGCCAATGAAAGCTCTTAGCTGCAGAAGGTAGTAAAGTCTGGCTTAGGCATCATCCAAAAGGCTTAGAAAGAACATAACACTTTCTTGAAGGTGTTCGTAATAAATAAGCTAACTTTGAAAAGGCTAATAGTGATTGTAACAAAGCAAGGACCATATTTAATATATAGTCATAATAAAAATGTCTTGCAACCATGCGTGAAGCCAAATTTATACATTGGTTCTCAAATTGATATAACCAAATGATGTCAAGCTTCAAGAGAAAAGTAAAGGCAGAGGATAAATAAAGTAGAGAAGACTTCCCTGAATTTGGCGATGAGCTTTTCAGCTGGAACCGTGACTGAGTTAGGAAAGGGAAAGAGCTTTCTCTGTTTCCTTTTCCTTGCCAATCCCCATTTTTTTTTTTTTTTTACTCTTCTATTGAGACCCAAAGCTTTAGTGGGTCAGCTAAAGTTGTATTGACCACAAGGGGTTTTCACGGGATTTTCGGTAAACACCTTAGCAGCAAGGCAAGAAAGGAACATCATTTATATGAGCACGAGTTGTTAAAGAACAACCCCATTCGGACCCATCTTCAAGAACTGGAATCAACCTTAGAACTGTGATTTCTTCGAGAAGAAAGGAATTTTCTTGTTTTCTTCGACTGGGCATGATCCGTTGGGTCATGTAGGACTAGTTGTGGATCTAACCAATCAGTCAATGGCCCAGTTTCAGAGGCGAGGCAAGTTACAAAGAGCACAACCATTGTCACGGTCGATTCCATGGCGGAGTGGGACAGTTTGGTCAACAAAACAAACACCTTTGATATTAGACTCATGGGAATCTTGCCATACGGTGGCCATGGAGTGGCCCATGAACTGCGAACCAACCGTGCCTGACAATGAGATTGTTAAGATCTTGCCGAAGATAATGCCTGTGATAAAGACTAAATCGGATCGGCTTTTAAACGCTTCAATACTTTGGGACCTCTGGGCATGTGTTGCTCATTAGCTAGTGGGTTTTGAGTATATGGGAGCTGTTTTGAGAACGATTGCTTTTGTAAGGATAACGACTGTCGCTCATTGGTTTTCTGAGCTTTCCTTGCTTCCGTCGCCCTCATATATTTGTGTTTGACCTCTTTCTTTTGTGTCATGAAAAATTCCTAAGTGCTTTAATCCGTCTATTCTGTGGACTTCGTAGTAATTTAGGTCCGTCTCATTATACATCTTTCATCCGTCCACCTCGTGGATTTGTTAATAATTAGTTGTACTACATTATATATCTTTCATCCGTCCACCTTGTGGACTTAGTCAGTGTATCCGTCCACTTCCTGTGGACTTGGTAGTAATGGTCCATCTCATTATACATCTTTCTTCCGTACACCTCGTGGATTTGTTAATAATTAGTTGTACCACATTATATACCTTTCATCCGTCCACCTCGTGGACTTAGTCAGTGTATCCGTCCATCCTGTGGACAAATTTGGATGTTTATTTTTTGGTCCGTCCACTTTTTTCATGGACATGCATCCTCCTTTTTTTTTGTCCGTCCACTTTTTTGGGTTGTCATTTTTTGGTCGTAGACTTGTTGAGGTGACTAAGTATTATCTCGTCATCTTGTTAGTCGTCCACTTGGGGTTGTGGACTAGTTGAGGTGAGTAAGTGCTACCTCGTCATCTTTTTGGTCGTCTACTTGGGGTCGTCGACTTATTGAGGTGACTAAGTGTTACCTCGTCACCTTGTTGGACGTCCACCTTGGGTTGTGGACTTGTTGAGGTGACTAAGTGTTATCTCGTCACCTTGTTGGACGTCCACCTTGAGTTGTGGACTTGTTGAGGTGACTAAGTGTTACCTCATCACCTTGTTAGTCGTCCACCTTGGGTCGTGGATTTGTTGAGGTGATTGTTACCTCGTCACCTTTTTGGTCGTCCACTTGGTGTCATGGACTTATTGCGGTGACTAAGTGTTACCTCGTCACCTTGTTGGACGTCTACCTTGAGTCGTGGACTTGTTGAGGTGATTGTTACCTCGTCACCTTTTTGGTCGTCCACTTGGGGTCGTGGACTTATTGAGGTGACTAAATGTTACCTTGTCACCTTGTTGGACGTCCACCTTGAGTTGTGGACTTGTTGAGGTGACTAAGTGTGGCGACCGTTCACCCATAATCGACTTTGGTCATGCGTCTACCCGTAGGTAACTTAGTGTAGTGACCGTCCATCCGTAGGCGACTTTGACTACCCGTCTACCCGTAGGTAACTTAGTATAGTGACCGTCCACCCGTAGGTAACTTAATATAGTGACCGTCTACCCGTAGGTAACTTAGTGTAGTGGCCGTCCACCCGTAGGCGACTTTGGCCATGCGTCTACCCGTAGGTAACTTAGTATGGACCGTCCACCCGTAGGTGACTTTGGCCATGCGTCTACCCGTAGGTAACTTAGTATGGTGACCGTCCACCTTTAGGCGACTTTGGCCATGCGTCTACCCGTAGGTAACTTAGTATGGTGGCCGTCCACCCGTAGGCGACTTTGGCCATGCGTCCACCCGTAGGCGACTTTGGCCATGCGTCTACCCGTAGGTAACTTAGTATGGTGACCATCCACCCGTAGGCAACTTTGGCCATGCGTCTACCCGTAGGTAACTTAGTATGGTGACCGTCCACCTTTAGGCGACTTTGGCCATGCGTCTACCCGTAGGTAACTTAGTATGGTGGCCGTCCACCCGTAGGCGACTTTGGCCATGCGTCTACCCGTAGGTAACTTAGTATAATGGCCGTCCAACCGTAGGCGACTTTGGCCATGCGTCTACCCGTAGGTAACTTAGTATGGTGACTGTCCACCCTTAGGCGACTTTGGCCAATCGTTCGTCGTCCTACAGTATTGTAGTCGTCAGTCTTCTCTTCTATTTGTTGTTCCCTTCTATAATATTTCGAAGGGGTGGATAGTGATTATGACCACTTTTACGTTGATCATGCGATAAGACTTTGATGTTCTTGCAGATGCTTAATTTGCACTTCCAACGCTTGGTTTTGTAGCATAAGAGCTTTATTTTGTTGAGTAAGTCGCTCGATCGCAGCCGAGAGTATCTGCAGTTGCCATTCTACAACAGTGGGGGGATTTCTAGTTTCTTGGTTGGCTGATGCCAACGATCGAGTTTGGACCGTACGACCCTTTGTCTCAGGGATAAAGCAATGACTGATTACTCGTAATTCCCCACAGACGGCGCCAACTGATGATGCCGAAAAAATCACCAGTGAGCCACACGGTTCCAACACGCTCGACACCAGACCTGCCCAACATAGAAAAAGACCTTACAGAGAGTACCGGTGTGGTACCGGCCAAAGACCCTCCGAAGGTTAAGTCAGAAGAGAGCTCTATCAATGTTAGAGAGTATGAGCTTTAGAGAAATTGTGCGTACCTTTTTCTTGAGGGTCTTTGGGTTTTTATAGTCGCGTAGGGCCAAACTCCTTTGCTTGCGGAACAAGTCTTTTCCTTATGGGAAAGATACTCATTAATGCGTGTATATTCTAGAATTCTATTCGTGTTGGGACTCTATAAAATAGAGCTAATCGTGTGTCGCAAGTATTTTCCATTTAAGGTTCCTTGGAGATCACATAATAATGGGTTGGATGCCATATGGCCGTTCGGTCTGTATATGCCACTTCTGTTCGTGCCACCTCCATCCAGATAGCTCAGTCATGCATAATTTTTCCTCTTCAGTAAGTATATATGTTTTTAGTTTAAACAATAAATAAACAAATAAATAATGATGTAATAATATAATTTTTTTTAAACAAAATTTTTATACATAATAAGGAATAATTAAGTACGTGTGAAAAATATTAATATCCAAATTATTTTAAGATAACAATGTAGAGAAAATAATCTCTTTTTTTCAAATATAATATGTTTATAACTACTATAATCAAATTTATAAATTAAAAAAAAAATAACATTTAATATGAATCATAAATCAAATAGATATATAGGTAATCAAATGACACATGGCAGAATTTTAGGCCTTTTAACATGGTTGTGCGGTAGACTTTAGACCATTCTCGAATTTTTAATGTTAAGTTAAACTTTCTCTAAACTTTAGTTTTTATCTGGTGGGTTCCAGTTAACTCAACTGGTAAAGTCTCTGATAGTTGTATAAAAGATTTGGGGTTCATTCCCCACCTACACCAAAAACTGATTGGTGTCTTGGTCTGATGATAAAAAGCCAACTAATACTTAAGCCTATAAAAGTTACATTCAAAACTTATGGCAACTACATTCATTTTACATTGAAGCAAAAAAAAAACCTACACTCATTTTACAAAAATTATGGCAATTATGCTTATTTTAACCATGGGAAATTACACGTTACCAAAATAATTATTTTACAATTACATTACAATTAATAAAAGCACTTGTATATCATGGCAAGACTATTTATTTTGTAGGGCCCAAAGAGCTATTTCAATGGTGCAAGCCCAAAAGCTCAACACTGGGCTTGGGGTAACACAATCAGTCTTGGAACTCTGATCCTAATAGCAGCTAAACAAGATCACTAGCCCTAATGTATGCGTTAATCTCATTGGTTGGGGACAATCCTTAAAATCCCAGCATTAAATGCCAAGATCAACTAAATTTGAACCTCCAGATGACATTCTTGAAACAAAAAATATTCCTAAAAGCTGAACCTACTATTCTTGGACGAATCATAGGATGGATATTCTTCTGAAGATATATTGCTAATTAAGACTGATTTTTTCTAAGTCATTCTTTGCTAAATACCCCCTTAAACTCAACTATATATAAATAGAGCCATTTACCAACACACCAGACATACCAATCTCTCATAAATTCTCTACTTACTCTCTTGCTTTTAGTTCATAAATCAGCTTATTGGTTCTTTACTGAGCTTTTGAGCTTTCAAGTTCTTAGTTCTTAACTCAATACCGAAGCTTCTCAAGCCTTAGCTCATAAATACCCTTCATACACTCAACCATAAATGCTTATCTCTCTTCTAGCAGAAAAATCCCAGTAATACAAATGTCTAGCATCCATAATTAGCTAGACATTCTCTCTTTTCCATCATTACTTACCCATACTACTAAAATGGCCTTCTCTACTTACAAGATATACAATTATCTGGACCATGGCATGGCATAAAAGTGATCTTGTTGTGCTAGCTAGAATCTCTCTCCCTTCATTCCATAAAGGGGGAAGGGGACGCACTGCTGAAGAGAAGGAGACGGAAGCACAGTAATATTGTAAATGGAAATAAAGTAAAGAACTTGAAAGTAAATAACTTGAAAGTAGATAGCTTGAATGTAAGAACAATAATAAGGCGGTAGAACCAGCCAAGCAGTATATATCAAAATAATTCAAAGTAAATAAGAACAATAGTTCAAAATAAATGAAAGCAATTTAAAACCATCTGGTATGGCGGTAATCCGTCCAAGGTGGTGGTAGCAACAAGTAAAGTAATGAACATAGAACTGAAAATACTTGTTATTGAAAGTAGGATAAACACTTACAGTAGTAGTAGTGAATACAAGATTTCAACAGTTACAAAGCTTGAACTAGTCCTAGTTACAAGGTTTGTAGGATTACAAGGCTTGTAGTGAACAAGGATGAACAAGGTAGTAGTAGAACAATAGTAGTAGTGGAAGCAAATGGGTTCTCTCTCTAAGAAGGCTAGTTCTAAGGGAAGAGAAATCAGAACTAAAACTTTGCTTGAGAAGCCCTTAAACATAAGGGACAACCCCCCTTAAATAGGCAAAATTCGGAGTGAACAGTGTCATGAATAGTAACAGATGAACAGTAACAGTGAATAGTGACAGATGAATAGTGACAGGTGAATAGTGACTGAATAGTAAAAATTGGAATCTCTCCTCTTTTTTGACCCAATCTTGTAAGGAAACTTGTAGGATTTTGGGAATCCTCCGTAGTGCCCTATAAGTGTAGGAACAATGCCTCATTATTGGTGTCCTTTAGAGACAAAAGAAGCCAATAAGAAAGAAGCCAACAAAAGGAACTAGTAGGCATGCATTTTGTTGTCTTCACGTGAACATTAATCTTTGGAATCCTTCGGAAGCATCATAGTGGAAAATCAACTTTTAGCAGTAGTAAATATTGGAGCATTGGCCATTGTGCAGGCTAGACAAATAATAGAATCAAAATCTTCCGCAAAATCCGGAGTATTGTGAACCAGTATCGGATTTTCCGCAACATATTTGTGAAGGACAGTATTTTATCTTGGCTGTTATGCAAGCCAGACAAATAAAGTAACACCAGTCTCGAAATAGTAGTGACCTCATCAATCAGTAGAGGGAGCATCGGAGGGATAACCATCAAAAGGATCAAAAGGACCTTGCGGAGAATCACATACATGCTCATGGTAAATAGCATACTTATTACAGAATCCACAATATAAAATTGGCTCAAACTTTGGAGTTTTTCCTGGGATAAGGAGACTGTTTAGATCAGGATGATCTTTTGTTTGTAGGTGAACAAAGGCATCAGCATAGGGTTTGGGGCCAAAAACAGCAATTCTTCCTGTGCTTCCTATGAAATGATAATTTTTCCATAGATCATGAGCAACTTCACGAATTTGATTATTAAAATAATTTCTCCAGCATTTTGCAAGACCAAAAGGATCTTTAAAGGACAATTGAGAATTTCCCTTAAACCATGGCCCTTGGTGAGTATAGCCATTAATGAGAATGAGATGCTTTGAGGGGTTAACATTCATCCAGTTATCTCTCTCCCATTTTGGTAGAGTGCTCCAGCATCTAATAGTAACAAAAGGTCTTGTGGAAGAGTTTTCAAACCCTTTAATAGCATTCTGAATGATCTGTGGAAGTTGGCTGGCCTGTTTATGACTTGTCAACTTTACAAACCGAACAAAGCCATATTCAAACATTTGGGAAAGCCAGCTAGAATTAGGATCATCATCATCACTATCATCTGAATCTTCATCAGTGAAATACGAACCATCATCAAAATTAATAAGGAGACCAGGAAATGGGTGTTTCTTTTCATATACTCTGAGACTGCTCCCAAAGTGATCTTCCCATTCAAGCTGAATAAAGACGTTATCACCTTCGTCTATTTCATTAGGGTCAGGAATAGTAGCAGTAACAAGTTTTCTGAAATACTTGGACCATAGGTCAAAAGACCTAGACATAGCCTTGCTATCCAGAATACGAGATTGTAAATCTGAAGGCAAGTTGGCAACAGCACTTCTTAACATGGATTGGGTCTTAAGACTCAATCTAGCATAATCAGTGCCCATTATAGTCTTTTTATCCATCGAATGGATTTCCTCTTTGCCAAAGAGTTGACTAATGTAGGTTTTAAGACGGCTCACAAGAGCCTCATTTTTTGAAACAAGGTTATTTTCTGGAACAAAGTCAATATTTGAAGCAAGGTCATTTTCTGGAATAAGGTTACCATAATGGCTCATATAAATCTCGTTTTGAGCAGTAAGGTTAACAAGGTGGATTTCAAGGGCTCTAAGGGTTTTGTGAAAAACATTACTGTGGTTTTTGGTAAAAGCAAACTGGAGGTTATCAAGAATGAATTTAATTGAATCTGGTAATTCTGAATAGGTTCCATTGTGGAATTGTAGATTTTTTGACAAAACTTCCTGTAAAGCAATTAATATATCACCATTAGAGTATGTCACCTCTGCCGGGACATCTCCTTGAAGGGATGTTGATCCACTGGGTTTTACACCAGAAGATGCGCCTTCATGCATTTTAAAAGGTCGTCCCGCTGGGAATCTTTTGTTTTGAGAATAGTCCTGTGCAGGAGCTTTTCCCTTTTTCCTTTCCATAATAATCCACTTACTAGTGGTATAAATATAAATATTATTATTGTCCCACTTATTAATGGTATTTATCCACGCATCATTAACCGATTCCTGCAAAGAATCATTAATATTGTTAGGATAATGAATAGTTTTTAGCATTTTGGTGTTATGAAAATTACCTTTAAAATCATCAGAATTCATTATTAGTTCTTGAACAAGTTCATTCATGGGAGAGTCCCTTTCATATAAGACAGATTATCAATATCAATTTCAAACTTTGAAGCAAATTTGAATTTTACTTTCTGTCCAAATGGATCAGTAGTAATTCCATCATGTTCAACAAGAAAGGGATACAAAGCGTTAATAAATGGCAGACCAAGAATCACTTTATCAGTCATATTTTTGACAAGAACAGAAGGAATCTTGAAACAAACATTATCATGGCACACTTGAGCATAATTCAATTCATACTTAATTTTCATTTGAGAACCATTAGCAGAAACCAATCTTTTAGTAGATTTTTCAAAATATTTTGAGGGAATTAATCCTTCTTGAATACAGTTCATATCTGCACTAGAATCAATCATAGCAATAACAGTGAAATGATAATCAGGAGAAACAACAATTTTAACTTTTGTAAACCATTTTGGAGGAAATAATTTATTAACAAAAGCAAGTTGGGGATTAGTGAAAGTATCAGGAGTATCTTTATAAGAAAGAAGAACCTGTTGACTGGAATCATTTCCATCACTGTGCTCATTTTGTTCGTTACTGGATTTATTAAGATCTTTATCAAGTTTTAGCATTGTCAATTCTTGTTTAAGATTATGGTTATCACTTTTCATGCTTTTAAATTCATGTTTTAATTCATTTATCTCTTGTTTAACAATATGAATTTCATTTTGGAGATCATTAACAGTTAAATCTTTAGATTTCTTTTTATTAAATCTTTCCAAAGTTTCTTCAAAACTTATGGTTGATTTTGGTTTTTTACCAATTTCATCTCTTATCAAGTTTTTCTTAAACCTATCCAAATAATCTTTCCGGAGTTCAGGGTTTTGAATTTGATTTATTAGCTGAATTATCAGCTTTTCATCTTCTTCACTCTTGGTGAGAGCATTAATAACATTGCAACAGGAATCTCTACAACCAATTTTAATATTAGGAGAATCAGAAGAATCATCAGCAGATTGATAGCAAGAATCAAATGAAGAAGAAAAATCATCTTCCAAAGAATCAGATGGAGTGTTTGATTCAAGGATTCTGAATAATTCTTCTTGCACATTATCGTCAATGTTTAACATGTTGAACTTGTTTTTTAACTTACCAGGTTTTTCTTTACAATCTTTACTAAAGTGTCCAGGTTTACCACAGTTAAAGCATTTACCTTTACTTGGTTTTTGTTTAACATGTTTTTTAGAAACATTTTTCTTCTTAGCATAGAAATCATTAGGTTTAATAAAGTTATTTCTATATTTTTTATGGCTTTTATCATGTTTTTTACTTTTTTGCCTAGAAGGAGCAATAGGAGGCAGACCATATTGTTCACAGAAATTTCCCATTTCATATTTAGCTTTTCTTTTATTCTTTAATTGGTGTTTTAACAATTTTTCATCATTGCACATATTAATACCAAGTTTTTTAATAGTACTGAACATATCACCATAAGTTAAATTATCATAATCAATAGAATCATTTTTACCCATTAATTCTTGTTTTACCTTATGAGCAAAGATAGGAGGCAGACCGTCAATAAACTTTTCTTTCCAATAAGGCTTATGGCAATCTTTCCGGAGCATCACCCTGGAAGTAAAAACATCTTGATACCATCTGTAATCAGACATAGTTGGACAACTCAAATTATTTAGATAATCAGACACACGGGATGAAATATTGGATGGAGTACCAACAAAATGTTTGAGAATGGTATAGATCAAGGTATTAACACCATCAGGAATACCACGACCAATACTTTCATAAAAAATAGGCAAACCTTCTTCATTCTTTTTAACAGCATGTTTAATAGACTCTTTGGATTCTTCAGTGATGTATGAATCCCACCATCCACGAAGAGTACCAGAAAAACCAGTAAGAAGCAAGTTAACAATTTCAGGTTGATCCAGATCATGGTTGTTTTGATAAGCAATACCAACCATAGACATGTGGCTCATTTTATTAATGATTTCCTGTTCAGACAAACCATCAATATTCCATTCATAGAGCTTATCAGCAGAGACAGAAAACTGTGTTTAAAAAGATCTCTCTTCAAACTGCATATCAGGAGAAGTAGGTTTTGGATACCAATTTTTTGTAAAAGACATGGGTTTGGAGTTCCCAACAAATCTTTTAATTTCTGGGAAATCATCATCAAAGATTCTTTTTGCAGGAACAGAAGAAACAGAAGAAACAGTATCAAAATCTGTATTTTCGTCAGAAATAATTTCTTTTTTGGAAATAGTGAGAGCAGTTGGAGTTCTTGTAGAAGTACCCTCAGTTTTAACTTTTAAATCAGAAAGCATTTTTTCAACAATTTCAAGAGTCTTGGACTGAGAAGTTTTGAATACAACTTTTTCTCTTTGACTGGGTAAATCAATCAAAGGTTTCTCAGTTTTAACAGAAACGGATTTTTCATAAACAGGTTTTTCAGAAATAGATTTTTCAACAATTTTTTCTTCAATACGGTCAAGCTGTTGACCAATAATATGCAAAGATTGATTAGTAAAATTGTTTTGTTCAATAAGGCTAACAATGGGAGTTTGGTCATCAGCAATTTTGAAAGGAGAGGCCTTCACTTCCTCTTTTGTCACTTCATCTTTCTTAGTAGTTATCAAAATTGAATCAAGAGGAGGATGACTAGACCTAATAATGGTTTTATCAATCTTAACAAAATTTGATTTCTTTATCACATTCAAATGTTGTTTTGAAATCTCATTATTTGGAACATAATGGTTTTCAAGAAAATCAAAAAACAAAATATGTTTTTTCAATTGATTCATCATTTCCAACCATTTTCTTTTAACACGGTCTTTATCAGACTGAGCAAAATTATCTTGGAAATATTTTCTCTTGGTTTTGTTTGAAGCAAGCATAAACTCATTGTACAAAGAATCCCAATCAATTTAAAAATCATCTTTTAAAACAGTCAAAACTCTTAATTGATTTTGGTAAACAGGAGGAGTTTCAATAGGAGAATCAAAATCAGATGGAGTAATAGAAACAGTATCTTCCTCATCTTCATTAGCAGTTTTACTAAATGGAGTGGAAGTTTCAGGTTTAGTAGAATAGTAAACAGAGCTAAATTGGGATTTATCACTTGAAATACCTTTTAGCTTTAAATCAGAGGATGTTTCCAAATTCTTTTTCAAAAATTCATTGATCTCGCGATCTCTTTTTGAAATACTTTCAGATCCAGCAAAGGAATGTCTTCCTTCGTTGATCCTCAAAGGTGGATTGTTTTGAAAACTTATTTTAACAGTACCATCAAGATATTGTTGAATATGGGTGAGATCAAGCTTATCAAAAATGGGTTTAGCAGGAGGGGTTTCTTGTTCTAACAACCAATCCTTAGGAAGTTTAACATCTTGCCATTGAATCATTTTTGGAACTTGGATTTTAGCATCAGGAGTTGAACATTGAATTAACATGGTTTTACCTGAAGGTTCTCTAGGCATTATAGCACAAGGATTCATTTGAGTACCCATTAATTTGTAATAAATGCGATAAATCAAAGCAAAAGGCTTACTACCCTCTTTTATGTGATAGCCAGATGAAGCAATATTCAAAGTCAAAGCTTTAACAATATTAGGATCATCCAAAGCAAGAGTAAGATCAGGATAAGAGTTAAAATAAACAGGACCATCATACAAAGAAGCAGTGATCATGCCAAGAATGCTATCTTTAAAAATCTTAAATCTAGCATCTCTTAAACACATGAGAACAGAAGCATTAATACCCTTTCGGGTAAGTGGTTTAATAGCAACTTGAACCATACCAATATGCAAATAACTGAATTTTTTAGCAGCAAGGAAGTCATTAATATTCTTTTTAGTAAACAAACAGCATTTTTCATGAATTCTCGAAATAGAGAAAATTTGTTCAACAGTTCTAGCTTTGTAAGCAGAATGAAAAGCGCTTTCAACAAAACTAGTTTTATAAATGGTTTTAGAATCAACTTTAGGAATAGTCCATTTACGAAAATCAGGGATCACCTCATTATCATCAATAGTGTGATCTTCTTCATTTACAATATCAGGAGGACAACTAGTCCTGGAACTGATAGAGGAGTTGGATCTCCACAACTTATCCATACTATCCTAGGTTCAACAGTCAGTTATCATGTTTTTCTCACAACCGTTGCATTTCGTAACACATACCCTAACCAACCTCATACCTCTCATGCCCTACACGCCCTCTATTGGCTCAAACGGGCCTTACAACTAGGTCCTAGGAATTCACTTTATGACTAGGGTGGTGCCAACGACGGTAAGAAGGGAACACAACAACGGAATATCAATCGTTCGGGTAGACACGGACAAGAAGACAAAGAACACACAAGCTATCTACTTTCAAGTTATTTACTTTCAAGTTCTTTACTTTATTTCCATTTACAATATTACTGTGCTTCCGTCTCCTTCTCTTCAGCAGTGCGTCCCCTTCCCCCTTTATGGTATCAGAGCCACTCTTTTCTGGCCGGTGGTTGTGTTCTTTGTCTTCTTGTCCGTGTCTACCCGAACGCTTGATATTCCGTTGTATTGTTCCCTTCTTACTGTAGTTGGCGCCACCCTAGTCGTAAAGTGAATTCCTAGGACCTATTGTTAAAGCTTTGACTTTGAATATTGCTTCATCTGGATATCACATGGAAGAGGGTAGTAAGCCTTTTGCTTTGATCTATCGCATTTATTACAAACTAATGGGTACTCAAATGAATCCTTGTGCTATAATGCCTAGAGAACCTTCAGGTAAAACCATGTTAATTCAATGTTCAACTCCTAATGCTAAAATCCAAGTTCCAAAAATGATTCAATGGCAAGATGTTAAACTTCCTAAGGATTGGTTGTTAGAACAAGAAACCCCTCCTGCTAAACCCATTTTTGATGAGCTTGATCTCACCCATATTCAACAATATCTTGATGGTACTGTTAAAATAAGTTTTCAAAACAATCCACCTTTGAGGATCAACGAAGGAAGACATTCCTTTGCTGGATCTGAAAGTATTTCAAAAAGAGATCGTGAGATCAATGAATTTTTGAAAAAGAATTTGGAAACATCCTCTGATTTAAAGCTAAAAGGTATTTCAAGTGATAAATCCCAATTTAGCTCTGTTTACTATTCAACTAAACCTGAAACTTCCACTCCATTTAGTAAAACTGCTAATGAAGATAAGGAAGATACTGTTTCTGTTACTCCATCTGATTTTGATTCTCCTATTGAAACTCCTCCTGTTTACCAAAATCAATTAAGAGTTTTAACTGTTTTAAATGATGATTTTGAAATTGATTGGGATTCTTTGAACAATGAGTTTATGCTTGCTTCAAACAAAACCAAGAGAAAATATTTCCAAGATAATTTTGCTCAGTCTGATAAAGACCGTGTTAAAAGAAAATGGTTGGAAATGATGAATCAATTGAAAAAACATATTTTGTTTTTTGATTTTCTTGAAAACCATTATGTTCCAAATAATGAGGTTTCAAAACAACATTTGAATGTGATAAAGAAATCAAATTTTGTTAAGATTGATAAAACCATTGTTAGGTCTAGTCATCCTCCTCTTGATTCAATTTTGATAACTACAAAAAAAGATGAAGTGACAAAAGAGGAAGTGAAGGCCTCTCCTTTCAAAATTGCTGATGATCAAACTCCTATTGTTAGCCTTATTGAACAAAACAATTTTACTAATCAATCTTTGCATATTATTGGTCAACAGCTTGACCGTATTGAAGAAAAATTTGTTGAAAAATCTATTTCTGTTCCTGAAAAACCTGTTCTTGTTAAAACTGAGAAACCTTTGATTGATTTACCCAGTCAAAGAGAAAAAGTTATGTTTAAAACTTCTCAGTCCAAGACTCTTGAAATTGTTGACAAAATGCTTTCTAATCTAAAGATTAAAACTGAGGGTACTAGTACTTCTACAAGAACTCCAACTGCTTGAACTATTTCCAAAAAAGAAATTATTTCTGACGAAAATACAGATTTTGATACTGTCTCTTCTGTTTCTTCTGTTCCTGCAAAAAGAATCTTTGATGATGATTTCCCAGAAATTAAAAGATTTGTTGGGAACTCCAAACCCATGTCTTTTACAAAAAATTGGTATCCAAAACCTACTCCTCCTGATATGCAGTTCGAAGAGAGATCTTTTTAAACACAGTTTTCTGTCTCTGCTGATAAGCTCTATGAATGGAATATTGATGGTTTGTCTGAACAGGAAATCATTAATAAAATGAGCCACATGTCTATGGTTGGTATTGCTTATCAAAACAACCATGATCTGGATCAACCTGAAATTGTTAACTTGCTTCTTACTGGTTTTTCTGGTACTCTTCGTGGATGGTGGGATTCATACATCACTGAAGAATCCAAAGAGTCTATTAAACATGCTGTTAAAAAGAATGAAGAAGGTTTGCCTATTTTTTATGAAAGTATTGGTCGTGGTATTCCTGATGGTGTTAATACCTTGATCTATACCATTCTCAAACATTTTGTTGGTACTCCATCCAATATTTCATCCCGTGTGTCTGATTATCTAAATAATTTGAGTTGTCCAACTATGTCTGATTACAGATGGTATCAAGATGTTTTTACTTCCAGGGTGATGCTCCGGAAAGATTTCCATTAGCCTTATTGGAAAGAAAAGTTTATTGACGGTCTGCCTCCTATCTTTGCTCATAAGGTAAAACAAGAATTAATGGGTAAAAATGATTCTATTGATTATGATAATTTAACTTATGGTGATATGTTCAGTACTATTAAAAAACTTGGTATTAATATGTGCAATGATGAAAAATTGTTAAAACACCAATTAAAGAATAAAAGAAAAGCTAAATATGAAATGGGAAATTTCTGTGAACAATATGGTCTGCCTCCTATTGCTCCTTCTAGGCAAAAAAGTAAAAAACATGATAAAAGCCATAAAAAATACAGAAATAACTTTATTAAACCTAATGATTTCTATGCTAAGAAGAAAAATGTTTCTAAAAAACATGTTAAACAAAAACCAAGTAAAGGTAAATGCTTTAACTGTGGTAAACCTGGACACTTTAGTAAAGATTGTAAAGAAAAACCTGGTAAGTTAAAAAACAAGTTCAACATGTTAAACATTGATGATAATGTGCAAGAAGAATTATTCAGAATCCTTGAATCAAACACTCCGTCTGATTCTTTGGAAGATGATTTTTCTTCTTCATTTGATTCTTGCTATCAATCTGCTGATGATTCTTCTGATTCTCCTAATATTAAAATTGGTTGTAGAGATTCCTGTTGCAATGTTATTAATGCTCTCACCAAGAGTGAAGAAGATGAAAAACTGATAATTCAGCTAATAAATCAAATTCAAAACCCTGAACTCCGGAAAGATTATTTGGATAGGTTTAAGAAAAACTTGATAAGAGATGAAATTGGTAAAAAACCAAAATCAACCATAAGTTTTGAAGAAACTTTGGAAAGATTTAATAAAAAGAAATCTAAAGATTTAACTGTTAATGATCTCCAAAATGAAATTCATATTGTTAAACAAGAGATAAATGAATTAAAACATGAATTTAAAAGCATGAAAAGTGATAACCATAATCTTAAACAAGAATTGACAATGCTAAAACTTGATAAAGATCTTAATAAATCCAGTAACGAACAAAATGAGCACAGTGATGGAAATGATTCCAGTCAACAGGCTCTTCTTTCTGATAAAGGTACTCCTGATACTTTCACTAATCCCCAACTTGCTTTTGTTAATAAATTATTTCCTCCAAAATGGTTTACAAAAGTTAAAATTGTTGTTTCTCCTGATTATCATTTCACTGTTATTGCTATGATTGATTCTGGTGCAGATATGAACTGTATTCAAGAAGGATTAATTCCCTCAAAATATTTTGAGAAATCTACTGAAAGATTGGTTTCTGCTAATGGTTCTCAAATGAAAATTAAGTATGAATTGAATAATGCTCAGGTGTGCCATGATAATGTTTGTTTCAAGATTCCTTCTGTTCTTGTCAAAAATATGACTGATAAAGTGATTCTTGGTTTGCCATTTATTAACGCTTTGTATCCCTTTCTTGTTGAACATGATGGAATTACTACTGATCCATTTGGACAGAAAGTAAAATTCAAATTTGCTTCAAAGTTTGAAATTGATATTGATAATCTTTCTTATAAGAAAGACTCTCGCATGAATGAACTTGTTCAAGAACTGATAATGAATTCTGATGATTTTAAAGGTAATTTTCATAACACCAAAATGTTAAAAACTATCCATTATCCTAACAATATTAATGATTCTTTGCAGGAATCGGATAATGATGCGTGGATAAATACCACTAATAAGTGGGACAATAATAATATTCATATTTATACCACTAGTAAGTGGATTATTATGGAAAGGAAAAACAAGGGAAAAGCTCCTGCACAGGACTATTCTCAAAACGAAGGGTTCCCAACGGGACGACCTTTTAAAATGCATGAAGGCACATCTTTTGGGGTAAAACCCAGTGGATCAACATCCCTTCAAACAGATGTCCCCCCAGAGGTGACATAATCTAATGGTGATATGTTAATTGCTTCACAAGAAATTTTGTCAAGAAATTTACAATTCCACAATGGAACCTGTTCAGAATTACCAAATTCTATTAAACTCATCCTTGATGGCCTTCAATTTGCTTTTTTTGGAAACCACCATGATCTTTTCCGAAAAACTCTCCTAAACTTTGAAATCCATCTTGTTAACCTTATTGCTCAAAATGAAGCTTATGTGAGCCACCAAGTTAACCCTATTTCAGAAAATGATCTTGCTTTAGAGTATAACTTTGTTTCAAAAAATGAGGCTTTTGAAAGCCAACCTGTTAACCACCCAAATATCAAAGATGAACCCAATACTAGTCAACTCTTTGGCAAAGAGGACATCCATTCAATGGATAAAAAGACTATTATGGGCACTGATTACGCAAGAATGAGTCTTAAGAGCCAATCTTTGTTGAAAAGTGCTATTGCCAACTTGCCAACAGACATACAATCTCGTATTCTGGAAAGCAAGGCTATGTTTAAGTCTTTTGACTTATGGTTCGAACATTTCAAGATACTTGTTACAACTGCTATTCCTGATCCTGCTAATTCAGATGATTTTAGTGACATTCTTCAACATGTTGATTGGAAAGAACACTTTGGGAGTAGTTTCAGAGTGTACGAAAAGAAACACCCGTTTCTCGGCCTTCTAGTCAATTATGATGATGGTTCAGATGATGATAAGAGGAGTCCTGATTGGCTCTCCCAAATGTTTGAGTATGGCTTTATTAGGCTCATAAGACTAACAAGCCATAACCAAACCAACCAGCTTCCCCAAATCATTCAGACTGCTATTAAAAAATTTGAAAGTCCTTTTGTTTCGATCAGATGCTGGAGCACTTTGCCTCATTGGGAAAGAGATAACTGGATGAATGTCCAGCCCTCAAAACATCTCATTCTCATTAATGGATACACGCATCAAGGGCAATGGTATGAAGGAGACTCTTATTTATCCTTCAAAAATCCTTGGGCTCTTGCAGACTGCTGGAGTAATTATTTTAACAATCAAATTCATGAGGTTGCTCAGAATTTATGGAAGAATTATCACTTTATGGGGAATTCAGGTAGAATTTCTGTTTTTGGTCCGAAACCTTATGTTAATGCCATTCCTCATTTGCGGATAGCAGATCACTGTGATCCAAGAAGTTTTCTCACTCCAGGAAAAACTCCAGAGTTTGAGCCACTTCTATACTGTGGATTTTGTAACCAATATGTTCTCTATCATGAGCATGAATGTAATGATGATCCTCCATGGGAACTTTACGATGACTACCCATCAGATGCTACTTCCACTGATTAATGAGTCTATTCCTGAAGTCACTACTGTTACAAGACTGATACTACTTTATTTGTTTGGCTTGCACAAAAGCCAAAATATTTCATTGTCCATGACGGATATGAAGATCTGGAACTGTTCCAAGATACTCCGGATTTTGCGGAAGATTTTGATTCCTATATTTGTCTGGCCTGCACAATGGCCAATATTCACTACTGTTGAAAGCCTGTTTCCCACCAATATGATGCTTTCAAAGATTCCAAAGACTAGTGTTCACAAGAAGACAATTGAAAGGCATGCTTCTTAGTCCTTTTTATTGGTTTCTTTCCTATTGGTTTCTTTTGTCACTAAAGGACACCAATAATGAGGACATGTCCCTAAACTTGTAAGTCTATTGCTGAGCTCTACGGTGGATTCATGCAATTTTGAAGATTTTCCACAATCCTAGGTCAAAAAGAGAAGAAAAATTCTATTTTACTATTCAGTCACTATTCACCTGTCACTATTCATCTGTCACTATTCATCTGTCACTATTCATCCGTTACTATTCATGACACTGTTCACTCCGAATTTTGCCTATTTAAGGGGGGTTGTCCCTTATGTGTAGGGGGCTTCTGAAGCAAAGTTTTAGTTCTGATTTCTCTTCCCTTAGAACTAGCCTTCTTAGAGAGAGAACCCACTTGCTTCCACTACTACTATTGTTCTACTACTACCTTGTTCATCCTTGTTCACTACAAGCCTTGTAATCCTACAAACCTTGTAAGTAGGACTAGTTCAAGCTTTGTAACTATTGAAATCTTGTATTCACTACTACTACTGTAAGTGTTTATCCTACTTTCAATAACAAGTATTTTCAGTTCTATGTTCATTACTTTACTCGTTGCTACCACCACCTTGGACGGATTACCGCCATACCGGATGGTTTTAAATTGCTTTCATTTATTTTGAACTATTGTTCTTATTTACTTTGAATTATTTTGATATATACTGCTTGGCTGGTTCTACCGCCTTATTATTGTTCTTACATCCAAGTTATTTATTTTCAAGCTATTTACTTTCAAGTTCTTTACATTATTTCCATTTACAATATTACTGTGCTTCCATCTCCTTCTCTTCAGCAGTGCGTCCCCTTCCCCCCTTTATGGATATATATATATATATATATATATATATTTGCGCCACATGTTCTATCTAAATTTTAAATTTATGTGTTAAATGAATTATCAGTTGCAAAAATTAAAGAGTCTAAATTCAATTAGATTCTAATCTGAATTTTAATAGGAGTTCAATTTTGCGCCATGTGTCCCATCTGATTTTTTTAATTTTTGTGGCAAGTAAATTATTGGGTGCAAAAACCGAAGAGCCTATTCCAGTTCTTTAACTAACCATTTTATACATGGATAATTTATGTGGCAAGTAAATTATCCAGTGAGGAAATGAATATACGTGGGAGTCATCTGATGTTTGGAGGTATTGTACAACCTGTGAACACACCGGTGGGTCTGATGGAGTTTTTCTCTAAGGAAGCTCTTGTTGGGATGAGATCCTTTCCACTTATTTTTCCCGGCTCGCTTTGTCCATTGGCTTCTACTTGAGCTCAGCTATCGTTGAGTTCATTAACTCTGTCACAGACTCACAGGTATGTTTGAATGCTCAATTTCACTAATTATTTCTTTTGGGCTAAATGGTACAAGTACAAAAATAATGTCCCAATTGATTAAAGAAAATTTACCAAAGGTAAGCCAAGCTGGTGGTTTAAATGATTCTCTCTGATAGTATAACTTTTAAGTATAGAAGCCAAGTCATCTCCATGAACTTGAAAAAGAAGAGAAGCGGAATTAGGTCAAGTAATGTTAGTAGTAGTAGCAGTAACCAAAATTTTTTAGTCAAATCAATATATTACTAAAAGCTGAAGCGTAGAGTTTAATTCTGCTGCTCTCACGTTGCGCCACATCAGCTGTCACGTCATTTTCTTTTTAAAAAAAATATTTTCCCTTCAATTTTTAAATGGTTCTTATAATTTACAGTCCTATAAATCTCATCAATATAAATCCCAGCCCACTACACTCCCACTATCACCCTCTAATAAATTTGTATAATTAATCCAGTCCATCTTTTATTTATTTAGTTCCACTATGAAGTCCAACCTAAAGCCTTTTCAGTTCACCTTAAAGGAAAAAAAAAAAGGGAGGCTTAAAGGGAGGATAATATTACGTTCAGGGTTTTGAAGATATCTAACATTCATGCCGGTTTGAAAAAAAGAAAAAAAAAGGGAAGCTTAAAGGGAGGATTGGGTTTTAAATATGTAACGTAGAGGGGAGAATAAAGGGAGCAAAAAGGAAAACAAAAAAACAAAAAAAGAAACGTACATTCAAGCCGGTTTGGAAGAAAGAAAAAAAAAAATAAAAGAAAAGGGAAGCGTGGGTTTTAAATATGTAACGTAGAGGGGAGATTAAAGGGAGCAAAAAGGAAAACAAAAAAAAGAAATAAAAGAAAAGGGAAGCGTGGGTTTTAAATATGTAACGTAGAGGGGAGGTTAAAGGGAGCAAAAAGGAAAACAAAAAAAGAAACATACATTCAAGCCGGTTTGGAAGAAAAAAAAAAGAAATAAAAGAAAAGGGAAGCGTTCAGAGTTTTGCGTTCAGGGTTTTGAAATATTGTGTTCAGGGTTTTGAAATATGTAATGTAAAGGGAAGCTTAAAGGGAAAGAAAAAAAAAAAAAAACGTTGAAGCCTTCAGGTATTGTTTGAGAAAATAGAGAGTTTGAAAGCTACCCACCTTTCTGCTCTATCGTTTCTCAGTAACGGCTGCCTATCTGATTTCCTTCCTCCCTTTATTCCTTTCCATGTGGTTTATAAATGCTGACAGAACCTCCCTGCTTTGGTTGAGGTATCTCTACATCTCAATTCTTTTTTTGGGTGCAAAACTTTTATTCTCTATTTCAATTATTTTTTTGGGGGTGCAAAGCTTTTATGCTCTATTTATATTAATATGAGACGCTTTTATTTTATTTTATTTTTTGTTTGTTTGTGTTTGTGTTTATATTATTTGAGCATCCTTGGCATGCCATTGATGTGTTTGTGAAATTGCTTGAATGTCGTTTCAATAGTACTATAATTTTACTGCCCAAAAAAGTATTTTATTTTACCTTGGTTTATTTGGAAATAGACAAGCTTATCAGCAGTTCATCTGTGGCTGCTGGGAATGGTGTCAGTGTCACACCTATTGGACATGCAATGCTTTGTTTTGCGAAGGAAGTCAAAATTACTACTCCACCAAGTTATTCTTCTATAGAACGTACAAGGTCTACCTACTACTACAAACTTTTCTTAACAAACAATCCTGCTGAGTGCTGAGGAAGAATCTAGCGGATTTCACTCCATGGCAGCAAAAGTAAATAAACATATTACAACACTAAAATGTTATTATTGTTATATATTTTGAATTAGTATCTTATTGAATTACAATTTTTTTTTTATATTTTTAAGGTCCATGTCATAATTTATATTATATTTTTCCTTCAATTTTTAAATGGTTCTTATTGATATTTTTCACTGCACTTTCCATTGAAGAGGTATCGTGATCATCTCTATTAGCTGTATTCTTGGGAACCCACCAAACTCTTATGCTTTTGTCAAGGCTTCCACTATAGAGCAAGAACCCACCACCAATATTACTTGGTCATTCCTGCAAGCATTTGACTGGACCTTCATGGCCACTTAATGTTATTATTGTTATATATTTTGAATCAATATCTTATTGAATTACATTTTTTTTTTTTTTTTTATATATTTTTAAGGTCCATGTCAAATTTTGTTCAATTTTTTTTTTAGGTTCAAGGCCACCGTCAACTTTAATGGTGAGGAGTTGTTAGATGCCGAGCTATTGATATCTACAAGGTTTGTATATCAAGTTGAGGCAGGTTGTGTATGTTTACTGTTTTAATTTTCATGTTGATGATCATGACATGTATTGGTTTGGGGAAAAAATATAGTTGCACTTTTAATGGTTTTCAGCTCACTATGAATATAATTTAGTATAAATGTGTCCACATCTTTATTTGATTAACAGTTGCATAAGAAAATTAAGCTTAAAGTATGTACTATGGATATGTTTTACACATTTTGATGAATCGTTTTCCTTAAATGTCAAACATTGTAAGAAACAAAAAAAAAAATTGTTGTAGGAAAACCAAAGGCTGCCAACTCCATCAACAATCAAAAAATAGAAGTAGCGGAAAGTTTAACTAATAATTCTCCACTTGCTTCCCTCATAATTGTTGAAGCTCTAAAATGCCAATCCAAATGCTTCACAAATAATTAAATAACTTATCTTTCCTATTTTTTTTCTTGAAGGAAACATATATTTTATTGCAATTGCATCAAGGATAAATTGTTGTTGGACAAAGCTTCATCCATCCACACTATCAAATTCGTCCCAAATTGGGCATGCCTAGCCACTCTAGATTTTCCATGTTAACTTCTCTTTTTACAACAAAAACTTCAAAGTGCTCAAAGTTGTTCAGTAATGGTCTTACCTCCTCAATGATGTTTCTAACCATGTTGATCAATATCCATATGGATATGTAGCTGAATCACCTTCTAAAATATAAGCATTTTTCTATTCTTCATGAGCAAAATTCCAGCAACACAAACAGCCACCAGCTCAACTTCTAGAGGATCTTCGAATTGTCTATTTTTTTTTAATGCATAGCACTGTCATTGGAAGAAACACTGAATTTTAGATAATGGCACACATTATTGTTAAAGTTTTAAATTTTATATCCAAATTTGCTGCTAAAATATGATTAAGGCTTTGGTCATTAATTTCCTTTGAAGCACTATTTGTGCATGAATTTTTTGAAGAAGAACAGGGGGTTGGTTATTTGAGTGAGAGTGCAATTATTTATGTAAATCTAAATGCGTATGTAAATTGCAAATATGACTGCATTTTTTTTTAGAAATTTATTGTTGAAAACTTTCACAATGTGACACCTTTGACGGTTGAACCAATTGTTACTTGCTGCCGACAATCTTTTATTTACTATATTGACAGTTAGTAACTGATGGTTTGTAGGTACTATGGAGTCTTCTTATTATGCACGATTGAGAAGAGGGATGATTACATGTAACATGCAAAATGTGCTCAATTGACTTGGAAATGTACAAATTAGCCAACCGAGTTTGGTAGAAATTATGTTTCCAAAAAGCATAATACAACAAAAATTCCTCATCCTATTTATAATACTAATCTCTATCTTTAAAGGAATAGATCTTTTTTTATTATTAATATTTATTTAAAAACACTTGAAACAACTTAATTACAGTCCTCTAAAGTTTTCACCTAACATGACACTAACTTCAAATTTATAAAATTCTTTCTATCTAACTTTAAATTAATTAAATTTTACTAACTTGGAAAGACGGATGATCAGCTCTTCACCGACTACAAGGCCAACTATAGTTGTATCATTTCCACATCTAATTCCAAGACAATACCTTCTATCATCATGAATCCTACAATATATTGTTTATACATATATAATACAACTTAAGTAGTAATGCATTCAAAAATATTTCAAATAATAACACGATCATAAAAAAAAAAAACCACGTGCAACGCGCGGGTCCGCGACTAGTATGTTAGTACAATCTATACCATATGAACGTGTGTTAAGTGAACATATGAACATAGCAAAATGGAAGTGTGTGTTAAATTAATTAAGTTAATTTCACTGGCTGGATTGGCATTACAACTTAGAAACGCTTTATTCAGACATCCAAAAACAAAAAACAAAAAAACAAAAAAACCAAAAAAGATGAGATTGATTCTGAAAGATTGAGGCCAAAAGTTCTTGCTCTGAAGATACAGGACATGGGTCTTGATTTTCAGATTAAGGGACCCAAAAATGATGCGGAAATTAAATTTAAGAATGTTGCTGACGAATTGATGGAATATATTCTATATAGTGCAAAAGGTGTGAAGTGATTGGCGAAAGAGTTAAAGAAAAACAATCTTATGGGATTCCCTCTGATGTTTTACTCACCAGGTTACCTGATTTTAGCCCGAGACCATGTTGATATACTTTCCAAAATTCATTACCAACCCTGGCCTAGCTTTGGGGATTTGTTCTGTTCTTTATTTCTGCCATTCTATTGATCTCATGGCCTCAATCCTATTTTTCCAGTAATTTAGGCCAGGAACTGTAAAAAATATATTTTAAATTGGATCCTTGAAGAATTTATACTAGGCCGTGAAGGATGATTGTTCTTTTAACAATTTGCTCAAGAGCATATAAAATAAATTGAAACTTAGATAAATTGAAACATAAGTTTAAAATGAAATTAAAAAGAACTACTTTTATTTGAAGTTTTGAACACTAGAATAATGCAGCACATAAGCATATAAAGTTCTAAGATACAAAGACCTAAATATACATTACATAGTTTAAAACATTCCCTTCCTGTAAAGGCTTTTTGGAATTGAATTGATGAAAAAGTACAAAGACCTAAATACACATTACATAGTTGAACAAATCACGGTACATGAAGACGACCCTACACCAGAAGAGAAAGCAAATCATCCATTGATCATTTCAACAAGGAATATTAGACAAGCATGAAATTATAACACATCAAGTAGAAATGCTGAATCCCTTGCTTAATCCAAGCATTGTTATCTTTCAGTAGTTTCATGCCCCTGTAGTTCACAAAAAAAAGTTCTTTAACTAACCATTTTATACATGGATAATTGGAACACAAAAATAGGAAGGTCATGCGTTTAAATAAGGTGACTATTCCTGTTTAGCATTTTGACCTTGAATGAGAAATGAAAATCTAATTGCACAATTAGTTAGAATAATCTACTCGAAATTAATAAGTAGACATAAAGGCTTCACATTTTTAAAAAAAAGCATTTTTAAGGATGTGAATGAAATTAAAGTAAATTGACTATGATACACTACTAATGATAGTTATTAATCAAAACTATAAATACCTCTAATTAACTTGGGCGCTACTTGGTCTGCCTCTATGAATTCCCAAACCAACAAAAGTATTTTTTTATCAATACTAGTTCCTTAATGACTTCCTCCATACTCATTCTCTCTTTTGGGGACTCCAATGAACATAAGATTCCAATGTTAAGTATTGAGAGTATGCACTTTTGCATGTTAGTATCAATATGACAAGAGTCCATGGCATAATTAACTTCATCTACTTCAATTTCATTGCCATTTTTTTCATCTTCTTCTATTGCCATCATTGTTGAGGTTGTTGCTCCCATTTCTATAGCACCTCTGGGCAAAAGCATCGGGTCGACAACCTAAGCAAGTCTTTTTGGTAATTTCATCTTAACAAAGTTATGGAGATTGAGACCATCTTTAAACATATCATTGGTGGGCATCCTTCCTGTAAACATTTCCAACACAAGAACTCCATAGCTATATACATCCCCCTCAGTTGATGCCTCACCACCCATGCCATACTCTACAACTCATGGAATGGAAGGATATTAAGCAATTTTCTATCTATAATGAAAATATGGATTAAGGGCTACAAAATGCAAAGTCTAGAAAATGAAACGAATCTATATTGAAAAATAATATGACATGTGCTATTACTTCCATAATGGAAGGAAGGTGTATGAAACTTTACCCGAGGGGCCAAATTACAATTTTTTTGCATGCTCAATTTGATTAAGGAAATATATGCATGCGTAAAAACAAGATATGAAGCTTAGTCAAAGGATAAATGTCCATCACCAAATTAACTTTGGCATTTCTCAAAGTATAAATCTTATTTTTGCTATTAATTATTTTATTTTAAATTTAATGTAAACTTAAATCCATGCTTGTATGTATTCGCAAATATTTGTTTTGAGAGATAGAAATAGTAAGCAAGAGAGTGTGTTAATATGTTTATATTGATTGTATGAATATTAAAAAGCTTATATGCTCCAAAATTCAAGGAGTTAAATCTTATCTTTTGATAAAGTGACAAATTGAAAAGCAAAATGCTTGCATCGTTAAGGATTTGAAACTAAATAGGAGAGGTAATACTTGGAGCAACATAGACAGTATATCCTTTTAACCCGATTATGCTAGTATGCTTCTGGGAAGAATCACTGGTGGCTGTAAGGAGTCTTGCTAAACCAAAGTCACTTACATGAGCAATCATCTCACTATCGAGAAGAATATTGTTTGGCTTTAAATCACAATGAATGATTTGTTGTTGACAATGATTGTGCAAATAATTTAATTCAGAAGCCACATCAATTGCAATAATTATTCTTTGAAGAAAGATCAAATATTTTGATTGACTTTTGCAATCTGTCATTGGATGTAGCCACATATCTAAGCTCCCATTCGTCATGAATTCAAATACTAGAGCTTTAAATTCATCACCATTATAATTGATACTAGAGCAACATGTTAAGAACTTCACAAGATTTCGATGCCGAACATTTCTTAAGACATTGCATTTCGCCACAAAACTCTTGGTAGCTCCTTTAGTTTGAAGGTTTAGGACCTTTACTGCAACTAACATTTTTTCTTGATTAAGAACTCCTTTGTAAACTGATCCAGAACTACTGGATCCAATCAAATTGTTGAGAGAAAATCCATTAGTTGTTAGATGAAGCATTTTGTATGAAATTGTTGGAAGGAGATCCATCTTTGAAACTATAGAAAATGGTTTCATTTTATATTTTTTCCTCCAATAAAAAACAAGAAAGGATGAAACTAGAAGGAGACATGCAACTGCAAAAAAAAGTTGTGATTATTGATCTAGAAGTAAGGGACTTTCTTTATTTTGCAACTTTGGGGCATGCAGGT
Source organism: Quercus robur (assembly GCF_932294415.1). Taxonomy (NCBI): domain Eukaryota; kingdom Viridiplantae; phylum Streptophyta; class Magnoliopsida; order Fagales; family Fagaceae; genus Quercus; species Quercus robur. Next base: position 5,348,635 of record NC_065537.1, read on the forward strand.
AGTTGCAACTATGGAATACCCCCACAAAGCTTATTGTTTCCAATAATTGATATTGGATCTACATTTTTGAAAACTCCAACTATTGGTAGTGCACCCTCAATATCATTGAATGAAATGTTCGAATATTTTAAAAATAAAAGTTTCTCTAGACCCTTTGGAATAAATCCTGATAAGTTGTTTTGCAAAACATCCAAACGTTCAAGGTCTTTCAAAAAAGCCATGGATGAAGGTATGATTCCTTCAAAGGAATTCCCTTACAGGTATAGGTTTTCTAAATTCAAGCAATTTTCAATTGTTGCAGAAATTTCATCGGACAAGTTGTTTTCAGAGACATCTAAAGAGTTAATATTTTTCAAACTGCCTAGCTCGTACAGGTAATTTGTCACTAAATGAGTTGTATGATAAATTGAGTAATAGCGACAAAGAGAAAAAGGAAAAAACCTGCAAGGTATGACTCCACTGAGGTAATTTTGTGAAACAATCAATTGTTGCAAACTTCGGCAATTACCAATAGTTATAGGTATGCGTCCTTCTAAATTGTTTTGAGAGAAGTCCAATACAACCAATTGAGTGAGGTTGCCAATGGAGCTTGGGATTTGCCCTGACAATTTGTTCTTCGATAAAAACAATCCTTGCAATTTTTGAAACTTCCCAAAATAAGCAGGTATCACACTTGTGAAAATATTCTCATCCATTTCCAAGATAATTAGGTTAATAAGATTTTGCAATGCTTCAGGAATCGATCCAAATATTTGGTTGCCTCCTAAATACAATACATTAAGTTGTGTTGACAAGTTGCCAATAGAATTGGGCAAAACACCTTCGAATTTGTTTGCACCAATTCCCAGCTCTTCCATTTTTGTACAGTTTCTTAAAGTCATTAAGAAGTCCAAATCCCTTCCTAAGTTATCATTAGTTAGACGTAGAAGTTCAAGATCTAGTAGATATCCCAAATTAGTTGGAACTGATCCTACAAAGCTATTATTGCCTAGATCAAGTTTTTGAAGCTGAGATGCATTGCATAAAGAACTAGGGATTGAACCAAAGTATTTATTATTACCAAGTTCGAATAATTTGAGATTAGGGAGAGTGAGGCCCATGTTTGCTGGAAGAGTTCCAGTAAGTTGGTTTTGTGTAAATGAGAAGACACTAATAGATGATATATTGTAGAGAGAGGAAGGGATCATACCGTTCAAGTTTGTAAGGTTGAATTTATTCAACCATCTAATTGGCTTTATTCCGTGCCAAATTTGCTTGTAATTCAGCATTTAGTAACCCTGTATTTAGGTGGGTTTGTTGTAAGGGTAGTGAGTGAGATAGAGTGAAGATTGCTCAAGAGTGTGCAAGAAAACAGAGACTCGCGACTGGGACTCGCGGGTGACTCGCGGTTGCAAGCCGCCAGAAGCAGCACACGTGCCAAGCATGCTGGAAGATGAACAGTCATGCTAGCTAGAGCACTACAGGACAAAACAGGACAACTGGCCATACGGTTAACTCGCGACTGGATCTCGCGACTTAGTCAAGCCGCGAGGTCAAGCCGCGAGCCACCCCTGTTTTGTAAAACTTGACGTTTCACATTCCTCTCCCACTCCAGTATAAATACCCCTTTTACCCACGATTGAAAGAGAGCTTCCGGACAGAATTTTGAGAGAGAAACCCTAAAGAAAAACAAGATTGTTTCACCCACAATCTATACCTTAGAGTCTCTTCAAATTCCTCTACTCTCTTCCTCTCCATTGTCAAATCCTTGAGAGGCATTATACCAAACCTGGTTCTCACCATCATCATCACTGTGAGACAGTTGTTTGGATTTCTAGGAAGCAGTTAGGAAGGAACCAATCTTCATTGGTTGATGCTACGGTCTAGTAGCGGAATCCGGGAAGCTAGAAAAGAAATAGGTTCGGCGCAACCTCGTTGGAGCAAGAAGCTTGGAGGGCTTAGCTGCACTGGGTAGATTAGGCTTGGAGGGTCTATTGCTGTCCTTGTATCCCAACTGTATTTTCTAGTGGATTGTTTACCGCTTGGAGGGCGGCAGAGAGGTTTTTCGCCGAGGACTTCGGTTTCCTCTTCGATAACACATCGCGTGTTGTCTTTGTGTTTGCATCTTCCTTCCTTTCTATCTTTGCCTTTTTATTATCTGCTGTGGTTTTATTTTGTTATGGCTTAGATAGTCTTTAACCAATTTCGTATTATAGCATGTGTTAAGTTTCCGCACACTAGTTGTTTGACATATTGCTTGTATTGGTTATGTTGTAATTTGGGGGTCTAAATATTCAAAGGTGTTTTGTACACGTTTTTGAACTTTCATTTGGTATCAGAGCGGGTACACTGCTATTGGTTTCATTACCATTGTGTGATCCTTGACTCCCTTTTGAGATGGATAGGTCTCAATCCCTAAATGCACCTCCATATTTTGATGGTAGTAATTATGCTTTTTGGAAGGTTCGCATGAGAGCTTTTCTGTGTTCTATTGATGAATCCGTTTGGGATGCTGTTGAGATTGGTTGGACCAAACCTGAGGCAGCCAGATCCACATGGGATAAGACAGCACTTGCTGCATCTAATGCTAACAGTAAAGCACTCAATGCTATTTTCTGTGGTGTGTCTCCAGATGAATTTCACAGGATTTCTCATATTACTGTTGCCAAAGAAGCATGGGAGATTTTGGAAACCACCTATGAAGGCACAAAGAAAGTGAAAGACACCAAGTTGCAAATGCTGACCACTCGGTTTGAGGAGCTCAAAATGAGTGAGGATGAGTCTTTTGACTCTTTCTATGGGAAGCTAAATGAGGTGGTGGTCAGTAAGTTCAACTTGGGGGAGAAAACGGAGGACTCAAAGATTGTAAGGAAGATCCTTCGATCATTGCCGGAAAGTTTTCGTGCTAAAGTGACAGCAATTGAAGAGAGCAAGGATCTTGATGACATCAAAGTACAGGAGCTGGTTGGTTCTCTGCAGACTTATGAGATGTCGCTGCCCAATCAACGGAAGAGTAAATCCCTTGCTCTAAAGACCATTAATGAGAAGGTGGAAGATCAAGACTTATCGGGAGAAGATGTGGTTGACAAAGATGTAGCTTACCTTGTCAAAAATTTCAGAAAATTCTTGAAATTCAAAAATAATGGCAAATTTGATGATAAAAGAAAATTCCAAAGTTCTGGAAGGGAGAAAAGGGAATTCAAAAGAAAAGATGGAAAAGAATCCCAACCCACACAAGGTGTCACTTGTTTTGAATGTAACGGACATGGACACTTTAAGAAGGAATGTCCGAATTATTTGAAATCGAAAGGTAAAGTGTATGCCACGACCTTGAGTGACTCGGATTCGTCTGACTCAGAATCTGAAGAGAGCTGTGATGGAGAGGGGAACTATTCGGCTTTTATGACTATTGCTCATGTTGAGTCTTTGGATGAGTTGAATCTGCTTGTACGAGACCTTGGAGAACATAGTGATGATGAATCACTAGGAATTGTTGAAGAATCAGATGCTGAAGAAGATGAAAGCACAGCAAATCTTCAAGAGAATTATAACTCACTCTTGGAGAAGTCGGGTGAGTACACAAGGGTGGCCAAGGCTGCTGTGAGAAAAATAAAGAAGGCTGAGGAGGACTACAAAAGTCTCCTAATTCGATATAGGGAGGCCAAATGTGAGATAGAAACACTAAATGGTGAGTTGTCCGAAGCTTACACAAAAGTGAGATTTCTTGAGAATGAGGTTGTGCAAGCGAATGCTAAAATACAGAGGGTCACCACCAAGAAGCTAGATGATGTTATATCATCTCAAAAGAGCTTTTCAGACAAATCCGGATTGGGATATACCGGAGGAAGTAGTTCATCTGGAAATGTCACTAAAGAAGTGACGTTTGTAAAGGCCAAAGATCCAGTTGTAGCTGACCTTACTGGTGAGAAGCTCGAGGTGGAGGAGAAGAAGAATGTGGTGAACCAACGGATGCTGAATCCCCGTAATCAGTCGGTGGGCAGGTCTGAATCTCGTGCCAAGTCACGTCCACGACCACAAAGAGGTCCTAGAGGAACTTATGTGTGCCATTATTGCGGACTTCAAGGGCATACTCGACCAAATTGCCAAAAGTTGAGAGCAAAGAACAGTGCAACTCCTCAAAGGTCAAGAGGACCCAGAAATGATAGGAGAATTTGGGCAGGTGATCAATCTAGAGATCAAAATGGAGATCCCGGAATGATGAACGTGATGAAGATGATTGGTGCATTCACCAACTGCTTGGAAAGCTTCTCACGAAGGTTTGAAAGCCCTAACTCCCGTACCCAATCCTATAAGGAAATCACCCCAAACGCAAGTGACGTGTGGGTGAAAAAGGGTACTCATGCATAAGCATTACAACATGTCCATGCATTAATACTTCCTATGCTTTGTGACTATGTTTGTTTGTTTTGCTTGCTATTTTTGCTGTTGGTTGTTTGTTTGTCTACTTGTGCATATTTTTAATTTTGTCTTATCAATCTTGTTGTTTCTTGTGTCAAAAATCCAAAAATCACATAAAAATTAGAAAATCAAAAAAAAAAAACTTGATTGACTTTGTTGAGTTTTTGTCTCAAAACTTGTTTTGCCTTGTACCTTTGTGCTAATGGCTTTGTGCATTTTCGAGTATTGCTTGTTTTCATGCACTCATATCTCTGTGGGAAAAATCTTGAAATCTTTGTGATTGTTGTAAATAGATCTTCAAACTTGTCATGAATGATTAGTGAATGGTTTTGTTGATCTTGAGACATGCATAGACTTGTGTCTATATATCTTCCCACTCTTTATTTTTGTTTTGCTATAAAGAGCTCACCAAATGTAAATCTCCAAATGAAAAGAGATATTGAGCTGCAAAAGCCTGTCGCACATTCTAGTATTTGACTAGGAAAAATGGTAAGCGACCTTTTATTAAAGTGAATGTTTATTCAAAAAGGCCAAAGGCCTGTTCTTTAAAGTGAATTGTCATATATCACTCTCACAATGAGAGATGATTGCCTCAAAAAGATCAAAAAGATAAAATGTTATGATTAAAAGTGGAGTAAAATGTAAAGCTCCAAGTCATGTTATCAAGTTTTGTGGGAGGTCATATATACATATTTCTATAATTGAGATAGGTCACATGATCTAGTGCTAATTGTGTATGCCTTGGTTGAATCGATCATTGAAGCTTCACATTAGACGAAGGACTATCTCATTGTTGATATCCACACACAACACACAAGTTTATGTTCAATAAATGCCATATTCATTTGTGTGATTGTACTTGATGAAATGTGTTTTCACATGCTCAATCTTGTTAATTCAAGCACAAAAAGATTTTTGAGTGTTTTAGGTGTTTTTGGAAAGTATTTTGTTTGAAAAATCTGAAAATTTCAAAAATCCAGTTTTGCCCAGTTTTGGCGGCTCAGTCGCGGGTATGTCAAGTCGCGTGCCTTAGTCGCATCTTCGCTGGTCATTTTTGGCGACTTGTTCGCGAGTGGAAGGTCCAGTCACGAGGTTCACTCAGAGATTTTCGCGGCTCAGCTCGCGACTCACTCGCGAGTAGACTTTCCAGTCGCGAAAAACACTTAGAAAAATTTTCAAATTTTTGTTCTTGAGTGCTTTGGCGGCTTGAGCTGGCGACTGTGTGGCGACTTAATCAAGTCGCGAAAATCGCGTGTTTGGCAGAAACAGGGGCAGTTTTTAAACCTCTTTTCAGTTTTCCCTCGAACTTTTGTAACTGTTCATCTTCTCTCTAAACTATCTTCCTTTCAAACACTTCGTGAATCCATTTTCAAACCTCATTGGTGCTTCATTTCTTATCCAATTCATCAAGAAAAGGTATGGGTTTTGCTTTCTCAATCTTATTTTCCTTTTTCCTGCATATTTTTGTTACCGTTTGGACTGATATTGTGATCGAAATACTTCTCTCTTTGTGTAATGGGTATGGCGTGTCTTGTTTGATATTGTTCTCACCTGTTTTCATGCTGAGCGGTCACAATGTGTTTTTCTTTGTTCTGATATTTGCCTATTATTGAGTTTGAAAATCTTTTCTTAAATGGGTTTGGTGTCTATTTGACTTACTCATCTCACTTGCTTAAGTTTTGATGTTGGTGTTCGGTATTGGTTACTGAGTTTTTATGATAACATAATGTATGTCTCTCAACCATGTGCTCTAGTGTGGATGATTATTCCTCCTGCAGATGGAAAAATGTTGACTCGTCAACGTCCCATTTCCTTGTTCACTCTTCAAGCTAGCAGAAGTCACTCCTCTAAATCACCAAGGAGTGCTCACATCTCTCCGGTTACTCCATCTGCCCCTGACTTAGAGACACCTGCACATACCACATCTACATCACGTGCTGTTCCTGAAGCTTCACCGGCTAGTATTCCACAAGCACAGACTGCTCCTCATACTGATAGAGTCGGCAGTGTACTTGAGCATATTCAGAAACGCGTTGATGAGCTTGTGGCACTTCTCTACTCCACAAACAACCATGTCCAAATGCGTCTCGAGACTATGGAGAATCAGCTAGATGATATTCAACGAAAGTTGGACGAGAGCCTTTAGCTATTCGTGACAAAAAGGGGGAGAGCATTCAGTAAGGGGGAGAAAAGTTCAAAGGGAAGTGTGCATAGTGATAGGGGGAGTACACACATACTTTTGTCATACTTTTGTTTTTAGTCTTATCCTCTAAACTTATGGTTTTAGGTTTATGTTTGTTGGGTACTATTTAATGTTTTTATGGGTTTGATACACTGTGTTTTGGTGTATAGCTGTTTCTAACTCTTAACCTATACTCTTGGTTTAAACTTTAATATATTTTGATGATGTTATTCAGGATGTTTTTGTGTTTGTACCCATGTGCTTTTGTAAGTTTTTAGGGTTAATGTTTTATGCATAGTTTGTAGGCTTTATGGTATGTACCTTGCTTAATGCAGCCTTTATGCTATGTTGAAATCAGTACTTTAATCTAAATGTTCTGCATTTTGGTTTATGTACTGTCACTCTTGTGCCCTTGTAGGATTGTTCCTAGATGCATATACCTTGTGTGTTATGCATTGGTTGAGTGTTGAGCATACAAGTGTCTTGCCTTGTGCTTGTTAACTTGTATGTCCTTGTGTTCATTCCAAGTGTGAATGAGCACTGTGATCACTACCTTGTGGTGTTCACTTGGTTGATCAAGCCATGGTTTGTTTCTTAACTCCATCTTTGCTTGATCACATATTGCCTGTTTCATATGCATTTATAATTTTCTGCTTACAATGATCATGGTGTATTGTTGTGTTTCAGGAGTATTATGTTCATATGATTCAAGTGCTTCACAGCTTCTAGAGTTAGGTGTGAGTGAGTTTTGTTCAACTGTTCCCAACTCACATGTTAAGTCTAGAGTCTATTTTAGGGTTTTGTCACGGAATAGCCAAAGGGGGAGATTGTAAGGTTGAATTTATTCAACCATCTAATTGGCTTTATTCCGTGCCAAATTTGCTTGTAATTCAGCATTTAGTAACCCTGTATTTAGGTGGGTTTGTTGTAAGGGTAGTGAGTGAGATAGAGTGAAGATTGCTCAAGAGTGTGCAAGAAAACAGAGACTCACGGCTGGGACTTACGGGTGACTCGCGGCTGCAAGCCGCCAGAAGCAGCACACGTGCCAAGCATGCTGGAAGATGAACAGTCATGCTAGCTAGAGCACTACAGGACAAAACAGGACAACTGGCCATACGGTTAACTCGCGACTGGATCTCGCGACTTAGTCAAGCCGCGAGGTCAAGCCGCGAGCCACCCCTGTTTTGTAAAACCTGACGTTTCACATTCCTCTCCCACTCTAGTATAAATACCCCTTTTACCCACGATTGAAAGAGAGCTTCCGGAGAGAATTTTGAGAGAGAAACCCTAAAGAAAAACAAGATTGTTTCACCCACAATCTATACCTTAGAGTCTCTTCAAATTCCTCTACTCTCTTCCTCTCCATTGTCAAATCCTTGAGAGGCATTATACCAAACCTGGTTCTCACCATCATCATCACTGTGAGACAGTTGTTTGGATTTCTGGGAAGCAGTTAGGAAGGAACCAATCTTCATTGGTTGATGCTACGGTCTAGTAGCGGAATCTGGGAAGCTAGAAAAGAAAAAGGTTCGGCGCAACCTCGTTGGAGCAAGAAGCTTGGAGGGCTTAGCTGCACTGGGTAGATTAGGCTTGGAGGGTCTATTGCTGTCCTTGTATCCCAACTGTATTTTCTAGTGGATTGTTTACCGCTTGGAGGGCGGCGGAGAGGTTTTTCGCCGAGGACTTCGGTTTCCTCTTCGATAACACATCGCGTGTTGTCTTTGTGTTTGCATCTTCCTTTCTCTCTATCTTTGCCTTTTTATTATCTGCTGTGGTTTTATTTTGTTATGGCTTAGATAGTCTTTAACCAATTTCGTATTATAGCATGTGTTAAGTTTCCGCACACTAGTTGTTTGACATATTGCTTGTATTGGTTATGTTGTAATTTGGGGGTCTAAACGTTCAAAGGTATTTTGTACACGTTTTTGAACTTTCAAAGTTATTGTCTCCAACCTCGAAAAATGATAAAGTTTTCAAATGGCCTATGCTTTTTGGAATATTTCCCTCTAAATTATTATAGGCTATTGAAAAATACATGAGCAACGAAAGATTTCCCAAGGAAGGTGGGATTCCTCAAGTCAATGTGTTTGCTTGAACTGGAAGAGAAAATAGCTTAGTCATGGAGCCAAGCTCCGTGGGGATTTTCCCAATAAGTTTGTTCCATGCTAAGACCAATACCCTATGTTTGGTGCAATTGACCAAACTGACTGGAATTTCTCCTCCCAACGTGTTATTTGAAAGATTGATATGTCACTGTCGAAACAATTGACCAACTTCTTTTGGAATTTCACCATAAAAGCTATTGTTTCGTAGGTTGATGGCCCTAAGAAATGTGAGGTTTCCAATGTAAGGTGTAATGATTCCACACAATTTATGGTCTTTTAGTTTCAAGGCCGTGACTCTTTGATGGTGGCGGACACATATAATCCCATACCAGTTGCAAAACTGAATAGAATCATTCCATGAGTTCAAGACTCCATTTGGGTCATTAGCAATGGATTCTTTGAGTTTGAGCAAAGCCAAACGATCAGTCTCGTTTGTTGAAGTGGCAAAAGAAGTGGTAGGATGCAAGCGTAGTAGGGTTATGGTAAAGGGTAGAATTCATATGAAGGTATGTAGAGCATAATGTAGGAAAACTAGGGTTGTGAAGCTTCATTGGTCTGGACAAGCAAGAAATTGTTGAAATTTTAGTGCGAGGCAGAGCTAGATACAAAAATTTGTATTATATAGTGGTTAAATTGTACATTTTAATTTAAAATGATGACATATACAAACATTTTCCTGCCATGGTTAATAGTCAAGGAAGTGAAAATTTGGCTGCTCTACACTCTTGTAGTGCATTAATGCTATTTGTCAAATGCTTCCAAAATTGCAAAAATACGTGGCATCTTCAATTGGTAAATTTTTCAAGGATTTTGTATTAATAAATTGATAATGTGCTCTTGATAAGTGAAAGCAGAATAATTAATCATAATGGAAATTAAGAAAATAAGCCTCAGTAAAGCAACCACTACCGTTAAAAAAATAAAAAATAAAATGACCCCGGAATCAGCACTACTGTCTGATTTGTGATTAGTGTTGCCACTACCAACCTTAACAGTGTTTTTTCTATCTTTTTATTTATTTATTTATTATTAGTGTTGGTGGGTTTGGTAAAAATTGTTTAAAGGGTACATTGATAGTGTCTTGGCATTAACTCACTCTTCCATGCGAAAAAGATAAAAGAAAAAAGTATTCAATCACTCTGCTCTTCTTACCTTCCTTTCTTTCGTTTTGTTATTATTCACTTATATTAACAGACTTTGGTATATATTGTTGTGGTTTTAGAGAAATCTCCGAGGAATAGAGTAACCGAACTTGATGTACTTAAACACGGTAAGGCGATGAATTACTCACATTCATAGACATAAACTTTATGTCTTTATTCGAATAAATAAACCATCACATACAGTTGAAATTAATAATGCGTATCACATAACACCATATGTTTTTCCTTCCTTGAGGCTGAGGAAATGGAACGCGTATAAACCTTGTTACTCATGATTGCAAAGCATTATGTTAAATGAAAAGGGAAATATAACTTGCTATAGACCCTGTGTAATTTTAGTGGGCATCCTTCTGGTAAATATTTCCAACATAATTAAAAAGATCATCCATGTGTAATTTTAGTCATATAACTTTCTTAATGAGTTATGTAACTTGTTTAAACTTAAATAATACACATAGATACTCATATAATTTGCTAAGTGACAAGTTAAAAAAGATAACTCCAAACATGTTTATAGCTAAACTTTGTATCTCTAGTGAGTGTTTATTTTTGTGTTTGTGGCCATCGAACCTTTGTCATCTACAAGTGTACCTAACTTACTTTGTGAGGCCCAAGTTTGGGTTCATGAACAAGTCCAGATAGACCTATTCTTTTTCCTCTAAACCACACCCATTCAGTTACTCAGTAAAAGATAGATGGGCTTGGGCCATGTATGAAATAAAATGCTTTAAAATAGAGATATTAGGCCTAGAAAGAATTTGGGCTTTACTTCATACGAGTTTGTAGGATATTCGCAAAATGGCCATCAACAATGTTAACATTCTATCTAATCTAACCTAATATACTAATTTTTGAAGTTGAGAGAAACTTTGTGAATAGAGCATGTGAGCTGCATAGCGTGTGGACAACAATCATTCATGTATTTTTTTTTTTTTTTTAATAATTTGATAATTACAATGTATGAGGAGAAAATTGAACTTTGAATGTCTTTATTATTGACACACTAAGATGTGTCAATTGAGTTACAACACTCTTAGCCATTTGTGTAATGATTTTAAACTAGTGCTTGTAATGGCTTAATATAGGTGAATTTTATTTCTTTTGCAAATAATTTGTAGTATTATTTTTTATACAAATGATTTATTAAATATTTGTAGTGTGTGTGGAGGTATTTTGAACCTTCTTATTCAATTTCGATCTTTACTTTCTTTCAAAGGATACGTTACTTATATTTGGATTTAAGCTTAAAAAGAACCCAAAATAAAAAGTTATTAGATATAGAAATTTTTAATCATAATTATAATTACAATAAATTATAACTAGATGCTATAGTGTAGAAAAATAAGAGCATTCAAAAACTTATGTGACAATATTAAAAATAAAAAATAAAAAATAAAAATACCTTAGAGTTCATGACTACATTCATAATCATAATCATATTAGAACCATATTACTCAATAATTGATTTTAATCAATATATTACTAAAAACTGAAGCGTAGCGTTTAATGCTGCTGTTCTCACGTTGAGCCACGTCAACGTCCATGTCATCATTTTTTTTTTTTTTTTTCCATTTTCTTATAATTATTTATAATTTTTTTTATTTCATATTTACACTTCTCCAACCTTTCTCCCTCCCTTACCTTTTCATCTCCCCACTACTTCTCTAACCTTTCTCCTTCTCTCATTCTCTCACCTTCTCATCTCTCCACTACTCTCTACATTAATATCATTCTTCATCTTTCCCTTCATCTTCCTCTATTTTTGTCTCTTCTTATTCACATTCTATTACTATAAATTTGTCACTATCTCATTCATTCCATGCATAGTTTTCCCCTACAAAAAAAAAGGTTCTCTCTCTCTCTCTCTCTCTCTCTCTCACACACACACAATTTTTGAGTGGATTTTTATTTTTTATTTTTCTTGCATCTTCGCTTTAGGTTGATAATTTTTTATATTCTTTAATCTACTTTAGGTTAATGCGATTCAGTTTTCTCTCTCTCTCTCTCTCTCTCTCTCTCTCTCTCTCTCTCTCTCTCTCTCTCTCTCTCTCTCTCTCTCTCTCTCTCTCTTTGATTGTTAAATGTTATCCTATTGCATTATAAAGGATTAAATATAAAAATATAATATTATTCTAATACATAGCATGATTTGGATAATTTAATTTGGCAGTTACTGTAATTTGATAGCATGATTTTTATAGTGCTCAATTTAGATGTTAAACTATGAGACTTTAATCACTTTTGTTTATTTTTTAATCCTTTGTGGTGGACAAAGTACTTTTAATAGTATTAAAAGTACCCTATAATGCAATTTATTTAGAGACAAGCAAAGGTTGGCTAAACAAAAGTTATTGGATGAGAGACAAATTTTATCTTTCGCAATTTTACTTTAATTATTATTATTATTATTATTATTTTATAACAATGCATATATAGAAATTTAATTCTTAGATTTTGCTAATAATTGATTATTTGATAATATGTTTTGGGTGGATGAAATTACAATTTCCGCAAAGAAAATAACCTTAGTAGATTATAAATAACAATTTTTTTCCTAATTGGTCCAATTAATCATAGTTAAGTTTTATTATCTTTTTTAGTTACTTTTTTCAGTGTTTTGGATTGTAGGCAGAAAAAATAAGTTTGAGAAAGTTTGTTTAATACTTAAAGAATAATTTTTAAATTTTATTTTCTTTTTAATGATTCACAAAATGTTATAAATAACTTTTATTAAAAAATAAATATTTTCGTTAAATTGCCTTTTGAATTTTTGAGAAAAATTGTATTTTTTTTTTCATTTTAGTACGACAAAAATTATTAAATTTATGATTGTTTCTATATTGCATTTATGATTATTCTTATAATGAGGTTCTGCCATGTGGCACTCTATTAGAGTGATTTGCATTTAGCTTTTGTCTCTTTTTTCTTCTCCATTTTCGCCCCAAATTTGCTTTAATCAATTTCAATTATTCAATATTTCCCTCTAATATTTCCAATAAACTCTCCTTCCTCATTTATTACTTCAACTCTCTATTAATTCTGTCCAAGTGTCCCACGTATTATATATTATCCATCCACTCACAAGACTTCTCATCTCCTTATCAAAACAAAAAATGGTTAACAATTCTCCCTTTATTTACTTTCCCATTAAATCACATTCATCATTTTGGCCCTCCTTTAACTCTATCTTTTTGGGCTCTTCCTCTTCTTATCAAAACCTTCAATGCCTGCCCCTTTGGAATTAAATCCCATTCATTTGTTTTTTATTTATTTATATATAGATTTCCAATTCTCTCTCCACCACTGCAGAAGTCACCAAAGTACAAGCAGAGTTGGAAAGTCCCTTTAAGGTGAGTTTTGCCTTTTCTGTTTTCCCCTCCATCTTCATTGGTTTGTTTGGTACAAATTGCATTTTCTCCCATTATGCAGAAGATTAAATGTTTGATTTTAACGTTATAAAAAACTCTAATTGCTCGCTGCTGGACAAAGGAAAGTGTTGCGGTAATATAGAGGATGCAAGTGTAAAGCGTTTGTAGGTGGCTTTTTGTGTAATGGGTATTTCAAAAAATATATTATTATTGTTTTACAAGGCTCATGGCATGATATATTATGGTTCAATTCCTGATTCATTTGGAATATTAAAAAATGTAATAAAAATAACATAGATAGATAAAATAGGAAAGCAACTAGACCATGTTGATTTATTTTATAAAATGTCAATGTTTATTCATATTTCTTTTGTGTGTCTCTTTATATTCAATTATATAAACATTTTAAATGTTTTAAAAACTCTTTAAATTGATTAGAATGGAGAATGTTAATATATGAAGCTCAAGAAGTATTGCCAAGATAATAGGGATGTTTTTTAGCGTTAGCAAATCAGTCAATACTGCATTGCTCTCGGGTATAACTTAGAAAAATGGTATGTGCATATAACTCTTTTGGTGTTTATTTTATTTATTTTTTTTTTGTAGGAATTTTGATGTGAAGTAAGGAATAAGTTTTTCATGGCCATACTTCTTACTTGGATGTTTTCCGATGACTCTTTGTAATGTACACATTTTGATTACTTAAAATTTTTCATATAGATGTTGAATTGGATCTGTAGTTAACTTTTTTGTTTAGGCTTGGTGTATCACAAAGAGGTCCCCTCTTCTCAACAATGTCCAACTCTCTATTCACAATCAATGTAACCATTTTCCCTTTATGTAATAAAAGAAGTGTTTGTCTTCAACTTGCTAAGTTACTAGGTTCTTTTTCTATGATCACAGGTTTAAATGTTGTGCTTTTGGGTGAAAGCCGAATACCCTGAAGAGGTAGGCGATTCCAAAGCTACTAAATGATTCTTCAGAGAACAAGAGTAGTAAAGTTGCTTTGGAAGAACCATGATTTTCTTAAAGTCAATCAATGTCCATGTAACTAAATTTCAATAAGCAATGAGTAAAATGTATAAATTTTTTTGCTCATAAGTGTTTCATTTTTTTTCCCCTCTGACTTCTCCATGAGATGGGAATTTGGCATATAGTTACAAATTTTTCGGGAAAATTAGCCCACTAAGAGTTGCCATTTCCGTATTGCACATGTATATATTCCAATCAATACCTCAGCATAATGAAGCGATTCTTCATTATTCCATGGTATCACAAAAACAAACGTTGGTGTCAAACCAGATTTAGCATATGAGCATATGCATATGATCTAGATATTTAGATAATTTACATAACTTTTTTTACAAAAGTATAGACTGTATGATAAATTGCAAACTAAATCATGTTCAAATGTACACATCTAAATGTTGCTTTGACCATGGTGTCATTTCTCTTTCCTAGAACAATTCAGGTTAAAAAAATGGACATTTATAAATAGTTTTGTCTTGAATAAGTTTACATTTTATAAAAGTAAATTGTTTATAAATGGAGTTTATAAAAGCAAACTGTTTATTATGTAGGTTAACAATTAATTATTAATCTCTTAGCTTACAAAATATATATTACATTATATCAGTTATGAATAATGCTAGAGATACAAACTATTTTATAAAAAAAAATTTACAAATTACTAATGTGGTGAATGATTATTGGTAAATGAAAAAGTGATATTAATGATGGGCCTAGATGAAAACCAATAAGAGATTGACCACATCAATATTTTGTAAAAATGTTGTAAAATAGTTTGTAGCTGTAGCATTACTCATCAATTATACCCCATTAGAAAAATAAATATATAATTTTGAGTTTTAGACTAATAATTATAAGTTCCATGTACTTATTTCTTCTTTCACTTATCAATAAATAATAAATAAATAAAAACAATGTCAAAATTTCCCGCACATCGCGCAGGTTTACGGCTAGTTTGAATAAGAATCAAATTCTAAAATAGGAGAAAACACATTTTCCTCCCTTTATGTTTAGGGTAATTCACAATTTCCCCATTTATCTTTGAAATCAACTAATTTCCCTCTCTATGTTTGAAAAATGAGCAACTATCTCTAATTTATTACTTTCTCAGTTAAATCTAATGAAAATTTTTAAAGAAATTATTAGTTGTACACCACATGGAAGAGAAAAAGTCGAAGATTGCATTATTGTTTCTTAGATGCATTTATTATCATTGTAATTTCATTGGATTTAACTGAAAAAGTAACGGATTGGAAATATTTGCTCATTTACCAAATATAGAAAAAAGGTTGGTTGGTTCCAAAGATAATGGGGGAAATTATGAGTTACCTCAAACATAGATGAAAAAAAAAAAAAAAAATTCCCCCCTTTAAGCTTAATTTATTTGCTAAAGAAGCCAATATAGACAAACCCTTTATCTAAAAAAAATCAATGAATCTAAAGACAAAAAGCCCAAAAACTACCATCCAAAATAAGAAAAAGAAACCCGTATATGATTTTGACCAAACTTTTCTTTTCTTCCCTCACATTCCCCCTTCGTAGCTGTGTCTTTGAAGTGTTGAAGGGAGAAGCAAGGAGCTCTCCTGAACTGGCTGTTAGGTTCTCCAGGTCCCAAATTTCTTCTTTCATTTCCTTTTGTTTTGATGCTTAAAAAATGAGGAAGATTAGCCACGAAAAAAAATTCACACAAAAAATTGGTAACTGGGTGTTTAAGAGTAAGGCCTTTTAATTAATGAATGAAACTTAAAAACTCGTATTTCAATCCTAAAAGCCCAGTGAAGGTTTGTTAGTGATGATGCCGTAAAATCACCAGTGAGCTACACGATCCTCGCACGCTTGAAATAGCGACCTACAAGAAGAAAGAAGTAATCCAACAGAGGGCACCAGTGTGGTGCCGGCCAAATACCCTCCGAAGGTTAAGTTAGAACTATTCTCAACTCTAGAGTATTAGAGATGGGTAAATTATGCGTACCTTGATTTGTGAGGGTATTGGGGCTTTTATAGTAATAGAAGGTTGGCCTCTCTTTCTTGATGTAGAAGTCTTTTCCTTATAGGAATTCTCTCGAATAATCCCAAACGTGATGGACAAGACATTTCCTTGTAGAGAGGGTCTTTCATTAACGCACGTATCTTCCGGAATTCTTCTTGTACTAGGATTCCTATTTCCTTTGGGATTCTACCAGGATTCGAGCGTGTGTAACAAGTATTTTAAGTCAGGGTTCCTGCTATGTACTGGGCTTATCCATTATCGGCCCATGGGCTAGGATCCGTCAGGCCCAATTTTTACCACTTCAGTTGCCCCCTTCACCCTATGGTCCGTCATGCTTGGGTAGTCGGACCAATAGGGTGACGGTTCAATATTCTTTGGGGTTGACGGTTGAAGGTTCTTGGAGTTGACGGTTGAAGGTTCTTGGTGTTGACGGTTCCCCTAGAGGACGACATGAACTGCGATCATTTGTTGACAGGTTGTCAAGCATTTATGAGGTACGACAAGTGTCACTTTTTGATTGGATTTTGTCCTGAATTGAAGCGTCGCTTCGTCTTCAGTGCATTTCACATATATATATATATATATATATATATATATATATATATATATATATAATACACTTCTCCTCCCTCATTTCTCCACTTTTCAGCTAAAACATATTGTCAGAGCGCCATCGTCAACCTTGTCAGAGAGCGTTCCGTTGAATATTTGTACCCGTCATCTATACAATCGTCGACCTTCAGTTACTCAGACTTGGTGAGTATTATTATTATTTTTTACAAGTCCTGCATTTGTGCTTTTCATTTTGCTAGACTTTTATACACACCCGTCAATACTCCTAGATCTGTCAGTCTTAGGTTTTGTCGTCAATTGTAGGCAGTGTCTAGTGC
The DNA here is from genome assembly GCF_932294415.1 of Quercus robur. Lineage (NCBI taxonomy): Eukaryota > Viridiplantae > Streptophyta > Magnoliopsida > Fagales > Fagaceae > Quercus > Quercus robur. The sequence continues at coordinate 5,365,760 of NC_065537.1, forward strand.
GTCAAGTAATCAGTTAGTAGTTCGTGACGGGGCAGATTACGAGGAAGTATACCCATTCGGTCATAAAGACCAAGATAGTCCTAGCGAAGAGAGGATCCGTCCGCCTCTTCCTCGTCCTTAACAAATGAGGATATGGAGATGGCTGAGCTAGAAGATATTTTTGATGACGGCGAGGATCAACCATTGAGATCCGTCATTGGTGCTGATAGACTTAGGGTGTTCATCATGTTACCAAAGTGGACGGTGCATAAATTCACATCTGTTATTAAGGAGAAACACTTCAGCACATGTAGGGCTAATTTTCAAATTCCAGACTATATTCCAATCCGTCTACCCTACGTATCAGAGAAATGTTATTACGAGGGGGTAGAAGGTGTCGGAGTGTACGAGCAAATGCTGAAGGCGGGACTTAGATTTCCACTAAGTACCCTGCATAGAGAACTTCTAAATTATTTGGGTCTGTCCGTCACCCAGATATCCTCGAATGCCTGGAGGGTCTTCATAGCAATGGAGATTCTTTATGGTGCTATGACAAACGGCGCTAGGAGGCTGACGGTGCGTGAATTCCTTCATTGCTACCGTCCAGATGAAATCGACAGGTCAAGGGGAATGTATAGTTTTGCTAGTAGGAGTCCATTGTTGAAAGTCATATTTGAAACACCCGACTCAAATAGAGACTGGAAGAGTCGTTACTTCTTCTTAGAGGGTGACGGGTGGATGGGTCATCCAAGGGAGACGGAATATATGCCCGTCGACACAACCTAGGGAGTATTAAATCCATCTTGTATGCATCCGTCCTAATTTGTAAATTCTTTTTATATTTGCTCAGTTATGATTTCTTTTTTAATTGTCCATTTCTTTTGCAGGTAGACGGCATCCACAAGTTAGTATTGAGGAGTTTAGTTTTCTCAATAAGATTTTTCAAAAGACCAAACTGGAGGAAAGGACTTGGGCGAAGTTGGTAAATCCAAATACCATCCACTGGTATTGTGACGGTCCTGAACCCACTCCGGAAGCCGTCAAATATAACGAAAAAATTCACAGACGTAAGTCCATCAACCTTTATTTTGCATCAATGGCTTCAACTCTTAGTTAATAACTTCATCCGTCCTTCTTTACAGAGATGGATGATGCTAAGAGGAGGGCGCTGATAAAATCACAGGCCGTCAAAAGAAAAGAGTCTGGCAAGGTGGTTCCTAAGGGGACGGCTCCATCGACAAAAAGGAAACCTTTATCCAAAGCTGACCGTCCTCATAAGCAGCAAAAAGTCTCTCTAGAACCCATCGTAGGGTTGATGGCTGAGGATGTGAAGACCGTCACCCCAGTAAAGCATGGGTCAGGCAAGGGCTTAATGAAGGCCCCGTCCACATGCCAAGAGAAGCCACCTCCCTTCCTCTGTGACAATTCAAAACATGCCCTAGAGAAACTTTCATCTATCATCACGTCGAAGGACTACGAGGATTTGGGCAATCACTCGACGGAGGCCATAGGGGAGATGGGTCTCTTTGCTATAGCACAGGTAATCATTGTCCGTCAACTTTCGTCCATCCACTCCACCTACTTTTTGTCTAACTCTTTTCTAACTTTTTGTTTTAGTCCCTAATTATGATGAAGGGCCTAATGGATCGGCGCCTCAACTGTGAGACGGCCCTGGATCGTGTGCGAGCTAAGGCAGAGCAGATGGAGGAAGAGCTTGGTTAACTTAACAAGTGGAAGTCCACTATGGAGAAGAAGTTTGACCTATCAGAGCAGGTGAGGAAAGAGCTTGAGCAGAAGACGGATGAGGCGAGAAAAGCCTTGGAAGTCAAAGATAAGGAGATTCAGGACCTGAAGGAAAAGCTCCGTCAGGCTAAGGACGTAGCAGTCCAAGAATATCGTGACTTTGATGCCCTATTGGCCGAGCTGGGAGACTCATTCTTGCAAGGTTTTGATGACGCGCTCCGTCAAGTTAAGAAAGCCTACCCTAAACTGGATGTGTCGATGATAAACGTTGACGATCAAGGCCAGACGTCTGCTTTGGCCGTCGCCTTAGAGAACACAGACGACCTTTTTGTTGAGGATATAGCCCCAGGCGACGGAGAGTCAGCCCAAGCTCAGAATGCCTAAGATGCCGGCCCTAAAGAGTAGAGAAAAGACCCTTTTTTTTTGTATATTTGAAAATGACCCGTCATTAATTTTGTGTATTGAACAATTGTCCTTTGAGGGTTTTACCCGTCAATGTCGTTTTATTTCTAAACTTTTATGCCTGCATATATCTTTATTGTTTGTATGAATCTCCGTCCTCTCCAGTTGTCCATTACACGGAGAACTGACCATCTTTATGGACATGTATAATTTTAATTTTTGGACGAACCGTCCCCCTTGAATACTGAAGTAGTTTATCCCGTCCTTCCTTGTGGACTTGGAAATTTTCACCTTATGGGATGATCCATGCAGTTGATGGGCTTGTATCCGTCCACTTATGTTGACTTGGAACTCGTCATTATTCGTCCATTTTATGGACTAGCCGTCATCCATTTGGATTGCTCTGTCCAACTGTTGGACTTCGCTATTTTTACGGGCTTGGGGGTTTCATCCGTCCGGGACTACCCGTTCAGTTTGTGATTTTTTTTTAACCGTCATTTTTATTGACTTATGGAGTTTTCACCCGTCAGGGATGATTCGCCTACTTAGTACACTTTATTTGTCATCCGTTCATTTTTATGGATTTTGACTATCACCCGTCTAGGATGATCCATCCGTCTTGTGGATTTTGCTAATAGTTTGTAATCTATAGATGGTCCGTCCACTTTGTGAACTTGATGATAGTTTCCGTCCTATGGGTGGTCCGTCCACTTTGTGGACTAACATTTCCACCTTGTGGGTGGTCCGTCCACTTGGTGGGCTTGGTAGATATTTCCACCCTATGGGTGATCCGTCCACTTTGTGGACTAACATTTCCACCCTATGGGTGATCCGTCCACTTTATGGACTTGGTAGATATTTCCACCCTGTGGGTGATCAGTCCACTTTGTGGACTAACATTTCCACCCTATGGGTGATCCGTCCACTTTATGGACTTCATAACATTTCCACCCTATGAGTGGTCCGTCCACTTTGTGGGCTTTGTAGATATTTCCATCCTATGTGTGATCCGTCCACTTTGTGGACTTGGTAATAATTCCCACCCTATGAGTGGTCCGTCCACTTTTGGGCGTTGTTTTCTCCTGTTCACTTTTGAACTTTGTGAGAATTCAAGTAGAAAAATACGGTTGTGTCTGAATAATTCCTCTTTAAAATAAAATAAATTTGTGGGAAAAAAGTACCTACCCCCTTGGGCTTAAAAAGGCACAAGATATTGTAGCAAAAATTGTTAAAAGAAAACTAGTAATTGTAGCTAAAATTAATAAACTGGGAAATTAGGGATCGTCGCTGCTCTTCATATTATCTCTACTGGTAGTATTTTCGTAGATGCTTCGTGTTCCATGGGTGCTGCAGCTTTTGCCCGTCCATCGTCTCGAGGTGGTAGGTGCCCTTCCTCTGCCATGACGCGATCCTGTAGGGTCCTTCCTAGTTGGGGCCGAGCTTTCCTTGCGAAGTATCTCTAGTGGTGCCTATTACCTTTCGTAGTACAAGATCACCGACTTGAAAGTCCCTATGCCTCACTTTGGAGTTGTAGTGTTTCGCCATGAGATTCTGATAACACGCCAACCTCTGCTCTGCTGCCGCTCTGACTTCGTCCACTAGGTCGAGCTGGAGGCGCATGGCCTCTTCGTTCTTATCCTTGTTGTAGCTCTCCTCCAGGTAGCTTGTGAGCCCCACTTCTGCGGGAATGACAGCTTCACTTCCATATGCTAGTCAAAATGGTGTTTCTCTAGTGGGTGTTCTTGCTGTGGTCTGGTATGCCCATAGGATGCTTGGTAGTTCGTCTGGCCAGATACCTTTTGCTCTCTCAAGCCAGGTCTTGATTATCTTGAGTAAGGACCGGTTTCGTGACTTCAACTTGCCTATTAGCCTGCGGGTATGCGGGCGACGAGTAGTGATTCTTGATCCCTAGCTCCGAGTAGAAGTCTCTGAACGCGCTATTGTCGAATTGCTTACCGTTGTCAGAGACCAGCACTCTGGGTATCCCGTACCTGCATATGATATTTCTTCAGACAAAACTTCGGATGTTCTTCTCCGTGATGGTGGCTAAGGCTTCTACTTCTACCCACTTAGTGAAGTAGTCTATGCCAACTACCAGGAACTTTAGCTACCTGACCGTAGTCGGGAATGGGCCCATGATATCTAGTCCCCATTGTGCGAACGGCCAGGGTGCCGTCATGGGGGTCAGTTCTTCGAATGGTTGTTTGATGAAATTGCTGAACCTCTGACACTTGTCGCAGGACTTGCAATAAGCTTTCGCGTCCTTCAGCATTGTAGGCCAGTAGTATCCTGCTCGGATCAACTTGTGTACTAATGATCGTGCGCTTGAGTGGTTTCCGTAGATACTCTCGTGGACTTCTCTCATTACGTAATTTGCTTCCTTGTGGCCTAAACACCTCAGGTATGGTCGAAAAAACCCTCTTTTATATAAGACATCTTTTATCAGTACAAACTGTGATGCCTTAACCTTTAACTTTCTTGCGGCACCTTTCTCGTCCGAAACACGCCGATTTTCAGATAGGATATCAATGGCGTATTCCAATTGCATTCAGAGCCTACTTCCTGCATACTTATTCCATCATCGATAAGTGATGAGAGTTGAACGAATGATAATACCTGTTCGAGGACAAGCATAAATTCGGCTAAGGCAGCTTTTGCTAGATGGTAGGCACATTCGTTCTCTTCCCTTGGGATTTGAACGAATTTGACTTTGAGGTCGCCGATTCGGTATTTTACTTCTTCTAGATACCTCTTCATTCTATCATTCTTACACTCGTAGTCGCCATTGATCTAACTTGTTACCACCTGTGAGTCACAATGTACGACCACGTTTTCCGCACCTGTAACCTTTGCGAGGTCTAGCCCTGCCACCAAGGCTTCATATTCGGTCTCGTTGTTGGTTGTAGGGAAATCTAGTCGGATCATACACTGGATCTTATCTCCCTCTGGGGTCTGGATCACCACGCTGGCTCCTCCGGCTCGTCTATTTGAAGATTCGTCCGTATAAATATTCCATTGTCTCTTCTCCTCTGCCCCCTGGCCATCCACGATGGTGAATTCGGCGATAAAGTCAGCTACTACCTGCCCTTTCATAGCCATTCGTGGACAGTATTATATGTCAAACTCGCTGAGCTCTACTGCCCATAAAGCCATTCTTCCTGCTGCCTCTAGACTACTCATAGCCTTTCTCAAGGGCTTGTCTATCAAGATGACGATAGTATGCGCTTGGAAGTATGGCTTAAGTCTTCGCGCAGCGATTATCAACGCGAAAGCCAACTTCTCCATTTGAGGGTACCTCTCTTCTGCCCCTCGGAGCACTCAGCTAGTAAAGTAAACTGGTTTCTGAGATCCATCTTCCTCTCTTACTAAGGCTGCGCTTACAGCAACTTGTGAAACGGCTAAATACAGGTAAAGCTCTTCTCCCGGCTTGGATGGACTGAGCAACCGTGGGGATGAAAGATATGCCTTTAAGTCATTAAATGCCGTCTGGCATTTGTCTGTCCATTCGAATGATTTCTTTAGAGTGCGGAAGAAGGGTAGACATTTGTCCGTCGCTCTTGAGACGAATCTGTTCAGGTCTGCGACTTTTCCGTTCACACTTTGGACCTCCTTAATCGTCCTTGGTGGCCCCAACTCCATTATGGCCCATACCTTCTCTGGGTTGACCTCTATACTGCTTTGAGACACCATGAAGCCCAAGAATTTCCCCGCTGTCACTCCGAACGCGCACTTGTTTGGATTTAGCTTCATGTTGAACAATCGGAGCGTGTCAAAGGTCTCCTTGAGGTCGTCTAGGTGATTATCTTCATGCAGACTTTTTACCAACATCTCGTCAACATAAACTTGTACGTTCCTGCCAATTTGGTGAGCAAACATCTTGTTCATTAACCTTTGGTATGTTGCCCTAGCATTTTTAAGTCCGAAAGGCATCACCTTGTAGCAGAATAATCCTTGGCTTGTAACAAAGGAGGTCTTCTCTTGATCAGATTCATCCGTCTTGATCTGGTTGTAGCCCAAGAAAGTGTCCATGAAGCTTAGGAGCTGGTGTCTCGTAGTTGAATCCACCAAGGTATCTATCCGTGGGAGCAGGTAGCTGTCTTTAGGGCAAGCCTTGTTGAGGTCCGTGAAATCTACGCACATCCTCCAGCTTCCGTTGGCCTTTTTAACCATGACGATGTTTGCCAACTGGTCGGGGTAATATACTTCTTGGATGAAATCTGCTTCTAGTAATTTTTGAACTTCCTCCGCTATGGCCTTGTCCCGTTCCTGGGCGAACACTTGTTTCTTTTGTCGGATTGGAGGGAATGAGGGAGATACATTTAACTTGTGAACTATGATTAAGGGGTCAATTCCTGGCATGTCATCTTGGTTCCAAGCGAACACGTCTTGGTTATCTCTGAGGAAAGTCGTGAGCGCTTTGCGTACTGGCCAACTGGCTAGTGTGCCAATTCTAGTCGTCCGTTCCGGCCGTGAGTTATCAAGGTTCACCTTTTCTAGTTCCTCCACTGGTTTTGCTAGTGCTCGTTACTCTCTGATACACATCGTTTGCTGTTGATCCTCCATCTCTAACATGGCAATATAGCATTCCCGCACCGCTACTTGATTTCCCCGTAGTTCTCCTACCCCGTAATCCGTTGGGAATTTAATCATCAAGTGGTATGTTGAAGTCGCTGCCTTCCAAGAATTGAGAGTGGGCCGTCTGAGAATGGCATTGTAGGCGGATGAGCAGTCGACTACGAGAAACGTCACCTCCCTAGTGATCTGTTGGGGATAGTCACCTGCCGTCATAGATAGTGTGATTGCGCCTAAGGGGAACACCTTCGTTCCTCCAAATCCCATGAGCAGGGCATTTGTTGGGGTTAACTGTTCCATATCAATCCTCATTTGCTGGAATGCCGGGTAGTATAGGATATCCGTTGAGCTGCCGTTGTCGACAAGGACCCGATGCATGTTATAATCTCCTATTTGCAAGCTGACCACAAATGCGTCGTCGTGCGGATGGTGAAGTCTCCGAGCATCATCTTCTGAAAATCCGATGATGGGGTTGTTTATTCCCGGAATTTTAGGTACGGATCTTGTTAGTTGGACGCTATGGACCATTCTGAGGTAGGTTTTGCGGGCTTTTTTGGAAGATCCGACAGGGGTTGTGCCCCCTACGATCATTCTTATGTCCCCTATAGGTGGTCTAGGGCGCTCATTCTCCCGTCGTGGGGCCTACTCCTGGGGTGGATTGGTTCTTTCCTTGTTAACGAATCTTTGTAGCTTCCCTTGTCTGATAAGAGCCTCAATTTGCTGTTTCAAATCGTAGCAGTTGGCTGTGTCGTGCCCGTGGTCACGGTGGAAGCGGCAGTACTTGTCCCTTGGCCTTTTGCTGGGATCTCCCTTAAGCTTACCAGGGAACGTCAGAGCTCCTTCATCTTTGATCTGCATTAGGACTTGATCTATCGAGGTGGTTAATGGGGCGAAGCTCGTGAACTTCCCAGTGGGGGGTCTAGAGCGCCTTTCATCTCGTTGATCCCCGGTTCTAGCCATATTTCGCCCCCTATCCTGTCATTTGTCCTCCTGTCTTTCCCTCTTTCTGGGCTTCTCCTCACGGACCAGCAATGCAACTTCCGTGTTCATGTATTTGGTGGCTCTGTAGAGGACATCCGACATGGTTTTTGGGTCGTTCTTGTATAAAGAAAACAAGAACTTACCCTTCCACAACCCATTAGTGAATGCTGCTACGAGTATCTTATCATCCGCTTTGTCTATTGAAAGGGCCTCCTTGTTGAAGAAAGTTATGTAGGATCTCAGTGTCTCGTCTTTTCGCTGCTTTATACTCATCAAGCACGCAGTAGACCTCTTGTACCTATGTCGTCCAATAAAGTGTGAGGTGAACTGGGCGCTCAACTTTTTGAAAGTGTTAATGGAATTCGGAGTCAGTCTACTGAACCAAATTCTTGTAGGACCCTTCAGTGTTATAGGAAAAGCCCTACACATGATCTCGTCTGGTACTCCCTGAATGTGCATCAGGGTTTTGAAAGTTTCTAGGTGATCGAGGGGGTCCTTGACCCCGTCGTAGCTTTCAATCTGAGGCATGCGGAATTTCTGTGGCAGGGGGAAGGAGTTGACAGAGGTAGTGAACGGTGAGTCGGTTTTGTTTACTAGGTCATCAAGATCATTGGACACTCGTCCCTTGAGGGCGTTCATCATGACCTCCATCTGTTCCTTCATCATTTGCGTCTCCGCGACAATAGGTGGAAGGGCTGAATCCATGAGAGATGGAAGGCTCATGTTTTTCCACTCTAGTTTTCTTGGGGCGTTGCTGTCCTCTGGCTTCTCTTGGTCCCTTCGTTCGGCACTGGTACCTTCTTCGTTTTCCTCCTGAACGTTATGTCCTGCGTCCCTTTGGCGTAGCTGCTCCTCCAGATCATGGTTCTGTTTTGTGAGACGTTCTACTGCTGCCATGAGAGTTTGGACTTGCCTCTCTAATGTAGTAGAGCTTGGTGGCTCGTCTCCTTGAACGTTGTTGGTGGTAGCCATCGAGTGAGTGAGTACCATGCAACTCTTATGTCCGGGAAGTGATAGTCTGGCTAAACTCGACGATTCCCACAGACGACGCCAACTGATGATGTCGTAAAATCACCAGTGAGCTACACGATCCTCGTACGCTTGAAATAGCAACCTATAAGAAGAAAGAAGTGATCCAACAGAGGGCACCGGTGTGGTGCCGGCCAAATACCCTCCGAAGGTCAAGTTAGAACTATTCTCAACTCTAGAGTGCTAGAGAGGGGTAAATTATGCATATCTTGATTTGTGAGGGTATTGGGGCTTTTATAGTAATAGAAGGTTGGTCTCTCTTCCTTGATGTAGAAGTCTTTTCCTTATAGGAATTCTCTCAAATAATCCCAAACGTGATTGACAAGACATTTCCTTGTAGAAAGGGTCTTTCATTAACGCGCGTATCTTCTGGAATTCTTCTTGTACTAGGATTCCTATTTCCTTTAGGATTCTACCAGGATTCAAGTGTGTGTAACAAGTATTTTAAGTCAGGGTTCCTGCTATGTACTGGGCTTATCCATTATCGGCCCATGGGCTAGGATCCGTCAGGCCCAATTTTTACCACTTCAGTTAGGTTCATGTATCGACTTAACTTCTCTGCTTCCAGAGTTCTGTTAAGTTTAGACAATGGTGGTCTCTTTTCCTTCAGCTTTTCATTATTGTGAGAAGCCAATTTATTGAGTAGACTTAGAACTAGGAGAGTGGTGGAGAATAGAGAAATTTCAATGCTGGGGATAAAATTCTTGCTTTGGTCACAGTGTTTATAGGAACTGGAAGATTAGCACTTGCTATTGGAATTGGAATTGGAATTGCAACTGATTTAAGCCCTGTCGCACGTTACGTGATAGTTTTTAATATGCAGAAGTATGGTCTGCAGACTGCAGGTTAGTGAATTTATCACTGTAATAAAATGGTCCCAATTTCAATAATTTCACATGCTAACAATGATAGTGTTCATCACCCAATCCATATGTTGGACAATGTTACATGTTGAAATGAAATGTTCAAAGTTTCTAATTTGCGTCTAGTAAATCATTTATTCAACATAGAAAGTGAAAGTTAGTCTCCAATTTTTTTTATTTTTTATTTTTGATTGTTAAGATAGTCTCCAATTATAGATTATCTATTATTCAACATACAAGTGGATCCTTTTATAATAGAGTGGCTATATTTTAGCTTAGCCATCAACCTACTGCAACCCTCCTTTTTCCAGGCGTGGGATTGGCTATGAAAATACATGAGGCCAACCTTGACTAGTCTGTTGAGTATGTATAGCTGACCCCAAAATTTTGGGCCAAAGGTCTGATTGTTGTTGTTATTTAACATACAATTCCTCAATTTTAGCTTGTAAAGGTACTGCTACTATGTCTAATGAAATTTCCTGAAAGATTATGTTTAATTCTTAAAAAAAAAAAAAATTATTATGTTTAGTAAGATGGCCAAGGTCTTTAACAGCATTCTTGATTTCCTTTTTAACCAAATCCTAACCACTAATACGCGCCTCCTATAATAAACCACAGCCCCATTTATCATGCTGTAGTAATTGTGTCCTGTGTTCTTGTGGTATTCGAGGGTTCAATATCAGGGATGCAAGGGAAATATTTGTTGATTACTTAATAGGCTATCTTTAAGTTAAATTTAATAACGTGCACAATTCTCCTCATGATTATAATTTTCAATTGCATTAACAAGTCATTATCTAAGGTTCCTAACACATGCACTTACGAGAATAACTATAATGGCTAACCTCTGTCATTGTCTTGGCAAGGACTTTCAAAACAATCTTGTAGGTGCTCTATAATAATTTTAACTACCAGACACCTTTTGGGTAGTTTCTTATAAGAGATCAATGTCCAAACTATTTGGACTTAAAAAAAGAGAGGGAATAGTTCCTTTAGTAGTTATCAAATTTTGCTTTTCTTTTTCTCCCTTTCCTCCATTTCTTAGGGCATTCAGATGTTATAAATGAAATTTCAAGGAATACTAAAATTTAGACCAAACTAGCAAGAAGAAGAAAAAGCTGAAAAGAGCTCTGGCCACATTTTTTTCTTCTTTGGGATTGGTGGCACATTGGTGCAATAATTTGCTTTTGGTTTGACAGCAATTAAAATGATGGGAGGCTTTTGGAACTTTAAGCAACATTAGGGGATTGATTGCTCTGTTTTAAACTTTAGTGGGAGTGTGACACAATGCAACTCAGTTGATATGGTAAATATTTGTAATTAGCCTTTTATTTTACTATGAGAAATTGATGTGTATTTATTTTTTAAGTTTCTTACTTTTCACTCTCATCTTTTTCCCCTCTTACTTCCAGCAAAATACAATATCTCTGATTACTTTTTTTTTCTTCTTATGCACTTTATTACAAACCACTCAGGATGTAACTTAGGCAAGGATCATGGTCCAAGCCATTGAAGGATGTGGAAGGAAAACTTGCAGGTATTGTAAGTAATCCACCGTACATACCGAGTGACAATATCTCTGGGCTACAAGCTGAGGTTGGTAGGCATGAACCAAGACTTGTATTAGATGGTGGTCTTAATGGCATGGATGATCTTCTCCATCTTTGCAATGGGGCTGCTTTGATGTTAAAACCTGCTGGATTTTTCATTTTTGAGGTATGGATCTTTTAATATCTGAATGATCATAGTACCAAATATATGTAATTTTTCAACATTATCTCAATGATAATGTTATAGAAATATTTGAAATTGCAATATTTGCAAAGTTGCTATATCCTCTATGCGTTAAAATAAAATAATTTACAATGGATTTTACTTTGAGGTTAGATTTGTAAATTACAAGAGGTCGAGCCTTGGTGCGATGGCAAGTGCGTTCCACCAAAAGCAATAGGTTGCGGGTTCAAGTTTGGGAATCAGCTCCCCCGAACAAATTTGGGGTAAGGCTTCCTACCATTACCTATCCTAGACCCTACAAAAGTGGGAGCTAAGTGTATTGGGTACGACCTTTTTTTGGGTTTGTAAATTATAAATGTTAAATTCTAGTGCTTGGATTAGCATAAGAAGGGATTTCAACAATCCCCAAGGAACCTGAACACATCAATTCATAGTATCAAAGTCCCAAGTATGGACCCCATCATCAACGGTTGTTGTAGAAATTGTACTTGTGAGAAAATGGGTGCTGCTACCGATGGATTGTACATGCATTAGTGTGGGTATAGGAATGAGATGGGAGCCTGATGCATCTATTGTTGAATGCATACCAACAAATAAGTTCAACAAAGAAATGAGACACCTGGGTGAGTTAGGAATGGTCAAATATGATCCATAAGCACATGAAGATTTTGGAATGGGAAGCCTTCTCCCAACCTTGGTTGTAGAGACTAAATTCCTCTGATACATGTCAAGAATTAGCAGACCTGATTGTAGGCCGTCATTCTAGGTGGTCACCAAAGATCATAATACAAAAAAGGACCTAGGTAAGGTACTAACTTGGCTCTTTGCAAACGATTCTGTCAATGTCCATATGACTTGTTGGTTAAAAGGAAAAGAACTTGAGATGTTGGTATGGGATAATGAGATGTTTAACGGGTCTGGAATCTGGATGGTTGGATGTGCAATTAGGATTCTTATATTGCAAATGCTGTTCTAAAAAAATTATAAACAATAGTGTTATTTTAGTGACTTTAATATCTAGTTTGGATGAGTTCTTCTATTCTGGAACTTGACACCTTTGCCTTGAACCCACCCCCAAACTTAATTAGGTTGTCCTTATAGACCATGTTGGAGTCCTTAATTGTGTCCAAATGGTTCAAAAACCATGTTTTTCTTGACTATTTCTACCTGTGCACATACCTCAACCTGTGTCCCTGTTGCATGGCTTCTAGTGGTTTCATATATGAGGAAGGCATAGTGTTGTTCTTTTGCTTTTCCTTTTCAATATCTAGGGGACACAAATTGTTTAATTTTACATTCTCTTGTGTTATGCCATACGGTTTATGATAAAGTATTTCGTACTCCTTTACACTACCTGTGTTTTTGAACTCATTAAGCATAATTTATTTTTTGTCCCTACTTTGGATTGCTTTTTTTGTTAAGTAATGTCAATTTAGTGAAAACAGAAAGCGTATGCAGGAAGTATACAGTAAAAAAAAAATGAAAAACACCAATGAAAAGTAGAAACAAAGAGGAGAGAAAGATACAAGCATAGAAATTATTGGCAAATAAGAGAAGAATCCAAGAACTCCATCAAAGAATACACCTAGAAAGTATAGGATTTAAAACTTCATTCATAAAGGGTCTTCAAAAACATGACTTGAAATTAGGCAATGTCCTTTTCCTTAAATGTAGGTTGATCCTTCTCCATCCAAATGCACAACATAAGACAATCAGGAATGGAATGCCACACCCTAGGCTCCTTTCCAAGGCTCCAACATACCCATAACATAACTTGGCATGACCCAAGTGATCCATACTAGGCAAAATAGACAAAAAAAAATCCCACAGGTCACAAGCAATAGGACAATGTAACAGGAGATGACTCGTTGACTTACCATCAGATTTGCACAGGCAGCATCAGTCTGCCATGATAAAAGCCCTCTTTCAAAGATTCTGTCATCTATATATTCCCAAGAGCCATCACCCAAACAAAGAATGCAACACTAGGTAGGGTTAGCGTTTTCCGTATGCATTTCCAAGGAAATTGGATAGAATTTACAACCCTTAACCTGTAATCCAGTCTTAGGTGATGGAAGTGGAACCCATCTATCAAGACCTGTAGGAGTTACCTTTACTGCATTCAGATCATCCAAAAAATTGGGCCACAGAATCTAACTCTCAGTCTTGTGCTTCTAAGATGAAGACAGGTTTCCAATGCACCTGACCGTTGACCCATTCAACATAGTCTGAATTCTGAAATCAACACCTCTTTGTCTCCATCAAACCTGAACAACTCAGGGTATCTATCCTGGAAAGTCCCATTGCTATCCCATGATACTTCCAAAACAAAACTTGGGAACCAACCCCCACCTTAAAACGAGTGTATGAAGCAAACTTCTCCTAACCCTTACTGATATTTTTCCATGGGCCTACCCCATAAGGACCTTTTACCATTCCAAAGTACCTCGGGCATCAAGTAGTACTGTACAATGACGACTTCTATTCCAACCCATACCTACACAACCATTTCCCAAGCAAAGCTTGGTTAAAAATCAACAGCTTTCAAATGCCCACTACCCCTTGGACTGGATTGCACACAGTAGACCAATAAACCAAATGGAATTTATGCTCCCCATAAAGCCCACCCCACAGGAAGTTTGTATTTTTTTCCAACTTGTTGGCTATACTAACAGGAATGGGGAAGAAGAACAAGGAATAGGAATAGGTAGGGAGACTTGAAAGCATACTCTTGATTAAAGTTAGCCTAATAGGCTTCCTCTAGATTATTTCCTCTCATTTCGTTTACACTTGGTTTCACTCTCTCCTACAATGGGTGGAATATGAAATGATAGTAGTGTTGGGCTTTGTGGAGCCTAGTTTTGTTTGATCCGGTTTAACGACCTAACCCAATCCAAATAATGTTGCGTGGTTTTTAATAGGAGATTTACTGAGGCTTAGTCCATGGAGCGGAGGGAAAAATTTTTGGGCCTGTTTTGTGTATAAAACGCAATTGTGTAATTAGAGTTTATGTTGGTTGCTGTGTTTTTTGAGAGAGAAAAAAAAAACTTTAGCTGCACTTTGTATTTTTTCCCTGATAATAGTGAAATCTCTGCAACTCCGTGGATGTAGGCAAATTGCTGAACCACGTAAATATTGTCTTGTGCGTGTGATTGTTTTTCTTTGGTGTGTGTTTTCTCTATTTAGGTTTGAGTGGGAGCAATGGCAGAGGAAACAGGAAAGGCGTTTGGAATAGAAAAGTATGATGGCACAAACTTCACGTATTGGAGGATACAGATTGAAGATTATCTCTATGGGAGGAAATTACATCAGCCTCTTTTAGGGACAAAACTTGAGACTATGAAGGCTGAGGAATGGGCACTTCTTGACAGACAGGTTCTTGGAGTTATTAGATTAACTCTATCTAGGTTTGTTGCACACAATGTTGTAAAGGAAAAGACCACAACAGAGCTGATGAAGGCTTTGTCCGGTATGTATGAAAAGCCGTCCGCAAACAACAAGATGCATCTGATGAAGAAATTGTTCAATTTGAAGATGACAGAGAATGCATCAGTAGCACAACATCTGAATGAAGTTAACACTATCACAAATCAATTGTTGTTTGTAGAAATTGATTTTGATGATGAGATTCGTGCTCTAATCGTCTTGGCTTTTTTGCCAAATAGTTGGGAGGCAATGAGGATGGCAGTAAGCAATTCTACAGGAAAGGAAAATGTTAGGTTCTAAAGACTTAGGTTTTTATGTATTTAGAATTCTAATGTGTATTGTTGACAAACCATGATCAAAACAATGTGTTTAGAAGTGTTTTAGTCTTGCTCAAAGTTGTGTATTTTATGTAAAGTTGGAATCGAGCTAATGCAGAAAGAATTATGCATTTCGGCCTAGCTCGATCGATCGAAGCTTAGGCTCGATCGATCGAATCTCGGGCAGAATATTTTTTTCTACAGATTTCCAACTCAGCCCTAGTTGTTTAAAACGTTTTAAGGTTTTCTAATTTGTCTTAAGTATAAAAGACAAACCCTAGCCACGTTTTAGTGTTGCTCATATTGCTGTTTGTGTAAATCTCTTGTGAGATCTAGAGGAGCTTTCCTTTACACAAACTTAGGGTTTTCAAGGAGAAGATATTTTCTACATCTTGATGATCAACTCGATTGCTGCCATTGAAGCTTAAAGAAAACACAAGCGGGTGTGCTTGTATCTGGTGGTGAATCCAAGAAAGAAGGAGTCTGTGGATTCGGAGCTTACACGTGGTCGTGTCAGTAAGTTCTACTGGTTGGTAGCAATAAGAAGTTCTGGTTCTGCCCTAAACCTTGAGACAAGAGGCAGAGGTAATGACAAAAATTCAAACTGGGGCAGATCAAAATCCAGAAATTCTAATCGGAATAGAAGCAAATCTAGATCAGGCCAACAAGTACAATGTTGGAATTGTGGGAAAACAGGTCACTTTAGGAGGCAATGCAAAAGTCCTAAGAAAAAGAATGAAGATGATTCTGCTAATGCTGTAACGGAAGAGGTACAGTATGCATTACTTCTTGCAGTAGACAGTTTACTTGATGATTGACTTTTGGATTTAGGAGTTTCGTTTCATACCACTCTACACTGAGAAATCATACAGAATTATGTTGCAGGTGATTTTGGTAAGGTGTATTTGGCTAATGGTTCAGCCTTAGATGTTGTGGGTATGGGAGACATCTGGATATTGTTGTCCAATGAATCTGTTTGGTTACTGGAGAAGGTTCGACATATTCCTGACTTGAGGAGGAATTTAATTTCTGTTGGACAACTTGATGATGAAGGACATGTAATACTATTTGTTGGTTGTACTTGGAAGGTCACAAAGGGAGTTAGGGTGTTGGCTTATGGAAAGAAGACTGGTACTCTATATATGACCTCAAGTCCAAGAGACACAATTGCAGTTGCTGATGCAAGTGCTGATACAAGATTATGGCACTACAGACTTGGTCACATGAGTGAGAAAGGGATGAAGATGTTGCTGTCAAAAGGAAAACTACCAGAATTGAAGTCCATTGATTTTGACATGTGTGAAAGTTGCATCTTAGGAAAGCAAAAAAATGTGAGATTCTTGAAAACTGGTAGGACACCGAAGGCTGAAAAATTGGAATTAGTACATACTGATTTGTGGGGGCCTTCTCCGGTTGCATCCCTTGGAGGTTTGAGGTACTACATCACTTTCATTGATGACTCAAGCAGAAATGTATGAGTTTATTTTCTGAAAAATAAATTTGATGTATTTGAAACTTTTAAGAAGTGGAAGGCCATGGTTGAGATAGAAACAAGTTTGAAAGTAAAATATTTGAGGTCAGATAATGGAGGAGAGTAAATAGATGGAGGGTTCAACGAGTATTGTGCTACACAGGGAATTAGGATGGAGAAGACCATTCCTGGGACACCATAGCAGAATGGTGTGGCTGAGCGCATGAACAGAACTCTCAATGAGCGTGCTAGGAGTATGAGGTTGCATGCTGGACTACCAAAATCTTTCTGGGCAGATGCTGTTAGTACTGCAGCTTACCTGATAAACCGAGGACCATTAGTTCCGATGGAGTTCAGACTTCCTGAGGAGGTTTGGAGCGGTAAAAATGTAAAGTTTTCACATTTAAAAGTTTTTGGTTGTGTTTCTTATGTTCATATTGATTCTGATGCTCGTAGTAAACTTGATGCAAAGTCTAAAATATGTTTTTTCATTGGCTATGGTGATGAGAAATTTGGCTATAGGTTTTGGGATGAACAAAACAGGAAAATCATCAAAAGTAGAAATGTGATATTTAATGAACAGGTTATGTATAAGGACAGGTCAACTGTAATGTCAGATGTTACAGAGATAGATCAAAAGAAATCTGAGTTTGTCAACTTAGATGAATTTATTGAAAGTATTGTCCAGAAAAGGGGTGAAGAAGATAAGGAGAATGTAAATTCACAGGTAGATCTGAGTACACCTGTAGCTGAAGTTCGCAGATCTTCCAAGAACATTAGACCTCCACAGCATTATTCACCTGCTTTAAATTATCTCCTATTAACTGATGGTGGTGAGCTAGAGTGTTATGATGAAGCCTTGGAAGATGAGAATTCAAGCAAGTGGGAGTTAGCCTTGAAGGATGAGATGGATTCCTTGTTGGGGAATCAAACATGGGAACTGACTGAATTGCCAATAGGAAAGAAGGTTTTGCACAACAAGTGGGTATACAGAATAAAGAGCGAGCATGATGGTAGCAAACGTTACAAGGCTAGATTAGTTGTTAAAGGGTTTCAGCAGAAGGAGTGCATTGACTACATAGAGATATTTTCTCCAGTTGTGAAGATGTTAACAATCAAACTGGTACTGGAATGGTGGCTGCAAAAAACTTACATCTTGAGCAATTAGATGTGAAGACAACATTCCTTCATGGTGACTTGGAGGAAGACCTTTACATGATTCAGCCAGAAGGGTTCATTGTTCAGGGACAAGAGAATCTAGTCTACAAACTGAGAAAGAACTTGTATGGCCTAAAACAAGCTCCTAGACAGTGGTACAAGAAATTTGACAGTTTTATGCATAGAATTGGGTTCAAGAGATGTGAAGCTGATCACTGTTTCTATGTTAAGTTTTTTGACAATTCTTACATCATATTACTATTGTATATGGATGATATGCTTATTGCAGGGTCTAGCATTGAGAAGATTAATAATCTGAAGAAGCAGTTGTCCAAACAGTTTGTAATGAAGGATTTGGGAGATGCAAAGCAAATCCTTGGTATGAGAATCATTAGAGACAAGGCTAATGGTCATTGAAGCTTTCACAGTCAGAGTATATGAAGAAAGTTCTCAGCAGATTCAACATGAATGAAGCTAAACCAGTGAGCACACCATTGGGTAGTCATTTTAAACTAAGCAAAGAACAGTTACCGAAGACAGAAGAAGAAAGGGACCATATGAGCAAGGTGCCCTATGCCTCAGCTATTGGCAGCTTGATGTATGCTATGGTGCGTACAAGGCCAGACATTACACATGCAGTGAGAGTTGTGAGCAGATTCATGAGTAAGCTTGGAAAGCAGCACTAGGAGGTAGTCAAGTAGATTCTGAGATATCCGAAGGGTTCATCAGATACATGTCTTTGCTTCACAGGTGCAAGTTTGAAACTGCTGGGTTATGTAGATGCTGATTTTGCTGGTGATATTGATAGTAGAAAGAGTACCACTGGGTTTATTTTTACTCTGGGGTGGTACAGCTATATCATGGGCTTCAAATCTACAAAAGATTGTTACTTTGTCTACTACAGAAGCTATGTTGCAGTAATTGAAGTTGGAAAGAAGATGATTTGGCTACATGGTTTCTTAGATGAATTGGGTAAGAAGCAGGAGATGGGCATTCTACACAGTGACAGTCAAAGTGCAATCTTTCTTGCCAAAAATTCGGCTTTTCATTCAAAGTCGAAGCATATACAAACAAAATATCACTTTATCCATTACCTTGTTAAAGATAAGTTGGTAATACTTGAGAAGATTTGTGGATCTAAGAACTCGGCAGACATGTTGACTAAGGGTGTTACCATTGAGAAGCTGAAGCTGTGTGCAGCTTTAGTTGGTCTTCTAGCTTGAGGACAGAAGGATGAGTTGCAAGGATGAGGGATTGTGTTTTGGAGGATTGCGGTTGATGTTGGTGATTGAACTAGTCTCCAAGTGGGAGATTTGTTGGGCTTTGTGGAGCCTAGTTTTGTTTGATCTGGTTTGACAACCAGACCCGATCCAAATAATGTTACGTGGTTTTTAATAGGAGATTTATTGAGGCTTAGTCCATGGAGCAGAGGCTTGGGCCAATAGGCCCAAGCTTGGTTGTGTGTTTTTTGAGAGAGAGAAAAAACTTTAGCCGCACTTTGTATTTTTTTCCTGATAATAGTGAAATCCCTGCAACTCCATGGACATGGGCAAATTGCCGAACCACATAAATACTATCTTGTGCGTGTGATTGTTTTTTTTTTTGCGTGTGTTTCTACTTTTTTTTCTCACAGGTTGGGAATTCGGGTTAATTCCCTACAAGTAGAATGTATTAACTTTATTTACTCTTATTATTCTCATATTATCATTTAATACTTACAAATACATATTGAATAGATAAAAAAATGTCTTATAGCCCTTACTTATAAAAATAATAATAATAAATGCCTTATAGCGTCATATGCGGAATAAACTTCTACCTGGTACAGTTTTGACAACAATGATTAATAGGGAATTCTTAAATTAAATTCTGTGTAAAAAAACAGGGCATACCATGGATGCTCATAAGAAAGGCCTAGCTTCTAACATGAAAAAATGGTGTACCAAGTGCACAAGACTCATTTTGTGGTCTAGGAGAGGTAGTTGGTAGGTAACCTTATCCCCAATTTCAAAGAGGTTAACTCCTAGACTCAAACTTATGATACATCGCTTGGTGTAGATGGCAATTACCATTGCATCAAGGTTTGACATCTCTTGCTTCTAATCATGAAATGAGCTATAAGTCACACCGTGTTTAATCAAAGAACCAACTATTTTGCTATGATAATTCTTTCAAGTAGGACGAGTAAATGAAAAAGCAAAAACTTTGATACGAAGTTAATTTGCTTTTTTCTTTTTCTTTTTTTTCTTTTTTTGGTCTTGTTCTCTTCCTTTGAGTCAGCAAACTTGACGTGTGTTTTATCATATATTTCCACATACTGCACATAATTCATACCGTTGCCTTTTCCTATGAATTATGTAGGCATAGAAGTAATAAAGAATTTGAAGTATAGATTGTCATGAGGAAAGAATATAGCTCCTCCATTTCAACTCTCCCTCCCCCCCAACCCCAAAACATTGTACAAGCGGAAATGTTTTCTCATTGTCAATATGAACTCTTAAATATTTAGTTGGGGATGATTAACACTGTAATGAGCAAATTACAATGTTACCCATTTTTGCATGTGTATATATATATATATATATATAACTCATACCTATAATATGGTAGTGACTTAACCCTCCACCCTTATTTCTGAGGAAAGACGCCATTTGATCCAAAGATCATTGGTACTGCATCCTTATAATTATTTCATTACATTAATAACTTATGCGAAGCTAGATGTGTTATATATATATATATATATATATATATATATAACACTGTAATGAGCAAATTACAATGTCAATCTCATTGACTTATTTTTCCCTACTCAATATCAGGTATTTTCTAGGCTTTTGACACCAACATAATTAAATCAGATGTGAACTCACCAATTTTTAACTTAATGCTTGCTCTTAGAAGTGCTTTGCTGTGGATTCGTGTTTTAAAAATTCATGGTTATTCTTGATGTAATCTATTACTTGTATTTATTTACATTCTTTCCCATCTCTGTAGACTAATGGTGAGAAGTAGTGCAAGTGTCTTGCAAAATACATTGAGAATGACATTAGAGGGCGCTTCTACAGTTTGGACATAGTATCTGCTTCTGCTGGCATTCAAAGATTTCTAACTGGATTCTGTCAATGACCAATTTAATTTGTGCATAATTTTCTATTTCAGCCATCAACTAGGAAACAAGGAGAGGAGGAAAGAAATTTTGGAAGCTCTACCATTGATTTTCGGCTAGGTGTTTAAGCTTTTTTTTTTTTTGGGGGGGGGGGGGGGGGGTTGGGGGATTTTTTTCTTGAAACTCTATCAAGTGACCAAAAAAAAGGAAAACATAAATTTTGTATCCTTGGGCATTAACTTAGGTGGTATAGAGGTAGGTAAATATGCTTTGTTTATTAGCAATGTGATATCATGTTTTAGTTTCTTGATCTTCTTGAGGCATTTTTATGTGAAGTATGTTGATAAACTACATGAACTACATTCTGGGAGAAATAAGATTCAGTTAAGCCTATTGGACTTATGTTTATGCTACTTTTCTATTGTCCAAGTAAAACCATCCATGTAGGAATGTATAATATGCTCTACCATTTCTCTAAATGATCATCCTAGTTACGAGGCCTTGGCTAGAGACAAAAAGAGATGGCCACTTACAAAGTTAGTTGCCATTGCAATATTTGTCCACTGTTACTGGTCATCCTGATTATTCATAATTTTAGTAAATTTTAAAAGATTCCAAGTATATTCAATATTTGAAGATTGTGTACAAAGTTTTTGACAATGGAAAATTTGGTTTTGGCCCTTGTGCATGTTTGAGATTTTGGTTGTTGATGCTAAGTGAATGATTGAAGAGGAATAAACAATTCCCTACTCTTATTTGCAAAGAAGGCCTTGGATAAAATATTGCAGACAAGTATCCGTCTTACTTATCGATCTTAAATGATTTTTCCTTCTTTGACATTTTTGTCCCCTCCTTTATATCATTTCAGAATGGGATTGATCCTTAATTAATGTAATTCAAGCACTTCAATAATCCATAACTCCTTATGAACTTGATGTTGTGATTATGTTTTCGTAGATGCTCATAAACCTATAGTTTTTCAATCAAAGAACATATATACATAACTAGAATTTGTTGACGTGAATTAGCCACTTGGGAAGTGAAAGTTCAAAAACGTGTATAAACACCCTTGAACGTTTAGACCCCCAAATACAAAATAACCAATTCAAGCTTTATGACAAACAACTAGTGTGCGGAAAATGAACATAAGCTATAAACAGAATTGGAAATCAATCTAAGCCAATTATAAATCACATCCACAGCAGAAAATAAAAGGCAAAGATAAAGGGAAGAGAGATGCAAACACAAGGACAACACACGATGTGTTATCGAAGAGGAAACCGAAGCCCTCGGCGTAAAACCTCTCTGCCGCCCTCCAAGCGGTCAATAATCCACTAGAAAATGTAGTTGGGATACATGAACAGCAATAGACCCTCCAAGCCTAATCTACCCGATGTACCTAAGCCCTCCAAGCTTCTTGCTCCAACGAGGTTGCGCCGAACCTTTTTCTTTTCTAGCTTACCGGATTCCGCTACTAGACCGTAGCATCCGCCATCCTTGGCATCTTCCAATGCTTCCCAAAGCTCCAAAAACACTCAACACTCTGAATGGGTGTGGGTAGTGTTTGGATAGAAATCTCCTCTCAATAGGTATGACAATGAGAGAGGGAATGAGAAGAGACTACAAAGATTTCTCTCTAAGAATGAGTAGCTCCCTCTAATTGGGTGGGTGTTTTGAAGAAACCTCTCTTAGGGTTTTTCTTTCTGAATGGCCACACATATCTTGTGGGAATGAGGGGTATTTATATTGGTGTGAGAATGGAATACGAAGAGTCAGTTTTTCCAAAAACAGGGCTGGCTGGCGACTTGACCTCGCGACTTGACTTAGTCGCGAGTTCAAGTCGCGAGCTAACTTAATGGCCAGTTTGGATTTTTGTCGTGTAGTGCTCCAGGTGGCGTGACTGTTCAGCTCCCCTGCATGCTCTGCACGTGAGCAACTTTTGGCGGCTTGCAAGCCGCGAGCCACCCGCGAGTCCTAGCCGCGAGTCTCTGCTTCACTGCATTGTCTTGAGCATTTCTTCACACTCTCTCACACACTACCCTTACATGATTCCCACCTAAATACAAGGTTTCTAAGTGTTATATTACAAGCAAATTTGTCATGGAATAAAGCCAACACATGGTTGATTAAATTCAACCTTACAATCTCCCCCTTTGGCTATTCCATGACAAAACACCCTAAAACAGACTCTAGACTTAAACGTGAGTTTGGGAACAATGGAAAAACTCACTCACACCTAAATCTAGAAACTGTGCAGCTCTTGAATCATATGAACATGAATCTCCATGGCTTGATCAAACAAGCAATCACTACAAGGTAGTGATCACAATGCTCATTCACACTTGGAATGAACACTTGAACATACAAGCTAACAAGAACAATGCAAGTTACTTGTATGCCCAACACTCAACCAATGCATAATACACTAAGTATATGCATCTAGGAAAAATCCTACAAGGGCACAAGAGTGACAGTACATAAATCAAAATGCAAGACATTTATCATTAAAGTACTGATTTCAACATAGCATAAAGGCTGCATTAAGCAAGGTACATACCGTAAAGCCTACAAACTATGCATAAAACATTAACCCTAAAAGCTTACAAAAGCACATGGGTACAAACACATTATAGTGAATAAAAACTTAAACAATATAAACTAAAAGTGCTTAAAATTTCCCCCCTTCAAAGTGATGAGAAGCTGTGATGCACTTGGAACATATATATACTTGTACCCTGAAACACTTGCACAAAACACATTAGACCCTCAAGGTAAAGCAAGTAATAAATGACAAGTATAGAAATGACTACAATGATCACATAGCAAAGCAAATGATCATCTGAATATGCATTCAATGAAGCATAATAACATAAGGATATATGCATGTCCAAAGCACAAACATGATGCAATGAGAACACCAAAGCATAACACAAAGCACCATAAAGCCAACAAGAAAACAAACAGAACAAGGTTTTCAAGTTAACACAATGTCTTCTCCCCCTTGGTATATGCATCTCCCCTATGGAATATCTCTCCCCCTACAAATGTGCATGAGAAATAGAATTTCTCCCCCTAAGGATGTGCACAAGAGTCATATAGAAATGACAAAATACTCCGAAACATTCTCTAGAGTATACTCTCCCCCTTTTTGTCAGGAATAGACAAAGGGTCAAGAAGAAACGAGGGCAAGAGATGAAGGTATGAACAATGCTAATGATGCATGAGGGGTGCAAGATGAATGAGAAAATGAAGCTCAAACCTAAGACAAAATAACATGCTACAAAGCATAAGGTAAGCATGACATGCTAGGATGAAGAAATAAAGTAAAGACCAATGCATGACAAGGGTAGTAAAGGTGTGTGCAAGAGCTGGCTAAGTGCATGCATGACCAATGCATGAAAAATGCACATGTGGGGCAAAGTGTGCAAAATACACAACTAATAAACCAAACATGTTCCTAATGAGGAAACATGAGAAACCCCAAAGTTTGGTACTCATCGGAGTCCAAACAAGCGAGAAAATGTCTAAGAGGCATTTTATCAAACACCTAGCATGCACACTATGAACAATAATATGAAACAATGCATGAACATCATGAAATCCACCCTTAATACATGTTTTTTCTGCCACAAGGGGCCAACATCCAATGCATATCAACAAAAGAAACCAATCCCATAAAGAAATTTGACAAAAATTAAGTTTTCCCAACCCCAATGATAAAAATCCCAACCAAGAGCACAAAGCTCTCCAAAACATAATCCAAGGATCAAAAATAATGAAAAGAATTTATAATTACCTTAGAAATGTTAATGGAATGAAAAATCATTCAAATTGGTTGGATTTTGATGTAAAAATATTGAAAGAGGGGTTTTAGAGAGGATGGGAGAGGTTTAAAATAAGTTTCCCACAAAAAGCCCATTAAAAAGCTGTTTCTGGGCGATTCGCGACTGGGCGAGTCGCGAGGTTCAGTCGCGAGCCGTGAGTGAGCCGCGAGCAAGCCGCGAGTGAGTCGCCAAAAGCTTCTGGATGAGCTCGCGACAGGGGTTTCGCGACTGGCGAGTCGCCAGCTAAGCCGCGAAAAAACTCAGACACCTGTTTTTCGAAACAAAACATGTTTAAACAATGAAAAACAAAGTAAACACTAAACATGAACTCAAAGAGTGATAAAAATCACTTCCAAAAACATATAAAATGATCAAAAATATTTTTGGATTGAACCATATATGATTGAGCACACACATATCACATTTAGACAAGTACAATCTAACAAATGAATAAGACATTCATTGAACATTAGGCATGTGTGTTGTGTGTGTGTATCAAATGTGGGATAGTCCTTAGTCTAGAGTGAAGTTTCAATAATCAATTCAATCAAGTCATACACAACTAGTGCTAAGTCAAGTGGTCTATCTCAATTATAGAAATGAACATATATGACCTCCCACAAGAAAATGATTACATATGATGAAGCTTTTCATTTAGCTTCTTTACAATTCATAACATTTGATCATTTTGAATCAAAACATCTCATTTTGAGATCGATGCCTGAAATTTGTGATATTTCAATTTGACGAACAAGCCTTTGGCTTTTTGGGCATCATACAATTTCATTTAAGTCGCTTTCCCTTTTTCCTAGTCGAATACTAGTATTTGCGACGGCTTTTGCAGCTCATTATCTCTTTTCATTTTGAGATTTACATTTATTGAGCTCTTTAAGCAATAAAAATAAAAGAGTGGGAAGAGATATAAGCACAAGTCTACGCAAGTATCAAAACCAACATGACTATTGACTAATCATTCATGTCAAGCTTGAAGATCGATTTACAACAATCACACAAAGATGTCAAGATTTTTCCCACAAAGATATAAGTGCAAAAATAACAAGCTAAGCTCGAAAATGCACAAAGCCATTTGTACAAACGTACAAGGCCAAACTCACATGTGATATGTGCTCAAACAAATACGATCAAACTTTTTGAATTTTTCACTTTTTATGTGGTTTTGGATTTTTTCTCACACAAAATAGAAACATAAAAGTAAGATCAAAAACGAAACAATGCAGAAAAATAAATGCAAGATGCACAAAATGCATGAAGATATGACATTTAATGCATGAAGGATCCTACAAAGATCGAAAGAATTAGATCAAGGACCAAAAGAGCAAAAGCTCAACCATAGGAACCCTTCCTCATCCAAACGGAACGATTGTTTGGAATGAGTGTCTCAAGAGAAGCGAGATGAGGGTTGGAAGAATGAGAACCGGAGATGCACATAGTCAAGGAGTTAAGAGCATTAAACATTTTCTTTAACAACATGCTATTTTCACTCAAATTCAGTTTACTCTTTTTAGCACAACTTCCAAAAAACTCAAGTTTCTCTTTTCTTTTGATTCTCTTAAGAGCTTGAAACTTAGAGCAATGAGGTTTTAGATGACCAAAGGCACCACAATGGTGACAAACAATGTGTTTAGGTCCACTAGGCTTTTTGGGAATGGATCTAGCAACATGGTTTTGTTCCCTCTTCAACTTATGACATTGAGGTCTTATATGACCAATCACACCACAATGGTGGCAAGTTGGAACAAACTTAGATCCATCCAAAGCCTTAGGTTGAGACCTAAACGAAGGTTTTGACTTAACAGCCTTTCTCTCCACCTTTTGATTTCTTTTATGTGGAGGAATGTATGCCGATTTGTCCTTTAAGGTAGAACACACACTAGGCACAAAATCGGGTACCACAACATGATTGCAACAAATATTATCATCTATTTTATCAATGGGTTCAGCAATCAAACACTTGGCATGCATCTTAAGAGATTCATTTTCACATTTAAGATCATCAACAAGTTTGTTAGACAAAACAAGTTTAGCATCCAAGTCCATATTCAAACATTTAAACTCTTTCAGCTTTTCAAGAGAAATTTCAGCAAGTTTTTTATATTTCTCAACCAATTTGTTGGATTCATTGAGCTTAGCAATCAAATCATCATTTTCACAAAATAACTTGCTCAAATTCTTTTGAAACTTCTTAGCATTTTTCTTCAAGAGTTTGTCAACAACACCCATGGATTCAAATAACATGTCATCACACTTATGAGGATTAACACTCATAGAGGCATTTTCACAAACATGTGGCATGTTACATTCATTATCAACCAAATCATGCAAAGAGGCATACAAAGCACAATCCATGGCAAATAAACACAAGGGGTCAAGGATCACATTTAGGTATTTAAATCACAACAAGTGTACCCGTTCTGATACCAATTGAAAGTTCAAAAACGTGTATAAACACCCTTGAACGTTTAGACCCCCAAATACAAAATAACCAATTCAAGCTTTATGACAAACAACTAGTGTGCGGAAAATGAACATAAGCTATAAACAGAATTGGAAATCAATCTAAGCCAATTATAAATCACATCCACAGCAGAAAATAAAAGACAAAGATAAAGGGAAGAGAGATGCAAACACAAGGACAACACACGATGTGTTATCGAAGAGGAAACCGAAGCCCTCGGCGTAAAACCTCTCCGCCGCCCTCCAAGCGGTCAATAATCCACTAGAAAATGTAGTTAGGATACATGAACAGCAATAGACCCTCCAAGCCTAATCTACCCGATGTACCTAAGCCCTCCAAGCTTCTTGCTCCAACGAGGTTGCGCCGAACCTTTTTCTTTTCTAGCTTACCGGATTCCGCTACTAGACCGTAGCATCCGCCATCCTTGGCATCTTCCAATACTTCCCAAAGCACCAAAAACACTCAACACTCTGAATGGGTGTGGGTAGTGTTTGGATAGAAATCTCCTCTCAATAGGTATGACAATGAGAGAGGGAATGAGAAGAGACTACAAAGATTTCTCTCTAAGAATGAGTAGCTCTCTCTAATTGGGTGGGTGTTTTGAAGAAACCTCTCTTAGGGTTTTTCTTTCTGAATGGCCACACATATCTTGTGGGAATGAGGGGTATTTATACTGGTGTGAGAATGGAATACGAAGAGTCAGTTGTTCCAAAAACAGGGCTGGCTGGCGACTTGACCTCGTGACTTGACTTAGTCGCGAGTTCAAGTCGCGAGCTAACTTAATGGCCAGTTTGGATTTTTGTCGTGTAGTGCTCCAGGTGGCGTGACTGTTCAGCTCCCCTGCATGCTCTGCACGTGAGCAACTTTTGGTGGCTTGCCAGCCGCGAGCCACCCGCGAGTCCTAGCCGCGAGTCTCTGCTTCACTGCACTGTCTTGAGCATTTCTTCACACTCTCTCACACACTACCCTTACATGATTCCCACCTAAATACAAGGTTTCTAAGTGCTATATTACAAACAAATTTGTCATGGAATAAAGCCAACACATGGTTGATTAAATTCAACCTTACAGGAAGCTTATCCTTTTGACTTCTACATTCCAAGAAAGTTGAAATCAAGAAACTTCTCCAATCCAAACACTTCTGTTTTGGATGAATGAGTGATTTCATTTCCAAAGAGATGTACAGATATACAGAGAAGCACAATCATAAAACATGCAGCATTCACCTGCAAATTCAATCTTTAACCACATCAAATAAACAACTCATAAAAGCATATATAACTCCTCTAAACAAGATTCCCATTTACACTAGCATAAAAATGGAGAAGTTATCCCCCTCCAATTCTGTTAGGTTCTAAGTACTTAGAAACTAATGTATTAGAACTCTAATTTGTATTGTTGGTAAACCATGATCAAAATAGGTTTTTAGTCTTATTTTAGACTTGCTCAAAGTATGTGTTTTATGAAAAGTTGGAATCGAGTTGCTGCAAAATTCATTGTGCAATTCGGTTTAGCTCGATCGATCGAGAATTAGACTCGACCGATTGAAAGTCGGGTAGAATGTTTTTTCTGCAGAATTTCCAACTCAGCCCTAAGCCCATATGACATGTAGGGTTTTATGTTTTGCCCTAGGTATAAAAAGGAAACCCTAGCCACGTTTTTCAGGTTGCTCTATTTGCTCTGTGTGTGAATCTCTTGTGAGGTGGTTGCCTTCACACATGCTTAGGATTATCAAGAAGGAGATTTCATGCTTGATGATCATTCAGTTGCTACACTAAAGAGCTTAAAGATACACAAGCGGGAGTGCTTGTACTTGCTGGAGAATTCAAGAAAGAAGGAGTCCATGGTCTCAGAGCTATCACATGGTCGTGTCAGTAAGTTTTCTATTGGTGGGTACCAATAGGATGTTAGTGGTCTATGTCACTATTGTAAAACTTCGATTCTTTCAAAGTGGATTCAAGTTTACCTTGAGGATAGCTGGGTTAAATCCTCCCCATATTTTTACCGGTGTGGTTTCCTGGGTCATCATATCTTTGTGTTCTTTATATTCCGCACTTTACATTAATATGATTATATAATTGTGTTAACCTAGATCTGAAATTTGGACTAAGTAATCACTTGGCTAATTAACTAGGTTAATCCAATTGTGTTTTAAGGGGTCTAAAAACTCACAAATTCAATAAAAAAGGACTTGGTTTTGGATAGAATTACTTATATTGTAAGCACCATCATCCTTAATTTTTCTGATAATTTGTTCCTCAGTTATTACTTGGTTTTCATGAAATCCATGTTACTACTTCCTATACTTTCCAATATTGTTGTTCATGATTTATGAGCTCTTTGTAGCTTTTTTATACCATTCTATAATTTAAGTTATTTATTGTAATGCATCTTTGTGACTCTCTCTGTTCATGATTCCCATTGTCATGCATCTCTCTTACTCTCTTTTGTGCCACATTCTCTCGCGTCTTAAGATTGAGTGCCATAAGAGGTCAAACTCTAAGCATACATGTCTATTAGGTACAGTATCTGTCTGCCAACTTTTCAAGTAGCTAATGGATGCTGATGATTGTTGATGATTTAAATTGGGTTAGACTTGGGAAAAGAATCTTCCTATGGCATTATCACTGGCACCCAGTTGGAATACTTCTACTTAAATTTGGAAACTTATAGGACTATATATGACGCAGCAATTAGCTATGAGGCTAAGGTGGATTCAATCCTAAAAATAAACTTTGGTTTGGAAGCCTGCTAGATGTGAGGATTTGTTCATAATTTAAAGCCAATTAAGTCTCATTGATCTAAAGGAAGAGGATAAGGCTAAGTGGGCCGTCACTAAGTCAGGTTGCTTTTCTTGTGCAGCTACATATGAGGCATTAAGAGATAAAGTCTAAAGGCTAAAGTGGTGGACTGGTGGAAGCTCTTGTGGTTCAACCATACCATACCAAAGCATGCTCTCATTGGCCGATTGGTGATCAAGAATAAATTAACCACTAGCGAGTGACATTCTATGTGCTATGTAGGGGTTGTGTTGAAAGCAGGAGCCATCTTTCTGGACACATGTTTATGGGGATTGGGCTGATAGGATCCTCTAAGGGAAGGGACCTAGAGCATCCATATGTAAGATTGGATGGTGGGCGTCTATATATTATATTTGGAGCCAAAGGAAGGCTATCATCCATAATGGCCCAATCTTAACTAAGGATCAAATACTGTTAAAAAAAAGAAGATGTTAGAGGCAAGCTTGAGTTCAATGCAAAATTCCCTAATTCCACTCTAAACAGGATTCTTTGCTGACTTTAGGGCTTAAACAATTCTATTTTGATCTCCGATGCTCAATGATTTTTAATTTCTGCAATAAATTGCGGAATTTGTTTGGATTTTGAGTTATATAATAGAGCCGCTTGTTGGATAAATGGAAAACGGCAAAGGTTCTGATTTTGTTTATGGTAGTAGGATGTTGTACTAACTATGGCTGATTGTATTGCACTATATTTATTTTCTTTGCTTGGGTTGTGAGTTGCATTTGAGCTGTTTACTGAAGTCAGCTACTTGCTTTTTCTTGCAAGTAAATACAGCTAGAGGTGCAAAAAATGACTGGATTCTACAGATTGTTGTTGCTATAGATTGCCAATTAGCTGCTAAGGCTATTGCTGTGTGCTAGACTGTTTGCTGTGTGCTTGGAAGGACGATTGCTTAAACAAGTGTTCTCCTACTGATAGTTCATAGATGTTTGTTTAGCTTGTGCTATTAATGCACAGGTTAACTCTGTATTTTTGGTTTGTTTTGTTCGTTGAGTGGGCTTCTTTTAGGCTTAGTAATTTTGATAGCTGAATGACCTTTTGGTCTTTGAATAAATTGTATTCTTTGTTTCTTTTTCAATAAAATATATATTCGAACCTGAATCCTTGAAGAATTAATTCTAGGAAGTGAAAGGTGATTGTTCTTTTAAGTGTTTGTTTAAAGTCTTATATAATAAATTGAAACTTAGATTGATTGTTATACTCTCTACAACCACAAGATAATGTAATCTAAAACAATAAGTTTAAAGGGAAATTAAATGAAAGATCCACTTTTATTTGGACACTAGAATAATGCCATATATTATAAAGTTCTAAACTAACATGGCATCTATAGAAGGCTTTTAGGAATTGACTAAATTATTAGTACAAACACAGTCACACATTATAGCAGTAGAACAAAGCACAGTACATGAAGAACACTCCTACACTAGAAGAGAAAGAAAATCACTCCTCCAACACTAGAAGTGAAAGAAAATCATCCATTGATCCTTTCATAAAGGGATATTAAACTAGCATAATATTATAACAAATCTAGTAGAAATGCCTAATCCCATGCTTAATCCAAGCATTATTAAAGACATTTAATTTCTTCTATTTGTTTCATATCTCTGCAATTTACAAAAAAAATTTGTTAGCTCCCCATTTTAAACCTTGATAACATAAGAAAAGGGATAGGAATTATTACAAGAAGGTTGTGGATTTTAATAAGATGACAATTTCTATTTAGTATTTTGATCATGAATGAGAAATGAAAATCCAATTTTACAATTAGCTATGATAATCTACTCAAAATTAATAAAAAGGTCAACATAAAATCTCCATGCTTTTTTAATAGCAGTATTTGGGGATTGAATGAAATCAAAGTAAATAAATAGGACACAACTTAACATAGTCTTATAATGAAAACTAAATACCCCTTACTTGAGCTCTACTAGGTTTGTCTTTGCAGATCCCCAAACTAATGAAAACACTTGTTAGGAATTGAGAGTAAGAATATTTGCATGTCAGCATCAACATGCCTAGAGTCCTCAATATTATTAGTTTCTTCTACTTCAATTGCCATCTTTACTCCAGTTGCAACTCCCAATTCTTCAACTTCTCTTGGCAAAAGCATTGGGTCGACAACTTGAGCAAGTCTTTTTGGTAATGCCATCTTAACAAAATTATGGAGATTCAGACCATCTTTAAACATATCATCAGTGGGCATCCTTCTTGTAAACATTTCCGGCATAAGGACTCCATAGCTATATAAATCCCCCTCAGTCGATGACTCAACACCCATGCCATACTCTACAAGTCGTGGAATGGATGGAAATTAGGCAATTTCTATCTATAATGAAAAATATGGATAAAGGTTTACAAAATGCAAATTCATAGAAAATGAAATGAATCTATTTAGAAAAGTAATATGACATATGATATTACTTCCGCAATGGAAGGAAAATGTACGAAACTTTATCCTGAGGAGCCAAATTACTTTTTTCTTTTCTTTTTTTTTGCATGTTCAATTTGATTGAAGTAAATGCATACAAAGAAGATACGAAGCTTAGCCAAAGGATCAAAATGTCCATCGCCAAATTAACTTAGGCATTTCTTAAAGTATGAATCTTATTTTTTTGCTATTAATTATTTTATTTTAAATTTTATGTAAAATTAATTATGTGCTTGTATGTACTCAAGTGAATATTTGTTATAAAAGACAGAAATAGTAAGCAAGGGAGTAAGTTAAAATGTTTATACTAAGTTTACGAATATTAAAAGGCTTATATGCTCAAAAATACAAGTAGTTAATTATTATCTTTTGATAAAGTGACAAAGAGAAAAGCAACATATTACATGATTGTTAAGGATTTAAAACTAAATAAGAGAGGTTATACCTGGAGCAACATAGTCGATAGATCCTTTTAACCCAATTGTACTAGTACACTTCTGGGAAGAATCATCGGTGCTTGTGAGGAGTCTTGCTAAACCAAAGTTGCTTACATGAGCAATCATCTCACTATTGAAAAGAATATTACTTGGCTTTAAATCACAATGTATGATTTGTTGCTGACAATGATTATTCATATAATTTAATGCAGAAGCCACATCAATTGCAATAGTTATTCTTTAAAGAAAGCACAATTTTTTTGATTGATTTTCGCAATCTGCTATTGGATGTAACCACATATCTAAGCTCCCATTGATCATAAATTCAAATACAAGACCTTTAAATTCATTGCCATTATAATTGATACTAGAGCAACATGTTAAGATCTTCACAAGATTTTGGTGCCAAACATTTCTTAAGACATTGCATTCCACTATAAAACTCTTGGTAGCTCCTTTAGTTTGTAGGTTTAGGACTTTTACTGCAACTGACATTTCTTCTTCATTAAGAACTCCTTTGTAATTTGATCCAAAACTACCAGATCCAATCAAATTCTTGAGAGAAAATCCATTAGTTGCTCGATGAAGCACTTTGTAGGAAATTGTTGGAAGGAGATCCATCTTAGATACTATAGAAGATGGTTACATTTTATATTTTTTCCTCCAATAAAGAACAAGAAATGGTGAAATAAGAAGGCTGAAGAAGACAAGCAACCACACAAAAAAATTGTGATTATTGTTCTAGAAGCAAGAGACTTTCTTGATTTTGTAACTTTGGGGCATTTTGGTAGTTGTAATTGTGGAATACCCCCACAAAGCTTATTGTTTGCAATAATTGATATTGCATCTACATTTTTGAAAACTCCAACAGTTGGTAGTGGGCCCTCAAGATCATTGAACAAAATGTTTAAGTATTTTAAAATAAAAGTTTCTCTAGACCCTTTGGAATAAATCCTAATAAGTTGTTTTGCAAAACATCCAAAAGTTCAAAGCCTTTTAAATTAGCCATGGATGAAGGTATGATTCCTTCAAAGGAATTCCCTTGCAAGTAGAGGTTTTCTAAATTCAATAATTTTTCAATTGTTGTGAGAATTTCACCTGACAAATTGTTTTCAGAGACATCTAGAGAATTAATATTTTTCAAATTGCCAACTTCTACAGGCAATTTACCACTAAATGAGTTGTAGGATAAATTCAGTAATAGTGACAAAGAGAAAAGAGAAAAAACCTACTGAGGTATGACTTCACTGAGGTAATTTTGTGAAACATCCAATTGTTGCAAACTTAGGCAACTTCCAATACTTGGAGGTATGATTGTTTTGACAAAGGTTGAATTCAACCAATTAAGTGAGGTTACCAATGGAGCTTGGAATTTGCCCTGACAATTTGTTCCTTGATAAATACCATCCTTGCATCTTCAAAAATTTCCCAAAACAAGTAGGTATCACACCTGTGAAAAACTTTTCCTCCATGCCTAAGCTAATTAAGTTGATAAGATTTTGCAATGCTGCAAGAATCAAGCCAGATATTTGGTTGCCTCCTAAATACAATAAATGAAGTTGTGTTGACAAGTTGCCAATAGAATCGGGCAAAACACCTTCAAATTGCAAATGTCAGCGATTTTTGCTACAGTTTGTTAAAGACTTTAAGAAGTTTAAATCCCTTCCTAATTTATTCTTACTTAGATGTAGCAATTTAAGATCTAGTAGAAATCCTAAATTAGTTGGAACTTGAAAGTTCACTTGGTGTATAAAACACTAGTGAATGTTTAGACCCCCAATTTTAAATTAACCAACATAAGCTTATACTCAAACAATAGATGTACGGAATGATAAGTACAAGCAATACCAAATAAATAAACAAATCTAAACCATAATTAATCACAACACAGAAGCAATTAAAATGCAAGAGTAAGGTTTAGAGAGATGCAAATACAAAGATAATACTGGCACGTGTTATCAAAGAGAAAACCGAAAAACTCAGTGAAAAACATTACCACCACCCTCTAAGTGGTGAAATGATCCACTAAAGAATAAAGTTGGGATACACAAATAGCAATAGACTTTCCAAGCCTAATCTACCCAATGCACCTAAGTCCTCCAAGCTTCTTGCTCCATCAAGGTTAAGCCTATTCGTGTCTTCTTTAGTTTTCCAGGTCTCGCAATAAGCCCATTGCATCAACCAAATAAATTGGTCCTCTCTGAACTGCTTGCCAAGCACCAAATAACCTCCTCATAGAGATGGGTATGGTGATATAAGGATTTGGTTAATGAACCTCTCAAGGGTATGTCAATGGAGAGGGTGAGAGTAGAGGAATTTGGAGAATCAAATGTCAAAGATTGTGGATGAGTCAATCTTGGTTTTCTCTCTCAAAATTCTCTCTAGAAGCTCTTTACATTTCGTGGGTATAAGGGTATTTATAGTAGGGTATGAGAAGGAATGTAAAAAGTCATTTTTCAGCAAAACAAGGTGTTTTGGTGACTGACTCATGACTGGGACTAGTCACGAGTTTTAGTCGTGAAATAACTGACTAGCCAAACTATACTTTTTGTCCTGTAGTGCTCCAGCTGTCGTGACCCTTTAGCTTCCTACATGCTTCAAACGTGTGGCATTTTGGCAAGTCATCAGTCGCGAGCCACTTGCAAGATCTAGTCGCGAGAATGCTTCTTGAATGCACACACACTTGAATTCTTCACACTCTCTCACACACAACCCTTACATGATTCCCACCTAAATATAGGGTATCTAATTGCTGAATTATAAGCAAATTTGGCATGGAATAAAGCCAACAAATGGTTGAATAAATTCAACCGTACAGAACTGATCCCATAAAGTTGTTTTGGGGCATCTCAATTTTTTGAAGCTTAGATGCATTGCATGATGAACTAGGGATTGGCCCATAGAATTTATTATCACCAAGTGTAAATACTTTGAGATTAGGGAGAGTGAGGCCTCTGTTTGCTGGAAGAGCCCCACTAAGTTGGTTGACTTCAAATCCTAATGCGCTGATAAAGAGACCAAACCGTTCAGTTTATTGATTCCAACTGCGAAAAAAGATAAGCTTTTCAAAAGGCCTATGCTCTTTGGAATACTTCCCTCTAAATTATTATAGGATGCCGAAAAAAATTTCGAGAAATGAAAGATTTCCCAAGAAAGGTGGGATTCCTCCTTTCAAATTGTTTGTAGCAGCCCATAAATAAAGAAGCTTTGACAAAGAGCCAAGCTCCCTAGGGATTGTCCCAATAAGTTTGTTCCACGCTATGCTCATCACCCTAAGTTTATGGCCAAGCTGGCTGGAATTTCTCCTCCCAACGTATTATTTTGAATGTTGAGGTGTTGTAGTCAGAATAAATGACCAACTTCCTTTGGAATTTTACCATAAAAACTGTTATTTCCTAGGTCGGTGACCCTAAGAATGGTAAGGTTTCCAATGTAAGGTGTAATAGTTCCACGCAATTTATGGCCTTATAGTTCCAAAGCTGTGACTATTCAATGGCGGCAGCCACATGTAACTCCATACCCGTTACAAAACTGGATAGAATCATTCCATGAGCTCAAGATTCCATATGGGTCATCAACAATGGATTCTTTAAATTTGAGCAAAGCCAAACAACTAGTCTCATTTGTTAGAGTGGTAGAAGTAGCAGGTTGCAAGCATAGAAGGGTTACAATAAAGAGCAAAATGATATGAAGGAATGTAGAGCATGATGCAGGAAAATTGGGGTTGTGAAGCTTCATTGGTTTGAACAGGCAGGAAACTAGTGAAATTTTAGTGCAAGATAGAGGTGATACACAAGTTTGTATTATATATAAGCTCTCTTAGTTTGAATTAAGAAAATGATTTTTTTTTTTTTTTTCTAGAGGGTTTCAACTTATGGAGTCCATTCTAGATGATAACATTTTATCATTAAATCAAGACATCAACAGTTTTTTATGTAGGCGGAGATTGAACCCCATATCTCTTATTCAACCATCAAAGACTTTACCAGTTAAGCTAACTGGAACTCACTAGTATTAATAAATTGATAAATAAATAAATGAAACGTGAAAGCAGTCCAGTAAAAAATAATAATAATAAATAAATAAAAAGTGAAAGGGAACAAACCTCAGTTAACGTGCATAGACAGGGGAGCAAAGAAATCTACAGGTTCATGAAATTGGTCATTTGCAATTAGTTGTTTCTCTCTTTTTATTCAATTGGGGGTTGTCATGAAGCATCATTGGTTGGACTAGCATGAAGCTGTTGAAATATTAGTGCGAAGCAAAGCAAGACACATAAATTTGTACTCTTAAATCTTAAATAACTCTATAAATACAGGCTCGGTTAAGTTTGGGTCATTAGGTGCTTGCACTGTCGAAGTACTATAGTACTATTTGGGATGTATGTAGCTTCAGTAGTCGATGTATGTAGCCTCAAGGATTTGGGATACACTGGTCTAGATTTCACATGGTGCAATATGCGAGAAGGTGAAGACAGAATTTATGTGAGATTAGATAGAGCTCTGGCAACACAAAGTTGGATTGATAAATACAAAGAGGTTCAAGCCCACCACATAGTGGACTAAACTTCTAACCATTTGGCTCTCCTTGTCTCTGATTCTTTTGCTCCTAATATTCCCGGGAAACGCCGGTTCCACTTCGAAGCAAAGTGGATAAAAAAGAAAGAGTGTAAGGACATAATTGAGGTTGCCTGGAAGAATAGTGTAAACCAAAATACCCGTAATGGTATGGCTGAGAGACTAAATCTTTGTGCAGCTGAGCTAAATAAATGGAATGTAACCACATTTGGGAAGGTGCCAAAGCTAATCAGTAACAAAAGGAAGGCTCTTGACAGCATGGTTTCAAGAGACATAGATGGCAGTTTGGGAAGGGAAATCAATAATCTAAAGGGAGATCAATGACCTTCTCGATAGTGAGGAAATTATGTGGCAACAACGAGCAAAAGTTCAATGGCTTGGGCTTGGCGACAGGAATACAAAATATTTCCATACTAAAGCATCGGAGAGGAAGAAGAAGAATACGATCCTGGGCCTGGAGGATGAGGAAGGCAATTGGCGTAATTCAAAGGAAGACATAGCTGACATTGTTGTGTCGTATTTTGAGAAGATGTACACCACTTCCTGTCCTTCCCTTGAAGCAGAAGTGATAGCCATAATTCCTACTAGAATAACATATGAAATGAATCAATTCCTCACAAAGGAGTTCACAAAGGAGGAGGTGGAAGAGGCACTCAAGCAGATGTACCCTACAAAAGCCCCTAGACCGGATGGCATGTCTGCTATTTTCTTTCAAAAATATTGGTATATAGTGAGTAATGATGTCATTTGTATGGTTCTTAATGTGCTCAATTCTAATATGTCAACGGCTGAAATAAACAGAACCAATATAACTCTAGTTCCAAAAACGAAAAACCCCACTAAGATGACCGAGTTTAGACCTATAAGCTTATGTAATGTGGTTTATAAGCTTGTCTCTAAAGTCCTAGCAAATCGCCTCAAAACCATCCTCCCTCAAATCATTACTAAAAACCAAAGTGCTTTCCTCCATGAGAGGCTAATCACTGACAATGTGTTAGTTGCTTTTGAATTAATGCACTATCTTGATCATAAAAGAGAGGGAAAGGATTGTTATATGGCCGTTAAGCTAGACATGAGCAAAGCATATGATAGAGTTGAGTGGGGTTTCATTGAGAAAGTTATGGAGTGAATGGGTTTTCATGAAAAATGGGTCAATCTTATTATGAGTTGCATTACTATTGTTACCTACTCTGTACTGATTAATGGGGTGGCCCATGGGTGCATTGTGCCTTCGAGGGGTCTTCGTCAAGGAGATCCCCTCTCCTTATCTGTTTCTCTTATGTGCAGATGGATTCTCTTCCCTCATAAATAGTGTTGCAAGAAACAATATGCTCTGTAGTGTCTCTATCTGTAGGGGTTGCCCCATGGTCACCCACCTTTTCTTCACCGACGATAGTCTGTTGTTTTGCAAGGCAAGCACACAAGAATGTCAGAACCTAATGGCTATTCTCAACCTCTATGAAGCAGCCTCTGAACAAAAGGTAAATGTTGATAAATCCTCAATCTTCTTAAGCATTAACACCCCCTTGGAGCTAAAAGCTGAGATTATGGAAGTCATGGGTCCAATGCAAGATTCAAAGCATAACAAATACCTTGGGCTACCTTCAATCATTGGGAAGTCCAAAAAAGAGGTATTTGCTGAAATAAAGGAGAAATTTGCAAAGAAATTATCCAGATGGAAAGAAAAAATCCTATCTATTGGGGGTAAAGAGATTCTCATCAAGGAGGTAGCCCAAGCCATTCCAACGTATGCTATGAGTTGTTTTCTCCTCCCCAAATGACTTTTTGATGAAATTGAAGGCATGAAGAGAAGGTTTTGGTGGGGGCAAAGAGATCAAGAATCAAAGATAGCTTGGGTTAGCTGGAAGAATCTTTGCAAATCCAAGTTAAAAGGTGGCATGGGGTTTAGAAACCTCCAAGCTTTCAACCTTGCCATGCTTGCAAAGCAAGGGTGGAGATTACTCTCTAATCCCCATTCTCTTTTACACTACAACAAAATGTATTTTCAGTGACGAAAAAAGTCGTCACTAAAAGTCCAGTTTTTCGTCACTAAAGACCTTTAGTGACGAAATTGGACTTTTAGTGACGAAACTCATTTCGTCACTGTAGCCCCGTCACTAAAAGTCCTGGTGACGAAAAATTTCGTCACTAAAAGTCCGATTTGATTTAAAAATAAAAAACTTTTAGCGACGAAAACGTTTCGTCACTAAATGTTTTCCTCACTAAAAATACTATTCAGTGACAAAAATATTTCGTCACTAAAAATACGTTAGTTTACTAAATCATATTTAGTGACGAATAATTTCATCACTAAAACTATGTTCGGGTACATATAGTGACGAAAAAATTCATCACTAAAACTATTTTTAAGAAAATCCAGGCACATATAGTGACGAAAATTTTCGTCACTAAAACTATTTCTTACAAAATTTTGCTATATTTAACAACGAAATTTTCATCACTAAAACAATTTTTTGTTGCTATGTTTGTGACGAAAAAATTCGTCACTAAAACTTATTTTCTGTTTTTATTTTTTTTCATGGCTTTGATATTAACCTGTAACCTATCATTACATTATTAAAACTTCACATTTGAATAACACATTTATTTCAACAACACATTTATAAAAGAAGATCCATACATTCTACAAGTAAAAAGTAAAACAAGTATTCAATTCAAACTCCTTCCATACAATAATTGTTTACAACACATACAATAACTCAAGATGTTTTATAACAATACAAAAAGTGTAGTATAATATAATTAGAACTAATGGAAGATGTCCTCGTGTCTTCAAGTAATGCCAAAAGTAAATCCTCTAAAAGCCACCAATAAGAAATCTGTACAAAAATAAAAACAATATTACATTAAAATCGTAAAGTTGAACTACCCCCATAGGTAAGAGCGTTATCTAACCCTTGTTTCTCAAAAAGCTAAGAATATTCTTTTGGACCTCTTCTTGCTTAGCTCGTGCCTCTTGGTCCCTAGCTCTTGCCTCTTTGAGTTCAAGTATCTCACTTTCTAGACGATGGATATATTCCACCGAGGAACTAGATGAGGCGGTGGTTACTAGAGAAGAGGAAGGTCTCATGCCAAGTATTAAAAACCCATTATCAACTTCACAATATATAATGCTACAAGTATTAAAAATAATTAAATAATATTCATAACATATATATCAACAATATCCATTCACAATTCAAAAAATAAAAACACTCTCAATGTGAATTTAAACCACCTTATAACTCCATGCAAGCCATCTGCTTGCTTCAATATAACAACCCACCACAAAGCCAATCATCAACATTACAAATATAGAGTTTTTTATGTATTTAAACAAATTTTACTTACTATGCTCAAGCTAAGCGTACACCTTTAAGAAAAAATCCAAAGTTTCACAAACAATGAGTATTTAACCTGCAAAAAAAAAAGTCTAATTTATAAAGAGTTTATCAATACACTTACAAGCTATATCATCACTACTAGCAATACAAACTCAACAAATTCGTATTTTTACTGTAATCTATGTATAAGATACACACACAACTAAAACTAAAACTAAAGTGTGTAATTTATTAAGCACAAGCCCAAGTTTAAAAATTGAATCACACCCATTTGAAGATTATATATAAAAATAAAATAAATTTAATTTAATTTATTTGCAACAATGAACCTCACTGGAAATAGACTGTGGTTTCAATATCTCAAACACTCTCTTGGGGATCACAAGAGATTTGCCAATCAAAATCCTAATAGTCTCTTCCTTTGGGAATTCTGTGACTAAATCCCCATTACAATTTTTTTTTTTTTTTAAATCCCATTATAAACTCAAGTGATACAGCCAATCCTGAGACTATCACAAAGGCTTACCACTTGTTACTAGAGACTATTACTTATGAATGACAAGAATCTTTAAAGGGAGAGAAGAGAATTTAACAATAATATTCATGGTGTTTCTTTGAACTTAGCATTTCCCTTTGACAAGCATTCATATGAAATATTTGCTTCTATGGTTTACAAACCCTTTCCTACCTAGGAGGTATGGATACGTCAAATATCCATTGTATCTAAATTTGATACAAATCCATACCATATATGCCGTTATACAACAGTATATTGGATATGTATTGGATATAAATTTGTAAATTTGAAATTTAACTTTTATCATGAATCTAGGATGATAAGAGAGGAACAACATGGATATTGCATGGATACATTTTAGGGGGTGGGGGGTGATGATAATGAGACTAACAAAAACAGATTGGCAACATTATTATTAAAAATAGTATCATTATATGTAGCACTTTTATGGGTGACGTTTTTTTTACAGAATCCCATGCCTAATATGTAGTAATAATAAATAACCATTTTTTCAGCATAATATGCTGCATATTTCTAATTAACAAACCATGCCTTCATGCACATGCAAACACACTAGTTTAGATAGTTAATCACCATAAATTTTTTTTTTCTAAATTTCCTTTAGGTAATTTGTTGCACCCAATGGATCTTAAACTTCAAGGTCCATGACTTCACCCTTCACCCATTTTTGTAGGGAGAGGAAATGCATTTTGAACAAGCTCATTGGCTAATTGACAAGCAATTGAAACACTAGAATCATCATGAAAATTAAGCCAGCAATATAAATATACATATATATCACATATCACGCATCAACCCACTCACCCATACACACACAAATCAGGGGTATAAGTATTTCTCTCGATATAAAACCACTAAGACCCACCCATAGATGATCCTTATAGGAAAATTGAATATTTAATGTGGAACTTTCATATTAGTATCTAGGCCCCAACATCACCGTCATTTAGTTTGGTCTACATTACTGGAAATGCACATAATAACATGAAATTAAATATATTAAGATTCACCTTGAAACGCAAATGGTCAGTTGATCAGTAATTTAATAATAAGCATTTAAAGCCTTCATATTTCAAAGCATGCAATATAGCAAATTTCTGAAGCTTACAAAAGTCAACCTTAAAGAATACCATAGCTACAATACCTTGTGTCAGCAGTAGGCCTACCACCCCAATTCATACTTTACATTAAAAGGATGAACTACATGATTAGCATTTATCTATTGCAAATCATGGCGTCAAAAGGACTTCCTATATTAAGGAAATCAATTAGGCGTCCTGTGAATAGACAAACAGGCATTACATATAATATATATATATATATATTTTTTTTTTTTTGAAAAGGCATTACATATAACATATTAAGCACAAGGCACCAGATATATAGGTAAATATATAAATATCCAATATAAAGAACTACCAAAATCTTGGCTAGACAAGTATAAGGACTTCACCCTACAATGACCACCACAACCTTGTTCAGAAATGCAAAGCACACAATTTGTAAGCTCCACAACGACAAAAAGGGGAAAATAGAATAAAGGAAGAGACCTTCAATGGGTCAAACTCCATTTAACCACTTAAACAAAATATCCACTATGTCCAAACGAATTAGAGTGTGTTAATAAGTGCCTATCTCTACCCATAAAAGATTTAAAAAAAAAAAAAAAAAAAAACTCAAAAATAAGGTCCCACCGTCACCACACACACAGCCATGGTTCTTCAAATCCCATTCCTACACTCAAAAATTTTGAACCCAAAAAATAGTAGCTATTTGCTTTGCTAATA
Source organism: Quercus robur (assembly GCF_932294415.1). Taxonomy (NCBI): domain Eukaryota; kingdom Viridiplantae; phylum Streptophyta; class Magnoliopsida; order Fagales; family Fagaceae; genus Quercus; species Quercus robur. The sequence continues at coordinate 5,408,762 of NC_065537.1, forward strand.
CAAGTAGATAAAGTTAAACTCAAGAGTTTGAAAGCACTTCGTATTGTTAGTAGAACTTAGAGTTGTAAGGGTTTGAAAGTGCATTACTCACCGTTAGCATCAAAGACGGCGAGAATGTCAGAGGACTTGTTGATCGGTGATCGGAACGGGTGGAGGCTCTTGAGTGGTGAGATGGTGGTCTAGCTCGGCGGCGGTGTGGATCGGCGGACATGCAAGGGAACGGTGGAGAGGTGTGACTCGGTGTGAGGATCGGTGGAGGTGAGGAACGGCAGAGTGAGGCTCAATGGAGGTGAGGATCGGCGGAGTGAAGCTTGACGGCGGTGAGGCTCGGTGGACTAAAGCTTGTCGGAGTTGAGGCTTGACGGCTTGGGTGAACAGCAAGTGAGATGAAGTTTACATTTTTGTGAGGGTGTGGTTTCTGAAAAATGACTAAAAGAGGGTTTGTTTTGGTCTTTTATACTAACACTTTTAGCGACGAAATTATTGTCGTCGCTATAGACCACTTTCAGCGACGAATTAGAGTTTCGTCGCTATAGACCACTTTCAGTGACGAATTAGAGTTCCGTCACTAAAATGCCTAAAGGTTAGGCGGACCCATTTTTCAGCGATTTTTTAGCAACGACTTTGTTTCGTCACTGTTAAGGTCTTTTAGCGACGAAATGTTTTTCGTCGCTGATAATCTCCCAGCAAAACCTACAGCGATGAAATTATTTCGTCGCCAAAAACTTAAAGTTTCAGTGACGAAAAATTTCGTCACTGTAGACTAATTAAATTCGCGCTCTAATTTTTCCTTTTGGCGCCCTTGTTTCAAATCAACAAATAGCGACGAAATTTCAATTTCGTCACTAAAAGTTATTATTTTTTCATTTTTAGTGACGAAATTCAAATTTCGTCACTAAAGGTTTTTTTTTTTTTCTTTTTTTGTGACGAATTATAAATTTCGTCACTAAATGTAACTTTTCAGTGACGGAAAATTTTTCCTCACTAAAATTCGTCACTAAAAATACATTTTGTTGTAGTGTTAGCTCGAATTTACAGAGCAAAGTATTCCCCACATGGTGATGTCCTGAACTAAAAGCTTGGCTGCTGTCCATCTTACGCTTGGCGTAGTATCTTTCGAGCGTTGGAAGTGTTAAGGAGTGGCACAAGATGGAGAGTGGGGAATGGTCGGCGAATTCATATTTAGGAGGACAAATGGCTCCCTACCCCTACTACATATAAGGTTGTCTCTCCTCCTAGATCTTTTGATGACTTTCCAATGGTCTTGGCTCTTATAGACCATGAATCTAGGAGATGGAAAGCTGAGCTTATTCGATCTGTGTTCCTTCCTTTTGAAGCTGATGCAATTCTAAACATTCCACTGAGTTTCAATATGCCAAAGGACAAACTCATTTGGATAGGAAATAGGAAGGGTGACTTTACGGTGAAGAGTGCATATTACATTGCCCTTGAGCTGGTGGAAGCCGATGAATCAGGTGAATGCTCTACTGGTGACCCAAGAACCCCCCTGTGGAAGAAAATGTGGCATCTGAAGATTCCAGCAAAGATTAGAATCTTCGCGTGGAGGGCATGCATGAACGGTCTTCCCACTAGACTGAACTTATGTAAAAGAGGGGTCAATATTAGCCCTTTGTTTCCTATTTGTGATCAAGAGGTGGAATCCATAACCCACGTTTTATTTCAACGTGATTTAGCATTACAAGTGTGGGATAGATGGGAGGGTTGCCCAGTGAATATGCGAGAATGTCAGCTTGATGCCACAGATAATGCTTTAAAAATTCTGAATGATGGTACTACCCAAGACCTGGAAATCTTCCTTGTAACGTCCTGGACAATCTGGCACAGCAGAAACAAATAAGTCTTCTAGAATGAAAGCCACTCAGCTGAACAAATTTGGTTTTCTGCCAAATCAATTAGGTGGGATTTTAAAGAAGCTGTGGCCTTATGTCTTCGAAAGCAAAATAACGAGGCGGTTAAGTGGGAGGTTCCACCTTTGGGGTGGGTCAAAATCAATGTGGATGGAGCTATTTCCAATGATGGGCGTCCATCTAGTGTTGGGGTTATAATTAGAGACAGTAAAGGAGAAACAGTGGCAGCTCTCTGTGAAGTCCTTCAAGGTCAATATTCAAGCTTGGAAACTGAAATCGTGGCTCTAGAAAAAGGAATCCTTTTGGCTAAGGAAATGGTGCTCACACAGGTAATTTGTGAATCTCTTACAATGGTCCAAGATATTCAGTCAAAAGAATCAAATGGCAGCCTACGCCACTTATATCAGGGCATTGGGGACATCCTTAAGTCATTTAGGAGCTGGAAGATTTGTCATCAGAGAAGAGAGCACAACAAAATGGCCCATAAGCTTGGTCATTATGCTAGATATAGTGAATCAAATCAGGTGTGGAAGGGGTGTACTCCTCCAATGGTCAGACACCTAATCCAAATGGAATGTATCTAGTCTGTTGTATGATCTTGTCCTCTGTTTGTTGCTGTTTTCTTGTATCAATGAAGATTCTAATTTTCCCATCAAAAAAGAAAAAAAGAAAAAAATAGTACTATTTTATCAAATGCCTCCAAAAATGTAAAATACGTTGTATCTTCGAATTTGATAAAATTTTCTATACAGTTTTAATAAATTGATAGCGTTAAAAGACCCCGGGTCAACTTAAATTAGTTAAAAGTTGCTGTTAAGTGTCCAATTCTTTTCTTCAAATATTTTTAATTAAAAAAATCCAATTAATTATTAAAAATTATTTTCAATGATTTAAAAAAAAAAAAAAAAACTTTTAACGGAAATTGATGGAGAGACCTTAATTGAATAAAATTGAAACTTAAAGGACTTAATTGAATGAAAACAAAGTAAAAGAACTAAAATAAATTGTGGTTAAATTTAGAGGATGCATCTTGCATTTTTGTCTAAAATTTTACAAAAAGAGATGAAAGTTGAAATCTAAATTCCAATTTTGATTTTGGTGTTGAGAGAGAGAGAGAGAGAGAGAGAGAGAGAGATGATCCTTTTTAGCAGCTCCAAGCTCCATATGAGACCTTATTTCAAATCACAAGTCTCTAATAGTTTTTCAAATCCGTTGAGTTAAAATTCTTTGAGATTTATGTTATCGCGGATCAAATAAATACAAGTGTACAACACTCCTCTGTTTCAGTTTGGGTCTCACCCTTGTAGATGTTATTAGTACCTTTATACTATTTGTCAAATAAGTCCAAAAAAGTAAAATAGATGGTATTTTCATTTGATAAACTTTTAGAAAAATTATTAGTTTACATCGTATATATTAACTAAACAAAAGCGTATAATATAATACATTTTTTTCGAATATGTACAATATTGTACACTTCTTGTTTATATTTTGTAAATCTTACATTTACAAAATATATATATATATATTCTTACATTGATTGAACAATGTAAACCTATGAATATAATAATACCATTTTCATTTTAATTGAATAACCATTCAACAGTTAAATATATATATATATTTTTTTTCACTTTTTCTAATTTAGTCATCTATATTCTGTGTGCACCTACATCAATTCAACTTCAATACTACATATCTAATTCAATTAAATATTATTTGTTTATTCATTCCCATCATCTCCTTCCTTCCTTCCTTCTTTGTTGATTCCATTCTCAGTTAGCCCACTTCCAGTACCATATTTACAAAGAAAGGACTCCAAGCTGACGTTTAGCTTAATTAATTAATTTACCATAACGTTACTGTATGTCCCCATCCCAAACTAAAGGCGTAAAATTTAATCTGCCCTTTTAAAAAAAAAAAATTTTAAAAAAGGCATTTAAAGTTTTTTACTAGTGACTTGAAAAATGCTTGTCTTTCCTTTTTCTTTTTCTTATTGTATAAGTTAATTATGAAAATAATTTTTCTAAAATATTTTCAGTAATTTTTTTCTTCTTTTTTTTTTTTTGATGGGGTTAAAATAAATTGTAAAAACAAAAGGATAAAATAAGTAAACTACTTCTGAAATTTGAAAACTAACTAACGTGGTCCTTATAACGGACGTTACTCATTCAATGACAATGACTCACTCGATCGCATCTCTTATCTCTCGCCCAAATTCAGGAAGGATAGTTATATACATTTTACCCCCCAAAAAACATATAAAAAAAAAAAAGGAAGGCAGGTAAGGTTAATAAACTGAAGAGGGAGGGTTCACAAAGAAAAAGACAGCAAGAAACGAAACGAGAATTGCAGTGAAGAAGAAGGTGAGATCAAAAACAGACAAAATAATTCATTCAGCCAACTCAAATCTCAACCGGTGGCGACTCTTCGCTCCATGAGCTCAACATTCACATGAAGGTGTGTGGAGCACAATGCAGGAAAATTAGGGTTTTTAAGCTTCATTGGTTTGGACAAGCAGGAAGCCGGTGAACTATTAGTGCGAGGCCAAGCTGGAAAAAGAAGTTTGTATTATGTCTCTTTTCTTTTCAGTTATGGTGTGAACATATATAAATTTTACTCACCTCTTTAATTTCAACGCTCCTCTATTTGTCAAATAAATACAGGTGTACAACACTCCTCTGTTTCAGTTTGGGCCTCACCCTTGTAGATGTTATTAGTACCTTAAATACTATTTGTCAAATAAGTCCAAAAAAGTAAAATAGATGGTATTTTCATTTGATAAATTTTAGAAAAATTATTAGTTTATGTTGTATTAACTAAACAAAAGTAGCCAAGGGTCTTGTATCTGAATTGACACCTCCACATGTACAAAGTGTTTGGGGGTTTAGAAGAGAAAAAGTTCGAGCTGTGGGATTAGCAGCACGTCTACATGTGCTTAGAATTATTTTTGGAAAATTATTGTTTACATTGTATTATCAACGTAAGATTTACATTATAGACTAAAAAAATGTGTACAACAATATTGTACAAATTTTCAAAAAGTGTACAATGATGTAATTATTATTGTTTTGATAAGTAATGTAAAAAGTTTACCATTAGAAACCGTAATTATCTATGAAAAATTAATCGTTCTTTGTTTTCTTTATTTGAATAATCCTTATATGCTGCAGAATATCATAATGTTAAAATTCATACAACTTTCCAACTAGCATGTACATTGGATAAAATTAAAATTAACTTTGTATGTTCTAGTATTGGTTTTTGTTGAATGACTATTGTGAACATGAGATTTAATGCATGGCATTGGGAATGTTTTAATAGTTTGCTTTAGACTTTTAAAACAACGGTATATATGGTATGAGGAAATGGAAGGAAGAAGAGCGTAATGTATTAAATTAGTTGGATTTGTTACTTAATCTTAAGTAGAATTAGAAGTAATTATGTCCATAATTTTGGGATTAGTTGGAACGAAAGCTAAGCTATGGCACTTGTGGCAATTGATGGGAATCACCTAGGGTTCTCATATGAGAACCTGTCAAGTTCAACCAGGAGTAACATGAAAGCTGTGTTTCCATTTTGCAACATTCAACATGCCTAGAAAACTTTGAGTAACACTTTTTATGCTCAAATGGATACATTTTTTTTAATATTTTGTATATAATAGTGAAGTGCTACGTTCACAACATTTTGACAATATTTTCACAATAAATCTTAGTTGCCAAGTTATTACAGGTTATTAATTTGAATCCACAACTAAAATTATTCTTTCCTACTAATAATAGCAAGTAACAACTTGCAACATAAAATTTGTTGTGAAAATATTATAGATATAGCATTTCTCTATATAATATAGACTCTTATAGTTATGTTGTGCATATGTAAATTGTACGCTTTTAAAATGCTGACCAACACAAACATTTTCCTGCCTTGTTTTAAGCTCTAGCAAGTGAAAGTTTGGCTACTCTACACTCTTGTAGAGTTGTAATGCTATTTTTTTTTTTTTTTTTTTTTTTTGCTAAATAAAAGCAGAATAATTAACTATATAAATTAAGAATATAAACCTCACTTGAATTGGCAGTGCCGGTGAAGTCACTACCGTAAAAAAAAAAAAAAAAAAAAAAAAAAAGTACAATTTACGTCCTCTAAACTTCAATTTGGGATTCTGATTTATGTCAAAATTAATTTTCACTAGTTGTGATTAGAGCAATCGATAAAAACTTTGACAGTGTCTATTATTAGTAATGTTATTGTCACAAATTATTTTACAACAATTGATCATAAACTATTATCACTATTTTACTTATTAATAATCACTTATCTCATCAACAATTTGTATAAAATAATTTATAAATCTAGCATTTTCTGTATGTTATTATTAGTGTTGGGGTGGGTTTGGTGAGAAGTGTTTCAAGGGTAAATTGATGGTGGAGTACAACCAAACCCATTGCAATATCAAACTTTGTAAATCTAGTATTTTCCATTAGTAATTTTTGGTGTTGGGGAGGGTTTGGTAAGAAGTATTTGAAGGGTAAATTGATAGTGGAGCACGGCCAAATCCATTGCAGTATCAAAATTTGTAAATCTAGTATTTTTCATTAGTTATTATTGGTGTTGGGGTGGGTTTGGTAAGAATTGTTTGAAGGGTAAATTGATGGTGGGGCACGGCCAAACCCATTGCAATATTAAACTTTGTAAATCTAGTATTTTTCATTAGTTATTATTGGTGTTGGGGTGGGTTTGGTAAGAAGTGTTTGAAGGGTAAATTGATGGTGGAGCATGGCCAAACCCATTGCAATATCAAACTTTGTAAATCTAGTATTTTCCATTAGCTATTATTGGTGTTGGGGTGGGCTTGTTGAGAAGTGTTTGAAAGGTATATTATTGGTGGGGCAGGGCCAAATCATTGTGATATTAGTCATTTGAAGCTTGTTTCTCAACAAAGGGGCTCCAATTGTGTTAGGTATTTACTCATTTTTTTTTATACCTTCCCTTTCTTTTTGCTTATTATTATTATTATAGATACAATAGTATTTTAAATCTATAACAAGAGCTAGTAATTGAGCTTTGGTGTTAAAAGGAGTGCAACCACTAATCTTTTATTCAATGACAAAAGACTAATTAAGTTTCATGAAACCTATTTCATTTTATTAATCAAAGACAAAATTGGACAACTCGGTAAAAATATATCTTTACCACTCTCTAGTTGATTTTTAAACCGAGTATTCAGTGAATTGCTTCAACCCTTCAACTCTCCTATATTTCTTTGATCACTCCACTCACTTTTTTTTTTTTTTTTTTTTTTTTTTTTGAATTTGCGGTTTCCCTTGCTCCCTAATCTCACGTCTGTTTTTAAAACTAGCATATTTCACATACTAGTTTCCAATTTCCATTAGGCAAGGCTGTTTTCACTTTTCATGACAGTAAACCACATTGTTTTTTCAGCGCAAAGAAATATATGTGGTTATAACTTATATTAAGGCAAATTCAATAGATCTTTATACGCTGTTACTTTTAGCATCCCAGATTGCACACAAAGCATTTTCAAAAACAACAGTACAATATGTGTGTGTCTTACGTGAAAATCCCTAAATTCCCTAAAACATAACAAAATGCAAGCTTGTGTTTGAAAGTTGAAATGTGAGTTTCATTGGCTGGATTGTGAATACTGTAGGGAATTTCACCAAATTCCCAACCTGTGAGAAACAAAAAAAATAGAGAAAGCACACGTCAAAGAAAAAAAATAATCACACGCACAAGACAATATTTACGTGATTCGGCAATTTGCCTACATCCACGGAGTTGCAGGGATTTCACTATTATTAGGGAAGAATACAGAGTACAAGTTGCGGCTACAATATTTTTCTCTCTATATAAACACGGAAGCATAACCTCAGTAAATCTCCCATTAAAAACCATGCAATATTATTCGGGTCGGATCGGGTCGTCGAACTAGATCAAACAAAACTAGGCTCTACAAAACCCAACAAATACAAATTTATTAAGTTAGAAATGGTGTATTCAGTATTCATTGGCTGGATTGGGCTGATTGAGCTTGATTTTGAAGATTGCGCTGGGCCAAACTTCAGTGTAGGTAGTGGATTATGAAATACATCTTGGAATGGATTTTATTGTAGACGGATTTTGAAAACAAATTGTCTGATGGGCTTATATGATGGACTGTGTTCACGCCTAGCTGCACCCGTATACTTAGTTACTTAATATGGAAGCGTCTACTTATCCGTTCAACGTAAAAAGGTTGATGCTAATGGATTGATGGAGTTTTATACAAGTGCAAAAGGCAAAAAACGATTGGCAGAAGAAGCCTCAAAGAAAAACAATCGTATTCTGATTATGTTTTGCTTAGCAGGCGTGAAGCGATTGGCAGAAGAAGCCTTGTTACTAGCTACTTACTATACTTTCCAATATCAATCGTTTTTCATGATTTTTGAGTTCTTTGTAGTATTTTTTTTTTTTTTTTTAATACTATTCTGTTTATTAAGCTATTTTTTCTAATGCATATATCTCTGACTCTCTCTGTTGCTTGCACGTATACATGAGGCATAAGGCTGAGGCGGTGGACTGGTGGAAGCGCTTGTGGTTCAACCTTACCATACCAAAACATGCTCTCATTGGCTTATTGGTGATCAAGAATAAATTAACCACTAGAGGTAGGCAGTCCCAATGGGGTTACACAAGTGACACTCTTTGTGTGCTATGCAGGGGTTGTGTTGAAAGCATGAGCCATTTCTTTATTTAGTGATCTTTCTGGACATGTTTATGGGGATCGGGCTGTTAGGAACCTCAAAGGGAAGAGACTTACAGCATCCATATGTAAGATTGGATGGTGATCGTCTATATGTTATATTTGGTGCCAAAGGAAGGCTATCGTCCATAATGGCCCAATCTTAACTAAGGAGCGCAAATCCAGTCAAAATTCCCCAATTCCACTCTAAACAGGATTCTTTTCTGACTTTGGGGCTAAAACAATTCTATTTTGATCTCCACGGCTCAATGATCTTTAATTTCTGCAGTAAGGTTGCTATGTGCTTGGAAGGTTGATTGCTTAAACAAGTGTTCTCCTATTCATAGTTCACAGATGTTTGTTTAGCTTGTGCTATTAATGCACAGGGTAACTTCGTATTTTTGGTTTGTTTTGTTGTTCGAGTGGGCTTCTTTTAGGCTTAGTAATTTTGATAGCTGAATGACCTTTTGTTCTTTGAATAAATTGTATTCTTTGTTTATTTTTAAATAAAATATATATTCGAACCTGAATCATTGAATTAATTCTAGGCAATGAAAAGTGATTGTTCTTTTAAGTGTTTGTTTAAAGTTTTACATAATAAATTGAAACTTAGATTGATTGTTATACTCTCTATAGCAACAAGATAATGTAATCTAAAACATTAAGTTTAAAGGGAAATTAAACAAAAGATCCACTTTTATTTGTACACTAGATTATGTAACATGGCATCTTTGATGCATTCCCTTCCTTTAAAAGGCTTTTAGGAATTGACTGGATTATTAGTACAAACACAGTCACACATTATAGTAGTAGAACAAAGTATAGTACATGAAGAACACTCCTACACCAGAAGAGAAAGAAAATCACGACTCCAACACTAGAAGTGAAAGAATATCATCCATTGATCCTTTCAAAAAGGGATATTAAACTAGCATAATATTATGACAAATCAGGTAGAAATGCCAAATCCCATGCTTAATCCAGGCATTATTAAAGACATTTAATTTCTTCTATTTGTTTCATGTCTCTGCAATTCACAAAAAATAAAAATAAAAATCGTTAGCTCACCATTTTAAACCTTGATAACATAAGAAAAGGGATAGGAATTGTTACAAGAAGGTTGTGGGTTTTAATAAGATGACAATTTCTGTTTAGTATTTTGATCATGAATGAGAAATGAAAATCCAATTTTACAATCAACTATGATAATCTACTCAAAATTAGTAAAAAGGTCAACATAAAATCTCCATGCTTTTTTATAGAAGTATTTGGGGACTGAATGAAATCAAAGTAAATGAATAGGACACACTACTTAATGTAGTTTTATAATCAAAATTAAATACCCCTTACTTGAGCTCTATTTGGTTTGCCTCCGCGGATCCCCAAACTAATGAAAACACTTTTTATCAATTGCAGTTCCTTAATGACTTCCTCCATACTCATCCTCTCTTTTGGGGATTCCAATGAACATGAGATTCCAATGTTAAGAATTGAGAGTAAGCACTTTTGCATGTCAACATCAATATGCCTAGAATCCTCAATATTATTAGCTTCTTCTACTTCAATTTCATTGTCATTGTCATCTTTTTCTGTTGCCATCATTACCGCGGTTGCAACTCCCAATTCTTCAACTTCTCTTGGCAAAAGCATTGGGTCAACAACTTGAGCAAGTCTTTTTGGTAATGCCATCTTAACAAAATTATGGAGATTTAGGCCATCTTTAAACATATCATCAGTGGGCATCCTTCCTGTAAACATTTCTAGCACAAGGACTCTGTAGCTATATACATCCCCTTCAGTCGATGCCTCACCACCCATGCCATACTCTAAAACTCGTGGAATGGAAGGAAATTAGGCAATTTCTATCTATAATGAAATAGATTAAGGTCTACAAAATGCAAATTCAAAGAAAATGAAAAGAATCTATATGGATAAATAATATGACATATGATATTACTTCCGCAATGGAAGGAAAATGTATGAAACTTTACCCCAAGGGGCCAAATTACCTTTTTTTTCTTGAATGTTCAATTTGATTGAAATATACGCGTACAAAGAAGATACGAAGCTTAGCCAAAGGATCAAAATGTCCATCGCCAAATTAACTTAGGCATTTCTTAAAGTATGAATCTTATTTTTGTTTTATTTATTTTATTTTAAATTTTATGTAAAATTAATTATGTGCTTGCATGTGCTCAAGTAAATATTTGTTATAAGAGACAAAGAAATAGTAAGCAAGAGAGTATGTTAATATGTTTATACTAGTTTTACGAATATTAAAAAGCTTATATGCACAAAAATACAAGTAGTTATTTCTTATCTTTTCATAAAGTGACAAAGAGAAAAGCAACATATTACAGGATATTGTTAAGAATTTAAAACTAAAATAAGAGAGGTTATACCTGGAGCAACATAGCCGATAGATCCTTTTAACCCAATTGTACTAGTACACTTCTGGGAAGAATCATCAGTGCTTGTGAGGAGTCTTGCTAAACCAAAGTCGCTTACATGAGCAATCATCTCACTATCAAGAAGAATATTGCTTGGCTTTAAATCACAATGAATGATTTGTTGCTGACAATGATTGTGTAGATAATTTAATGCAGAAGCCACATCAATTGCAATAATTATTCTTTGAAGAAAGCTCAAATTTTTTGATTGATTTTTGCAATCTGTCATTGGATGTAGCCACATATCTAAGCTCCCATTTGTCATAAATTCAAATACAAGAGCTTTAAATTCATTGCCATTATAATTGATACTGGAGCAACATGTTAAGATCTTCACAAGATTTCGGTGTCGAACATTTTTTAAGACATTACATTCCGCCAAAAAACTCTTGGTAGCTCCTTTAGTTTGAAGGTTTAGAACTTTTACTGCAACTAACCTTTCTTCTTGATTAAGAACTCCTTTGTAAACTGATCCAAAACTACCAGATCCAATCAAATTGTTGAGAGAAAATCCATTAGTTGCTCGATGAAGCATTTTGTAGGAAATTGTTGGAAGGAGATCCGTCTTTGAGACATTAGAAGACGGTTTCTTTTTATATTTTTCCCTCCAGTAAAGAACAATAAATGATGAAACTAGAAGGAGACATGCAACCACACAAACAATTGTGATTATTGTTCTAGAAGCAAGAGGCTTTCTTGATTTTGTAACTTTGGGGCATTTTGGTAGTTGTAATTGTGGAATACCCCCACAAAGCCTATTGTTTCCAATAATTGATGTTGCATCTACATTTTTGAAAACTCCAACAGTTGGTAGTGGGCCCTCAATATCATTGAACGAAATGTTCAAGTATTTTAAAAATAAAAGTTTTTCTAGACCCTTTGGAATAAATCCTGATAAGTTGTTTCGTGAAACATCCAAAAGTTCAAGGCCTTTCAAATAAGCCATTGATGAAGGTATGATTCCTTCAAAGGAATTCCCTTGCAAGTGGAGCTCTTCTAAATTCAATATATTTCCAATTGTTATGGGAATTTCACCAAACAAGTTGTTTTCAGAGATATCTAGAGAATTAATATTTTTCAAATTGCCCACTTCAACCGGTAATTCACCACTAAATGAGTTGTAGGATAAATTGAGTAATAGTGACAAAGAGAAAAGAGAAAAAACCTGCAGAGATATGACTCCACTGAGGTAATTTTGTGAAACATCCAATTGTTGCAAACTTTGGCAATTAGCAATAGTTGGAGGTATGCTTCCTTCTAAATTGTTTCGAGAAAAGTTCAAATCAACCAATTGAGTGAGGTTGCCAATGGAGCTTGGGATTTTCCCTGACAATTTGTTCCCTGATAAATATAATCCTTGCATCTTCTGAAACTTTCCAAAATAAGTAGGTATCACACCTATGAAAAGATTCTCATCCATGGACAAATTAATTAAGTTGATAAGATTCTGTAACACTGCAGGAATCATTCCAGATATTTGGTTGCCTCCAAATTGCAATCTATTAAGTTGTGTTGACAAGTTGCCAATAGAATTGGGCAAAACACCTTCAAATTGGTTACCTTGAAATGTCAGCGATTCCATTTTGCTACAGTTTCCTAAAGACGCTAAGAAGTCCAAATCCCTTCCTAAATTATTATAACTTAGACGTAGGTGTTCAAGATCTAGTAGATATCCCAGATTAGTTGGAACTGGTCCCACAAAGTTGTTTCCACCTACGTCAAGTATTTGAAGCTTAGATGCATTGCATAAAGAATCAGGGATTGGCCCAAAGAATTCATTCTCACCAATTCCAAATAGTTTGAGATTATGGAGAGTGAGGCCTATGTTTGCTGGAAGAGCGCCATTGAGTTGGTTGAAGACAAAGTGTATAGTACTAATAGATGATAAATTGTAGAGAGAGGAAGGGACCATACCGTTCAGTTTATTGACTCCAACTCTGAAGACTGATAAGCTTTTCAAATGGCCTATACTCTCTGGAATATTTCCCTCTAAGTTATTATATTCTACTGAAAATTTTACGAGCAACGAAAGATTTCCCAAGGAAGGTGGGATTCCTCCTGTCAACGTGTTTGTTGAAACCATAAGAGTCAAAAGCTTAGTCATAGAGCCAAGCTCCATTGGGATTTTCCCAATAAGTTTGTTCGATTCTAAGACCATTACCCTGAGTTCGGAGCAGTTGGTCAAGCTGGTTGGAATTTCTCCTCCCAGTGTGTTACTTGAAAGATAGAGATGTCGCAGTCGGAACAAATGACGAGCTTCCTTTGGAATATCACCATAAAAGCTGTTGTTTTGGAGGTTGATGGCCCTGAGAAATGTGAGGTTTCCAATGTAAGGTGTAATGGTTCCGCGCAAGTTATGACCTTCTAGTACCAAGGTTGTGACTCTTCCATGACGGCGGCCACATGTTACTCCATACCAGTTACAAAAATGGATAGAATCATTCCATGAGCTCAAGATTCCATATGGGTCATCAGCAATGGATTCTTTAAATTTAAGCAAGACCAAATGATCAGTCTCATTTGTTGGAGTGGCAAAAATAGTGGCAGGTTGCAAGCATAGAAGGGTTATAGTAAAGAGTAGAATCATATGAACATGTGTAGAGCATGATGCAGGAAAATTGGGGTTGTGAAGCTTCATTGGTTTGGACAAGCAGGAAACTGGTGAAATATCAGTGAGGTAGAGCAAGATACACAAGTTTGTATTATATATGCTAATTTGTCAAATACCTCCAAAAATGTAAAATAAGTGGTAATTTCGTTTGATAAATTTTTATAGGCTTCAGTATCAATAAATTGATAGCGTGCACACCTCCAAGAGAGACCCACTGCCTTTGGACAAAGACCCCGGGGCTTCGTCAAAAGCTGCCGTTAAGTGTCCAATTTTTTTGTTTCTTCAAAATTTTTTAATGAAAGAAATCTAATTAATTATTAAAAAGTACCATAAATTGAAAATCTAGTCATTATTAAATGTGATCATTAATCATGATTTGACGCAATTATAGCAAATATTTTAGTGTGATACAACTTAGAATTTTTTAAAAAATTATTTAAATCCTATCATATCTATAAAGAAAGGCAATAATTATTAATGGTAATTGTGTTTTGTTAAAAATAAAATAAAAAAGACCTGACGAATTTTAAGCCTTAATTCTAGGAGTTTTATAGTCTTACATTTAGTTTTTATCTTTTAAATATAAAAATCAATACAAATTTAGATAGTGTCATAAAATAGACATGAGAAAAAAATGAAAAAAAAAATTATGACAAGGACAACCCAAATTTTTTTTTTTTTTTATACAAAATAAAATTTCTCCTCTAGCCTAATCTAAATGTATATGTATGTGAAGCTCCCTCCTGGAGACTTGAACCCCGGCACTTGCCCTCCACACCCCATAAACACTTATATTTATGAAGTGACCATCGCACCAAAGGTGTACGGTGATAGGACAACCCAATTTTAACTTGATGAGATTTGGATGAATGTAAATTTGAGTATTCAACTACTCTCTTGACTTGAGTGTGGGACGTCTTACTCTCTATTGAGATTGTATTGAAAATTTGAGTATTCAACAACTACTCTCTTGATTGAGAAGGCCTTGAATTCATGTTAACAAGAGGATGTGAAATGTCCAAACAACTTTTGAAAACTTTTTTTTTTTTTTTTTTTTGAGAAAGCAGTTGAGGACTTGACTAATAATTTGATTCCCATTTAATTAGGATTTGATGTGTTGGCTGTGTGGTTTAGAATCAACGTATGTGTTGCATGGTTGTTAGAAAGTAGAGCTCTCAGTAGATCTCGCTAGATTTGGGTGTTTTTGTAGTTTTAATTTTAACTGACATCACAACGTTTAACTTGTTTTTTTTTCATAATTTTTTTTTTTAGTTGGACATTATGCTTGACAAAGATTACGTTCAATTCATTTTACAAATTACAATCCTTTGTGATTGCTTATGATTTGCTATGATTTTGATATCTAATTCACATTTAGGGGTGGAGCGATAGTGTTAGGTTCTAAAAGTTTAGAAAAATTAGCAAATGGTGAGCACAAACTTGTCTAGATATAGATCCCTAGATCTATAGAGTTTATTAGACAATGCTCAAGGTATTACAAGTCAGAACACAAGGACATACAAACTGCAGAAAGAAGAATTCAAATTCAGTGAAATCCGACCGATCGAAAATTAGATCCGACCAATTGAAAATCGCAGACAAGAAATTTCTGCAGAATTTTATTTTAGCCCAAACTCTGCTTAAACGTTTTGGGTTTCAAGTGAAACACTTCTAGTATATGAACAAAAACCCTGATTATGTTTTGGGCTTGTTTAAAAATTCTGCAAAAACTATGCCTGTGATTTTCAATCAATCGAGCCTAATTCTCGATCAGTCGAGAAAGACAAAACTTCACTTTTCTTTTTTGCAATCAGCTAGACTTCAAAACTTGAAACAACCTTATTTAAGCATTGCCTAAACACCTAGACTAGACATGTTTTATTCTCAGTTTGCCAACACAATACCATAACGATTCTAAATATTTAATTCTAAATCTTTAGAACCTAACAATTTTAATACAACCCAAAGTTCAGGAGTCTCTCTAACCCTTTCCCTGGGTAGTTGGATTTGGTGCAGTGTTACGTTTTCTTCTTATTTCTTTGAGCTTTAATTTCATTGTCATGTAAGCCGTGTAATTAACAGTATTTTTATTTTGGGAAATGCTAACAAATGCCCTTAGGGCATTGGTTAATAATCCATTTAAAGAAAGTTTTTATGGGAAAAGAAAAAAAGCAATTAATGTTTTGACAGCTTTTTTCATTTCCCATAAAAATGATGTCAAAACTTTCCTACAATGAACTATTAACCAATGCCCTAAGGGCACTAATTTGCATGACCCTTTTATTTTTAGTTTTGTTGGGTTTCTTTTTTTACCTTGTGGAGTGAGCTAATGGCATGAGGACTTTGACTATTAATTTGATTCCCATTTGATTAGGATTAAATTTGTTTGCTCTGTGTGGTTTAGAATCAACGAATTGCGTGCTGTTATAAAATAGAGCACTTAGGAGACTCACTAGATTTAAGTGTTTTAAGTTTTAAACTTTTTTTTTTTGAGATAATTACAAATGTTGCTAATTTCGCAGCTCAAAAGTCAAATCCCTTAGACTCTTAAGCATTTTATGCATAAGGATATGTCAATTTAACTTTTAACTTACATCACAAAGTTTAATTAGTTCTGTTCGTAAAAGTTTTTGTTGGATATTATCATTATTATGCATCACAAAGATTACGTTCAAAATCATTTTACAATTTGCAATCTTTTGTGAGTGTGTGCTTATGAATTTCAATTATTTCAAGATCTAAATTGGCAATGTTGTCATAGCTAAATATTTGTTATTTCTTGTAGCGGCTTTAGGAATTTTTCTTAAGATAATCATTAAAAAAATTAAAATTATACAAAATCTAATTAAAAAAAACACGTAAACATGTGAAATTTTACAATTTCCTTTTATTAACAAAATGAAAAGGCAACCCTGCACCCTTAGTATGATGGCCATTTCACAACTATAAGTTCTTGTAGGGTGTAAGGGGTAAGAATCGGACTTCAAATCTTCAGGAGGGAGCTTCACACGCATACACTTATATTAGGTTAGAGTAAAATTCAATCTAAAAAAACAAAAAAAAAAAAAAAAAAAAAAAAACAGAAAAAAACAAAAAAAAAAACAAAACAAAAAAAAAAAACAAAAAAAAAAAAAAATGAAAAAGAAAATATAGATTAATTAATGAAAATGCTAAGATGAGAGTAATAAAATTAGAGAGTCTGATCATGATGATAGAAAAACATGGAGAGAGAGAGAGAGGAAATGAGCCACGAATGATCACTGTTGACATTGCAAGCCAAGCCACCAAGGCAAATTAAAGTTATTGCAATGGCAACTATAAAGCCTAAGAGAAGTCACCGTCATAGTAGTATCTCTTTTCATATCGGTTTTTTAGGAAAAATAAATTACAAATTATTTTTATGTAATAGATTCAATATTGATGAGGATAAAATTAGATAAACAAGAGTGACGGTATACGCTTGACAAGGGTGACGAGGTGTTTTTGCCGTCAGCATTCCTTCAAGGCTGACGGGGATATGAAGAAAAAGAACTCCACATATAAAGCTGGACATCCTGAAGCTGACGGGGCAAACATAAACTGACGGGGTAAACATAAACTGGCGGCGTCAGTCTATGGAATGATTGATCTGCACGTTTACGTATATTAGTAAATAACTTGCTCCCCACGTTTCATGAAACCTAAGGACTCCTATATGGAAAGAATCCCGTAAAATACGCCCAAGAAGACTCCTATAAGGAAAAGACTTCTACTCCAAGGAAAAGATGTCAACCCTCTACTACTATAAAAACCCAAGCACCCTCACAAACCAAGGTACGCATAATTTACCCTCTCTAGCACTCTAGAGCAGTGAGAATAGTTCTAACTTGACCTTCGGAGGGTGTTTGGCCGGTACCACACCGGTACTCTCTGCTAGGTTATTCCTTTTCGTTGTGCAGGTGCCATTCGCGATCGTACGAGGAACGTGTGACTCACTGGTGATATTATTTCCGACATCATCAGTTGGCGCCGTCTGTGGGAAACGTAGAACATTCTCGCCTCCTAGACAGAAGAGTTACATGGTACTCACTCGCTCAATGGCGACCACCAACGATGTTCAAGAAGAAGAAGCCCCTACGACTACGCTTGAAAGACAGGTGAGGACACTCGCCGCTGTCGTGGAGCGCCTCACCAAACAAAATCACGACCTAAAAGAGCAACTGAAACAGAAAAATGCAGCTCCCAACAACCAAGGAGCAGATCAAGAAGGAACCACCGCCGACAGAAGAAACCAGGAAGGACCCCAGGCCAGCAACGCCCCGAGCAAACCGGAACAACAGAACACAAGCATCCCCTCCCTCGCAGAAACCACTCTGCCACTTGTTATCGCGGAGATGCAAGCCATGAAGGAACAAATGGAGGTTATGATGAATGCTCTCAAGGGACGAGTATCAAGCGACCTTGACGACCTTGTCAACCAAACTGACTCGCCGTTCACCGCCACCATCAACTCCTATCCTTTACCAAGTAAGTTCCGCATGCCACAGATAGACAGTTATGACGGGGTCAAGGACCCACTGGACTACCTGGAGACCTTCAAGACCCTAATGCACCTTCAAGGAGTAGCGGACGCCATCATGTGTAGGGCCTTCCCTATAACACTGAAGGGCGCAGCGAGAATTTGGTTCAACCAACTGACACCAAACTCCATCAGCACCTTCAAAGAGCTCAGCGCTCAGTTTACCGCACACTTCATTGGAGGTCATCGATACAAGAAGTCTACGGCTTGCTTGATGAGTATGAAGCAGCGAGAAGATGAAACTTTAAGAGCCTACATCTCTCGCTTCAACAAAGAGGCACTCTCGATCGACGAAGCCGACGATAAGATACTTGTTGCGGCATTCACGAATGGCTTGAAGAAGGGCAAGTTTTTGTTCTCCCTATACAAAAACGACCCAAAGACCATGTCGGAAGTACTTTATCGCGCCACAAAGTATATGAACGCTGAAGATGCGCTGTTAGCTCGGGAAGAGAGGCCCAGGAAAAGAGAGAGGCAGGAAGACACTCGGCAGGACCAAGGCCGAAAGAAGACAAGAACAGGAGACCGAAGGGACGAGAGGCGCCCTAAGCCCCCGGGGGGAAAATTCACGAGCTTCACTCCTCTGACAGCCTCGATAGATCAAGTCCTTATGCAAATCAAGGACGAAGAGGCTCTGACGTTCCCGGGAAAGCTAAAGAGTGACCCCAACAAACGTTCCCGAGATAAGTATTGTCGTTTCCACCGCGACCATGGCCATGACACGTCTGATTGCTATGACCTCAAGCAGCAGATTGAGGCCTTTATTAGACAAGGAAAGCTGCAGAGATTCGTTAGTAAGGAAAAAACGGATCCCCCCGTACAAGACCAACACCCCCGACGGGACAATGAGCAACCGAGGCCCCCAATTGGGGATATAAGGATGATCGTAGGAGGAACGGCTGCCGCCGGGTCATCCAAGAAAGCCCGCAAGACCCATCTTCGGATGGTACAAAATGTTCAGCTGACAGGAGTCATGCCGAAAATAGCGCGGAGAGAAGGTCCTATAATCGGATTCTCAGAGGAAGACGCGCAACGCCTTCACCATCCACATGACGATGCGCTCGTCGTCAGCTTGCGGGTAGGAGACTACAACATGCACCAGGTGCTGGTCGACAATGGCAGTTCAACAGATATTTTATACTACACGGCGTTCCAGCAGATGAGGATCGATAGGGAGCGATTGATCCCAACAAATGCCCCGCTTGTTGGCTTCGGCGGGAGCCGGGTATTCCCATTGGGCGCGGTTACATTATCCGTCATTGTAGGCGATTACCCTCAACAGATAGCCAGGGACGTGACATTCTTGGTAGTCGATTGCTCATCAGCCTACAACGCTATCCTCAGGCGACCCACGCTCAACTCATGGAAGGCGGTAACTTCCACCTACCACCTAATAATAAAGTTCCCAACTGACTACGGAGTAGGGGAACTGCGCGGGAGTCAGATGGCCGCGCGCGAATGCTACATAGCCATGATGGAAATGGAGGATCAGGTTCAGGCTTTAAGCATAGAAGAACGCCGGACGGTAACAGAGCCGGTTGAGAAGTTAGAAGAGATACCCCTTGACAGTTCCGATCCTAGCCGAACGACCAAAATTGGAACGCTCGCTAACACCACGATCCGTCAGGAGCTCATATCCTTCCTCAAACGCAATCGCGACGTATTCGCGTGGGGTCATGAAGATATGCCGGGAATAGATCCTTCAGTCATGGTGCACAGGTTGAACGTATCGCCCACCTTTCCACCTATCAGACAAAAGAAGAGAGTGTTTGCCCCCGAGCGAGACCGAGCCATAGCAGAAGAAGTCAGAAAGCTACGGGAAGCGAGTTTCATTAGAGAAGTATACTATCCCGACTGGTTAGCAAATGTAGTGATGGTAAAAAAGGCGAGCGGGAAATGGCGGATGTGCGTGGACTTCACCGACCTCAACAAGGCCTGCCCCAAGGATAGCTACCCCCTCCCGAGGGTCGATGTCCTAGTAGACTCTACGGCTCGACACCAGTTGCTGAGCTTCATGGACGCTTTCTCGGGGTACAACCAGATCCGAATGCATGAAGCCGATCAGGAGAAAACGTCATTCGTAACCAGCCAAGGCCTCTTCTGTTACAAGGTGATGCCCTTCGGCCTGAAGAACGTAGGCGACACGTACCAGAGACTCATGAACAAAATGTTCGCGCAACAGATTGGGAGGAATGTCCAAGTCTATGTAGACGACATGCTGGTAAAGAGCCGAAGGGAGGAAGATCATCTAGGAGATCTCAAAGAAACATTCGACACACTGCGCTCCTACAACATGAAGCTCAATCCAGGAAAATGTGCCTTTGGAGTAACGGCAGGAAAATTCTTAGGATTCATGGTATCTCAGAGGGGAATCGAAGCAAACCCGGACAAGATCCGGGCCATCATGGATATGGCACCACCAAGAAATGTGAAGGAGGTGCAAAACCTCAATGGAAAGATAGCAGCACTAAATAGGTTCGTATCAAAGGCAACGGACAAGTGTTTGCCCTTCTTCCGAACATTGAAGAAATCCTTCGAGTGGACTGACGAATGCCAGCAAGCATTCGAAGAGTTGAAGGCTTACCTCTCCTCCCCACCATTGCTAAGCCCGTCGCAGCCAGGAGAAGAGCTTTTTCTCTATCTAGCCGTCTCCCCCGCAGCCGTTAGCGCGGCCTTAGTCAGAGAAGAAGAGAAAGTGCAAAAGCCCGTATACTACGCAAGCCGAGCGCTTCATGGTGCCGAAGAAAGATACCCGCCCATGGAAAAACTTGCCTTTGCATTAGTTACGGCAGCCCGCAAGCTCAAACCGTACTTCCAAGCTCATACAGTGAACGTCCTGACTGACAAGCCCTTACGGCGGGCAATGAGCAGTCCCGAGGCCGCGGGACGATTGGCATTATGGGCTATAGAACTGAGCGAATTTGATATTCAGTACCGCCCGCGGACCGCCATCAAGGGATAGATCGTCGCCGACTTTATAGCTGAGTTCACTCATGATGAAGACAAGGGGGCAGCAGAGTCCCCTCAATGGAGAATATATACAGACGGGTCGTCCAACAGACAAGCCACAGGGGCCGGCATTGTGCTATTATCGCCCGAATGAGACACCATTGAATGTATGGTCCGTCTCGACTTCCCCGCCACCAACAATGAATCGAAGTATGAGGCTCTGATAGTAGGGCTCGACCTCGCCAAAGCAGCAGGAGCCGCGAGGGTAGTCATCTACTGCGATTCACAGGTCGTCACTAACCAAATAAATGGAGACTACGAGTGCAAGGGCGAAAAGATGAAGAAGTACCTTGATGAAGTAAAGGCGAGAGTGGATGATCTAGAAGCCAAAGTCGTCCAAATTCCCAGAGAAGAAAACGAGCTAGCCGACCGCCTCACGAAGACCGCTTCAGCAGAACAAATGGTCATCCCTGGTAATGTACTCTCTTTCGTGCAGCTTTCTCCGCTAATAGATCTCAGCAACATGCAGGAAATATGCTCCGACAGAAGCTGGACGACGCCATTAGTTTCATACCTAAAAGATGGGGTCTTGCCAGACGGAAAGGAAGCCGCAAGGAAACTTAAGGTCCAGGCGGCGAGATTCGTCCTGATAAAAGACGTCCTGTATAAAAGAGGTTTCTCCCGACCATATTTGAGATGCTTGGATACAGAAGAGGCAGATTACGTCATGAGAGAGGTACATGAAGGAATCTGCGGAAACCACTCAGGGTCCAGATCGTTGGTACACAAGCTTGTGCGAGCAGGATACTATTGGCCCACCATGCAGAAGGATGCCGAAGCTTATGTCAGGGCCTACGACAAGTGCCAAAGGTTCAGCAATATTATTAGACAACCAACCAAAGAGCTGACCCCGATGACGGCCCCATGGCCGTTCGCACAGTGGGGCTTAGATATTATGGGACCCTTCCCTACAGCAGCACGACAGCTAAAGTTCCTGGTGGTAGGCATCGACTATTTCACAAAATGGGTGGAAGCTGAAGCTTTGGCCACAATCACGGAGAAGAACGTACGAAGCTTTGTTTGGAGATGCATCATATGCAGGTTTGGCATTCCTAGAGTCTTTGTCTCGGACAACGGACGGCAATTCGACAACGACCCCTTTCGGGATTTCTGCTCACAACTAGGAATAAAGAACCACTATTCCTCCCCCGCCCACCCTCAAGCTAATGGCCAAGTCGAAGTAACGAATCGATCCTTACTCAAGATTATCAAGACTCGGCTCGAGGGGGCAAAGGGTATATGGCCCAATGAATTGCCAAGCATATTATAGGCATACAGGACGACAGCAAGGACACCCACAGGGGAAACACCATTCCGACTGACGTATGGAGGCGAAGCGGTCATTCCAGTAGAAGTTGGGCTCACAAGCTACAAGGTACACAACCACGACGAGAACAAAAACGACGAGGCTATGCGACTACAGCTGGACCAAATAGACGAGATCAGAGCAATAGCAGAACAAAGGCTCGCTCGGTACCAGGACCGTATGGCTAAACATTACAACTCTCGGGTCCGACACAAGGACTTCCAGGTTGGAGACCTTGTTCTTAGAAAGGTCATGGGCGCCGCTAGGGACCCTACCCAAGGGAAACTCGGCCCCAATTGGGAAGGACCCTACAGAGTCACGTCGTGGCAAAGGAAAGGCACATACCATCTAGAGACGTTGGAAGGAAAGAAACTGCCGCACCCATGGAACGCCGAGCACCTACGAAAGTACTACCAGTAGGAGTGACAGCATGAAGTTCAACCCTTTCTTATTTTATTTTACATTCCAGCAAAACTTTAGTCTCACTCCTCAGAACTATCATTTACTTTAATCTTTTGCAACAATTCTTCTTTTTAGCCCAAGGGGCAGGATTTGGTTTTAATTACTTTTATTTAAATGCATGACAATAAGAGGAGTTTTATTCAGAAATTGCTGAAGTGTATTTTTTCTACGGTCCACTAAGTGCACGGCCAAAATCACTAAGTCCATAACATACGGACCAACGAAGATGTTAAATACATCAAAGCCTAAAAAACTGACGGGCCAAAAAGATGTCAAAGACATCAAGGCTAAGGCCGTGAAAATGACGGTAGGGAAAGGCTAAAGCTAAAAAGCTGACGGTCCAATAGATGAAGCCATCATCATATGGACCAGGCCTTAAAAACTGACGGGCCAAAAAAGATGTCAAAGACATCAAGGCTAAGGACGAGAAAATGACGGTCCAGAAAAGCTAAAAAGTTGACGGTCCAAAAGATGAAGCCATCATCATATGGACCAGGCCTTAAAAACTGACGGGCCAAAAAAGATGTCAAAGACATCAAGGCTAAGGACGAGAAAATGACGGTCCAGAAAAGCTAAAAAGTTGACGGTCCAAAAGATGAAGCCATCATCATATGGACCAGGCCTTAAAAACTGACGGGCCAAAAAAGATGTCAAAGACATCAAGGCTAAGGACGAGAAAATGACGGTCCGGAAAAGCTAAAAAGTTGACGGTCCAAAAGATGAAGCAATCATCATATGGACGAGGTCCTAAAAAAACTGACGGACTAACGAAGATGTTAAAAACATCAAGGTCTAAAAAACTGACGGGCCAAGAAAGATGTCAAAGACATCAAGGCTAAGGCCGTGAAAATGACGGTAGGGAAATGCTAAAGCTAAAAAGCTGACGGTCCAATAGATGAAGCAATCATCATATGGACGTAGCCCTCAAACCAAGACATACAATAATGAGTCATCAAGCTGACGGATTGAAGAGATTGACGACCTTAAAATAGTATAACCAACCAAAGCTGTAAACCGATGGTCACCAAGCCGACGGAGCTTGGAGACTTGGCACGATGTCATACCAACGGGGGCTTCCAACAGTTCAAAGAGCTGACGTGGTCCAAGCAGACGGGAATATTTACCAAAATTTCGTCTAGGGCCACCATCAACAAAGAGATATAAAAGTTACGGAAATTAAACACATACACAACTGTACATAAACAAAAGCCCGAAGAAAACAAAAAGGGCACTTAAACATTGTTTAAAATTACAACTGTTCTCCAATGCAACTATTTTATACATAGCTAAAATGCCACATAAAAACTAAGCAGCAGGAACGTCAGCAGGGTTGCCGTCAACCTGATGGTCTTCAACATCCACTATCACGGCTGGTGAATCGGAAACTGCAGGATTAGCAGCTGGCTGGGCTAAGACTACACTACCGTCATGCTCCGGAGTAAGGCTGGGCTGAGTAAAGCCGTCGTCTCCATCATCCATGGTAATCCCAGACAAGTCCAGCTCCGGGAAGGCCGACGCGACCTGCCGAAGGCAATCATCGAACCCAGTGCCATAATATCGGGCACATGAGTCAATAAAAGACTGCGACACTTTGAAGTCTCTAATCGCGTCAGTCTTCGCCGTCTGCAGCTTTTCCCCTAGAGCCATCACCTCTCCCTAGAGCTTGTCATGCTGACCGCTGACCTCCGTCAGTTTCTCCTTAACTTCCTAGAGCTCCTTGTTGAGGAGACAGACGGCTTCCTTGTACTGAGCTTGCTGGTTCAACAGGTTCGTGTTATGGCTACGAACTCGGGTGACAACCCCCTCCTTCGCCACACAACGGTCACGAAGGGCCTTGACACGCACCAAGGCCTAAAAGAACATATCCGTTGGTCAAAAAGTATACCAAAATGGGATAAGGCATGTTCAACCCAAAAATGTGAGAAACATACCCTGGAGAGATCGAAGAGGGCCGACGCCCCTAAATCTTCCGTCCCCACCTGGTTACAGGGCTCCACGTCCGTTGGTTTTATCAGAGATTCAACCTCCCCGACGGCATATTCCTTATGGGTTAGGAGACGGCACGGACCCTCGTTGACGGGACCAGTGGAAGTCATCACCCCCTTTCCCGCGCCATGGCTAGGCTTCAGAGGGGATTTTTCCTTCAAAGGTTCGTCTGCAGGAGTGACGGCAGTCTTTTTTGAGGGACGGCTGTCACCCCCGTCGGGCTTCCTCTTCGCCACTTTAGCGACGGCCTTGGGGGTTGACGAGGCCTCCCCCCCTGCCTCCTTAGCCTTCCTCTCTTCCTTCTGACGAGCTGCGGCGGCTCGTATCCTTTGCTTCGCAGATTCCATCTCTGCAACACAAGAAAGACTGTTGGGGAAAGGGACGGAAAAATGAAACTGACGGGAAAAATAAAAGTCTACTCACGTCGGCGTGCAAACTCTTCCAACCTACGAGCTTCCGCTGACGGATCTGGACCCCCACAGTATAAGTGAAGGGTGTCAAGGGTGATCAAATCCCTGCACTTACGGTCTTCCAAAGGGATTTCCAGAATCCGTTGGATGAACTCCTCCTGCTCGTCAATTATGTGCGGACGGGTATAAGCTGAAAGAAATAAAAAGTGTTAGTAGCGTCGCCTCAAAAAAACACACGAGCCTCATAGTTGACGGGATTAACCTGAATCCCTGACAAAGGCCCAGGTGTTGTCAAAATAACCACGTGGCATCGTCGCCCACTCCTCCTGACGGCAAACCCAATCTGTCCCTTCAACAAAAAAATACCTACTCTTCCAGTTCCTATTTGAGTCTGGCATATCTGACACTAACCGTAGCCCTTTCTCCCGGGCATTAAAGTGATAAGTCCCCTTAGACGAGGAGATGTGGTGAGGCCTATAACAATAAAAGAATTCTCCTAGCGTGAGCTGACGGTGTCCTCCACTAAGACTGCCCCATAGGATTTCAGCTCCTATAAAAGTCCTCCAGGCGTTTGGGGCAATCTGGGTGACGGATATTCCAAGGAAGTTAGCAAGTTGACGGTGTAGAGCCGTCAACGGTAACCTCAGACCCGCAGCAAACATGGCATCATACATGCCAACGTCAGCTGTCCTCCCGGAGTAACACCTCTCATCCTCTCTAGGGAGACGGAGGGGGATGTGGTCTGGGATTTGATAACGAACCTGTAACTCCCTAAAAACTTTACCACTCATTCCAGGCGAAAATTTGTTGACGGCCCAATCCTCAGGAAGAATGAAGGGACGGTTATCTCCGGGACCCTCCGAGGTTCCTTCACTGGATCTCTCATCCCCGTCACTATCCTCTCCGTCAACATCCATTCCATCCCCGTCGTTTCCATCCCCTCTTCCCTCATCCTCATCTCCCTCAGCAAAACTCTCATCGCCGTCAGGAGATTGGGCTGACGACCCTCTCTCTGACGGAAGGGAGAAGTCTGACTCATTTCCAGAACCAAAGGTTTCGTCGTAGCCCGCTCCTTCGCGAACTGACGACTCCTCACAAGACGCGTTACTTGACATCTGACTACCTACAAGTGACGGGTTCAAACTAAGTACCTTGGCTGACGACCTCACTAATGAGGCAAAAATAAAAAAGAAAAAAGAAGAAGGAAGGGGAGAGAAGATGAAAACTTACCAGTATGGAGGCCTTCTGGATGACTCTAAAAGACAACGACGGATAAGCCGACGGAAGTGAAGCTGACGAAAGGAGGGTGACGGTCTTTCTCTCCACAAGATCAGCAAGGATGAAATAGTGAAAAATGAGGGGAAGTGCTGTTTATATATGGAAAAAATGGCGCGGAAGACGAAGCGACGTCTCGTCAGACGCGGAGCCAATAGGAACGAGCCACCTGTCCAAGGCATTAAATGCACAGATCCACGCGAATGATATCCCTGCCTCTTTAGAAAACAAACTCCATAACCCGTCAGTATAGAGTCTGACGGAGGTATGGAGTAGGGGGCAAGTGATGAGGATAAAATTAGATAGACATGAGTGACGGTATACGCTTGACAATGGTGACGAGGTGTTTTTGCCGTCAGCATTCCTTCAAGGCTGACGAGGATATGAAGAAAAAGAACTCCACATATAAAGCTGGACATCCTGAATCTGACGGGGCAAACATAAACTGACGGGGTAAACATAAACTGGCGGCGTCAGTCTATGGAATGATTGATCTGCACGTTTACGTATATTAGTAAATAACTTGCTCCCCACGTTTCATGAAACCTAAGGACTCCTATATGGAAAGAATCCCGTAAAATACGCCCAAGAAGACTCCTATAAGGAAAAGACTTCTACTCCAAGGAAAAGATGTCAACCCTCTACTACTATAAAAACCCAAGCACCCTCACAAACCAAGGTATGCATAATTTACCCTCTCTAGCACTCTAGAGCAGTGAGAATAGTTCTAACTTGACCTTCGGAGGGTGTTTGGCCGGTACCACACCGGTACTCTCTGCTAGGTTATTCCTTTTCGTTGTGCAGGTGCCATTCGCGATCGTATGAGGAACGTGTGACTCACTGGTGATATTATTTCCGACATCATCAAATATGTTACGAATTTGAATAATAAGTTTTTCTTTTTCTTTTTCTTTTTTTAATTCTGTTAGATATTTTTTCATTTGTTCTGTTTAGTCTAATCTTGTTATTGTTTGAACTTTTTCTTTTTCTTTTTTGTGTGGTTATTTTGACTAATTTTTAGAGTTATGTCAAGGTACATTACCAATATATTAATAGAGTTGGTTCTAAAACTTAAAATTTAAAAATTAAAAATTGTTAGCGTGCATGCTATGTAGAAAGACCCAATACTACCTTGGACGAAGACCCCTGGGAAAACTACTCTATCGTGTGATTTGTGTCATTAATAATGGACATCTCTCCTGAAAACGACGGGCAGAGAACATGAGTTTGAACTTTGAACTATTGTCATCTTCTTTTAAACCCTTTCCCAAGGGGTCCTACCCCTATCTTCGGGATGGTTGTTTCCAGAATGAGATATATGGCAAGTCAAGTCTTGAACAAGATTTGTATTGTGGCTCTATCAAGTATCATTTTCTCTCTTATCAACTAAATTGTTTATCTCAATTTCCTCAATCTAAATTTGGTTTCATAACTAAACTTTTCATATTCGAATTAATATGCCTGAACTTTGTGCTTATATAAGAGGCTAACATCTACGATTTTCACAACTTCCAGATGTGCGTATGCACTATTTAACAACAAAAAGACAACTAAAATAGGACAAAATTCGTATTAAACAAAAAGGCCCCGGAAATTTATGTTAACGCCTTAATGATACCTTCCAAGCTTATTTACTTTTCATGATTTGTAAATATTTTTGAAATTTTTAAGCCCAAAAACTCAAAGCAAACTTATAGAAACTAGTAAAAATAGTTAAAGACTTGTTTGCCTTGGAAGTTAAAACGTAAAGGCTGTAGTATTTCCTAGAAGACTCAAATTAAATGTTTTTTTGACTTCTTGAACAACATAAATCATCAACTTCAAATATCATTTTCCCCCTCAAAAAAAAAAAAAAAATGGGCCATGTTTGCTGGACTTAAAAATCAATTGGCACTACAACAAAAGTGGGTTATGGTGAAATCTAGTGAGGATAAACAATTTCGTCACCAAATATTATAAAAATTTTAAAATTGGTGACAAAATCAATATTTCGTCACCAAATTGATTTCGTCACCAAAGATGTACCGATTGGTGATGAAATAAATATTTCGTCACCAAAGATGCACAAATTGGTGACGAAATATTAATTTCATCACTATAGGTCATGAAAAAAAGGCAAACCTAGGGTGACGAAATATTCACGTCTCCAAAGACTTACCAGAGGTGACGAAATTCTAAATTTGTCACCCAATATTAGGATGTAGGTGTTTTTGGTGACGAAATAAATTTTGGTCACCAATTGTTTAACCAAAGACTAACTGGAGGGCGACAAAATTCCAAATTCATCATCCAATATTAAGATGGAGGTGTTTTTGGTGAAGAAATAAGTGTTCATCACCTATTGTTTACAAATAATTAAGGATAGCCATGGGCAAGGTATACCCATACATACCCAACCCAATTAATTTATCCAAGGATATCCGATTACTTTACCCAATTAGTATCCATACTCAATTGTTACCCGGTCTGTTTATCCATAGATATCCATACCCTACCCAAAGCCAATTTTTATAAAATCACCAAATATTCTCAAAAACCACTAAAATGACCAATATATCTTCAAAATCTCTAAAATAAGCAAAATACCCATGAAACCTTTAAAATGACCAAAATACTCCTACAATCTCTAAAATCACCAATTATGCTAAAAAACCATTACAATGACCAAAATATCCCAAAATCTCTAAAATGAGCAAAATACCCATGAAATAACCTCAAAAATGACCAAAATACCTCCAAAATGACCAATGTATGGACCGTATTTGGATTAAATCCAGTACATGATTGGGTTTAAGCCCAACAAGCCCAAACAATGAATTTATAGAGCGTGGGTGAAAGAACTAATTCTACTCTAAAAGATGGACCATAAAAGTTGCCGAATTAAGATTGTTAAGCATAAGTAAAGTAAGAAAATCTGTTATTGGCACAGCCTGAGAAACTTATCTTATAATATCTTGTTGAGGAACACAGTTACCAGAATTCACAATGTTAGTGCCTAGATTTTATGATTTTTTCCTCGATCCCCTTTTAGGTCACCTTCCCGTGCTATATATTACAATCTTGGTGTTATCCCTACCATACACGTGTAGGTTGGATTCTAAGAGCTCCTTCTTGTCCCATCCAACACTTCCTAGAACCATCAAATAGTAGTTGTAAGGCTACTTAGTCACTGTTCAGGTATCATCTCCACATTAATGCGGCCAGAGAGTTAGTTGGGAGGCATTTAATATGGAGGTAACAGCTTTTGAAGATATTTGTTGCCTCCTTTTACTTACCCCTTATCCAACGTCCAACTCCTAATTATGATGTAATTTTGAAGAAGGTCTAAGGTGATATGACACTTTTACCGACCTCAGATCCTTGTTCCCGAGATGGCTTTTCTCCTCGAACGTGTGTCGGACTTGTCTCGTACTATCTTTATTTTTCTTATTATACCATTCCCATTATAACCTCAATTGGCCATTCTCGGATTAGTTAATGTCCTCGGATTGGGCCATAGGCCTAATTCGTACAGCCTTAATAATACCTCCTGACTAACTGGCCCCCACAATAGCCCCTCAAAATCTTGCTTTTCGACTCCTCGGGAGGAAAGGATGATTTTGATGTCCTCAGCCCATCCCATTTATGGTTTTATTCTATATTCCCGATCCCCTAAATGCCTTTTTACCTGCTCAAGGCACGTTCCTAACGCTTCGGTGTCCATAGCGTGCTATCATTAAATTTTGGCGGCACCTTTGTCCCCCACGTTCAACAGTAGGATGTAAATCAAATGGTGGAGAATTTTTCTAGTTTTACGAGCAGGAACTTTCCCACTTGTAACTTCTACGCCACTATAAATAGCTTTTCAAATCAATTCCTTTTCCTACTTTCAATAATCACACAGTATTAGAGCTCATACACTAAACCTGTCTCTCTCTTTCATCTCCCTGTGCGTCTACAAATACTAGAAATTTGTCTGAGGACCCCTTTTTTAAACCTGTAAGTTTTCTCAAACCCTCTTAGTTTTCATTTTAAACTTGTTAATTTTTCTTCAAACCTCTTAGAAAAATGGGTAAGTTCAAACGTTTAGTTGAGTCCGAGGAGTGTATGGAAAGTTTTAGGGCTAAGTATAGGATCCCACCAACAGTAGGCATGAGGTACGCTGCCCAGGGGGAGTGGGTAAATGCTAGGAAAATAAGAGAGGTGGCCATTCCCATGATCGCCTTCATAGAGGGAGGGATGACCATTCCCATGGGTACCATCACTAGGAATTACCTCAGGTTCTTTAGACTATCTCCCACGCAGTGCGCCCCAAATATGTTTAGGGTCTTGGGGAGTATAGAAGCTTTAATGAACCTAAATTTGACCCACCACGATGTGAATTGGGTATACAGCTTGCACCACCTAAAGAGACAGGGGTATTACCTTAAGTCGAGGCATCCCGAAGTAAGGTTAATCCAGTGTCTTCCCACTTCAAACAAAAACTTAAAGGAGGATTTCTTAATCTTTTCTGGGGAATGGCACAATGGCCTACCCTGTCCAACTAAGGAGGGAGAACCAGGTGGGGGTATAGCCGTAGATTTATGTGTCTTGGTTTGCATTTCTCTTTTGTTTCCTAACACCCCTGTCTCTGATGAAATTTTATTCTAATTCAATGATTTTGCATATAAGAGTTCTACTAAACCCAAGCTTAGTTTAATCAATAAAGAGAGTTTAGATAGGATTTTATGGGCTGAGGTGTATGTAAACGAAGCTGACGGTCAACTGCAAGCGGCACACCTAATTCTCGGGTATACACCCCTCTCTCTTGACTTTCAAGCTCCAAAGTACGTGATAAAAGCCAACAATCCTCGGCTCCACCATATCAATGTTGCCTACTATGGTTTCGTTGTTCCGGAGAGTATTCCACTTACTGAAGGCACTCCTCATACTCAAACCCTCTTTGTTGCCACCCCTTCTATAGAAGCATCCTCATCCCAACTCATTCTTGAAGAAAAGGAAGAAGGAAGAGAAGAAGAAAAAGAAGAATCAGAGGAGATTGTAGACGTATCAGACTTGGACGAATTCGAAGCATTCAACCAGCCTTTATCCCCCGAGAGTATATCAGACGAAATGGGTATCCAGAGCAAATCCCAGAGGAGTCTGATGGAATTGATAGAAGATCAACCCGGAAGAGGTGTACCGGGGAAGTCCACTCAACCTAAACTTTCTCCTCTTCCTCCAAAATCTCCTTTCCCTCCTCCTCTGCCAACTTTGCCCTCTAGGCCTGAACCTGCTGATCCGAAAAGGAAGAGAGAGCAGAAAGGTAAAGATGTGGTGGAGACCGGGAGATCTCGTCCTACTCGTGAAGACAATGCTCAACGAGCTGTGAAGTAGCAAAAAGTTAGCCATGTGTCACAACAAGACGTGGAAAGGGTAGATACTCAACCTCCAGAGTCTCAAGCTTGGCTTCCAGCACCCATGCTCGGCAGTGAGCCCTTGAGAGATGATGCATCACTCAGGGACTTCAACGAGGGTATTGGGTGCCATGTTGCTTCGGCCCTAGAGGAGGCTTTATTACTTCCAAAGGATATGACTGAGTTGCGAAATATCAGGAAGAACGAGGTTTTCCTCAATTGTAAGAGATATTTGGGCATGGTATGATGCTAACCCCCTTTTTTTTTTTACTTACAATTATTATTATTATTATTATTATTATTATTATTATTATTATTATTATTATTATTATTATTATTATTATTATTATTTGTTATGTTACTGACCCTTTTCTTTTAGGCTGTCCAAGCCACTTTCAGGCTTGAGGAGATAACCAACTCCTGCTACCAACAACTGGAAGATGGAGAAAAAGGAGGGTAGCAGTTGTGCAGATGCTCAACATTTCTGATCAAAACAATGTAGAATTGAGGAAAAAGCTGGCAGATAAGGAACATGCCCGTAAGAGTGCTGACTCAGCTCTGGAGAGCACACAAAGACAAGCCGAGGATCAGAGGAAGCGCTTGCGTAAGGCCAATGATCAGTTGGCTACTTCCAAGGAACAAATGGCAACCCTTAGGAAACAACTGGAAGAAGCCCAAAGGCTCAAAGATCAGGCCGAAAAAGCAAAAGCTGAGGCAGAGAAGGCAAAAATAGAGGCCGAGAAGGTAAGGGATGAGGCTGAACAGCATGGCTATGGCTACGACATCAGCGTGGCCGAGACTGAGGATACCCTCCGGGCAGAGGTCCCTACTGTATATTGAGCCTACTGTGCTCAGACTTGGGAAGAAGCTCTCAACCGAGCTGGGGTTGAGGCTTCCTCTGAGTTGAGAAGGCCAGAAAACGTTTATTTCCCTCCAGCCATACGAGCCTTGAAACTTCCTTCCAACCAAGAGGAGACGGCCTTTATAGTTGCTGTAAGGTTGAATTTAATCAATCATGTGTTGGCTTTATTCTATGACAAATTTGCTTGTAATACAGCACTTAAAAGCCTTGCATTTAGGTGGGAATCATGCAAGGGTAGTGTGTGAGAGAGTGTGAAGAAATACTCAAGACAGTGCAGTGAAGCAGGGACTCGCGACTGGATCTCGCGGGAGGCTCGCGGCTTGCATGCCGCCAAAAGTTGCACATGCGCAGAGCATGCAGGGGAGCTGAACAGTCACGCCAGCTGGAGCACTACAGGACAAAAATCCAGACTGGCCATTTAGTTAGCTCGCGGCTTGAACTCGCGACTCAGTCAAGTCACGAGGTCAAGTCGCCAACCAACCTTGTTTTGGAAAAACTAACTCTTCGCATTCTATTTTCACACCAGTATAAATACCCCTCATTCTCACAAAATATGTGTGGCTATTCAGAAAAAAAAAAACCCTAAGAGAGGTTTCTTCAAAACACCCACCCAATTAGAGAGAGCTACTCATTTTTAGAGAGAAATCTTTGTAGTCACTTCTCATTCCCTCTCTCATTGTCATACCTACTGAGAGAAGATTTCTATCCAAACATTACCCACACTCATTTAGAGTGTTGAGTGTTTTTGGAGCTTTGGGAAGCATTGGAAGATGCCAAGGATGGTAGATGCTATAGATTATAGCAGAATCCGGTAAGCTAGAAAAGAAAAAGTTTGGCGCAACCTCGTTAGAGCAAGAAACTTGGAGGGCTTAGGTACATCGGTTAGATTAGGCTTGGAGGGTCTATTAATGTTCATGTATCCCAACTACATTTTCTAGTAGATTATTGACCGCTTGGAGGGCAGCGGAGAGGTTTTACGCCGAGGGTTTCGATTTCCTCTTCGATAACACATCGTATGTTGTCCTTGTATTTGCATCTCTCTTCCCTTAATCTTTACCTTTTTATTTTCTGCTGTAGATGTGATTTTAATTGGCTTGGATTATTTACCAATTCTGTTTATAGCTTGTGTTCATTTTCCGCACACTTAGTGTTTGTCATAAAGCTTGAATTTGTTGTTTTGTAATTGGGGGTCTAAACGTTCAAGGGTGTTTTATACACTATTTGAATTTTCAATTGGTATCAGAGCGGGTACACTTATTGTGGTTTAATTACCTAAGTGTGATCCTTGACCCATTGTGTTTATTTGCCATAGATTGTGTTTTGTATGCCTCTTTGTATGATTTGATTGGTGATGAATGTAACATGCCACGTGTTTGTGAAAATGCCTCTATGAGTGTTAATCCTCATAAGTGTGATGACATGTTATTTGAATCTATGGGTGTTGTTGACAAACTCTTGAAGAAAAATGCTAAGAAGTTTCAAAAGAATTTAAGCAAATTATTTTGTGAAAATGATGATTTGATTGCTAAGCTCAATGAATCCAACAAATTGGTTGAAAAATATAAAAAACTTGCTGAAATTTCTCTTGAAAAGCTGAAAGAGTTTGAATGTTTGAATATGGATTTGGATGCTAAACTTGTTTTGTCTAAAAAACTTGTTGATGAGTTAAAATGTGAAAATGGATCTCTTAAGATGCATGCCAAGTGTTTGATTGCTAAACCTACTGCTAAAAATGATGATAATATTTGTTGCAATCATGTTGTAGTACCCAATTTTGTGCCTAGTGTGTGTTCTACCTTAAAGGACAAATCGGTGTACATTCCTCCACATGCCAAGTGTTTGATTACTGAACCTACTGCTAAAAATGATGATAATATTTGTTGCTATCATGTTGTGGTACCCGATTTTGTGCCTAGTGTGTGTTCTACCTTAAAAGACAAATCGGTGTACATTCCTCGACATAAAAGAAATCGAAAGGTGGAGAGAAAGGCTGTTAAGTCAAAGCCTCCGTTTATGTCTCAACCTAAGACTTGGGATGGATCTAAGTTTGTTCCAACTTGCCACCATTGTGGTGTGATTGGTCATATAAGACCTCAATGTCATAAGTTGAAGAGAGAACAAAACCATATTGCTAGATCCCTTCCCAAAAGGCCTAGTGGACCTAAACACATTGTGTGTCATCATTGTGGTGTCTTTGGTCATCTAAGACCTCAATGCTCTAAGTTTCATGCTGTCAAAATAATTAAAAGAAAAGAAAAACTTGAGCTTCATGGAAGTTGTGCTAAAAAGAGTAAACCGGTTTTGAGTGAAAATAGCATGTTGTTAAAGAAAATATTTAATGCTCTTAACTCCTTGACTATGTGCATCTCCGGTTCTCATTCTTCCAACCCTTGTCTCGCTTCTCTTGAGACACTCATTCCAAACAATCGTTTCGTTTGGATGAGGAAGGGTTCATATGGTTGAGC
Source organism: Quercus robur (assembly GCF_932294415.1). Classification (NCBI taxonomy): domain Eukaryota; kingdom Viridiplantae; phylum Streptophyta; class Magnoliopsida; order Fagales; family Fagaceae; genus Quercus; species Quercus robur. Next base: position 5,444,144 of record NC_065537.1, read on the forward strand.
TTGTGCTCTTTTTGGTCCTTGATCTAATTCTTTCGATCTTTGTAGGACCTTTCATGCATTAAATGTCATATCATCATGCATTTTGTGCATCTTGCATTTATTTGTATGCATTGTTTTGTTCTTGATCTTACTTTTATGTTTCTGCTTTGTGTGAGTAAAAAATCCAAAACTACATAAAAAGTGAAAATTTCAAAAAGTTTGATCGTATATGTTTGAGCACATATCACATGTGAGTTTGGCCTTGTACCTTTATACAAATGGTTTTGTGCATTTACGAGCTTAGCTTGTTATTTTTGCACTTATATCTTTGTGGGAAAAATCTTGACATCTTTGTGGGAAAAATCTTGACATTTTTGTGTGATTGTTGTAAATCGATCTTCAAGCTTGTCATGAATGATTAGTCAATAGTCATGTTGGTTTTGATACATGCGTAGACTTGTACTTATATCTCTTCCCACTCTTTTATTTTTATTGCTTAAAGAGCTCAATAAATGTAAATCTCAAAATGAAAAGAGATAATGAGCTGCAAAAGCCGTCGCACATACTAGTATTCGACTAGGAAAAAGGGAAATCGACTTATATGAAATTGTATGATGCCCAAAAAGCCAAAGGCTTGTTCATCAAATTGAAATATCACAAATTTCAAGTATCGATCTCAAAATGAGATGTTTTGATTCAAAATGATCAAATGTTATGAAATGTAAAGAAGCCAAATGAAAAGCTTCATCGTATGTACTCGTTTTCTTGTGGAAAGTCATATATGTTCATTTCTCTAATTGAGATAGACCTCTTAACTTAGTACTAGTTATGTATGACTTGATTGAATTGATCATTGAAGTTTCACTCTAGACTAAGGACTATTCCACATTTGATACACACACACAACACACATGTCTAATGTTCAATGATGCACGGCTTAATAAAAAAATTATATATAATTTTTTTAAAATTTTTTTTGATAATATAATTAAATATAATAACAAATAAAATGGTAAAAATATTTTAAAAATTATGGCAAGTTTTAAATTTCTAAAAGCTCTTAGTAGTAAAATTGTAATTTGTTTACACAAACACACACACACACACACACACACACACACACACATATATATATATATATATATATATATTTATATGTATGGCACTTAAAAATCTTTCCATTATACTTGCTAACTGTTAAGGCTCATTTTTGACAAGCCTAGTAAGAGGAAAGGCCCAGCAACGCGGGCAGACCAAAGTTAGCAAACAAGAAAAAGCCATTGAGCCCAAGTGGTAGGAATGAATGGCTCACAGGCTCATAAAGTGGGTCCTAAGGAAGCAAACGGGCTTGAAGGGGCTAGGAAAGAGAGAGGAAGCAAACCCATGGGCAGTATGTAGAAAAACAAGAATGGGCCACAGTAGGCCCAAAGTAATGCAAGCAAAAAATATAAGGGGCTAATGGAAGACCCATCAACCCCTAGGATGAGGTATAAAGTAATTGGATCAGGGAAGCCCAAAAGAGTTAGTAAAGACCCATGGGAAAGCAGGATTGGACAACGGCCGAGGAAGCTCAAGGAAAGCAAATGGGATAAGGATGCCCAAGAGGGAAATGGGACACAGGAGCCCGCAAACAATGTAAGAAAAGGTCTAGTGAATACACTGAGTCACTGGAGGGAAATAAAAAACAGGCCCAAAGAGGCCTAGCAGAATTGAGTCAAATAACATTATAGCAGGAATAGTAAAGTGGTACGGTAGGAAAATGCTAACAAGGCCACGGAGTGAATATAGAATAGGCCAGGGGAAGGAAGGCCCAAGATCCAACAAGGCCCAACCCCAAAAAGAAGCAAGTCATAAAGAATGGCAGATCGAAAAACAACCCACGTCATAAGAAGCCAAAAATGCACGGCAGAACGTATAAACCAATCTCCAGAACACGGTAAATGCATGAGCAGCGGGTGAACAAGGTGAAGCACGCGCAAGACTCAAGCATCACTAGCCTGTATCAAGCCAATATAGGAAGTGGTGGGTCATGGGTCAGAGGGCATGGTTTGGTGGTGGGGAGAGGGAAAAAAACCTATTCTAGGGTTCTTGCTTAGGCTTTTTTGGGGGAAATGTCCTACTAGAATGACATGCCACCCAAAAGAAGTAAGGATGAATTGAAACCACTAGGTGCATGTCATAAGAGATAGAGAGAGAGAAAGCACACACACTGTAACGAGTAGAAAAGCCACAGCAAGCAAACAAACAAACAAAATAACCTTCTTTGTTTAGTAGAGGGGAACGACATAGTTAGTACAGGTAAGTGGTGATGGCTGAACTACTGACGACTAGTAAATGGTCGACAAGGACACCCACACCAGACAAAGGCAGTTAAGGGCTAAAACAGTAAATACCAGTCACGGCGGGCTCTATAAAGGACCCCTTGCTATGCACTGGAAAGGGGATTCAAAAATCACAGTAATAGGAATTTCTAGGAAAAAACATAACACAGAAGTAAGCATTGAGAAGGAAAGGAAGTAAAACAAAAGAAAAAGAAAACTAAGAAGTAGTAAGGAGAGGAAAAGAAAAACAGAGAGTTTAGAACGGCAGGCATGCACCAATAGGTTGATTTCCTCTCTCCCTCAATAGCCTTGCTCTCTATGAAAGGCAAAAGATCTGTAGTTGGGCATGGGCCATTTAGGCCTGTTCTCTCAAAATAATTAATCTCTTCTCTGAGATTACTCGTGTTGAGGGAACGGTCATCCCTTTCTTGGTTTTAATCCTGTGTATTACTTGGCATGGTAGACTAACACTTTGATTTTGTTAACTCTGTTTATCCTTCACTTAGCTTATTCTGTGTACGGAGAGCCTTTTGTTGCTCATTTTTATTTATTGTAGTTAAAAGTAGAGACTATATTTTCTTGTATTATCCGTATTATATCTGTCTGTCATAACTTCTTTATAGCAGCTTTGCTTGCCATGGGTATGTAACCAAAGCCTGGCAGACGTGGTGTAGTTTGTGCACAAGCCGGACCAAGGTGAGGTCCAGTTGGACCGGTCCCAACTCCCTTATCTAGAAAACTCAGGCCTAGTGCAGCAGGAAGCAACCCAACATTACAAACAAGGCCCACCACTTGACATTAACGTTTAGAGTAGTAGAAATGCTAACCATATATAAATTTCTTGCATATATAACCAAAAACAAATTCCATAAATTACAAAATATAAGTATTTAGAGTTTCTAGACTGCAATGTAAATGTAAAAGTTTACCTATAAATTATTTTAATGTTACCATAAGTGAGGAAATAATCAGCATAATCAATTAAGAACACCAAATCAAAGATGAATTGCATTATCTAAAGTTTTTTGTTAAAAAAAAAAAAACATGGTATTTAAGCTATAATTGAACTACGTTAGTATCTAGACCTTCTAGGATACCACACTTAAATATTGTATTGCAATGTAAATGTAAAACATTAAATATGTAAATACATACTTGCAAGGTTGTAGGTAGAAGAAGAGAAAAATAGAGGTTGAAGGTAGAAAAATAGAGAAAAAGAATTGTATTGTAGGTATTCATTATGGATTATTTGATATATATATATATATATATATATATATTGTGAGGATGTGAGGCCTAAAAGAGTGTATTAGGCCTGGGGCCTTGTCTGAGGACATTCAATAGTCTGAGGACAGGAAAACACTAGTGTGGGAATACAAGATAGTTAATGGCAGAGGGCTCTAGTTCCAAAGGTTCCAGGAAGTGTGTCCGAGGACAACATTCACATTGGCTTAACAAGGCAGAGGTCAAACGGATTGGTCTGATGTTAGGGATAATGTTCTGGGCTATTCCGCTGGCAAAGATAAGCATCAAGAAAGGATAAGGTAAGAGGAAAGTGGAAAATATCTTAGGAAAAGCTACTACCACCACATTGAATGCTCTGTAGCTAACTCTCTGGCTGCATTTATGTGGAGATGATACCTGAACAGTGGGAGGCAGTCTTACAGCTATCTCTAAAAAATTTAGGAAGGTGCTGGTGGGAGAAAAAAAAGGATTCAACCATCCGTTCTATTCATGGAGGGCTGGGATGGAACAATGAAAATGTAATATAAGAAGGAAAAATCCCATTGGGAAGAGAGGAGGAGATTAGAGAGAGAAACACTGTAAGAACAAAGACTAGACTTGTAACCAAATTCAAAAGAGATATATATAAGAACTAATCTTCTTGGATTGTGCCGATGATGATTTTCTTAAAATAAAACTAGCTTATCTTTGCTTTCATGTCATCTGGGCCAACTATAACTGTCGTCCAACTCAAAAGAGCCTAGTTTTCTAACCTACTTTATTCTTGGGGACCAAAATCCTGTCCTTATATATATATATATATATATATATATATATATAGTTCACATTGAAGAAGTTGATATGAACAAAAAGTCTAATGTTAGTTGAATAGAATTTTATAAAAGACCTTTTTTAAGTGTACTACGTTGCTATTTTCTTTTTACTTGTAGTATTATATGTTTTTTTTTTTTTGTTTTTTTTTTTATTTATATTTGTTATTTTCTTTTTATGTGTAGTAATATAATTATAAGAGAAGAAGATAAGAAAAAAATTATGCCAATTAAAAAAAAATAAAACGTGTATTAAAAATCTGTTAGATTTTTAATATGTAAGAATATATATAATAATATATTAATCATTAATTACCATTCTATTATAATTAAAAAAAATAAAATAAAATAAAATAAAAAACGGTGTACTACTTTTTACGTGTGCTTTTGTTTTTGTTATTAAACATTTGGGTTTAAGATTTTTTTTTTTAATAAAGATTTTTTTCAACATATATATTATAATAAGAAAATGATTAGAGAAAGAATTTGGATTATAATCAAATTATGATTTTTATCAACTTAAAAAATATAGGAAAAAAAATTTATATCTATTTTTTTAAATCTAATAAAATTTATGCAATTATAACTATTTTTTAAATAATCTAAATATATTACTTGTAAGATTAATGTGTAAGATTTTTTTGTTGTTTTTTTTTTAATTAATATTTTTTTCAACTTATATATTATAATTAGTGTAAGGACTCAATTTGTAACGACCCAAAATGATATTGGGTTCGCACGTAAAAAGGTCCAAATAATATCATTTGTAGAGCGTGGGTTTGAAAGGCTAGGCCTTGGTCATCGGACGGGGGTTAGTCGTGGTGTTCATACAGAATTAAGCCGTGTTCGCTCGAGAAGTCTTTCTCCTTGAGGCGGTCTGGGAGGCTTTGGTTTTTAGCCTTTTTTCCCAACGCCCCTCTTTTTGGCGCATCAACCTTTACATTATATAACCCTTCTTGGTTGATCCTAGTCCTCCACTTGTTGATCAGGCAGGTGCCTACTTAAGTACACGTCCCATCAGCTGCCTCCCCTTGCTTTTTGTTAGTTGCGATGACTGAAGTCACCCTGTTCAGGCGTCTTTTCTCATTAATATGGTTAGGACGTTTGCAGGCGCATTTAATGCGGAGGGGACGTATCTACTCGCCTCTTCTTCAGGGGGCTTTTTAGGGGCAGCCTTCAACAAGATGTTGCTCTTCCCTTTGAAGTCTTGGAATGTCGAGGACAGGGTCATCCTCGGCTGTGCCCCCGGCATTTCGGCCTTTCCCTATTCGTCCTCGGCAAATACCTTCCTCGGCACGGGCCTTGGGCCCTAGTAGAGCGTGGGCCGGATCATAAGTTCTCTGGCCCCACAATAATCAAATTAAGATTTTTATCAACTTAGAAATTATAGGAGAAGAAAAATTATATATATAAAAAAAATTAAAAAATCTAAAAATCTTTAAAAATAATTTGCAATTTAGTGAAGCCACTTAGTACAATCACGGCTTCTAAGTCGAACTTTTATTATATAGTATATGATATGTAGGAGTAGTTACGTGTCTTTCCAATATTATTTATATGAAATCTCATCTTTAGATGACTTCGTTCTTAATCATATAACTTAATACTTTATCTTAATTTATTTAAAATTTAAGTTTTAAAATATGCTTAAGCTTTTTTTTTTTCCTATTTTAATTTAAGCATAATTTATTAGCCAATATAGACAAGTTCTTTTTCTGTAAAAAAAATAAAAAATTTTGAGTTCCAAAATGAATCTAAATATGGTTTTAAAAATTAGAATGGACCACAAAACCTAGAAAAAATATTCGGTTTCCAATTTTTTTACCGATTGAATTGATAAGTTTGATCCAGGTTTCAAAACATATAAAGTGGATTTCAATTATCTCAACTAGTAAAATCATTGATGGTTAAATAAAAAATTTGGGGTTTAATCTTTGCTTACACCAAAAATTAATTAGTATTTTGGTCTAATGATAGAATTATTATCAAAAGCAAACGTCACAAATTAAAACTAAAAAAAAATATAAAAAAGAAAGTTTAAAACGTATTCTAAAACTTTTCACTCTCTCTCTCTCGCTCTCTCTCACACACACCATAAATCACCATCCAATAAAGGGACGAAAAGCCCATAAACCCGTCTCTAACCAAACTTTTCCCACACATTCCCCAACCGTACCTCACTCTTTTTCATCTCTTTGAAGAGAAGCAAGGAGCTCTCCTGAACTGGCTGTGAAGTTCTCCAGGTCCCATTCTATTTCTTCCATTTCCTTTTGTTTGGTTGCTTAGAAAGTGGGGAATATTAGCCACGAAAATTCACACACAAAATTATTCTTCTAATCAATGAATGAAACATAGAAACTCTAATTTCAATTCTAAAAGCCCAGTGAAAGGCCCTGCTTGGTTTAAAGTTTAAATCTCTCTCTCTCTCCTTTCCTCGTATATGTCTGAAGTATAGAAACCTTTTAGTTTCATGTTTCTGTTAAGTTTAGACATTCTTGCTTTAGTCTCTGTCTTTTGCTTTTCATTATTGTTAGAAGCCAAGTTATTGGTACACTCAGAACTAGGAGAGCGGTAGAAAATTCAATAGAGAAATTTCAATGCTGGTGATGAAATTTAAAGTCTAGGCCTTTAATTCTTGCTTTGGTCATACTGTTTATAGGAGCATTTTTAATGGGTTTATGGTGGAAATACTGGTGATGAAATTTAAAGTCTAGGCCTTTAATTCTTGCTTTGGTCATTTTTTTTTTATAAGTAATTCTTGCTTTGGTCATAGTGTTTATAGGAGCATTTTTAATGGGTTTATGGTGGAATTAGAATTTGGTTTTGTTATAAGGTGGGTGGTAAAATTTTTTGGCAAGATAATGTTGTTATAGAAGTTTGTAGCTTTATTTTTTGGGGGTTATTTAATTTTGTTCCAGGTTTAAGCATGATATTGTAGCATAGAGAAACCTACATTTATTTGACATTGACATTGCCAAAAAATGAAGCTAAGCTTCATACGTGGATGTTTTCCTTCTAATTTATCAGTCTTTATTAAACCCTCTATAAGTACCAATCTTCTTCGACCTGTTTGCTTTTCTTCAATGTCATCCCCACCCACTTCTTTGAAGCCTCAAATTCCCCTCTTTCTAAGACCACCACTGCACTCAGCTTCTGTTTCTGACCTCCGAAAATGGCATGATTGGGCCAAAAATCTTGCTTCTTCAGTTGGGACAACCTTTCTAGACTCCGACAATGGTCCAGACTTGGACCTATTTTGCAGGGAGCTTAAGTGGCTCATGGAAGATGCAATTGAGGATCACACAGTGTTTTCCCAAATGGGTATTGAAAACAATCAAACAAATGTAAGATTAAGGACAGGCATAGAAGAGCTTTACAATCTGTGGAAGCAGAGGATTGAAGAGAGAAGGCCTTTTCAGTATCTAGTTGGGTGTGAGCACTGGAGGGACTTGGTGTTGAGTGTCCAAGATGGGGTTTTGATTCCGAGACCTGAGACCGAACTCATTGTTGACTTGGTGGCTGATGTCGTTTCAAATAATGCAGGATTAAGAGAGGGATTGTGGGCAGATTTAGGAACTGGAAGTGGTGCACTTGCTATTGGAATTGGGAGGATTTTGGGGAGTTGTGGAAGGGTCATTGCAACAGATTTAAGCCCTGTCGCACTGTCCGTGGCAGCTTTTAATGTGCAGAAGTATGGTCTTCAGGTTAGTGAATTTATCATTTTAATGTAATGGTTCCAATTTCAATAATTTCTCATGAAAACTCACTAACAATGATAGTGTTCATCCCACAATCCATATATTGGACCATTTTACATGTTGAAATGAAATGCAGGAAGTTTTTAATTTGCTTCTAGTAAATCATATATTCAACATAGAAAGTGAAAGATAGTCTCCAACTTTTTATTTTTATAGGTAAGATAGTCTCCAATTTTAGATCATCTATTTATTCAACATACGAGAGGATCTTTTTATAATAGAGTGGCTAAATTTTCAATTCTTGTGTACTAGGGCGTCCCTTTTTTGATATCAATAAATCTTATCACTTATCAAAAAAAAAAAAATTACTTTAGCCAGCAACTTACAAGTCCTCCATTTTTGCTCGTGAATGTACTGCTACTATATGTAATGAAATTTACTGAAAGATTATGTTTAATAAGATGGCCAAAGCCTTTACAGCATTCTTGATTCCCTTTTTAACCAAACCCTAGCCACTTATATGCCTCCTATAATAAACTGTAGCCCCAATTATCATGGCTGTAGTAATTGTGTCCTGTGTTCTTGTGGTATTAGAGGGTTCAATATCAGGAATGCAAGGGAAATCTTTGTTGATTACTTAATAGGTTTTCTTTAAATTAAATTTACTAATATGCACAACTCTCCTCATTATTTATAATCTTCAATTGCATTAACAAGTCATCATCTAAGGTTCCTAACGCAAATGCACTTACAATGGCTAAACACAGTCATTGTCCTGTCAAGGACTTTCAAAAAAATCTTGTAGGTGATCGGTAATAATTTTAACTACCAGACACCTTTTGGATAGTTTTTTTTTAAGAAACCAATGTCCAAATTAATTGGACTTCAAAAAAAAAAGAAGGGGGAATAATTTTCTTCAGTAGTTATCAAATTTGCTTTTCTTTTTCTTCCTTTTCTCCATTTCTTAGAAGGCATTCAGATGTTATAAATGAAAGTTCAAAGAATACTAAATTATTTTTCATTGGTGGGGATGATGTAAATCTGTGATGTTTATTGTTAAAACAACACCACAAATAGTCAACTGGATATGCAATGAATGCTGAGATCAATATTTCCTCTACTGTAGCTCAAAGTTCCAAATAACACCCTGCAGCTCTAAGTGCTCTCAAATTAAGAGGCATGAGAAGAAGAAAAGGCTGAAAAGAGCTTTGGCATATTTTTTCTTCTTTGGGATTGGTGGCACATTGATGCAATAATTTGCTCTTGGTTTGACAGCAATTGGAATTATAGGGAGGCTTTTGGAAATTTAAGTAACATTAGGGGATTGATTGCTCAGTTTTAAACTTTAGTGGGACAATGCAGCTCAGTTGATATGGTAAATATTTGTAATTAGCCTTTTATTTTACTATCAGAAATTAAAGAGTATTAATTTTTTAGGTTTCTTAATTTTCACTCTCATCTTTTTCCCATCTTTCCTTCCAGCAAAATAGAATATCTCTGATTTCTTTTCTTTCTTCTGCACTTTATTACAAACCACTCAGGATGTAATTGAATTAAGGCAAGGATCATGGTTCAAACCATTGAAGGATGTGGAAGGAAAACTTGCAGGTATTGTCAGTAATCCACCGTACATACCGAGTGACAATATCCCTGGGCTACAAGCTGAGGTTGGTAGACATGAACCGAGACTTGCATTAGATGGTGGTCTAAATGGCATGGATGATCTTCTCCATCTTTGCAATGGGGCTGCTTTGATGTTAAGACCTGGTGGATTTTTCATTTTTGAGGTACTGATCTTTTAATACCTAGAAGCCAGAGTTCAAAATTTTAAATGATCATACTACCTAATTTATATTATTTTTCAACATTTTCTCAATGATAATGTTATTGAAATTGCAATATCTGCAAGGTTTTTTTTTAAATTTTTTTTTATCTTTTGTGTGTTAAAATAAAAGAATTTACACTGGATTTTACTTTGAGGTTAGATTTGTAAATTACAAGAGGTTGAGCCTTAGTGCACTGGCTAGTGCCTTCCACCAAAAGCAATAGGTTGTGGGTTCGAGTCTGGGAATCAGGCCCTCCTAACAAATTTGGGGGTAAGGTTGCCTACCATGACCTCTTTTAGACCCCAAAAAAGTGGGAGTTATGTGCATTGGGTACAACCTTTTTTTGATTTGTAAATTATCAATGTTAAATTCCAGTGCTTGGATTAGCATAAGAAGGGATTTCTAACAAATTTGGAGGTAAGGCTGTCTGCTATGACCTCTTTTAGATCCCACAAAAGCAGGAGCTATGTGCATTCGGTACAACTTTTTTTTGGATTTGTAAATTATGAATGTTAAATTCCGGTGCTTGGATTAGCATAAGAAGGGATTTCAACAATCCCCAAGGAACCTGAACGCATCAATTCATAGTATCAAAGTCCCAAGTATGGACTCCATCATCAACTGTTGTAGAAATTGTACTTGTGAGAAAATGGGTGCTGCTACACACGGATTGTACATGCATTAGTGTGGGTAAAGGAATGAGATGGGAGCCTAATGCATCTATTGTTGAATGCATACTGACAGATCAGTTTAACAAAGAAATGAAGCACTCTGGTGAGTTAGGAATGGTCAAATTTGATCCATAAGCACAGGAAGGTTTTCAAATGGGAAGCCCCCTCCCAACCTTGGTTGTAGAGACTAAAACCCTCTGATACATGTCAAGAATTAGCAAACCTGATTGTAGGCCGTCATGCAAGGTAGTCACCAAAGATGATACGAGAAAAAAAGGACCTGGGTAAGGTTCTAACTTGGCTCTTTGCAAATGATACTGTCAATGTCTATATGACTTATTGGTGAAAAGGACAAGAACTTGACAGGAGACTAGGAAAGAAACAGAACTTGAGATGTTGATATGGGGATAATGAGAAGTTTAATGGGTCTGGAATCAGGATGGTTGGATGTGCTATTAGGATTCTTATATGGCTAATGCTGTTCTAAAAATACTATTAACAATGGTGTTATTATAGTGACTTTAATATCTAGTTTGGATGAGTTCTGCTGTTCTGGAACCTGACACCTCTGCCTTGAACCAATCCCCAAATTTAATTTGGTTGTGTCTTTATAGACCATATTGGAGTCCTTCATTGGGTCAAAATGGTTCAGAAACCATGTTTTTCTGGGTAATTGCTAGGTGTGCACATACCTCAACCCTTGTCCCTGTTGCATGGCTTCTAGTGGTTTCATTTATGAGGAAGTCTAAATGCTTTTCTTTTCCCTGTTGCATGGCTTCTAGTGGTTTTATATGCAAGGAAGTCTCAGTGTCATTCTTATGCTTTTCCTTTTTTGGGTGGTTTGTGTCTCTCCTTTTTGTCTATTAATGTTACATTTTCAATATCTAGGGGACACAAATTATTTAATTTTACGTTCTCCCATTTTATGCCATATGGTTTATGCTAAAGTATTTCATACTCCTTTACAATACTTGCGTTTTTTGAGCTCATTAAACATAATTTATATTTTACCCCTACTTTGGATTTCTTTTTTTGTTAAGTAATGTCAATTTAGTGAAAACAGAAAGTGTATATAGGAAGTATACAGTAAAAATAAATAAAAAACACCAATGAAAAATAGACACAAAGAGGAGAGAAAGATAAAAGCAAAGAAATTAACGGCGAATAAGAAAAGAATCAAAAACTCCATCAAAGAATATGCCTAGAAAGTATAGGATTTTGAACTCCATTCATAAAGGGTCTTCAAAAACATTAACTTAAAATTAGGCAAAGTTAACTCCTTTCCCATAAATGTAGGCCGACTCTTCTCTGTCCAAGTGCACTGCATAAGACAGGAAAGAATGGAACCCTGCACTTCCTTGAATCTACAGAATTTCAAGGCTCCTTTCCAAGACTCCAACATTGGCATAACATAACTTGGCAATTTGGTCTCGTCTGTTGTTGGTCTCTTTGCTTGCCCTCGTCTGTTGTTGGTCTCGTCTGTTGTTGGTCTCTTTGCTTGCTGGCAAGGTCACTTTGGTCGCCTCCGCAATGGAGTTATTTGGAAGGTCATTCCTCTTTGTTTGATGTGGTGCATTTGGAAGGAGAGGAATAGTAGATGCTTTGAAGACTCTGAGCGTGCTATGCCTGACCTCAAGCTTCTTTTCTTCCGAACCTTACTTGAATGGTTCTCTGTGTGGAGAAACCATCCTTTTTCTATTTTGGATTTACTTGACTTTTGTAATTTTCGTTCTTGACTTGCTCCCCCCTTATATACTTCCTGTGTGCTTGGGTGTATCTTTTTATTATCAATGAATTCTTATTACTTATCAAAAAAAAAAAATAACTTGGCAATTTGGCATCACCCAAGTGATCCTAGGCAATATAAAAAATCCACAGGCCACAAGCAATAGGACAATGTAACAGGAGATGACTTGCTGACTCACCATCAGATTTGCACAGGCAGCACCAGTCTGCTATGATAAAAACCCTCTTTCAAAGATTATCCGTCACCTATATATTCCCAAGAGCCATCTCCCAAACAAAGAATGCAATACTAGGCAGGGTTAGCATTTTCCATATGCATTTCCAAGGAAATTGGATTGGATTTAATTTACAGCCCTTACTTGAAACTCTATAATTACTTTTAACCTGGAATCCAGTCTTAGGCGATAGAAGTGAAACCAATCTACTGGGACTTGTAGGGGTTACCTTCATTGCATACAGATCATCCAAAAAATTGGGCCATAGAATCTAACTCCCAGTCTTGTGCCTCTAAGATGAAGATAGGTTTCCAATGCACCTGACCATTGACCCAATCAAAATAGTCTGAAACCAAAGCCTCTTTGTCTCTGGCAAACTTGAACAGCTCAGGGTATCTATCCTGGAAAGTTTCATTGCTATCCCAATGATACTTCCAAAACAAAACTTGGGAACCAACCCCCACCTCAAAACGAGTGTATGAAGCAAACTTCTCCCAACCCTTCCTGATATTTTTCCATGGACCTACCCCAGAAGGACCTTTTACCATTCTAGAGTACCTCTGACATCAAGTAGTACTGTACTTGCTCTATCAATAACCTTTTGCTGTTTTGCCACAATGACTTCTGTTCCAAACCATACCTCCACAGTCATTTCCCAAGCAAAGCTAGGATAGAAATCAGCAGCTTTTGAATGTCCGGTACCCCTTGGATTGGATTGCACATAGTTGACTAATAAACAAAATGGAATTTATGCTCCCCATGAAGCCCGCCCCACAGGAAGTCTGTATTTTTTCCAGCTTGTTGGCTACACTAACAGGAATGGGGAATAGGAACAAGAAATAGGTAGGGAGACTTGAAAGCGCACTCTTGATTAAAGTTAGGCTAATAGGCTTCCTCTAGATTATTTCCTTTCATTTCATTTACATTTGGTTTCACTTTTTCCTACAATGGGTGGAATATGAAATGATAGTAGAATGTATTAACTTTAAATACTCTTATTATTCTCATATCATCATTTAGTACATATAGATACATTTTGAATGGATGAAAAAAATTTCTTGTAGCCATCACTTATAAAAAAAAAAAAATAGTAATAAACATCTTATAGCATCATATGCGGAATAGACTTCTACCCGGTACAGTTTTGACAACATTGACAACATTGATTAACAGGGAATTCTTAAATTAAATTCTGTGTAAAAAAAGGGGCAAACCATGGATGCTCATAAGAAAGACTTTGCTTCTAAAATGAAAAAATGGTGTACCCCATGCACAAGACTCATTTTGTGGTCTAGGAGAGGTAATTGGTAGGTAACCTTATCCCCAATTTCAAAGAGGCTAATTTCTAGACTCAAACTCATGATTCATTGCTCGGGGTAGATGGCACTTACCACTGCATCAAGGTTTGACATCTCTTGCTTCTTGTCATGAAATGAGCTATAAATCACACCGTGTTTAATCAAAGAACCAACTGTTTTGCTATGATAATTCTTTCAAGTAGGACGAGTACATGAAAAGGCAAAAATTCTGATACAAAGTTGAATTCCTTTTCTTTTTTTGGGTCTTGTTCTCTTCCTTTGAGTCAGTAAACTTGATGTGTGTTTTATCATATATTTCCATATACTGCACATATAATTCATACCGTTGCCTTTTCCTATGAATTATGCAGGCATAGAAGTAGTAAAGAATTTGAAGTAAAGACTGTCATGAGGAAAGAATACAATTCCTCCATTTCAACTCCCCTTCCACCCTAACCCCAAAACATTGCACAAGCAGAAATGTTTTCTCATTGTCAATATGAACTCTTAAATATTTTAGTTGGATATGACTAAGTAACACTGTAATGAATATTTTATAATGTTTTTGTGCGTGTCCGTATATATATACATATATTGTCAACATATAATTTATAAAACTCATACCTATAATATGGTTGTGACTTAACCATTCACCCTTATTTCTAAGGAAAGACGCCATTTGATCCAAAGATTATTGATATCGCATCCTTATATTTATTTCATTACATTCATATCTTATGCAAAGCCACACGTGACAATCTTTTCTCATGGATTCTTGATTTGTTTTACCCTACTCAATATCAGCTATTTCTAGGCTTTTGACCCCAACATAATTAAATCAGATGTGAAGTCACCAATTTTTTACTTAATTCTTACTCTTAGAAGTGCTTAGCTGTGGATTCGTGTTATAAAAGTTCATGGTTATTCTTGATCTAATCTATTACTTGTATTTATTTTCATTCTTTCCCATCTTTGTAGACAAATGGTGAGAAGCAGTGCAAGTGTCTTGCAAAGTACATTGAAAATGACATTAGAGGGAGCTTCCACAGTTTGGACATAGTATCTGATTTTGCTGGCATTCAAAGATTTCTAACTGGATTCCATCAATGACCAATTTGATTTGTGCATGATCTTGTATATCAGCCATCAACTAGGAAACAAGGAGAGGAGGAAAGAAATCCTGGAAGCTCTACCATTGATTTTCGGCTACTGTGTTTGAGGCTTTATTTTTTGGGGAGGCGGTGGGGGGGTGGAATTATTTGTTGAAACTCTATCAAGTGACCAAAAAAGGGAAAACATAAATGTTGTAACCTTGGGCGTTGACTCGGGTGGTATAGAGGTAGATAAATATGCTTTGTTTATTAGCAATGTGATATCAATACAATAATTGGAAGCTTATCCTATTGACTTATACATTTCCTGTCTCACTATCTCAAGAAAATTGAAATCAAGAAACTTCTCCAATCCAAACATTTCTGTTTTGGATGAATGAGTTAGATATACAGAAGCAAAATCACAAAACATGCAGCATTCAAATGCAAATACAATCTTAACCACATCAACCAAACAACTAATAAAAGCATATTCAATAAAAAGGACATGGTTTAGGATAGAATTACTGATATGAATATGTTCCCTAGTTATTACTTGATTTTATTGAACTCTCAGCATTCCTTTTTAGCCAAGTTTGACAAATTGTGGCTTCCCATGCAGTCTGCAGATAATGTCACAGTAGTACTCAGTCTTCTCTTTCTAAGGAACTAAACACCCAACTGGATTATATAATCACATTTTCTTACATCCAGCAACAACCACTTCCACTAATTATTTATGGGAATTGATGAGGGAAATGTTATAAATCATCCCACAAGTTGAATCCTAGAGGCAAAATATAACCAGCTTGGGCTTGTAAACAAAGCTGTGTTTTATGCTACTTGTTATATACATGAACGGAAAATAAGGCCTGGTTGTTTAGCTGACATGGCTAGGGAAATGCATACATTGACTAATATTCCCTCTTAGTCTTTTCTAATGCAGTTTCTTTATTTCCACTTTTCATTATGTTAGTGACAACTGATAAGGACCACAGCATGAAAAAGCAAATATATGTATTTGATGGTAGACATAACCAAAAACAAAATGCAATAGAACTCAGGTAGTAAAAGAGAAATGATGAATATCTATAAACCTAAATAGCATTCAAAATGTACGTACAAAACCCAATCCACTTGTATTTATAAAAAATTACTAGAGAACCCATCTTAAATTCACTTCACTCAAGCTATAGGTTCCCTAAACTGAAATCAAATCAAGAGCTCGCATATTTCTCAGTCCAAGCTCGAGCAGTAGTCTCATACTTGGCTTTGTCGGTCTTGTACATATGAGCAATCTCGGGGACAAGAGGATCATCCGGGTTTGGATCTGTCAGTAGTGAGCATATCGACAACAGCACCTGCAACAAATTATTGTATTGATCAAACAATTTTTATCTTGAGTGAGGCACTAACTTATGCTTATATATTTATTACTTTTAACACTGCCAAAGTGAATGACCAAGACCACTCACAAAAGTTAAAGAACTAATGAATTACATTAAAATGATACCTTAGATATTGTAAGGGCAGGGCTCCATTGTTCTTTAAGAATGTCAAGGCAAATGCTTCCATTGTTGTTGATGTTAGGGTGGAAAACTTTTGTTGTAAATGAAACCTGCCAAATCACAATTAAGTTTGTAAATTGAACTGTATCCCCTTGACCAGAACTGAAAGAACAGTCTGTAATTTCGATAAACAATGCAACTTGAGCAAACCTTTTAAATTCAAGGTATATAATATTTATATGTCAATTCATGGAGACAATTTTAGTAATTTGTTTTTTCATTCTTTTTTTCTCTTTTGAGATGGACATCTCCATGAAAGCACATACATATGTATATTTCTGTGTATATTACAGCTTTTTCATAAAGTCTCCATTTTCAACCAGTTTTGATTGGAAAGCATATTCACAAATAAACTGGGAGAACTAAAGGGTGGAAGATGTCTTAGAAAAACAAAAGAGAAAAACCATGAATTCAGACTGTTCACATTGTATTTTGACCTCCTGGTAGTATCAATGAGACAATGACCATGGTGTCAACACAATCAAAGGAATGCCACATATATAATCATAACATTCTAAATTGAAAATTAAAGTTCTATTGTGTTCTATCAATGAACAGATAAAAAGCTTGATTACAGGAAGGATAAAGATTATGCTCTACTTGATCTATCTCTTATCATAATTAATTTACATCTTTCAAAGTAGAGTTACAATTAACTAGTTCAAAGGTTAAGGTACATCCAAACAAGAAGACATACGAATTGACGGGGACAGATACACCTTAAGAATTCTACAAGCATACAAAAAGATTTAGTCATTACCTTTGGTGGCTTAAATGGGTAATCTGGTGGGAAGTGTATGTTAACCAAAAACACACCCCCATCATAAGGACTGTCTTGTGGACCAATTATTGTTGCTTGCCAATGAAACATGTCTTCTCCAATGGGACCTAAAAACATGTGAAACTTAGATCTTGTAAATCAAAAACATTATAATTATTAGCCAAATTTATAAAAGTCCTTCAATGTAACTAAGTCAGCTTGTTTTTGTGAAAAAAAAAAAGAGTCAATTTTGCTGGTGTTTTGGCATGTATTCACAATATGCTTAACTCTGACAGTGATGAAAACAGAAGCGTGGAGCCTCAACATTTACCACAAACCAAGAAAATATTTGAGTACTCCATTAAGTAGATTAACAGATAAATTCCTTCAGCACTCGGAAAGAAAAAGTGGCAATCAAAGTAGTTCTGTAATGCAAATCTAACCAATATTTGACTTCCAAAAATTTTCCACTAAGGCTACATAAGAAGGTAGACTGTTATAAATCCAGAAAGAAGTAACATTATTGACAATGTATAACTAACACTGTATATGCAGATAAATCTTGAGAAATATAATTACAGACAATGCAAAGACAAAGTTTTATAACAAGGATATTATTAAAGTTATACATTGTCAAGTGTATAACATATGGTAACATAGTAAGAAAGAATGTCATAAGGGAAAACAATGAGAAAGTTTGGCAACAAACCAGCACTGCAAGAAACTGGAGGATCCCTCTTCAAATCCTTTAATTCCTTAAGAATACGTTTTGTAGCCATCACAGAATCTGTATATTTAAACACACAACAGCATGACAACATGAGTAAAATATGTTACCAATTCTCATAAGATTACTCAATAAATGGAGAAAAACAAAACCAGAAGTAAAAGGATCGGATAGTAAAAACAAAACCAGAAGTAAAAGGATCGGATAATGGAAATATATAGAACATGTTCTCAAATGGTTAGGTGTAAAATCAGCAAGACTATTATAAGCATATAAAACCAAAATCATCAATAAAGGTGAAAGCCGGGCACAATTACACTGAGTAATATCTTTTGACAAAGAACAGATATATGAAGTGATGAACAACAACAATGTAATTGTAAATCTATAATAAATCCACTAACTTAGATAGGTAAAAATCAAATGATTATCTATTGTTATAAGATATAGTAGGTGCATTTTATTAAAATATGTATGTATTGATTGTATTCCTTCCAGATCTATTTTTTGTATTAATGTCAATACCTCACCCCCCCATAGTGCTAATGAGCTATATTATTACAACAAAGAAAGTCTCAATTGAGCTATAACCAATAGCTACTACCTAACTTTAAAGCCATTCTACATATATTCATATATCTTCTACAACCAAACTTTTATAAAGTTTTCCAACTTCAATTGATTATCTATTATACATAAGAACGCCTGTGGAATCTAACTCAGCACATCATCATTAAAAACTGAAATCCTAATAAAAACACCAATGCATCTGTTAAAGTGCAGACATCTTCAAAGGAAATCAGAAAATAAATTTCCTGGTCTAGAATCTGAAGGTTACATGCATACAAATTTGACCTAAACAAATATGCTAAATTCCCTTTATATCCGTGCCTATTGCCCCCAAGCAATCAATTCCACACTCAAAATTATTAGCATATATTCAAGTGCATATATAAATCCACATAAACTGTGCAAAACAAACTTCAAATTTGTTGGGCCAATCAATGTCATCCTTATCAGACAATTAGATTGAATAGAGAACACCATGACCCTCAAATTTTGATCACATCAAGAACCAGAAACTGCAGTACTTCAGTTCAAACCTGGACATCAAAAAATCACAAGCAATCACACCAAAAAAAAGAAAAAAAGAAAAACTCTTTTTACAATTTCAAGACGACCCACTAAACTCAAAAGTAAGGATTTTTTGTTTTGTTTTTTGTACAGCCAAAGTTAATTTAGTACCTCAACATACTCGCAAATAATTAATTAATCCTATGTATATATCATAAAAAACAATACTTTTTTTCAAAATTAGGAACCAAAACTTTGTTAACATAGTTCCGAGGATTAAAAAGGGACTCCTAGAAGAGAATAGTACCAGTGAAAAAAAAAAAACAAACAAACAATTCATGGGAGAAAAGAAGAAGTTTTCTAAGAATTTGTAGAGAAAATATTTGAAGTCAAAACAAACAGAAGACAAATTACAAAGTGTCAAGAAGTAAATCTTTAACATCAAGTTCAAGGTCCACCCAGTAAACCTATGGCCATAGAGTAAGAGAAAAAGGCCACGAATACGTATATAAGCAACCAAACAGCCAACCCCATAAACCCTAATAGTCTAAACGAAACAAGTATATGCAGAGAATATGGAGAAAGACTGTAGAGAGAGTATGTAAAAGTGGGTATATACATACATTGGGACTTGAAGCCTTGAACTGAATGAGTGTGAGAGTTTGTGCCAAGGAAGATCTGGTACAAAGCTCAAAGTTATGGAGTTCTAGGGTTTGGACCAACGTGCTTTTTATAGACTTTATAAATTCCTAGTAGTACTAGTAGTATTAGAGGTCGGCTTGATAAGTTTTTGACAAGGACGAATATAACCCCAAGAATTCTAGAAGTTACTAGTTTTTTTCTTTTTTCCACTCTATATTTAAAAGTTCCTTATGGCTTTTAATTATGGAGAGGTTTGGGGATTGTAACACGTGTCTATGTCAGTATCCAACCGAGTCCAGTGCATTGGAAGTACTGGACCTAATCCAAATCCTTAATTATGTAAAGAGGTTGATTTGGTTTGAATGTAATTAATTAATTATTATTGGCCTAAATTTCAAATTTTACTCTAAAATTTAAATGTATTTGGATTTTATACTATGAAAGGATTTTGATTTCACCTTCTTAAGTTAGAATAATGTTAGACATACAAACTATTTTACAAAAAATTTTACAAACAGCTGATGTGGTGAGTAATTATTAGTAAATGAAAAAGTAATATTAATGATGGGTCTAGATGAAAACTAATAAAAAGTTGGTCACATCAACATTCTGTAAAAATGTTGTAAAATAGTGTATGGTTGTAGCATTACTCCTTAAATTATATTATGTTTGCATAAGCAGTCTTTTTGTCTATATTTTCCACTAAATGTTACATAGGCTTGCCACACATGTTTAATTCGTTCAAAAAATTGATGTCATGACATTTTTGTTTCTTAAAAATTTTAAAATATGTTTTAAATATAATGATGTGACATTATTTTATTGGACGAATTAAATACACGCGGAAAACTTATTTGGCACTTAACAAAAATTATGATTAGAGGGGCTGTTAAATGTTAATGCAAACGAAATATAACTTTAGAAGGTAAAATCTAAATTCAGAAATTTTAGAGTATAAAATCCAAATAATCCCAAACTTTAATGATATAATTTGCAATTTACTTTTAATTATTTCTCTTTGCTGATGCCTTGGCAAAGAGAGTTAAATTTTGTTCTTTTTTAACTGTTTGGATGAAATCTATTCTTCCAGATATCAGTGCTTTTGTTTTGGCAGATAATACCATTTCTTGATTATTAATAAGTGTATTGGAACGAATTCTCAAAAAAAAAAAAAAAAAACTATATATATAATAATAGGTGAAACTAAGAGAAACTCAAATTAAAATTCCAAATTAGAGTTCCAATTTTACGCCATGTGTCCCAAATTATTTATTATTAAAGAGTTTTATTTCTTAATTTTAGAATCAAATGTGAGATCACATTATAAATATTTATATAAGTGAATTATTAAGTATAAAAACTAAAGAGTCTAGAATAAACGAATCGTAAAAAAAATAAAATAAAAGTGCTTCACAATAATTTTTTTTTTAAAAAACCATAGACAATTTACATTTTATACCTAATAATATCCTTACAAAATTTTTTAAAGAGTTAACAAAATATAAAAATGACTACTAATAGTGTGGGGGCCGGTTAATCAATAAATATTAAAACCGTATTAACTGGACCTGTGGCTCATCCGAGGACGTTAAACCATCCGAGGAGACCAATATAAGATTATAAGGGGAACCAAATGAAAAAAAGGAGTAGATATCACATGAGATGGGTCTAGTATGCGTCCGAGGACAAAATCCTTCTCGGCAGTATGTGTCCGAGGATGATCCGAACGCCGTATTGTCATAAACACACTTCGAAGTTGCATTACCACAAAAGGTGAGACATGAGACCAAGGGTAAGAAAGAAAAGATAAACAAATATCTTTGACAACAGCTGCCTCCACATTAATTATCTCTCAACCAACTCTCTGACCGCATTAATGTGAAGGTGATGCCTGAATAGTGATGAAGCAGCCTTACAGCTGCTAGTTGGAGGTTCCAGAAGGTGTTGGATGGGACAGGAAGGGATCCCCTGAACCCAACCTACACGTGTGTGGTGAAGATGACACCAGGAGGACAGTATATAACATGGAAGAATGCACCAAAAAGAAGGATCGAAACTTCTAAACAAGTGACGCCTAGAGGAAAACCTTATGAAATAAAGAACTTATCTTGTTTAATGGAGAAATTAATCGTAATATTTGTGTTAATCCATCTAAAAACGTTAAGTTTAATCGTTTTTCTTTTGAAGTTAATCTAGTTCTTTTATATCCACGCTCTACAAATTTATTGTTTAGGCCTTTAGCGTTTGAACCCAATACGAGTTTGGGATCGTTATAAATTGAGTCCTTACAATTGACGCCGTCTGTGGAGAGAGCTTGATTTAGATTAAAAGAAATCCGGTACAACGTTCATGATGGAGGAAGCAGGTCCACATCACTACGCAGCAGGACCACATCAGGTAGATGCCAATCTACACCAAGCAGAGTCAAAAGGCTCCCAGCATGGTAATCCGCACCGAAGTCCTGAACGGAGAGAAGGCCGTGAGGGGAGTGTGCGCACAACTCATACCACCAAAAGTCGCTTTCGTGGGAAGAGTCATGTTTCCCATGCAAAAAATGACAGGAACCTGCAACGTGAGATTGACTAGTTGAAAAGAGAGTTGCGCCATGCCCGGCGGGAACGTTCCCCACCTTACTCTGAACCATCATCCGAGGAGATGGATGGAGCTAGTTATAGGCGGAGATCCAGAACTCCGCCTAGTGAGACTTTTTCCTATGAAGAGGAGCACAGCCATCGACATAGGTACAAAAGCCTGCCTAGCAGGGGCTTGAGGAACAACGCCATGAACAAAGCGTTAAGCCAAGTCTCCAAATCACCCTTCACAAGGAATATAGAAGATGCGATTCTTCCTCGGCGATTCCACCAGCCTACATTCACCCTTTATGATGGCCGGTCAGACCCAGTAGAACACGTTAGCCATTTTAGCCAAAAGATGGCTATCTACTCTAGGGATGAGGCCTTGATGTGCAAGGTCTTTCTATCAAGTTTGGGTCCGGTGGCGATGAGATGGTTTAACGGTTTAAGGGCCAACTCTATTAAGTCCTTTAAAAAGCTTACCCGGGCTTTTGGCGCTCGATTTATCACTTGCAGTAGGGTTCCTCAGCCTTTGGGATCCTTGCTGTCTATGTCCATGCGAGAGAGCGAAACTCTCAAAACTTATTCAGATAGATACTGGGAAATGTTTAATGAAATAGAGGGAGAGCATGATAATGTGGCCATAAGTACTTTCAAGGCTGGTCTTCCAGCCGAGCATGATTTAAGGAAATCTCTAACTGGTAAACCTGTTACCAGTGTACACCAATTGATGGATAGGATTGACAAGTACAGAAGAGTAGAAGAAGACCAACTTCAAGGAAAATGAAAGGCTAAGGTAATCCCTCAGGAGAGGAGGGATTTCAGGTCGGACCATTACAATAGTAACCGACCTCGGAAAGACTTCATTGGGCAATCAGGTTCTGCTGATACCTAGGTGGTTAATGTAGTGTTTCGGGAGCCAGTACAGCAGGTATTGGAGAAGATAAAGAATGAGCCATTTTTTAAATGACCGAACAAGATGGTAGGAGAACCTAAGAGATGCAACCCGAACCTTTATTGTCACTATCATCAGGATCATGGGCACACGACGGAGGATTGCAGAAATTTATGAGACCATTTGAAACAGCTGGTCCGAGAGGGGAAATTGAAGCAACTCTTGCATCATTCTAATGGTAGGTAGGCCAGGTAGGCTCAGAGATGCGTGGGGACGCTTCTTCAAGACTCCCCCTAGGCACGATTAACGTTATTTTTACTGCCCCAGGGAGGATTGGATCTTGTCCTTCCAAGGTACTGTCGGTGTTTCGACCTCCGGCCGAGGATCATTGCCAAGCATCAAAAAGAGCCAGGGTGGGCATCCCCCCGATTTTAGGCTTTTCGAATAAGGACAAGGTTGGAACCATACAGCCCCATGATGATGCTCTGGTGGTCACGTTGAGAATTGGTGGGTACGATGTAAAAAGGGTGATGATTGATCAAGGTAGTGCTGTTGATATAATGTACACAGATTTGTATAAGGGGATAGGATTGAAGCCTGAGGACCTAGCAGCCTACAGTTCCTCTCTGGTGAGTTTTGAGGGAAGGATGGTCGTTCCAAAAGGACAGATCAAACTACCTGTGCAAACCGGTATGGATGTGGACTTCATTGTTGTAGATGTTTTCTTTCCATACACGGCTATTATAGGCAGTGTAACGACCTAAGGAAAAGCGCTAGTCACATATGCGTTATACCTCAAAAGGACTAGTTACAATTGAGGCTCCTTGTAGTTGTTAATAAAGCCCAGTTCAACCCAATAAATACCCGATGTCGGACTCATCACACACCCACACACATCACACAATCAATCAAATTGGGGCATCACAAGCAGACCTTGGCTTCATACCCTAGGAGTAGTCTCATCTACTCTACATCAGAAAGTGAAATACCCATTTGGGGGCCAAATATTGGAGATAGTAGGAAGCCAGGTTGCAGCTTGGCAATGCCTGGTAGCATCTATACAACATCAGCCAGAGGTAGAGACCTCAGCTACCACCGATAATAGATTATAGCAATTAAAACCCCTAGCATTACCCTTAGATGGACCAGCCAACGAGGTAAAGTGTGAAGATTTGGAGAGGGTAATTGTTGCTGATGATCCGGAAAGATTTTTCCAGGTTGGGGCTAAATTGCCTTTGCAAGAGAAGGAGCGATTGCTAGAATTCCTCAGAGAAAATGTAAATGTGTTCGCATGGAGCCCATATGAAGCCCCAGGTGTAGATCCGAATTTCATTTGTCATCGACTCAACATGAATCCTTCCGTTATTCCCAAAAGACAGCCACCTCGGCGACCATCGAAAGAGCACGCCGAAACTGTCAGAAATGAGGTGGCCAAGCTCAAGCAGACTGGGGCTATCAAATAAGTTTTTTATCCTCAATGGTTAGCCAATACGGTGGTGGTAAAGAAAAAGACAGGAAAGTAGCGAGTGTGCGTGGACTTCACGGATCTCAATAAGGCTTGTTCCAAGGATCCTTTTCCCATGCCGAAGATAGACCAGTTGGTGGATGCAACCGTTGGTCATCCTTGGATAAGTGTTTTGGATGCCTTTCAAGGATACCACCAAATACTGCTAGCGTTGGATGATCAAGAAAAGACGGCATTTGTCACCCCTATTGGAAACTATCATTATCAAGTGATGCCCTTTGGTTTGAAAAATGCAGGATCTACCTATCAACGGATGATGACTAAAATGTTCGAACTGCAACTAGGCAGAAACATTGAAGTCTATATCGATGATATGGTAGTGAAGAGTAAAGTGGTGTCTGAGCATGTGGAAGATCTTACGAACATCTTTGGAATACTGAGAAAGCATAAGCTACGTCTGAATGCTTCAAAGTGTTCATTTGGTGTAGGCTCCGGGAGGTTCTTGGGATACATGGTGACTCATAGAGGAATTGAAGTGAACCCAGATCAGATTAAGGCCATCAACGATTTACAAGCACCTCGGAATCCAAAAGAGGTGCAGAAACTGACTGGAATGACAGCTGCTTTGAACCGATTTATCTCCAGGTCGGCCGAGAGGTGTCGTCCATTTTTCCTTCTACTACATAAGTGGAAAGGATTTGAATGGACCGAGGAGTGTGTTGTGGCGTTTCAGCAGTTGAAGGAGTACCTGTCCAGGCCGTCTATCATGTCTAGTCCTGAGGTGGATGAGGTGCTGTTTGCTTATCTGGCAGTTGCCCCTCATGCAGTTAGTTTTGTCTTAATACGAGAGGACAGCGGCCTCCAATGACCAGTTTATTACATAAGTAAGTCCCTTCATGAAGCCGAGGTGAGATACTTATCATTGGAAAAGGCCATCTTGGCGGTGGTCCATGCAACACGTAAACTTCCACATTACTTTCAGGCCCATACTATGGTTTTTTTAACTCAGTTACCTCTCAAGTCCATACTTAGAAGTGCAGATTATACTGGTAGAATTGCTAAGTGGGGCACAATCCTAGGTGCTTTCGACATCAAGTATATGTCTCGCACCTCTGTGAAAGGCCAAGTCCTTGCCGATCTGGTAGTTGAGTTCGCTGAGTGTCCAGAAGAAGCTAACATGAAGTAAAGTGACATGGATGAAAAATCGGTTGGTCTGATATCCACACAAGGCGGTTCCTCCTGAAGGGTATATGTGGACAGAGCAACAAACCAACGGGGGGGCAGGATTGGGGCTAGTTTTGATATCCCCTGAAGAGATCATCATTGAGAAATCCTTAAGGTTGGGATTCTCAACTACTAACAACGAAGCAGAATACGAAACTTTGTTGATGGGAATGAGTATGGTCCAGAAAATGGGTGGAAAGGTAGCAGAATTATTCTCGGATTCAAGATTGGTAGTCAGCCAAGTGAAAGGAGAACTGGAAGCCCGAGATCCAAGAATGTAGGGGTATTTGAGTCAAGTTAGGCGTATGCAAACGAAATTTGAATCTTTCGTCTTGTCGCATATCCCCCGAGGTGAAAATACCCATGCCGATTCCCTGGCAACCCTTGCCACCTCTTCAACACGGAATTTTCCTCGGGTAATAATCGTTGAAGATTTGTATACACCCACCCCACCAGAAAAGGACGTACGTCAGGTTCATCAAGTCAATCTAGCGCCGAGCTGGATGGATCCCATATTGAAATTCCTCGAAAGTGACATCTTGCTCGAAGAGAAAATAGAAGCTGATAAACTACGGAGGAAAGCTCTTCGGTTTTGGTTATCCGAGGAAAAAAAGTTATATAAACAGTCCTTTTCTGGGTCTTACCTACTTTGTGTACATCCTGAGATGTCAGAGTCACTCTTAGAGGAGTTGCATGAAGGCATTTGTTGAAGTCATACAGGGGGGAGGTCCATATCACACCGGGCCATTACTCAAGGATATTGGTGGCCAAATATGCAGAAGGAAGCGCAGGAGTATGTTAGAAAATGCAACCAGTGTCAAAGGTTCGCTCCAAACATCCACCAGCCTAGAGGAATTCTTAACCCTCTGTCCAGCCCTTGGCCTTTTGCTCAGTGGGGGCTAGATATTGTCGGTCCTTTTCCTAAAGTCTTAGGAAACAAAAAGTATCTGCTGGTCGGCATGGATTATTTTACTAAATGAGTCGAAGCTGAACCTTTGGCTAACATCAGAGACGTAGATGTTAAGAGGTTTATTTGGAAGAATATTGTTACACGATTTGGAACTCCGTGCACTCTTGTCTCGGATAATGGCCTTCAATTTGATAGTAAGGCCTTCAGGCAATACTGCTCAGACTTAGGTATAAAGAATAGATATTCCACTCCGGCCTATCCTCAAGGGAATGGGCAAGCTAAAACTGTTAACAAAGTAAAATTCAATGGACTTAAGAAGAGACTGGATGATGCAAAAGGAAAATGGGTAGAGGAATTGCCACATGTTCTCTGGACCTATCGAACAACGCCTCGACGATCAACAGCAGAAACTCCTTTTTCCATGACCTATGGAGCCGAGGCCGTCATCCCTCTGGAAATTGGATTCCCAACGTTAAGGACTAGTATATTTTCCTCAGAAAGTAACGATGGGCTGTTGGGGAAAAGTTTAGACTTGATTGAAAAGCGAAGGGAGAGTGCAATGGTCCAATTGGCTTACTACCAGCATAAACTCAAGCAAGACTATGATACTAATGTAAAGCTGAGACTGTTAGCGGTAGGAGATCTAGTGCTAAGGAAAGTTCTGGGAACCACCAAGAATCCAGCTTGGGGAAAATTGGGGTCTAATTGGGAAGGGCCTTATCGGATTACTTCAGTAGTCGGAATAGAAGCCTATTATCTGGAAGACCTGGATGAAAAAGCTGTACTCCATCCTTAGAATGTAAATAATCTCAAGAGGTATTATTATTAATAAAAGTAATCTAGTTTGGGTTTTCTTTTAATTTATGCTGATCATGCATCTTGTGTTTCCACATCTAATGACATGTATTGAAATATTAAATAGAAACTAAGTTATGTCAGGTCCTCGGACTACAAGCTTAGTGGAAATTAATACCCTATGACATCTTGTGAAGTATTAAACAGAAATTAAGTTATGTCAGGTCCTCGGACCACAAGCTTAGTGGAAATTAATACCCTATGGCATCTTCTGAAGTATTAAACAGAAACTAAGTTATGTCAGGTCCTCGGACCACAAGCTTAGTGGAAATTAATACCTTATGACATCTATTGAAGTATTAAATAGAAACTAAGTTATGTTAGGTCCTCGGACTATAAACTTTGTGAAAATTAATACCCTGTGAAATCTATTGGGTCACTAAGTGGGTTCCTTGGAAACTAATACGGCCTCTTGCTATTAAAATGCTAATGCCACTTGGGCTTATGCATTCCAGAATAACAAATTCTCAAATATCGTCCTAAGATCACAGGATTTTTAATTATCTGTTGAAGATATAAACCCCAATAAGCCTTTGAATATCATCTAATGTGCAACTGAAGTACTGTAGACCCAACTTTATCCAACTTTTGAACATTCCCTTAAGTTTCAATTGATTAGAAAGAATACATGTGTATCCAAAATGTCTCCCTGAGACCTCATAGTATTAATGTTTATCACCCATTTTTAATCGCCAATTGTTGATGTTTATAAGTTATTTTTTCTCTTGAAAACGAAAGATAGTCAAAATAAATCCATTCAAGTTAAGATAACACAGTAAACGAGTACAAAAATAAGATAAAACGACAACAACAATAAGCAAATAGACATAAATATCCTTACAAAAGTCCTAATCCAATTATAAAATAAGTCCTATTTTTTCAACTTAATTTGGAGCTTGGGAGATTGGTTGGTTGATTTATTTGCCTCTGAGGTAGTGACTCCCTCTTTGTCCTTATTAGCTCCCCCAGCTGGCATAATTGTGGAAGACAAATCCTGTTGAAAGCCTTGAAAGGCTACCTCTGCCTCAAAAGCTGTTGCAGTCTTGTCCAAAGAGGCTTCTGGAGGGGCATTAGTCTCTTTAGCTGGTTCTAGTTGGCCAGGAGGAGGAAGATTTTGAGGCAAAACCTCCTGATTAGGATTAGTGGTTGAAGGAATGTCTTCAGTTTGACTGGATGGAGGAGCCAAGGTGCGGATTACTGTAGGGTAGAACACATTCTCTGCCTTCCTTAACTCGGATGAAGTCTCAACCGCATCTCGGTTAAGGGCTTCATCCCAAGTTTGAGCGCAGTAAATGCGGCACATCATTGGCACCTCTGCCCTTAGTGTCTCCTCCGTCTCAGCCACCCCGATTTCATAGCCTTTCTGTTCGGCCTCATTCATTGCCTGTTCGGCCTCGGCCTTTGCCCTCTTAGCTTCCTCCCTGGACTTTTCAGCTTGCTCCCTTAATTTTTGGGTTTCCTTTAGGTGCTTTTTAAGAACTGCCACTTGCTCCCGGGCAGCCTTCAATTCCTCATTTGCTTCGCACAAACGCTTTCTCTGGTCCTCAGCTTGCTTTTGGAAGCCCTCTAAGGCCGAGTTAGTGCTTTTGCGAGCTTGCTCCTTAGCGGCTAATTTCTTCTTCGCAGCCGCCAAGTCTTGCTCGGATATTGTCAAAGTTTGTACAGCCGACACTCGTTTCTTCCTTTCATCGTCTAGCTGATTGTAGCAGTTATGGAGCATCTCATCCTGCTTAAAAGTGTTTTGGATAACCTAAAAGGAAGAAATTAACACTATAGTCAGTAAAAAGTACACATCAGTGAGTAATGATTACAAAAGGAAAAAGAAGAGAGTTAGCACTATACCATTCCCAAATATCTTTTATTGTTGAGGATTAGTTCATTCTTCCTTACATTCTTTATTTCGACCATGTCCTTTGGGAGCAACAAAGCCTTCTCTATAGCCGAGGCTATGTGGCACCCAACGCCACCGTTGAAGTCCCTAATAGATGCATCATCTCGTAGGGGCTCCCCACCGTGTATGGGTGCTGGCAACCATGCTTGTGGCTCAGGAGGTTGAATGTCAGAGCTCTCCTGGCCTCGCTAAATAGGGTGGCTAGTTTTCTGCTGCTTTGCAACTTGCTGGGCATCCTCCTCGCGGGTCGGACGGGACTTTCCAGCATCCACCACATCCTTCCCTTTCTGCTCCCTGTGCCTTTTCAACTTAGCAGCATCAACTCTGACTAGCTGGGGAGGTTGATGAGAAGGTTGATGAGGAGCAGGAGGAGAAGACCTAATGGGAAGAGAAGGAATCTGGGATTGCGTTGATTTTCCCGGCACATTCTTCCTAGGCTGATTCTCATTCAACTCCATTAGACTTCTTTGGGGTTTCCTTTGTATTCCCATCTCGTCAGAATCTTCCTCGGAGCGTATAGGTTGATCAAAAATCCCAAAGTCGTCCGAGGAATTTGAGAGTTCTACAACTTCTTCTTCTTCTTCCTCTTCTTATTCTTCTTCCTCTTTCTCTTCTACTTCCTCTTCCTTAAGGACAGGCTGGGATGAAGAGGCTCTTGTTGAGATGGCCGCCACAAAAAGGGGCTTAGTGCGGGAGGTATCCTTAGGAAGTGGAATACCTTCTGGAACGACGAACCCCTTGTAAGCAACGCTAATACGATGAAGCCGAGGATCGCGGGCTCTGATCATGCACTTCGGCGCTTGGAAAGCAAACGAGAGGGGAGTGTCTCTGAGGATTAAATGGGCTGCCCGAAGTTGGCCGTCAGCTTCGTTCACGTATATCTCGGCTTTCAATACCCTGTCCAAACTTGCTTTATTGACTAAACTAAGTTTGGGCTTGGTAAAACGTCTATCTGCGGAATCATTGAAATGAAATGAAGCGTCGTTAGAGATAAGAATACTGAGACTCAAAACAAAAAAAAAAGAAAGAAAGAAGAAAAGGGAAAATATGTATGTATAAACTGAACGTTACGAATCTATGACTGCATTCCCACCTGGTTCTCCTTCCTCCATAGGGCATGGCAGACCATCATGCCATTCCCCAGAAAAGATAAGGAAATCCTCCTTTAAGTACTTGTTTGAAGTGGGAAGGCACTGAATTAGCCACACCACGGGATACCTCGACTTGAGATAATATCCCTGCCCCTTCAAATGGTGGAGGTTGTACACCCAATTCACATCATGATGGGTCAGGTTTAGGTCCATTCTCTCATTCAAGGCTTCTATACTTCCCAGGACCCTAAACATGTTTGGGGCACACTGAGTTGGGGATAACCTAAAGAACCTAAGGTAGTTCCTAGTAATCTTACCCATGGGAATGGTCATCCCGCCTTCTATGAAGGCAATCATGGGAATAATCACCTCCTCGGTTCTTCTAGCACCAGCCCATTCCTCTTGGGCTGCATACCTCACACCCACTGTTGAAGGGATCCTATACTTAGTGCAGAAACTTCTCATACTTTCCTCGGACTCAACCAGACATCGAAACTTACCCTCCTTTTTCCCCATTTTCCTAAAGGGTTTAGTAGAGAAATTAACGAGTTTAAGATGAAAGCTGTAAAGGTTTTGAGAAGACTTACAGGTTTGAAAGAGGGTCCTCGGACAAGATTTTAGTATTTGTAGATGCCTAGGAAAACGACGAAAAAGGAGAAAGACAGGTTCAGTGTATGAGCTCTAGAATTATGTGATTGCTGAAGGTAAGAAAGAGAATTGATTTGAAAATTCCTTTATAGTCGTGCAGAAGTTATGAGCGGGAAAGTTCTCACTCGCAAAACGAGACAGACCCCCTACCGTTCTATTTACATCTTACAGTTGAACGAGGGAGACAAGGGCGTCGCCAAAATTTAATGCTGCCGCGCTCGGGACGCTGAAGCGTCAGGAGCATGCCCAAAACATAAAAGGATATGGGCTTGTGACATCAATATCAATATTTTCTCCCGAGGAGTCGAAAAACAAGATTTTAAGGGGCTATTGTGGGGACCGGTTAATCAATAAATATTAAAACCGTGTTAACTAGGCCTGTGGCCCATCCGAGGACGTTAAACCATCCGAGGAGACTCATATAAGATTATAAGGGAAGCCAAATGAAAAGAGGAGTAGATATCACATGAGATGGGTCCAGTATGCGTCTGAGGACAAAATCCTTCTCGGCAGGACGTGTCCGAGGACGATTCGAACGCCATATTGTCACAAACACACTTCGAAGTTGCATTATCACAAAAGGTGAGACATGGGACCAAGGGTAAGAAAGAAAAGATAAATAAATATCTTTGACAACAGCTGCCTCCGCATTAATTGCCTTTCAACCAACTCTCTGGCCGCATTAATGTAGAGGTGATACCTGAACAGTGATGAAGCAGCCTCACAGCTGTTGGTTGGAGGTTCTAGAAGGTGTTGGATGAGACAAGAAGGGATCCCCCAAACCCAACCTACACGTGTGTGATGAAGATGACACCAGGAGGGCAGTATATAACAGGAAGAATGCACCAAAAAGAAGGATCAGAACTTCTAAACAAGTGACGCCTAGAGGAAAACCTTATGAAATAAAGAACTTAGCTTGTTTAAAGGAGAAATTGATCGTAATATTTGTGTTAATCCATCTAAAAACGTTAAATTTAATCGTTTTTCTTTTGAAGTTAATCTAATTCTTTTATATCCACGTTCTACAAATTTATTATTTGGGCCTTTAGCGTTCGAACCTAATACGAGTTTGAAATCGTTACAAATTGAGTCCTTACAAATAGTATTTAAATTATATATATAAGAATTATATTATGCATTTTATTATGTATCTTTAAGTGTATCTATGTATATGCATAGAGTTACAAGCTAATAATAATAATTAGAATCTCTATTAAAAAAAAAAAAAGTAATAATAAGAATAAGAATCTTATGCTGATTCACAGCAATGTATATCACCATTAGAAATACATGGCTACATGATCCATATACATATTCTCATGCTATAATTGCTCCCACACGCACACTACTAAAACCTCACATTCTTCAAGCAAAAACAGTGATTCTTCACCACCACAGCACAAACACTTACTACACAGCATATACATTAATTCTTTACTTTTACATACATGGAATTCACTTTTTCTTTTTTCTTTTTTCTGCTGAATTATACATGGAATTCACTTACCCACACATGTTTCAGCACAAACTCAAACCCTGTGACTGTGTGTATATAATTATATATCAACAAAACACAACTGATTCATTCAAGACATCCAATGCCTTTTCATATGGACTCACACGTACAGAAACTCACTGAAAAAGCAATGGATTTAAAATCGTTTAATATAAATTAAACACACACATACACATACTTATCAGACGCAGACTGTGGCAACTGGAACTCGATCAATCTAGGAATGTCAAGTTCCAAGCTCTTTTCTTACATCAGTTTTTAGCTTATTAAGTCGAAAATTTTGGACGCTGTAGAAAATCCGACCTTTTTAGACCACTTTAAAGCTTAGGATGAAGCCGGGCCTTTTTAGACAAGCTTGGGTTTGCAATTTTTGCTTTATTTTTTCAGGCCCAATCAGCATTCTAATATTATTATTATGTTCATTTAAACTTAAGTAAAATTCACCATCTTTTTTTATAGAACAACCCAAACAACAATCAAATCTTTGATTATATTTCTTTAAACAAAATCTAATTAAATTGATATGTTATTTCTATAAATTCTCTAATTTGAATTTTTATTTATTAATATTTACTAATTAAATATGTATACTGGGAAATTCTACAATATCTTTTGCTATCCCTTGTTATAACAAGTCACCAAAAAATCACATTTGATGATTCTAAATCTACACTAAGCAGTACAAACATCACATATAATCGTATCATATCACATTCGGTGCTTTGTTTATTTTTTAAGTCACATTTGATGGTTCTAACTTCTAACTTCACATTAGATAGTATCAACATTATATATAACTATATCATTATCATATTCGATGATTCCTTCTTCTTTTTTCAGTCACATTGGATGGTACAAACATTGCATATGATTGTACCATTGTCACATTTAGTTGTTTCCTTATTTATTTAGTCACAATGGATCACATTTGACAATAGAAACATTACATATGACCGTACTATTGCCACATTTATTGGATCACTAATTAGTTACTTTGTCAGTACCAATTTCACATTTTGTGGTTTATTTATTTATAATCTCATTGGATGGTGCCATTGTAATATTGATTAGTACTATCCAATGAGATTAAAATTTGATGTAGCTAACAGTTAAAAAAAAAAAAAATTATGCCACTTAGTAGGTCAAGTATATTGCTACGTGACTTAAACAAATATCTAAAAGTTTTGCATATACATACACAAAAAATGTGGGTTCCAGTTAGCTCAATTGGTAAATCTTTTTGTCGTCAAATAGGAGATTAGGGTTTCAATCATTGCCTATAAGTGTCTTGGTTTGGTAATAGAAAGCAATTATCAGAAGCGGACACCATAAATTAAAACTGTCTTAAAAAAAATACACAAAAAATAAATTCCAACATTCCACCCTTTTACTAATTCAAACACATGCACTTGACACAAATTGGATAAAAAAATCACATTCACATCATCACATATTGAAAATAACGCATAAGCTTAAAATTTCATACCCATACACCACATGCCTAAAATACCACATACCCCCGTAACACCTCTTGCAACAATATCATATTCTCAATCACACTTAACAAAATAGGTTTCATTTATTATGTTCCATTCTCAAAGTCATACACAATATAATATGCTCACAAAATCATACATACTTCATAAGATAATGGTGGCAGTAACGAGAGGACCAAACAATGGTTGTGGCGATGAAAAGACCAAATTGTGATTGCTTCGACAAGAGGAACAAATGGTTGATGCAACAATTGTTGCGGAGGTGAGAGGAAAAATTATGGTTTGTTGCGGCGGTTGTTGTGGCGACTAAATGGTTGATCTCTCTCTCAAATACTATGAAATCAATCTCTCAAATACTATGAAATCAAATGAGTCCAAGAAAGAGAGTAAAATTAGATTAATTAAATCGGTACAATTTAATTTTGTGTATTGGCATTAGATTTGTTATTGTTAGCCATGGTTAACAATGTTAGGCTGGGTCCCTTCAAAAACATTCGAGTAAGTGGTCTCAATGACTTAAATGACGTGTTATAAGCTCAAAAGTCCCAAATTTCATTCATCATGCTTGCGATTCATGGGATTTTTGAGGAATTTCATTAGCAATGAACGAAATAATCTAACTAACGATTGGGATAACACTTTATATATATATATATATATATATGTATGTATGTATGTATGTATATATAAACAATTAATGAAAAGTATAGGGTTTTAATTTGTCTCAAATATAAAATTGTAGGTTTTTTATTTTTTATTTATTTATAGAATCTGTGGGGCCAGAGAATTTGTGGCCCCGGTCCACTTTACATTAGGGCCCAAGGCCTGAGCCGAGGAGAACTATTGCCGAGGATGCATAATGAAAGTCCAAAAAAGGCCTAAGGATATGGCCGATGACGATCTTATGCTCGGCACTCCATAGAGTCCCTAAAGGAAAGGACGAGCCCAGTGCAGGAACAGGCAAAGTGAAAAAGCTGCCAATATTGCAATAAAGAACTCTGCGTTTGATAGGTCCATGCTCTTCACCATACTATTCAACTTTTACAACCACCCCCAACCACTCTAGGTATGGGCTGATAGGACAAGTCTCAACCCCAGAAAGTGGAGCTTACACATGGACATTGGAAGGAGGATAAAGGTTAGTATAAAAGGGAAAAAGAACCAATGGAAGAAGGGGGGTCTCCCAAACCACGAAGTCTTAGAAAAGGAGAATAATAAGAACACTAAGCTCCTTGGACAAGGTCTAAAGGCTGGAACCACTCATGCCGCATCAGAAGAAGTTCTTGTTAAACGTGTCAGGTTCACCTTCATGTAAATTTCCATAGAAACCATGGCTAACCGCTGTTTGGTGATCAGGGCCAAGCCTTTCAATCCCACGCTCTACAAATGATATTGTTTGGGCTTTTAAACGTACGAACCCAATATTATTTTGGGGTCGCTACAAATTGTGTCCTTACAGAATCTATTTTAGAGATAACCATGTACAGTGAATAAAAAAAAAATTGTGAAACAATTTTTGGAACAATTTTTGGAACAAAATTTCTTTACAAACTAATTTGGAGAGAAACTCTTCAAACTTCTTATATATCTTTTTTAGGTGTGAATTTTGAAAATCTAATCGTTGAATTCTATATTTTTTATGTTGTTAAATGCATATTAAATTTCGTTCAAATAAGATGTTAAATACTATTCGATTAATAAAGTTATTTTTTATACACAATTTTAGATCACAAAAAATTAAAATTTTAACATTTCAAGCATGAAAAATATAATAAAAACATTCAATCCAATGGTTAGATTTTCAAAATTTACAATCAATATAAAAAATATTTGATGCGTTTGAAGGGTTTCTCTCCAAAAATTTTGTTCCAATTTTTGGTACATTTTATTTATTTTTATATTTTTTATTATTTTTTTTATACAAGATAGAATTTTTACTATAACCTAATCTAAGTGTATATGTGTATGAAACTCCCTCTCAGAGACTTAAACCCCAACTTTTACCCTCTACAACTCACAAGCATTTATACTTATGGAGCGACTCAGTTTTATTTTTTATTTAAAGCCAAACCGGCAACCAATATAATATTTTTTTTTTTTTTTTTTTTTTTTTTTTTTTTTTAATTTTTATTATCGCAATAGAAGATCCTTTCTATTTGTTCTTATTCCTGTCCTATATTTTTGTTCTAAACTTGAACAAATCCACCTTATGTTATGTGCATTGAAATAGTCTCACCCAAACAGTCTCCTGAATGAAAGGTATAAAAAACAATTTAATATTTATCAATACGAGACAACAGCAGTCTTGCAAACTAGCAGCTACTGTAGATGCTTCCCACACCAGTTTCACATCACACACAAGCTCTCACTGAAAACTGACTCCAAAAGTGTCCAAAAGCCACACTTTTTTACTCGCATGGTCTCTGAATAGATGGCTTCGACCGTTCTAGCAAGGTCTCTCTTGACTCACCGTTTTATTCACTCTTCCTTCTCTCTCAGTACTCACAAGCCCAGACTTTTGTTTTCCCTATTCAAGGTAAGTATGGCCTTTTGTGTTGAAAATATTATCTGGGTTTGTTTTGAATGTCCAAAACATTGATGGGTTTTGGTTATTTTGGCCTAATTTGTGATTGTGTTTGTGTAATTCTTGTTCTAATGCTTGATTTGATCGGTTTTGCCATCTGGGTATTTCGTTTATATGGTCCTTTGTATATAAAGATTGAAACTTTCTTTAATGGGGCTTTGAATTTTGTTATTGGTGTTGAGTGTGAGAGATGGGGTTTTGCATTTATCAGTGCTTTTTACAGATCATGGGATTCATTGGTAAAAGTCGTGGACTTTGTTCTGAATTCTGATATAGTTTTCATTGTTGGTTTTTGTATGTGGTCTCTATTTTTGATCATGTGCTTCAATTTAAGTGGTATTGTTTAGTTTGTAGCAATTGTTTTTGTACTCTTGTATTCAAACAAAACAGAAAAGGAACTGTTTTGGACTCTATGAGTGTGTTATTTTCTCTCTTTTTTCTGATTGTCGTTATGGTTGAAGCATCTGATATGGAGTTAGTTCAAAATATTTCAACCAGTGGTGTATGTTATGTACAAAATCTATGCACTGAAGCATTGACAGCTGTGTAGTTTTTTTGGTGTGCATTTAAAGCTTTTCCTGTACACATTAATGTAGTGATATCATTACAAATCCTATAATGAAAAGTATTTTTTTCATGCTTTTGCTATATATCCCTTGGCTTAAACTGAATTAGGAAATCTTTAAAGTATTTTTGATCGTGGGATTTTTTAGCAATTATTTGTATAGATGTTGTATCTTCTAGCATATTTTCTTAAGATTTTAGTTGGATAATGAAAACCTATTTGTTTAAGTGTTCTTAGTGAGTTTAAGCTACCTCTCCAACTGTATTATTCTCTTTAAGACAAGATCATATGATATGTTATTCATGTTACTTGCAGAAGAGACAGTTTCACTTTCAATCAAGTCCCTCTTATACAGCATATAAAGCATCTTCTCAGGTTCCTTGTGTTATGGCATCCTCAGTGGTTGGAAGAAGAGCTAAATTTTCAACACAAACTTTATCTACAAATGAGCCTGTTGTTTCTGTCGATTGGCTTCATGCTAACCTCAAGGAACCTGATCTCAAGGTACCTGCTTGGGCTTGTTCCTACTGCCCCTCTTTTCTTGGCTTTGGTTGAATATTGACAAAAACTGAATTTGGGAATTATGTAATACTTCGTTTTCTTTAATTTAGTCGTCTGTTTGAGAGTTCTTTTGCTTGATTTTACATTTCACATGTTCTTATTTATGTGTATGTAAGCACACATCCATTCCAGGCTTTCCAGCATATATGCTAGTGCATGCAGATACACAAGAATCCCTCTCTCTCTCTCTCTCTCTCTCTCTCTATAATCCATGAGAAGTGTTGTTAAATTTAAAAGCATGCTTTAGGTATGCTTAAGCTCAAGGCTCAAAGCCCCGAGATCTCGATGCTCCACTAGGCCAAAAAGAAATCTCATTTAATGAAGCGCTCTTTAGGCATGCTTTTTAGGAGCTTTTTGAAGAAGCATAAAGCACACCTAGGCATGCTTTTTTATTCTGTTGCTAAAAAAGATATGGATCATCAAAATTAATGCTTAGTCTTGAAAGAAATGACATGGACTAGTGATTTACTATACAACCATTATCCTTAGGGTGTTGTATTACACAGATTTTTATTTTATTTTATTTACATATCATAAGAAACAAACAAGGTTAGTTAACAATTCTTGTGCTCTTTGGCCTTTGACTTTTAGTTTTAGATGTATATTGATTGAACCATATACATTATTTGATCATAACTATCATGGTTATGTACTTTTATAAAGCACAAGAGAATTATATAAAATATTATGTTTAAACTTTCTATAACTAGATTATTATGATATTGACCATTGATAATTGTTTTCAATTTACTAAATAAAAATTAAAAAAATTAAAATAACTTAGGTAAAATTTGAATTTACAATTCTTAATGTTTTTGCCTCATTAGTACATTTCCTATGTACTGGGCTGTGTTCTTTTTAATAAAATTTTTATGTTACTTATCAAAAAAAAAATTGAATTTAAAAACATTATACAATTGTACTTACCCAATAGGTAAAATATACAAATTTTGAGTTATTATTATATGTTACTAATATTTCTATTAGAAGTTATGAGATATTATATTGGAAAACAGTGCGCTTTACTTCAATCAGGCGCGTGCTTGCACCTAGGCTCCAAGAGGCCTATGTGCTTAAGTGCGCTTGGTGCTTTTGTTCATGAGCTCACCATTTGTTCCATGTGACTAAAAAAATTTAGACATGTTCTCTAAACCTCCTGTTTAGTTCCTGTCTGATCAAATGAATATTATTCTTATTTTAAATTTTGCAGTGAGATTTTTGAACCTAGGTCTCTATATGCTAGTTAGATACATATTTATTCCTTTTAAAGTTTTTATAGTAGGTAGGCCCAATAAGAAGAGATCAACTATAGTAAGAGACAATATCTTTACAGTGGTCCTTTCTCTTTTTCAACCCTTTTCAACCAACTATTATTTATTATATACGCTGCATGTGGATCCAAGGAATTACAATTTTCTTTTTCTCAAACACAAATGGCCCAATTGATTTCTTTGACCATGCTTCCCCATTATAAATTAACTAGGAACTAAATAGTTAATTGATCATTTCACTTCTCTTCGTGCCATTTTATTTGGGACTCAAAGTCTATGGGGTTGGAGAAAATACAGGAATAAAAAAGTTCCAACAAAGCTTGATTAGGGTTGATGATTAACAACGCGTAATATACAAGCATACATACCATTGGTACCTTTGCATTCTTTTCCAATGAAATTATGCAAAAAATATCTAGGAAGGCACAAAAGATTTAGGTGGAGTTTATTATCATCTTAAATGCAGAGTTTTCTGTCAGACATCAGATTTAGACACTTCTCTCAATTTTGTCTCTACTGATACATTTTTCAACAATTATTGGATTACTAGAAGTTGCTTTGAGATGCATCTTAGTTCCCAATACTGTGAGAGGCTGACACAACTTTGGGAATTTGTGATGTTAATTGCCAAGAGCCTTGTAGTTCAACTGGCACCTATTGTTGCTCCTTTTTCTTATTTATTGTGAAATCATTGATATTTTATGGGATCAAATTTAGAAATTGTTTGTAGTTCCATAATATCCAGTAATATGCATGTTGTAAATCCTAGAAATCCACAACTTAGCAGATCTGTTTGATCTGTGATTCAAATTGAGTTCTGATTATTGCTCATGGGATCAATTTTGGATATAATTTATGTATATGTATATTTGACCATATTTTAGTTACTAAGGAAAATGTCAAGTGTGCATCACACCTTTTCCAATCTGTTGGCTCCTGTATCCCTTTTAATACCTTTTGAGGTGATTATAGTCCCACATGCATATTGAGAAAAAAATTTTAATGCTTCTTGGTTGCTATTGGCCCAATAGGTCATTAGCATGAACATACCTAAAGTTCATTGGAATCGATTTGTTAGCAGTCATATATACTGTGTAATTAAGCATGAACTCTTTAAGGTGAAAATTGATCAACTATTGTCCTTAATGATTCTAAAGGTGGCAATACTAAAAGAAATTATTATTTACTTAAATTATTACCTCACTTATAAAATGTTAATGTAAATAACATTTCTTTAATTAGGCTCCATGTGCAAATCACTTACTCTAATACTAGTTATAATGGACATTTGTTGATCTTTGAAACCAGTCAGATATTAGTAGCATTTCTCATGTATATTTCCTGTGAGCATTAAGCTCTGCATTTACAGCTCATTAACCTTGACACACCACATACAAGCCCCAGAAATGAGTCAAGTACTACACACATGTTACTCCCTTAAGATTCTAACAGTTGGTTAATATTATATTTTTTATATTCAGGTGTTGGATGCATCCTGGTACATGCCAGATGAGCAGAGGAATCCAATTCAAGAGTATCAGGTAATTACTATGATTATGTTGAAATCTCATTCTCGATTTTCTTTATCCTAAATTCAGAACTGTTTGGGTATATGGTATCCTTGAGATATGCTCTGCAAGTGTGTTTTGTAAGATTTTCAGCTCTGATCCATTTTCATCAATTATTCCCTCCAACAGGTTGCTCACATCCCTGGTGCCTTGTTTTTTGATGTAGATGGAATATCTGACCGAACTTCAAATGTGAGATGGTTTCTTCATTTGCTATATTTATATTTACATACGTGTGTGTGTGTGTATATATTTATATATGCATTTACCCATATATATACACAAGTACATATATACGTACATGTATACACACACACATTTGGGTTAGGATCATGCACCACCTTTTTTTATATGTATTTTATGCATTTTTTTTTGCCCTCTATTTATAATATAGAATTGATGACTTGTTTCAGTTGCCGCACATGTTGCCGTCAGAGGATGCTTTTGCTGCTGCTGCTTCTGCTCTTGGAATAGATAACAAAGATGGGTTGGTTGTTTATGATGGGAAGGGGATTTTTAGTGCAGCTCGTGTCTGGTGGTGAGTTGTGTTGATAATAAATGTTCTTATTCACTAGAATTCATGTTTGAAGCATAAACTAATATAGTTCATTCCTTATTCAAATAATAAGGATGTTTCGAGTATTTGGGCATGACAGAGTTTGGGTATTAGATGGAGGCCTGCCAAGATGGCGTGCATCTGGATATGATGTTGAATCTAGCGCTTCTGGTGATGCTATTTTGAAAGCTAGTGCTGCCAGTGAGGCGATTGAGAAAGTATATCAGGGACAGGCGGTAAGTTCATTATTCATTCAGCTAGTTTTTGATTTTCCTTTTTCTGGTTCCTTTTTGTGGGATAGAAAATATTGAAATCTGCAGTATTTTAGGTTTTTTATTCACCATGCTCAGTGTCAGTGCATTGGTTTGCTTTGTAAATCATTTATTCTTATAATAAAGTATTTTAACCTAAATATTTAAGAAAAAAATTCTCTATATGCCATAGGGTTTCATATTGACATTGAGTTCTCAGGAGCTACTTTATACATCTATCAGTTTCTTAAGTTCATGCTTTTGACAACTGAGCTAAACTTGTCTTTATGATAACATCATCTTCAATTGAGATTTGCTTTTGGAGAAGAATTTTATTATTTGATTACCTGAACTGGGGAAAATATAAAGGTTAGTATTTCAAAGTCAAATGTTGGAGGAAATTAGGGGCTAAAGTATGGTACTATTGCATTGTCACTTTGCTAAAATGGTAGGCCTGTTATGCCATTTTGTTTTCAATTGGTCACGCCAAAGGGAGCTGAAGATCTCTTTCTTTTGTGTACTTTTATAGCACGGATCAAAGGAGAAAAAAGAAATGATATAATGTTTGTGCTATTCTGTTTCATAGCTTAATGCAGTTAATATATTTTAGTAAGAAATATATTGGAAATTTGATATAGAGTTTGATATATTCATCTAAGGTTCAGACCTTAAACGATGTTGTTTTTCTATGCCTTTTTCTGGCTTTGACATACACCTAACTATGTGCCCAGTAATTTGATTATTCTCTCCCCACCTCCCCCTCAATATTGCTGTTTGAATTTTACTTTTGAAAACTTATGATTTGTTCCAATCACATGCACTATTCTTCTGCAGGTTGGCCCAATCACATTTCAGACCAAATTTCAGCCACATCTTGTCTGGACCCTTGATCAGGTTGGGTTGCTCTCATTTTAATCCTTTTTTTGATAAATATGCTTATCTTAATCCATGCTTATAGTAATAAAATAATTATCTATGCCTCATTTTTCAGTTCTGAAAGTGGTAACCAGACTATCATTAAATTTTCCAAGTGGACATATTATGATAAATAATGCAATGTATATCTGTGGTTTAGTACTGATGATACATGAGCATGGACCTGTAATGTGCTTGCTAGTGAATTTTTTGTATGTGATGTACAAATTAATGCGTTCTAGTGGGTCAGTTGCTTCTGGTAGTAAAAATTCCTTTAAGCCTGACTAGAATATACAATATATACTTAGTATTTATCAATAAAAAAAAAAGAAAAGAATATACAATATATACTTACTAAAATAATGAGAATATTAAATAGCAAAATTATTTCTG
Organism: Quercus robur; assembly: GCF_932294415.1. NCBI lineage: Eukaryota > Viridiplantae > Streptophyta > Magnoliopsida > Fagales > Fagaceae > Quercus > Quercus robur. The sequence continues at coordinate 5,487,042 of NC_065537.1, forward strand.
ATTGACATTATACATGTTTTATTTGAGTAAATAGAGGTTTTAAGAGCATACAAGTTAGTTACCTTTTTTCTAGTGCAAGTATGGGCAAAAGTTTCCCATGTAACTTAGGCTATGATTTGAGTATTCTAATTATATATATCTTTTCTGTGTATTTTCCAGGTTAAAAAGAACATTGAGGACAGGACTCATCAACAAATAGATGCCCGATCAAAGGCCAGGTATCCAACTGAATATATGAATGTGATATCTTCACCTAGATATGGTAATATAGTTGAAAATCTACAGAATATTGCCAGTGATTCTTGTACTGTTGGTTTAAAAACCTTGTGTTTAGTTTTCAGCGTTTAGTTATTGTTGCTATCTTGATTAAGCACAACTAGTATCCACTGAAAGGTGTTCTTATAGGCAAAGGGTTTGAAAAACTTGTGTTTAGTTTTCAGCATTCTTGCATCACCTTTGGTTTTATGCTAGGGCGATTTATTACAGAAGCTATTTTCTTGCTTAGATGCCTAATGGAAAAATATAGAGAGGCAGGTAGAGTTAATGTGAATGTAAGTTCAGCAAAAGTAGAAGTAGAGATGAAAGGGTTGTAAGATTTGATGGTCAAGAGATACCAGAGAGTGAGAGCTTTCGATATATTGGATCAATAATTCATAGAGAAGCATATTAGGAGCATTGTGTGATGGTATAATTCCTATTAACTTAATTTTTTTTAAGACTGCTATAAATTCTATTTTTCTCTATGACACGAATGTTGGGCTATTAATAAGTAAGATATTCATAAAATGAGTGTAGATAAAATGAGAAGGCTAAGATGGCTAAATCAAAATACACAGAAAGATAGGGTTCAAAATGGGGAATGTTAAAGGTTGTCCATTGTTGATGAAAGATGAGAGTGTTGTTTGAGATTGTTTGGTTGTGTTTAGAGGAGAGAGGAGAGCAATTAATGCACCTAAAATTGTGAATTGATTTAAGTTGAGGGAATGAAAAAAGTTGAGGAAGACAAGACTTCAGTTAAGGAAGTAATAGAAAGTATGACTTTGAATAAAATAAAATAAAATATTTGTGTTCTTGATTGTATTGATCCCCAGCTGTATATGTCAGGTATGCTTGGCTGTCTCTCTTTTTTAATGTTTGAATAAATTTTTTTATTACTTATCAAAAAATAACTTTGAATAAAATTGTATAGCAAACAAGAATACGTGTGGCCGATCCTAACGAATTTGTTGAGGATCTAATCAATACCCGAACCCAAAAAACTTGGGACTAATCTGTTGAGGAACCATAGCCCACCCCTAAAATTTTTTTGTTGTTGCTCAAACGTTCTCAGTTCAGTTTGTTCATTGTTTCCTTTCTTTTTTCTTACAAATTACCCATCTTGTCCTCATGTTTTCTTTTAGTAATTTCATATTTGTTACCGCTAAAATGATAATAAGCTTGATAACAAATTGATTAGAAGATCTTGCTCTGCTAAACTTATCAAGTTCTAAAACAGAATAGACAAAGTCATACTCACTCCACAAAGCTCCCACTTTTTCGCAGGGCCTTGGAGAGGTGATTGATAGGCAGTCTTGCTCACATTTTTTTCTTAGAGAGGCTGATACCCAAACTTGAACCCATGACCTATAGCTTTTGGTGGAAGGCATCACTCCATGGCCTGATCTCTATGCAAATAGAATATAACAAATAAAATTGCGTAGAGAGGTCCAACATGCCTTAAATTGGTATAGCATATAATTGGGAGTGTCAACTAATAAAAATATCAAGGATGCACGGACGCGGCTCCCAGGCCGGCGCACCCACGTCCGATGCGGCGGGACGCGGCGACGCGGGAGGGACGCCGCAGACCGCACGTCCGTCCCACGTCGTGCCGCGTCGCGCCACGTGGCGGATCCCGACTCGGGCCGACGCGGCCAAAATCGGCGCCGACGCGGCCCAAATCGGGTCGAGTCAGGCCGAAATTCAAAAAAAAAAAAAAAAAAAAAGGTGCAAACGCACCGTTTGACTTAAGGTCTTAACCTAAATACCCAGACCCCTCAGACCCTCACACTTTGTCCAAAACTCCTCTCTCACTCCGTCCCTCACCTCCCTTTTGCCTTCTCTGTGTGCTCCGTCCCTCATCTCTGTGTGCTCCGTCCATAGTGAGTGCTGTGTGCACACTGCATTTGCTTCAGCCTTTAGGTATTTGTTTATATAATGTGAAAAAGTAAAAGTATGCTTAGCAATATATTAACCATATATTATAAAAATATTTTTAATAGTTTTTTAATCGCCGAGTCCTGCCGCACCCGCACCCACCTTTTTTAAAAATTGCCGAGTCCCGCACCCGCACCCGAGTCCCGAAACGCACCCGTGCTTCATAGAAAAATATATATGAACATTTTGTTCTCCTAGCATGCAGTAATTATATCACCAATAGTTCCAGTTATGGTCTGTGCAATCCAGACCTTGGATGTTTCTCATAAGAGTTCTGCTTAATGAAGTTGGTTGTTGGGCCAGGTTGAATGACCACAGAAATGACCAGGTGAATTATTGCATGATTTTAGATCAGGAAGTTTACAAACATGATAGAATGTAAGCTTGCCTGCATCTGTTTAATTTTCCTTGACATAGCTTGGTTGATTCTAATTGCTAAACCTGAGTAACATCTGGAATTCTGGATATGATTGGATATGTCCAACTCACTAGCCCATGATTTTTGTAGTCTATATTGTTTTTCCTTAAGCAAATGTAGAGGGATGAGAAAGAACGGTCCAGGTCAAAAGGTTGCTTTTATTTAGTAATTTTGATTGTTTTCCAGAGTGCCTGTTTTTAGTGAAAATTCTTGGAGTTGATGGAGATTGAATACTTTTCAGGTTTGATGGAACTGCAGCAGAGCCTCGAAAGGGTATTAAAAGTGGTCATGTACCTGGCAGCAAGTGCATTCCTTTTCCCCAGGTGAATGATCAAATGTTATATGGTTTCTGTTGTGTTTTGATGACCTGATAGCTTTTCCATCTGTTATATTGAATCCACTTCTTTCCCAGGTTGGATTTTGATGTCAAATTTAAGTTCTAAATGCTAAGCGTCATTTTAGATGCTCTTAGATTCATGGTTTTTGTGTAGTAATTTCTGTCTGCAAATTTTGCCTGCCTTAAATGTCTAAATTAATTTCTCCAACTCTTAGTAGAAACAGTGGATTGGATTTAGCAATAGTGTATATATAGGATTTAGCAATGTACGAAGTGATTGCATTCCTGGAGTTCTGTATAAGCTAGACCAGGAGAAAGCTTATAAACATATTTATAATAAAGCCTCTGTATTTGTTTCTAGTACATTCTGTTCATCATCATAAACATGATGTACTTTTTTTAATGAAGATATCTATTACCTATCAAAATATATATATATATATATATTTATAATAAAGCCTTTATATATAAACTATTGCTAAATCCTTTCCAAGAAGGACTAGGGCTCCTAAATAACTTTTTTCCTAGAAAGACTAGGAGTCTTAGACTACTAATAACAAAGAAAAAGTACTTAAGAATTTCTAAACCATATAGAAAGAGAACTTAAAACATAAAATGAGAACAAGCCCTTTACAGCCCCTTCTGGAAAGTTTTGAAATTACCAGATTTCCCTGATTTTAGTAAAACTTAATTAAAACTGAATCAACAACTTGTAAAATGACTCAATAATAACTAAATTAGCCTACGAAGGTTGCCAAGAAGACCCCACATCAAAATTAGACCACAATTCTTGAATCATTTGGTATCCGAACTTGGTTTTCCTTGAACTCTTTATTATCTGCATTAAAAAAATAAATAAAAAATCTTGAAAGTGCCCGATTATGGTGATGTGATCTGCAAAACAAAAAAAAAAGGGGGTTGGGGGGATAAAAGTGCTTAAAAGCTATTTAACTTCTGAAGAAGAGTCTAGTTTATGGTATAGTTGTGATTTGAGTTTTTTTTGGCGATAGTAGTGATTTGGTTATCTTTAATATGTAAGGACAGGAGAGTCTAAAGCTGGTTCTTGCATGATTTCATTTCAGGGATCTTTTAAATTTCAAGAGTTTGACATGACAATGTTTTTTGATTTATGACTGAGAGTCACCTTAGTTGTTTCTACAGTGTTGTGGAAGCAGTGGATGAGGAAACAAAAAATTTGATTTATGACTGAGGGTCATCTTAGTTGTTTCTATAGTGTTGTGGAAGTAGTGGATGAGGATACAAAATATCCTTTGAAAGCTATGCCTCATAAACAATTTATTTATCGATGTGTGGTGTGTCTTTGCAGGTGTTGGATGCTTCACAGTCACTTTTGCCTGCAGATGAACTAAAGAAACGATTTGAAGAAGAAGGTAAGGAACCACCCCCCCTCCCCGATTCTCTCTTAATATCGGTCATATTCTTGTGAAACATTCTATTCCTTCAGTATTGGGTTTGTTAATATCTTGTTGAACTATGGCAGTTGAGAACTAATTGTTATTTATATATAAATACTATGTGGATCTGATCTGAAAATTTTTGGATCAATACAAATACAAATAAATATGAAATTGTCAGCATTAGTCATGTGACACAGTTTTAACCCATAGTTTTTAAAGTTAAGTCATATAGGAGTTTAGGGTTAAAATAGTTTGTGTGTTTATTTTGCAAGTTATGGTTAGTTTTGTGGTGAGGGTCAGATCTGTAATTTTCAGAAACTCCTACAAATTAAGGCTATTTTGAAAACATAGTCAATTCTTGAACTTTCTGGAAGTGTTCACTGTATTTTCTCAGTGTCCTAATTAGAATTTGATAATTCAATAGTTATAACAGAGGAGAGAGAATTTGAACATTAGATATCTCTGTCGGAAACATTAAGAGGTGCCAACCAGTAGAGCTACAAGACTCTTGGCAGTCTCCAAATTAGTTTTTGTAACTTTATTAGTTAACAGTGAACTGATATGTAAACAGTTCTCTCTAAATCTATCCTATGTCAAGTTAACAATTAAATGAAAAAGAAAATGTTTATCATGCAAAAAATTTTAATTAAAAAAGTTTGTACCTTTTGGCAAGATAACATAGAAGAAAGAAAAAGTAAGTTTATTAATGGCAGCCTTGGCAATGACTCCCTATCCCTCCCTCCTTCCCTCCTCTCTCTCTCTATGACACACACACACATTTCTACCATCACTTGGATTCCAATAAGGGATAAAAATAACTGATGAAAATGACCAATGTTATGATGTCAAGCAAAAAGTGTAAAAGAGAGAAGACGCTGTCATGAAGCAAGTATAAAATCGTTTCCTAATGGCTTTTTCATTTGTTCATATGGGACTTTGCTTCAATTGGACATTACACATGGACCCCATAAGAGATATATCTTGAATGATAAAATTGCACTGTAGCAGATTGATTGATGTTCCATGACTGCATCATAAGTGAGGCTATAATAAATTACCAACAATAGATATGCAGATATAAATTATAGCAGAGGTTTAAAAAAGGTCTATGTAGGAGGTTGTGTGTTGTTTTATTGAAAAATTAATAGGAAAGTCAAGTTATGCTTGGTAATTGCTATCTTATTGTTTTAGGCCAGAGAGTTTAAAGGTCTGCATTCCATGTATTTGTTTCCATGATAGCATGTGGGTAATTTTGCTATGAGCAAAACTTAGGTATAGTTCCTTTGTTGCAGTATGTTTGGTTTTACCCTTTTGCCATTGCTATCTTATACTGAACTTGATCTTGTTACTTTACAATCTTAATCCCAAATTCTTCTGCAGGCATATCTTTGGAAAAGCCTGTTGTAACTTCGTGTGGCACTGGTGTAACTGCATGTGTCCTTGCATTGGTACCCCTCTCTCTCTGTCTCTCATTTTGTATTGTCTTGATATTTAGATGGGTGGGTAGTTGGAAGGGAAATGGAGGGATTGGCATATTTCTTGTTTGGTTGGACAGAAATAGAGAAGAGGAAAAGGGGAAGAGGTCCTTTTTTGGGCATTGGGATAGATAATATCAATTATCATCTTGTTTTACATTCCAATAGTAGAAAATAGTTCAAAATGAATCATTACATTCCACAAAGATGATCACATGCCTATAAAGCTAGTTTTCTGCTGGGAAATGATAATATTGGCAGTAGAACAACTTTGAAAGAAAGTTTTGGGAGGATGTATGGTGTGGGGATTGCTTTCTTAAAGAAGTATTTCCAGAGTTGTATAGGATTAGTCAGGCAAGGGAGTCTTTTGTGTCGGAGGTCATGTGTTTCTCTGGTGGGAGGATTCATTGGGACATCCAGTACTATCGTCCAGTGCAGGATTGGGAGGTGGAACCCTTGGCTATGTTTTTTGGATATGCTTTATTCCACAGATGTACGGGGCTATGGTGCTAACAAGGTTTGTTGGAAGCTAGCAATGAGGAAAAGGTTTCGGGGTTCAAGGTTTTTATCACTCTCCATCTCCTTCTTTTGTCATCTCATTTCCTTGGAAAAGGTGTGGCAATCAAAGGTTCCTCCTAGAGTAGCGTTCTTTCCTTGGACTGCTGCAGAACGCTACTCTAGGTAAGATTTTAACTACAGATAATTTTCAGAATAGGCATATTGTAGTGCTTGATTGGTGCAAAAGATGTGGGGAATCAGCGTAGCATCTTGTCGGATAGCATATGCATTGTGGTCTATGATATTCTGTCTGTATGGTATTCATTGGGTTATGCTGTATAAATTTATTGAGTTGTTAGATTTTTGGCAGGGAAAGTTTGAAAGACATAGAAATATAGATTTATGGAGGTTGGTCCCATATTGTTTGTTTTGGTGTTTTTGGTGGTAACAGAATGGTAGATGCTTTGAGGACTCTGAACGGTCAATACTTGATTAAAGTCATTTTTCTTCCACTCCTTGAATGGAGTTTGGTTTTGCCTTCATATTCTTCCTTGTCTCTCCTTGTTCTAGTTGATCTTTGTAATCTGGGTTCTTAATTTTTTGCCACTGCAGTACATCCTGTGTACTTGGGTTAGCTAATTTTTAATAAAAAGTTCTGGAGATATTTATATATATAAAAAAAAAAAGAACAATCTTGAAAGAAAGGTCTCATGCTTCTGTTTTTTCAGGGTCTCCACCGACTTGGGAAGTCCGATGTTGTAGTCTATGATGGATCTTGGACTGAATGGGGAGCACATCCTGACACACCTGTTGAGACTTCATAAATGTTCATGCATCATTATTGGAAGCGTTCCGGCAACATGTGCAGCATGAGGTTTGTCAGTCAGTTGTGACGAAAGAGGTTGTATCTAAAACGGTTAAATATCACCAAGCCTTATAACTCTAATAAATATTGAATTACAGTTTGTGTTTGTTATTAAACTCTCATTACGCAAACAAAGCAGGTGGAAGAGCATCAGGGATACGGGGTAGTGGGTTGGGATCTAAGGTTTCACATTTTGTTGATGATGAAAAATAAATAATTAGCAGCATGATTCTTCTCTAAGTTCTATTTATCTTATCTAGTTGCTATTGTAAAGATGAATTCACACATGCCATATAAACAGCTCCCCCTTTGAAACAAAAAAAAAAAAAAAAAAAAAAAAAAAAAAAAAAAAAAAAAAAAAGAGAGAGAAAGGAAAAAGTCTTACTGCCCTTGGTCGTGAGACATTGCCATGATATGACATGGCAGCATTGACTACATGTGATTTGTCTCCCTCACACATGATATTATCCTCTTAGTGTTCGATGGATTTTGATGAAAGTCAAATATATGTTTCACTAGAGTTGATAAATTGATTTCCTTTAATGAGCTTCTGCCAAATTGCTTTTTATATGTAATGTTGACAAGGCATACATAATGTTTTGAAAGTCACATTCTCTCTCTTATTACTTTCTGAGAAAAGGTGGTGAAGTTATAGACTTATAGGAATTTAATTTTTGAGCTCGATTTTGTATCTAAGATTTAAGATCTGAGATTTAAGATATTATGTTTGGGAAGACCGTATGAAAGAAGATTGAAATGGAGGAATTACTATGGTTTTCAGTTATTCCTCTTTGGAGATGATTGTCAAAGAAAAGCTCCTCTGGGAGGAAGGAATGGGATGGAATGAATATTAAGGTATTGTCAAGAAATATTCCATTCCATTCCCTCATAACTGAGAAGAACATTCATTACATTTCATGAAATGGAGGTGAAATCTCAATTCCTCAATTCTATCCTTATCCTGAAAAAAGACAAATGTAAAAGGAAAAATAGCATTATTATTATTAGTATCTTATTCTAAAAAAAAAGGCTTTATTATTATTTTAAATTCCATCCATTCCTTTATAAACTTGCAAACAGAATAGAGAAAATACAACATATTCATTTCCATTTGATTCCATTATTTTATCCTGTGCTCATTGCAATACTGTATAAAGTCCCAAATATAATATGTCGAAGGAAGGAAAGTGAGGCTTCTTATTATATATACCACTGCATTTTCCAGCTGAACAAACATATAGTCTGCACCAATTTTTTGGATGAGAAACTTTCAGGTGGAAAAATATTAGCTATCAGATGAAATGGAAAAGTACTTTGCACGAAAATTATTTACAAAAAAGCGACACTATATACAACTAAATCACATAAGAGTAACATATATTTCACTTGCTTGGCCTTCTTGTCAACCCTCTGATTTGACCAGGCATTTGAGATCATTAGAAATTGAAGGTATAGATAGAATGTCATGCTCTTTCACACACAATTTGGAAAGCTCCTTTGGGACCAAGCACTTATCCTCCAAATATAGCTTCTCTTGAACTCTTGGAGATGCAAGAATGACTTGCATTTCTGTGGGGCTGGCTGCATATGTTTCCTGTGCAAAATAATTCCCACTTCTTTCAAAACCAAGTAATAAAAAACTTTGGGGGTAATGACAATAAAAACAAATAGAAAAAACTAAGCCTTGTCGAATTGTGTTGTTTAGTTTTGATATTCATCAATTGTTCTTTAAAATTTGGTACGATTTGAGGTTGGATGTAGATTCTCGAAATGAACCTGACCAAGATTTGGATAGAAAGTTTAGCTACACCAACCTCAGAAATTTATGGGCCGCTTTTGTGTCATACTTCTTTGGGCCGAAAGTTTGATATTAATAAAAGACATGGGCTGAATTTTGATAGGAAAAATTTATACAATCATTTAGTTGTAGGTCACAATTAGTAAAGTTTATTGTCATTAAATAAGGGAACTATGTTTACTTTTGTATAGAAAAAAAAATCACTCTCGCACAACTGTATTAGTCATTCACCAGGGAATATGATCAGACCATTAAGCAGCTCTCTAATATTGTCTGGCAATGTTAATAAGAAAATTATGGCCTAACATAGTATAGACTAATATTTTAAAAAATGGGTTTGGAATCATAGGTTTGTTGTTGGTTGTAGAAAAGAGAAATTAGTCATTTTTGAATGAGTAACATGAAAAATTAGTCTATTACTGCATAGATCTGTTAGAGTTTCTCCATTTCATGGTAAAACAAAAACAGAAATGAAAACACAAGTGATGAAGTGAAGCTATATTTCTTTAACTACGTACATTTTCCTTTTATTTCAATAGTAGTGGGTTAACCATCGCACACCTTTAGTACGGTAGTCACTCCACAAGTATAAATGCTTATAGGGTGTGGGAGTAAGAGTCAGAGTTCAAGTCTTCAGGAAAGAGTTTCTCACACATATACACTTAAATTAGGCTAGAGTAGAAATTTTATCTTGTATCAAAAAATAATAGTGGGTTAAACCTCTCAAAAATAGGGGGTTAAGGTTTCATTAAAAAAAATTAAAATAGAAGATTAATTGGCTAATGAAAGCACGTGTATCATTGGATGATTAGGTCTCTGAGTCTCTCCTACTTTCAAGCACGTCTTTCAACTTCCTCCTAAAGTCTCTCATGCATGTATATCGCTTTAACTTCCTACGTTCTTCTTTCCCTTCTAACTGTCTCCTAAACTCTCTCGTGAACCATTCTTATGAGGATTGTTTTCTACTTCTAGGTATCTTCTGGATCATAGTACTACTATTATTAGCCCTTATTGGGTTAATTACATTACATGCCGAGAGCAATGTCATTCTAGTTATAGACTTTCTCAATTGTATAAGTTAGAGCATTTACAGCAAGGTTATCAAAAAATATAGCTTTTAGCAACTTTATCTTTTTTAACAACTCACTTTATAATATATCCAACATCAAAGGTTTTATTTCTTCTCAAAAAAAAAAAAAAAAAAATCAAAAGTTTTATTTTAACAAACAACACATTAAACAAACAAATATAATAAACACTACACATGGAGAGAGAGAGAGAGAGAGAGAGAGAGAGAGAGAGAGAGAGAGAGAGAGAGAGAGAGGAACTAATTTAATAATGAAAGAAGAAAGAGAAAATAATTTAATATTTGTAGCAATTTATTACAGTGATTTGCTACTACTAACAGCTCACTGTAGCAAGTTGGTAAAATATTTTAAGCTAATTTAATAATGAAAGAAGAAAGAGAAAATAATTTAATATTTGTAGCAATTTATTACAGTGATCTGCTACTACTAATAGCTCACTATAGCAAGTTGGTAAAATATTTTAAGTTTAACAATATTGTTGTGGGGTGTTTTTGTTTGTTTGAAGCTATAAAATAACTAAAAAGCTATTTTAAGAGCATTGCTGTGGATGCTATTAGGTTTTTAGCAGTAAATCTGATAAGTGTAAAAGTAAATATTATATACCAATAAAACATTAAAATAATATAAAGGAAAAGGCAAAGGAGAAGAAGCTTTAGTACATATAGTTGGGAGTTTTAATCCTTGTTATAGTCATAGACAGCAAACCAAATAGTCCAGCATGTATTGAAACTTTGGCCATGCATTATCATTAAAAGATATATAAAAATCCACTGAAATTCTCATGTTAAATATACTTTTTTCTTTTCTTTTTTTTCTTTTTTTTCTTCTTTTGATGAGCAGTTAAATATACTTTGTAGTCTTAAAATCTATTCCATTTATTTTGGAATATAAATGACTAGATTTTGTTATAGTCCAATTTAAATAACATATATTGACTAACACTATTTAAATTATTGATAATATGACAAAAATTAATACATTCATTTTAAAAATAGATGGAAATGATTTTAAGACCGTGGAGATCTCAAAAATTAAGACCGTGGATAATATGACAAAAATTAATGCATTCATTTCTAGAAAGGTCACACAAATTAGCCAATATGAAGTGAACTCAAATTAGACACCAAAAAAAAAAACACTCAGCAGAAGTTAATTAAATGGAAAATGTCAAAGAAATTATTAAATGTGCTATGAAAAAAGCTTAAAAATTGACATGTCAATTAATATAACCAGCCTCATGGTATGATAAACTAAATAAATTTTTTTTAATTATATTTAATTTTGTGTTAAAAAATTAACACATCAATTTATAAATAAAGTTGTATGAAATTTATAATATAAATCTCTAACATGAAAATTACCTGAAATGAACCCATGAGTTCAAGAATCCCAACTTGTGCCTGCAAGTACTTGACATACTTGGAAGCAGCTTGAAGCATCTCAGCTGTGTTCATTTTAGAGCAACCCGGAATCAGCCTCCCTAGCTCTTGAGTCTTCTCAGTGATCTTCCTTCTCCTTTCTCGAGCAGCAATGCTCTGTGCCGACACACTTCTTTCATTCATTTTCTTTGAACTCTCAACATTTTGAGTGCAATCAACCTGTGGAATACCATACTCAGGCAGTTGAGAGAAGAGTTCAGGCAAAACCTCGGCCACCATACAAGGATTTGGAACAAGCCCATCAAAGAAAGTTGGTGTAAAATCCAAGCTAAATTGATTTTCATGGCATCTTTGGCGTTTTGGGAATGAGTAGGGTTCAAAATCTTGTGGGGGTGTTAGCATTTCAGAGAGGGAAATGAAAGGTTCACAAGAAGATGATAAGTATTGAAGCAAATGGGTGGAACAATATTCTTCAGGGTGTAGGAAACTTTCTTGGTCATACAGTGGATGAAGCAATGTGTTTTGAAGTTCAAAGTTGTTGGAATAGCTTAGGAGCTCTCCTGCTAGCTCTGCTTGTCTTTGTTGGAAACTAATCTGTGTGTTAAGGTGTTGAAGTGTTCCCAACTCTGTGTATGTACTCAAGGCCATGATGGTAAAAACTGCAGAAGAGAAACAATGTATATATTATCATTTAAACTTTGAACAATTACATAGCAAGCTAATTAACACAAAGTGAACAATTTTAGTGCTTAGTGGGTGCAATTCCTCTCTGTTCAAAATAATTTGTGAAGTGCCAAAAAATAAAAGAGTCTTTATAAAATTAGCAAGAGAGAACAAAAGTGGTAGCAGAAGAAAATAGTAGCAAAAGGGTTGTGTAATATGTAGTATATTAAGAACTTTGATATAAAAGGAAGAAATGAGCATGACCCAGTAGGTATTATAAGTGAAAAAACTGAAACATAGCTAGAGAGAGAGAGAGATACTGTGTAGGGAAGTAGATACTGTTTGTTGACGCAGACACAAGAGCAGAACTCAGAAGACCTTAATTTATTTGCAAGTACAAAACTAGATAAACTGAGTAACTGACATTAACTTCACTGCCTCAGTGTGTCAATTATTGTACATTTGTACTCTGAGAGAGAGAGAGAGAGAGAGAGAGAAGTGGGTAATGCAGGTTGGGTTGTGGGTGGGTTGAGATAAATCCGGAAGTTGAGGTTTGGAGCAGTTAACTACTTGCGAGGAAAGCTAGGACTTTGCTACTTCATCTAAAACCGCCATGTGCTTAGTTTTCACCTTGGTATCCTAGGTTTTTTTTTTTTTTTATTATTATTTTTAATTTTAATGCTTTTAAAAATATTCTCTATTTAAATATATACAATTAGGCATTATTTTGGTATAAATCCCAAATCTAAAACTCTTGGATATAAAAAGAAAATATAATCCAATGATGAATTTATCAAAATTCACATTGAATAGAAAAAATATTAAATGGAGTTGTAAAATTCACATTCGACTAAATTTTTAGCCAAACTTTTTGTGATCTAACATTCTTGATCTTAAATTGTTTTTACTTTTTTGAGTTGATTATTCAGGATTAATTGTTCTTGTTTTTGGCATTTTTGGCAAGTCCTAATTTATTTATTTATTTTAAATCCCAAACTTGCAGGATGGTCTTTATTTATTTTTTATATTTCTTTTTATCCAATTTTTAATTTTTTTTTTCTATTTGTTGTAACAATTCAATTAGGAGGCATACCCTAACAAGTAACACCATGGAATTTTTCTAACATCTAAAATTCATACAACAAATGTTTTTGGTTAAATTTATGGTTTACAGAGAAGTTAAGCAAAAATAGTAAAATTAAATAACAAAAAGCTAACTAATGAAATCTATATAGTTAGGAATACAAGAATATTCATTTATCTTAGACTATAATCTCAATGTTATAGTTAGTGATTTGTCCATTTTATTTCCGTTTGTGTTGAAATTGTCAAAATTGCAAATATTCTAGACAAGGTTTTTTTTATTAAAAAAAAAATTATTATGCCAATTAATTTCTAGCCAAGTTCGTTCAAAACAAATATTGTCCTTAGGTATAGAAGATTCTCGATTCTCAAAAAAAAAAAAAAAAAAAAAAAAAAAAGGTATAGAAAATTCTCTATTTTTATTTGAGCGAGGATGCATTTATGGTGTCCAAACCTGAATTTTCAGTCCACATTATTTGCAATTTATAATAATAATTAACAAAAATATACCTTACATTATATGTTCCCGAATTCTTAGAGCTCTGAGGATTTTCCCTTTATATGTCCAAATTCAAAATTTTTTTGGCATCACATTTTTTATTTATTTATTTATTTTTTTGATAGAAGACATCAAATTTGATATCAATATCATTAAAATTATGAATCTATTTGTACAAATAATACATTTTTATGTGAAAAATGTAAAAATTTTAAATAATTAAGGATTCTAGATAATTCAATTAGTAAATAACAATATTAAGTTGCAAAAGTTATATTGTTGTAAAGGTATCGACGATTTTTTCAAACTTAAAAATATAACCATTGACTAGGTCTCCCTTTTCATACCAAACAAAGGAAGAGAGAAAACATAGGAGTCAAAAAGGGAGAGGTTTGAGGTCTGTGTTCTTCCACTCTATCGTCTCTACATTTATCTATCCCATATATGTATATTCCAAGTACTTTCTTCTTTTTCTCATTTTATTGCCAGAATTACTAGGAATTAAACTCTTGAATTCAATCAAACAAACTTCAAAATGGCAACAATTACTGAGACCGATGGAAAACATGTAGAGAAAAATTTATCTAAGGATGTTGAAAACAAAGATGTCACAGTGGCAAATGTGAAAGTTGTAGAAGAAAATGGAGAACCAAAGAAAGAGGATGTGCATGAAAACGATGGAGTGGTGACTGAGAATACAAAGAATGTAGCTGAAGAAATGAAAGAGGTGGTGAAGAAGGAGGAAAATGGAGCTGAAAAGGGTGATGTTTCACCATCTCCTAATGTTGAGAGGAGTTCTTCTAAGAAAGAGAGCAACTTCCTCTCTCATTTGAGAGTGCATGAGAAGAAGGCTTTGGTCAAGCTGAGAATGAAGATTGAGGAAGTTATTCGTGGGAAGGCAGGGACTGAGAATACGAAGAAAGATTATGAAAGATTGGAGAAGACAGATGAAGCTGAAAAAAAAGCTGTTTCATCACCACCTCCTACAATTGAGACGAGTTCTTCATTCAGAGAAGAGAGCAACTTCTCTTCTGATTTGAAAGAGAGTGAGAAGAATGCATTGTCTCAGCTGAGAATGAAGGTTGAGGAAGCAATTCATGGGAATACTTTATTGAAGGGGAAGAAAGAGAAAATTGAATCACAAGCAAATGCAACATCATTGGAAAAAGAGAGCAAAGATAAAGAGAAACAAGAAGAAGAGAGTGACAATAATGTTAAAGAAGAAAAAGCTGAGAACAATGATGCCAAAGAGAGCAAAGAGTCAAAGCAAGATACTGAAGAAAAGAAGAAACTCACAGAAGAGGCCGCAAAGGAAAGCACCCATGTGGCTGTTGAGGAAGAAAAGGTTATTGTTGACGAGGATATTGCTCTTTGGGGTGTACCATTATTGCCTAGCAAAGCAGACACTGCCACTGATGTAATACTATTGAAGTTCTTGAGGGCTAGAGAGTTCAAGGTCAATGAGGCATTTGAAATGTTAAGGAATACACTTCAGTGGAGGAAGGAAAACAATATCGATTCGATCTTGAATGAGAATTTTGACGATGATTTTGAATCCCTTGCTTACATTAATGGTGTGGATCGCCAAGGCCACCCAGTGTGCTACAACAATTTTGGGTTGCTTGGAGATAATGAGATGTACAACAAGATACTTGGGACCCAAGAAAAGCGTGAAAAGCTTTTGAGGTGGAGGATTCAGCTGATGGAGAAGGGGATTCAGAAGCTTGATTTCAAACCTGGGGGTGTGTGCTCAATGCTCCAAATCATTGATCTTAAGGACTCTCCAGGTCCCTCAAGGAAGGAGTTTAGGCTTGCTGCCAGACAAGTGATTGTGACCCTCCAAGACAACTATCCTGAATTTGCTGCAAAAAATGTAAGGTTTTCTTCACAATCATTAGTTTCATTCATGGTGATTTATGTTTCACAAGTTTCTGAAGTAAATGCTTGTGAAGACCTAACAAGATAATTTGCATGCATTCTTCATAGTTTTGTTTATAATAAATACAATGAGTGATGCTATTGATCTTAAAAATTCTACTGTGTAGATTTTTCAAATTGATATGTCAATTTTTAAACTCTTAAAAAAATAATTAAAAATTTATTTATTATGTTATTGATATAAAACCAATTAAATTAATTGTCACTTCACTTTGTAAGATTTATTCTAGTAAAATTATTAATAAGTTTAGCACTGAATATATACACCTATATATCCATGTATGAATATTTCATTCGTCTCTGTCCTGTTTGAATTGCCATACCTATGTATGCCTGAAGATAAACATGCTCAATTCTTTGGATTTTGCTAGAACTTGTTTATTCATGTATAACCTCACAAATTTTTCTTTGCCAACTATATGTTATTATATTAAACATACACATTTTCTAAAAGTTTTGCAAGAATTTTCAACTTTTTGTTTGACTTCCAAATTCTAACGAGGCCGTTTAAGTTTATCCTCATATTAGTTCTGCTGAGTTACATCTAGATAGTTTGTAATTCTTTTACAAAGCTGAATTTGCATATCTCAATTTACTCTCAATGCTACTAATGATGAACCACTTATCTTTGTCATAGGTATTCATCAATGTCCCTTTCTGGTATTACGCCTTTAGTGCTCTCCTCTCACCCTTCTTAACCCAAAGAACCAGGAGCAAGTTTGTCTTCGCTCGCCCGGCTAGAGTTTCAGAAACCTTATTGAAGTAAGAACCCTACAAGGTCTCTAATATCTAAGCTAACTTAGAGATGGGTCTATTTAGAAATATTGGAATTAACTAAATGCTTCATTGCAGGTACATTGCTGCTGAGGAAGTTTTTGTCCATAATGGTGGGCTTAAGCAGGAAAATGAGTCTGAGTTCTCAGCTGAAGATCCTGTTAGGGAAGTTTTCGTCAAGGCAGGATCAAAAGAAAATATTGAGATCCCAGTATTAGAGGTACACACTGAGACATTTCTCTTTTCTATTTGAAAACCATGAAATATGAATGCCTGAACCTAGCTAATATATTACTAGGTGGAGTAGTGTTTATTACAAACACCTTAATGCACACACTTTTACAAACGACTGAAAAAGAAATTGAAATTCTGACTTGAAATCATAATTGTGCAACAATATTTATCCTACTCTATATCCATTAGATGCACCCAGATTCTCAACTCTACAACATACTTTTGCTCAAGTTAGACAAAGCATTAGAAACAACTTTGTTAGTTTTTTCATAAGATCAATTCTATGACTTAGCAAGTAATTGTCCAACTTTGATAAAGGTTTTTGTTTGGTGGTATTAACAGGCTGGAACTACTTTAATCTGGGACGTGATTATCTTGGGCTGGGAAGTGAATTACAGGGAGGAATTTTTACCAAGCGATGAGGGATCATATGGCCTTATCATTCAAAGAGACAGGAAGCTGGGTGTACAAGAGTCTTCGATTCGCAACTCTTTTAAGAACAAGGAACCAGGAAAAGTTGTGATCATTGTTGAGAATTCATCACTCAAGAAAAAACGTGTTCTCTACCGATACAAGACCAAGAATAGCTCCTCTTGAACTGACTATTCTCGATGAAGTTAAAGTGAAAATACTATGTACTTTATTATCATCACTATTATTATTATTATTTTGCTTCGTTTAGTATATTTCTCAAAGATGAGATAAGAATATTTGGTATTATGTTTGAGGCTTGATATTGCGACTCTTGTATACTATTTTACATGTATAAAATATATATTATGATGTGATGAAAGGGAGGCTCTTTCTCTAGATTTAACCATCCTAGATCACTAATATACCTCTGTGACAGATCTACCAGTTGAGAATTTTTTATGGCTCCTCAATGTCAAATATGACCAGGGTGTAATATATGTGTATTAGCTACTACATGTGTTTTTTTTATAATAATAAAAAAAAAAAGTCTTGTAAATGAGCATTTTGATTTTTTTATTTTGATTTTGATTTTTTATATATATACTAGGCTTCTGACCTATTTAAGAAACTGGTAGATTGAACATGTAACTTGTGACAGAAAATATTGTTCAAAGAAGTAGAACGACGGTAAAAATCACTAATAAAGGAGAGGAATTATCTCGTAAGATAGGACACTACAAAAATGAATTCCAAGATCCTAGCTATAATGTATGAAAATATTAAGAAGTAAATTAAGATGAGAGAGGGGAAAAAAAATAATATAAACCCTTATTCTGATTGGGTTTTAAGTTTTAACAGCTTACATCTATAATCTATAATGGAATTCATCTATAATCTATAATGGAATTGACTATATCTCTACTAATTTGGCTATTATATAAGACCTGTTATAGTAACTAGTCTTATCACATGTGTTTTGTGCGTGCGATTTTTTTTTGTCATAGTTTTTCATTCATTTCAATTTAAGGTTTACACGTTTTCTCATTAATACTACGTATTTAGAATTTATAAGTAGATAAAGCAATTTGAAAATCAACAAGAGAGTGACCCTATTTTTTAGGCAATGTTTTAGTAGAAGTTAAAATTTTATTTTTACCAGATTATCAATTAGTTTTGTCTTCACTTAAACATAGAGATATAAGAGCTTTTTTTAACCAAAAAAATAAGGATCCTAAAAAGGGGAAGCCCCTTGAATAGTAGTATAGATAAACCAACAATTATGTTTAGGTTTTCCAAATACCATCCGAACAAGACAAATTTAGGCTTTGTTTAGTTGGGGATGGAAAAGTTGGAGGATAGCATTCTACTAAGTTTGAGGAGAAAACACTAAGCCCCACCAGTTTTCCTTAAAATATGGTTGTCAACCTAAAAATACAGATTTTACAATCTCCTTCTTTGGCAATTCATAACAAAACCACAATATATTAAATCATAATAAAAACCACATCGGAGGTTGATTGGCCAAAGAATTGGTTTACTAGTTTAATCATCATTTGCTGAATTGTAGGTTTATTAATTAATTAAATAATATATTTTTATAATTATAAAAAGAAAAAAAAATGCTCCATTTAGGTAAATTAATAAATTATAACAATAACAAATTACATCATATGACATAAAGTTAGAGAATAAAAAATAAAAAATAAACACATCATTCACATAAATCATCCAATAACCAAGTTATGTAGTTCAAAAGTCTTGAAATAACATATCTCATAGAAAATCAAAATAAATTTTTAGCTTAATCATTAAACCCTAGAGATTACACATATATAAGATGTTGGACTCTTTTAGCTTAATCATCTAACTTTTTAGTCTGATAAATTTTGACTTTTTTAGTGTAGAAGTTCTTCTATTTTTGTCTCTCTATTTTTTTTTTTTTTTTTTTTAAGTTCATCACTTTATCACTTGCATATATAATTTTATCAATATCTCTTTATCTCTTTAGGTCTCAAACTCTCATCACTATCTCTTATTGTCTTTAATCTCAACTCTCATCCCATGGCAGTTATTGACTTTTACCTTATCTATTTAGTATTTTAGTCTTTAATGTTTATCACTTTGTCTTTATCAAATTATCATTTAATCTTCAGTAGTTTAGTAAATACACACGCTTTTTTTTTTATCCACAAGTTAAAAAGATTAACTCGTGCAATAGGTTTGATAATGGGTTTTGCATATTCAGTATTTTACACTGAACCATTCCAAATAATGCTTTGGTTCACATTTTAACTGGTGGTTTGGTACGGTTTTTATAATTATGCATTAATGACTTAAATACACCAAAAAAAAAAAAAATACACATTTTTAAAATTAACCCAACAAAACACCCCAAAATATTATTTTCTCTCTATCTCTCCCCACTAAAATGTAAAATCCACGCAATCAAATCAACCCTTAAGCTTTCTCACTTGTTTAGTCCAAGCAAAAAAAAAAAAAAAATATATATATATATATATATATATATATATATGAAAAATGATATGTCCATAACATTTTCACAATAAATCTTAAGTGACAAGTTGTTATTAGTTGTTATTATTGGGACAAAAAAGTAATCTTAGTTAGGTTCAAATTTGAACCAATAACAACTAACTATCTACGATTTGTTATAAAAATGTTGTGAAAGCACCCCTCATATATATATATATATATATATAGACGCTACATGGTTCCGAATATATAATTAACATCGCAGTTCCTGACCATAGGATCGCGTGGCCTAATGGATAAGGCGCTCGCCTCCGGAGCGGGAGATTGTGGGTTCGAGTCCCATCGCGATCGAATTATTTGTTTTCCACTTTTCGTCTTTTGTTCAGTGTCAATTACGGACTCCTCCTTTTCCATCTAGGAAAGCCCAACCCAACCACTGATTCTTTATAATAACTTAATAAAATCATGAGATTGGTTTTGTTCTTATTTGCTAAAATAGTTTACTATTAATTTCCTAATTGCTATTCACATTTTTATCAAATATTATATCTTCAGATGTCAAAGATTCAACTATTTGTAGAGAAAAGAAATGTGTAACAATATCTATTTGAAGCTATTGTCATGTAGTATTAGAGTCATTATTTTATTTTTATTATTCATAACCAGTCTCTATAAATAAGTTATTATATAAAATAATTTTGCTAGCCTTACAAAAGTACCACATAGAGTATTTCATCTCATACCCTACGCAATAAATTTCATAACATCGAAAACGTTGTGTGCGTAATGCAAAACAAAACATAAGAAAATTTTGGTACACTGTTGGTAATTTTCCTAGAGTTGATTAGTCTTAATCAGGATGTTATCATGATTAATAAGAGTTTACTACTTAACCAAGGTCCTGATTGGCCGACTAGGAGTTGGCATCACTATTTGGGTCGTGACAATTTTAGTTTCTTACTTGAAGATGAAGTTTTTCACTTCAATAATTTATTTAGATAGAGGGCAAGACTTCCGTCCAGTGCATTGGACAAGATACGAGATCGATACATGACATGTCCATGTCATGTCTAATGCTCTAATGCATTGAATACAAGCCAAGCCTTTGAATTGACTAAAAGAAAAAAAAATATATATATTCTATTTAAATGACTTGAATAGAATATGAAATGATAACTCTTTCCTATTGATGAAATTTTATGAATAAATTTGAGCATTGTAAATAAATGGATTTGAAATGAGCAGATGTAATATATTATTTCAAAACAATATTGTTACAAGTCTTTGTTTGAAAAAAAAATAAAAAAAATCTCCAAAACTCAAATTATTATGTGTCATTAAGGGTCTATTTGGATATAGCTTATTTTTGCTGAAATTGAAAACTGAAACTGAAAACACTATAGCGAAATAATTTTTAAATGTATAAAAAGTGTTGTAGGACCCATGTTTAATGAAAAAGTTGTTGAAAAGTGTAATTTGTGAGACCCGTGAACAGTACACGGATACACTGTTCGCAGTTGACTTGTCAACAATTGCAGGCTGGAGATAAAAAAAAAAAAAAAAAAAAAAAACGCGAAACGCAACCGTTGACGTGGAATCCAAACACATACTAAATTTATATCTAGCTATTTAACTCTTTTTTTTGTGTAGATAATTCGATAATTGGGAGAGGGATTTGAACCTAAATGTCTCCCTTAAAAACGTGAGAGATGCCAACCAGTTGAGTTATAAGGCTTTTGACATATCTAGCTATTTAACTAGAAATTGTTTTTCAAATCCATTAGATTTTAAATGCATCCCAAGTGCACTTAACATCCATTGACTAAGAAAGATTTACATGTTGACCAATATTTCAAGTTGATATGAAGTTATTATAAAGTGAAGAAAATATCAGGGATGAGAGAAGCATTGTGATTCAATCGATTGTATAATATTTACATAAAATAAGAATGAGAGCCTGTAGGAAATGGTTAAGTACAAAAATCCTTACAACTGGGAAAACAAAATGACTCATCTTTTGAATAAGAGAACAAGTATGGGAGCCCATGGTCGGTTTAACATCTGGAACTTGCAGCAGACCCAATCGTTAACTGGCAATTTAGAAGCAAAAGTGTGTACAGTCTCAGATTCTGCCCTGGATAGCAAAACCCAATATATATCTATTAATGCATATTCAACCATTAACATTCTAAGAAGTTCATAAGCACCAAAGTCCCTTATTGGAGGGGAAAAAGAAGGAAAAATTGCCTAAATAATAAACAACATCAAATATTTTAATCATTATACATTTATATGGCTCATGTGGAGAGAACCTATGATAGGATAATACCGAATCAATCTTCATGTAACCTCACTCATTTTACCTATATATTGATTGAAGTTTATAACAGTGAAACTTTCACCAAAATCTTACTGCTCTAAGGGACCTTAAATAGAAAGGCAAGCCACTATAAGTTGGAACTTGGAAGGTTGAGGATGGAGTGCCAGAAATTTGTTTCTTTGGAATTCGTGCTTAAACTTAATTTGGCTAATAAAAAGAAGGCAAAAAAAAAAAGTAACTTTGAATTGTTCATTCTGCTAATTGGGAGCAAAATTACGCATGAGCTTTAAAATTTGGCCTTGACTGACCACATTAGCATGTTACAAGCTTCAGTCAACCAGGTTATGATAGGTGAGCCAGATAAAGCACAGATCATTCATTGAAAACTAGCATAGTGAGCAAAAGAAAATTAATAACCATAAGAATCAACAAGAGAAGAAGTATCACCAGCCGCCAGGATGCCCCACATAAACCACCAAGCTGATAAGCCCTCCTGGCATTAGGATTCCCTTTGCAGCTTCCAGTGCAAGTAGTGTTGTTTCTGGCTTTGTAATTATTTTTTTGTCACCACCAGGAAGGTAACCTAAATTGAATGCAACAAGCCTAAAAGCACCCAGGTCATCAATTTTTTCCTGGTCAGAATGCATGTGTTGTGGTTCTTGATAAAATACAGCAATACGATTTACAATATTTCCTGATTTTATATGAATCCATAAAAGGTTACAAAATAATTATAATAACTAAAATTAAATATAATAGCATAAATACAAAAATGGAACCAATTTTATCTTCTCCTTGCTTGTAGAATAGATACCATAGTTTTCTTTTTTCATTTTTTTTTTTTTATAGGAAATAGATAACACAGTTAATTGCTATAGATGATTGGATGTCTTCTTTCTAGATAATTTTTCAACTACATGATCATAAATGCAGTCACTATTTATTTATTTAATATTTCCCAGTTGATGTAAATATTTGCACTGCAAACACGGAATTAAATGACCAAGTGAACATGCTATATATATATATATATATATATCAGCGACGCTATTTGTGGCAGCTACTCATGTGCTAGTTGTACCAATATTTATACCATGTTATAGCATTTTTATGTGTTCCCTACAAATCTTGGTTCTAAGCACTGTCTTAAGAGCTTGGATGTGAAAAGTTCATCTACTGAAGCATAAAAGTATCTTGCAGACCTCCACTATGAGTTGGATCAGAAAAGAATAAAAAGGAAAGCTAAGAAGATGTGCTGGGGAAAAGGAGGGGGGAAAAAAGGAACTAGCATGTTTACTCACTAATATAAAAATACCCATTTTGGAACACTGCCTTTAAAACAAAGCAAAAGTGCTATGGACTGTAAACACATGGTGTGTGTGTGTGTGTGTGTATATTGAAGCATCAGCCATTAATTTCCCTTTAATAACTCCATAACTCTTCAATTTTGAGAAGCCACCTCTAAAGCCTAATGATGCAAGTGAGATGGCCTGAAGTTTGAAACCATAAGTAAATTCTTCTCCCTCATATTGTTTCAATAAACGTGTCTACTAAAGTTGGAGTATCTCATATTTTCAAATAATTGAGTATTCGTTTGAGGTCCTTATGAAAGTAAAGATTGTAACAAAGTTTCAGTCGGAAAAGGTAAAAGCAAACAGAAAGTAAATTTGTATTTAATCAATTGGAAAACTTAATAATTCACATCATTTCATTGCTTATAAACACAGAACATTTAAATAAATATTGTAAGAAACTTGAGTCATAGTAAGTACCTCACAGAGGCCTCTGGAACAACTTTGTCCATTTTACTGTGGCACATGGGCAAGAGTTTAACAAGCTCTTTCTGCACATATTTGCAACCCATAAGCAATTGCACTACAACTTAAAAATTACAAATACAATTACTTTTTGATAAGTACTAAAAATATACATGTCTCCAATTCCTAAAGACCAGTAAACTATATCATATGGTATAAATGGTGCAATTATGATACATTTAGCAACAGTTAAACAGTTTGATCAACAATATGTATGTAAGCTTTGTTGTTCATAATTACATATTTGACACATGAGATGCATAAATAAATAAAAAGAAATCTCAAATAAACAATTCTAAGTTCTAGATTAGATATCTAAGTAGTCCCTCAGGGTCATCTGATGAAATAGGAACAATATAAATTAGATATTTAAAGAGAATTTCACCATGTTTACATCTATATTAGCAATTCCACTATTTTTTCCCCTCTTTTTGGATATCTAAAAACCTTATCTTCAATTTCCTACTCAACTAGAAAGGGTTCACATTTCACAACTCTTACCTGATCTGATATTGAGGGAGATGACAAGTGAAAATAAAAAGGTGACACAAAGGCCAAATTCTAGTCTTGTTCTCCAGTGAACTCCACAATTAAAAATAAAAGGGAGATCAAGGCCAACCAGTACTGTTATGACACCATCTCTTTTTTTATAAGTAAATAAGTATTTTATTAAACAAGACTACTTTGTGTACATGAAAGTGAACACAAAGAAGTCTCAAGGATTAGAAAGGTCATGCACAGAAAGACAATTATTCTAAAAACTCAAGAATGGAGTTACTATGAGTAAAGCCCCACACATGAGATCAATCAAACAACGATCTAGCAAATAGCTCTATCAATTTTATCCATGAAATTTTTTATATCCTCAAATGTATGACGATTTAGTTCCCAGCACAAAGTCCACATCAAATATAACGGAACCAGACAGGAGTCAGGGTGGGGGGGGGTGGGAGGGGAGTGGTTGCTAAGTTCCACATCTCTGATTAAACTCAAGTAGAACAGTTGCAGGAGTCAGGAGGCTGTTAAAAAATTCTTAGAGCTCCCAAGACAGGCAATTTTATCCTTTTATCAGAGAATTTACTTCCCACCAAATGGCTATTGACAAATGAAATTATACAAATAAGGAATTTTAATATATCCAATCGATATTTAGTAGAATAATATATCTAGTCAGCATACTACATCAGGCCTTGTAACAGAACATGCAGTCTTCCAACATGTGAACTAAGGTTCAACACATAAAAGAACAGATCTTGGTAATCTCCTTCATTACTAAATATACTGAATGCCTCATCAACAAGAAAATCGACATTCTAAAAACACTGAAAGTAAGTTTAGTGGCCCATCAGAGCATTATTACGTTTGGTATCTCCTTCAGGTACAGGTAATAAAATTGACTTCTGCGATTATTCACCAAAAACAAGCTGCATACATACATACATACTTAGCACACTAAATGATGCTTATGTGCTATGGAATCAGAAAAATTCCAGCTCTGGCACTCATACACTATGGTCTATGGATTAACATTAGACAGTGGTAGTAATGTAATTTAGAACTGAAGTTCCATATATGTTAACTGAAAACAAATTACTTCCAAAAAGTAAAAAATGTTGTGAGATAATGGCACCTCGTTTGGATTAAGTGACTCTTCTAGCAAAGAAGAAGCACTTTCTAAAGCATCATTCTGAATATCCATTGCATAAACACATCCCCTGGCTGATTCATCAGCGACCATTTTGACCATTGCTAAAGTATCATAACCATTGCCACAAGTGGCATCAATGACCGTATCCCCTTTCTGGACAACATGTTTCCAAACCCTGGTAAACATAGGCAATAGAAAATATTTGATGCCTGGTCACAATTGCCTGAAATAATATGCAAAATGCAAATGTAAATGCCCCAATCTAGAAATGGCACAGAACAAATTGGACAATATTTAATTCAGTTATCAGTCACAAACAAATATTGCTCACAGACTAAATATCAATGGGGTTTTTTAATAGGTCAAGCCCGAGCCCGAGCCCAACTTGAAAATGGCTCATCAGGAGCCTATAGAAGCTCATTTTAAACAGAGTCAAACAAAGTCCATAAAACAAGCTCATTTCATGGACCCACCAAAGCACAAGCAGCATTCAGCTCATAAACTTAAGTATAAAGACATTTTAATTGCAAAAGAGCTCTGCAATCATCTGTGCCAGTGTACAAAAAGACATTTTAAAGTTCACCACTAAATCTAGAATGTGGTATTATTTCCTAGAAAGGAGCAGTTAGTCATAAATGACGGCATGACCAGGTGCAACTTAATCTCCTTGTAAAGGATGAGCAAATCACTTGCAAGATAGGAAGTGAAGTAAGCATGGAATATGCATGGCAAGCATCTCATCATTGAGTATGCCAATAATTATTCAACGAAAGATATATTGGAACCATAAAAATGGCTTCCATGAATTGTTGATTAACAGAAAGATAAGATACTTGTAGAGAGTAAGCCAACAAACCTAATGCTCCTATTTATGCTTACATGAAACAAAAATTCATTAAAAACTTTATACACACATGCACATGCAAGCACACACAACCCCAAAAGCTAAAACGCACATCAGGTGCTTTGCATTCAATTTCGTACAGAAAAGAGATTCTTACAGAAGGTTGGTATTTATCATTGTAAAAATTTTATTTTCTCCGGTATTTATAGTGCACTTATATATTTATTTCAGTTTGTTGTCTTCTATAGGGTTTCAACTATAATGCTAATAATTAATCAATTTTCGCAATTTTGCACTTAGTCAATAAAGGTTTGGTATTTTGAACATCAAAAATATAACTTTACCACATTGGTCAATGTAATTCTCTTACCATGACATATAATATCCCATGAAGTGATAATATATTAACATGAGCTCAACCATTAAGAATGTCACCACTATTTATATCCAACAGAACAATTGACTAAGCATCACAAAAGAAAGTCTTTTAACCATAGATTGTTGTGGCCAAAGTCATTACACTGTAGCAGTAAAGAACCCATTTCAATTTTTCCAAAAAAAAAAAAAAAATGTCATATAAGTTTCAAATCAACTACAAATTTATCAAAACTGATAAGGGTTTTTATTTATTTAATTATTTTTTTGAGTAAAGAATCAAAACAGAAAAACAAATATACAACTAAATAAAAATCAATATTTCAAGAAATCCAGTGTATAAGTACTTACAAGTGAGCAACTTCTGTTGCCTTCTTCTTCCCAAATACATAGCTCCCAAGAACTTCCTCCATTCCTACATCACAGCATTCACATTACAACTTCTATATGGCTACAGTTTTATAACAATTACTCATCTTTTTACCCAAAAAAATTACCAAACTTACTACAAAACCCAGATTTTATAAGTACAGTTTCATGCAAAAATCCATCAAAATAGAAGCAAATATTGAATTTTAGCACAAAACCCAAATGGCCAACCACCATTAATATTCTGTTTTGTCCTTGAAAAATTGAAACACAAAAAAAAAAAAAAAAAACCATTTTTGTCATATTTGAAAAATTCTTCTCCATTAGAGTCACTATCACAAAACACAGAAGGAAGTGAAAGAGGGAAATAGGGTACCAGAAAGAGGAGAATCATGTGGAGTATGATTTTGAGTAGAGGTGAGTCCATTCGGCTCAATGGGCCGCTTCGCACAGAAGCAGAGGTTTCTGGTGCTACTCTGCGAAACGTTTCTTCGCGAAGAAAGCGAGAGTTTCTCCACGAAACCAATAAAGGGTTTCGAAATTACAAGCGAATGTGAACAACAA
This sequence comes from Quercus robur, assembly GCF_932294415.1. Classification (NCBI taxonomy): domain Eukaryota; kingdom Viridiplantae; phylum Streptophyta; class Magnoliopsida; order Fagales; family Fagaceae; genus Quercus; species Quercus robur. The sequence continues at coordinate 5,514,549 of NC_065537.1, forward strand.
AGTCTAAGCGATAACATATCTCTCTCTGTGTCTGTGACAGAGTCTACTACTTTAGAGTCTTAGACTGACAAAGCGATAATTTGAAGCTCATATGGCGCGTTTCGACTTTGACCGCGTTTTTTTTTTTTTTTTTACGTAATTATGGTCCAAATTCAAAACATAAAAAAATAATAATAATAAAAAAAATAAAATCAAAATCAAAACATATATAACTATATATACCCCACTATACTATTTTGGTTCCTAAACTTTATTAAAAATTTATTTTTTAGCTTTAAATTTTTGGAAGTATATTTTTTGGCTCTAAACTATTGAAAATGTTTTATTTCTAAACTTAAAACTAAAAAAAAAAAAAAATATCACTAAACTATTTAAAAAAATGTTCTTTTTTTTTCATTTATATTTTTGTCCCTAAACTATAAAAAATCTATTTACAAAACTTAGAGATGAAAAATGAACTTTCTAAAGTTTGGAAATGAAAAATAAACTTTTGGTAAAATTTAAGGATTAAAATAGTATTTTAGTTTATATGAAAATGATTATCCACTACTCATATTCGACCAATTCATCAAGCATTCCTAATAAGTTGAAACTATTTCTAAAAAAAAACTTTTTTATTTTTTGTTTTTTTAAAAACGAAAAACACTCACTCACACACAATGAAGATGAAATGAGGTTCTAACACATGCACAAATATTTGAGTGAACACATTGCTCATAGTATGTTTCACAGTTGTCGAGGTGATAAAGGTTTTAATAGCAAACAATGGACAAAATTGGCCTCTGCCCTTTTCGGGCAAAATAAGTAGCATTCTACTCTCTTTTCCAAACTAATTAGAGAAATGTCTCTCTTTTGAAACTCAATTTTTTCAAAATCGAGTTTAAAAAAAAAAAAATATTAGAGTCCTATAGTGGCGTTTTAAGGAGCCTATAGTGACGTTTTAAGGACCTATAATGTTGTTTTGTAACTCGAGCTCCATGAACTCGAATTCTATGCTAGTTTTTTACCTATAACTCAAGTTCATGGAGCTCGAGTTACAAAACGTCACTATATATCCTTAAAAACGTCACTATATGACTTAACTTGATTTTGAGAAAGTTGAGTTTCAAAAGAGGGGCATTTCCCTAATTAGTTTGGAAAAGGGGATAAAATGCTACTTATTTTGCCCGAAAAGGGCAGAAGCCAATTTTGTCCAGCAAACAATAAACTAGTGCCAATAAGCTCACATAAGATTCAATAATAATTTACCAACTCAATTGTTGTAAACCAATATTTTGTGCCTAATATTAGAGACATTGCTCACATTCTTTTAGAGGTATGAGTGATTTCTATAATAATAATAAAAAGTTTTGAAATCAAAATGTTTCAACTTTCAACCTACAGTTTGATTTGATTGTGAAGAATTTTATGGCATAGTGTTTATACGTTTTTCAATTCGAAAAATCTAAAGTTTCAAAATTTTAATCTGTACAGTTTCAAAGGGTAAATGAAAACAAGATTAAGGTTATAAACATTTCAAAATTTCATAAACTAATTTTTAAGATAGGATAGTATTTCAAATCTATTGCATCCATTCTATAATAATTGTTATTTATCTTTAAGCCAAGACATCAATTGGATTTTAGAACCATATATCTTTTATTCAACAACAAAATATTTTATCGGTTGAGTTAGCTAGAACCTACAAAATATTTTACTAGTTGGATGTGCATTATTGCGGCTGAATTGAATTCTAGGTAACATGTTATCTTTTTGCAGATGCATCCATAATGAAGGATGAATGTACACATGTATACTTTGTAGGCAAAGGTTGCAAGCGAAATCTGGTGTGACATTTGGGCACATTCACAAGGTAATCTTCTTTGAGATTACTATTTTAGCTTTATATATAATGGAAGACAATATCAATACTTCTAAAATTTTCAATTTTCAAGATATCATCCACTTCCAATGAACTGTGACTTGTCATTCATGAAGTAATAATGATCTCCTAATAAGAAATAAATTTTAAAATCAGAACTGGAGAGATGTAAACCAACTTTGAACTTATAGATTAATCCATTCCTATTCAAGAATAATAGTAGCATAAGTACAGTGATGATCTTTTTTATTTTTTCTTTTTTTGTTTCAAGTGGTAATTAGTTTAAGCTTGGACATTTTTTACAGGGAGTCGAGCTTCAGAATAATAGAATTGTCAGATTGAGAAATGAAGACATTAAAAAATGATTACAACATAATAAGTTTTACTTGGTTTTTGATTTAAATCACACACTGCTAACTTCTACTGAGCATAGAGATATGACATTAGAAGAAGAAAATTTAAAGAGCCAAATAGATTCTTTGCAAGGTATTTTTGTCACCTTTATATTTGATTATTCTTTGGAAGTGTACTTAGCATTTCTTATATCAATGTTTTCAGGAACCATGGTGACATTGCTGCTCTGTTTGTATGATGATCTCTAATAAGCTTGACTAGATACTATTGTAATGTCATCATGTTGTAGAACTTTTAGAAGTCAACATGAATGATTACTGTTTGGTTCTGAATCTGTTGATGGAAGTTTTATTGGGGTGCTTTCTATTTGTCAATAGAATGTTCAGATTTCAAACCCAAAGTAGGTAAAACTTCCAAAGAAATGAAAAGGATATAGTTTATTGCTTATGCAGTCTTATGTTGTTAAATCACCATAACCATGAATCACCCGCAGGTTTTAAGGAATTTGTTGGCGGAATATTTTGATTTTCCTGCAGAATATTGTGGCCCTTGAAGCACTGCCCTTTCCTATTCACTTGCTGCACTTTTTTTTTTTTTTTTTGGGCCTATTTTTAAAGAAAGATTAGCAGGATTTATATTCTATGCTTAAGGCAAGCTTAAATACTATTCCGCAAAAAGAAAAAAGAAAAAAAGAGGCAAGCTTAAATACTGTCTTTATTTGTAATATCACAAAAGATCTTTTTTGTTCTGTAAGGCATGAGGCGAACTGTAGGTAAGAAAGTTTTGGTAGTTATAGGGAAAAATTCCTGTCATGGAATGGGATTCATTTTGCACGGATGTGGTAAAAACATAAAGCATTTGGCACCCAACAATTAAAAAGCAAATTAAAAAAAAAAAAAAAAAAAAAGGCTTCTACGCTGCTGGGGTCCTTGTCCCCTATAGGCCTTGTAAACTAATTAGAGAAAATATAAAGGAAATGCTTAGTTACCATCAACTTTATAAGAAAAAGAACTCGCAAATTGATGTAATAATGAATGAAATTAGCCACATGAATAAAATAAAATGCTAGAATTACTATAAATTTTACTACATATTTCTTACAATATGATTGATAGACTTCAAGAGCAAAATAAATGAATGACACAATAACTTTTATTTAATTGATGTCATATCAATTTGTAAGACTTGTACAGTTGTAGCATTGTTAGCATTGCACATAATTAAATGCCTGAATTAGTTTTTGTGATTTATGACAAATTGTTTGTAAGCTTATACAAAAAAGTGATATTAGAGATACTACAAATTTTATTGCACGAGCCTTTAAACCTTTGTAGTAAAATTAATAATAAATTTAGTATTTTCCTATACTTTAAATATAGAGATAGTTATCACTAGAGGTTTTAACTCAATCTAAAGTTTATGAGGTTTAAGGATAACGGGAAGACCATGAACTGGAATGGAGGATAGTTGGTAAGTAATTTTTTCATCTGGAATTGCTTTCTCCCACTTGAATCTTGTCACCACATTATGCATATACACTAGTATTTGTAAACGAGCATACTCCCTTCCGGCGCACATTCGAGGTCCTCCTCCAAATGGTACAAAAGTGTAAGGTGCTGGGCCATTCCCTTCAAATCTTGATGGATCAAATTTCTCAGGATCTGGAAAGTATTTAGGATTTTTGTGTGTCGAATGTACAGTCCAAAATGTCTGCAAAAATATGGATTTAGAACTCTAAGCATTACCATTAAATTATGGATTCAGATCTCATTACACAAAGTATAATTTGGCTTATGTATTGTTAATGAAACATACCTTCCACCCTTTAGGGATAGTAAAACCTTTGTAAGTAAAGTCATGTATAACCTCTCTGAATGCTCCTTGAGCAGGCGATAATAGCCTCATTGACTCACATGCTACATTCCAAGAGTACTTCATCTTTTTAATGTCATCCCAATTCAACAAATCCTTTGGACCTTTGGATCTTGCAATCTCCATTTGCTCTGCTTAACAATATACTCCACTTTTTCATTAGATTAATCTTTCCAAATAGCACCATGTGTCGCTTGTGCGAAGAGCTACATGCAGCATACTAAATAAAGTTTTTGAATTTCTTATTATTAGCTAGTGTATAGCCACTAAAAGATTGGGGCATTATAGTAGATTAACCTCACCCAGCAATTATAAGGCATCTGTGATGAAGTCAAGATTTTTGTTTGGAGGCAAACTATGAATTAAAAAATCCTTAATCACAAACTTAAAACACAAACACAGACACATTGAAACACATACTTTTTGCTTGTTAGAGGTATTAGGTTTATTTGTGTAGGCCCAAGAAGCTCAATACTATTGTAAGCCCATGTATACCTAACCCAAACTATCTCTCCCTATATAAACCCCACTTAAGTAAATTGTGAAATCTAGCATTTGACTATTCACACAAATATTAAATCATATGAGTTATTAAATTATTTAAACAATGAATGTGATGCATTAAATTGGTCATGTGACTTCCTCTAAAAAAGATTGGTCATATGACAAAAATTGGTCATATGACAAAATACATATAAATGATCGTTTGAATTGTCATGTTGTGGGTTTGAGGTACCTCCAATCCCGTTTGAAGGTAAACTCTTATCATTTTTCCGATATACCCTCCGCGTTTGCAAAATTTCAAGATTATCAGGATTAATAATTATCCATAAAATATGTGTTATGAATCGAATAGTAAATAAAATATAATTAGTACAAAATTTAGCACTTATGTTTTTAGAAGATCCACAATGTTTAATCTAAATGTGAAAATATTAATCTAATAAAAAAATTATTGAGTAAAGTAAAATTAACAAAGAGCTACACCAGTGTTACTTCATATATATTTCTGCAATTAATGGTTAAGTGGTAGAGATAGCTAGCCATAGCAATTGTAGATAGCATGTTTAGAAGAAGTACCTTGCAAGACCAGATTGTAAACATGAGGGAACTCTGCTAGATGCTTCAACACGGATGTGATAGCAGAACTAGTGGTATCATGGCTAGCAATAAGTAAGCCCAAAATGTTTCCAGCAATCGCCATCTCGTCCAAAGCTCTACCGTTCTCATCTGATGCAAGGAGTGTATGAGTCAATAAGTCATGAGCAACTGTCCGTTTATTCACTGCTAGCTCTTGCTTCCTCTCTTTGATGAGTGCTAAAATCTCTTGGCGAATAACTTTGCCTCCTTTTAAAGCACGATTGTAGGCTGTACCTGGAATATTTATAGGCACAGACACTGTACCAGCTTTGACAAGGTTAAAGGGATCAGAAAATGTTCTCACATGGTTAGGATCTGTGATACTCATAAACAACCTACAAGCCAATGCAAAGGTATACTTCAATGACAGTGACAAAATCTTGACTTGTTTGTAAGGACACCAATCTGTCTCCAAGTGTTCCTTTGCCATGGAGTCCATGATAGGTATGAAATGTTGAAGAGCTTCTGGCTTTAGAAATTCAACCACAAGGCTACGCAATTTAGTAGAATCATTGTTGTCATAGCTTTCTTCAGATTCAAACACTACTTTCTGTATGCTTCGTGGCCACCAAGCAGTGACATATTTTTTCTCGTTGGAGAACAAAAACTTGTTTCCTGAAGCACCACACAACACAGCCAAGTTCTCCCCAAACAGTGAGGTTTGAAAGAGATCCTGAGAGTATTTTCTCATTCTTTCCTTAATGAACATCTCTGGGGTTCCCCTTTGTCCAGCCGTACCAAATTCCAATGTTTCTCCAATGATTGGCCAACCCTTTTTACCAGGTGGTAACTTGGAATGAGTGGACTTTTGTCTAAATATGAGGAAGACAAAGCAGAACGAAATAGAAAGGACCACAATGTGAAGCAGGTTTGGAAGGATATCCATTGCAACTTTAACAATTACACCAATGAGCAAGACTAGAAAATAAGGTGAACAAAGCACTAGAAAGTGTGGTTAGGATGCATATATAGAGGGAGTGGCAAAGCCTAAAATTTTGTCAACGAGGCCAAACCTGCACATATTTTCAAATTTTTGTGAGAATAACACGAATTAGTTGCTTGCATACATTTTCAAAGGTCTATTTGCTTCTATAGAGTGAATGTGCACATGAACATGCTTTGTGAACTACTATAATTTGTGCAGTACTTTGATGAACTTAAGCTATTAGGAAATTGTGAATTAACCATAATAAAGTTTAGGCCCACAAGGGGAAATTTAACATATTAAACGGGAGATAGATAAAAGTCAGCGATTGAACTTAGAATCTCCTGCTCTGATCTGATACCATGTTAAATCACCGATTGTCCTAAAAGTTTAAACTATTAGAAAATTGTGAATTTAATCACTTAACCATAATTGTAACAGAAATTTCACATGGTCAAAACATTTAATGTGGTCATCATAAGTTTAAAAACTTATTTGATACATTAAGGAAAATCAAACTCAGTCAACTAATCTAGTCAGTGGCGGAGGAGACGAGCTAAATGTATTTTCTCTAGAGGATTCGAGCTAAATGTATTATTAAATTTCAGTATCATTAACTCTCAATATCTTTAAATTTTTAAATATAAATGCGTATCACTTTAATTTTTTAGAAAAAAAAAATTTCTAAAGAGATGTATTTATGTATTTTTATAAGCTTATGCTTTAAATACCCCTAAAATGAATGTCTTTTATATGACAAAAAAGTCAACATCAAAAAAAAAAAATTAAAAAAATTTATATATTTTTTTTAAATGAAGGGGCATACCTTTTTTTTTTTTTTTTTTTTTGTCCAATGAAGGGGCATACCTAAAAGTTATCATCTACTTTAAATTTGAAACTTAACACACATTTTGGTAAAAAGATTTTTTTGATTTCTTAAAGCAAGACCAATACTATTTACCAAACAAGTGGACGGTAGAAAACAAAGTAGTCAAACATTAAACATATTTACAGAATTACAGTCCTTTTTTTTTTCTTCAAATCTAACACACAGACCAAAAAAATAGAACCAACCTAAACACAAATCATTCCAAAAACTTAACAAAAAAATAAATAAATTATTAAAGAGTTTACCAGTTATGGTTCCGGTGGCATAATGGTGGTGGTAGGCCGAGCAGACGGCAGTGGGACCCTGAACTTTTTTTCATTCTGCACAACGGTTCTTGAAGTTTTACTGTTTTTAAATTTTATTTGAAGGAAAAGAACCAAAGAAAATCATTACTGGTGTTGATGATAAGAAGAAAAAAAAAAAAAAAAAAAAAAAGAGCTGGGATTTTTCAATGTAATTCAAATAATGAAATCGTTGGATAAGCAAAATAAAAGAAAAGAGAGAGAGAGAGAGAGATTTGGAATGAGTTGGTAGTGTTAAAAGTGATGATATGACATGAGATGTGGGTGGCTATGGAAATGTATGTAAATAGATTTTAAAAAAAAAAAAAAAAAAAAATTCTTGGAACAACTTATTTTAGTAGAGTAGAAACTTTTTCTTGAAGACATAAAAGAAAATGTTGAAAAATAAGTTGAGCGTTTGTTTGGTTCTAGTTTAAATTTAAAAAGTAAATTTTTTTTTTTTAAAAGAGAGTTTCAACTTATGGCGTTTGTTTTTGATAATTGCTTTTTATCATCATACCAAGATACTAATCAGTTTTTGGTGTAGGTGGAGATTGAATCCCAGATCTCTTATACAACCATCAGAGATTTTACCAATTGAGTTAATTAGAACTCACAAAAAAGTAAGTTTATTTATATTACTTTTAGCAAAAAAGTTTTAGTTTAAATAAAAATAAGTCGATTTCAAATTGATTTGAATAGTAAATAATTTAATAAGACTCATAAATAATATTAAAAAATTCAATAAAATACATAAATAATAGTAAAAATAAACTAAAATTACAAATAAACCGAAACCCAAACAAAACGCTTAAAAACAAAAGAGAAATGTTAGGACCACATTATTTCACATAATTTTGATCATAACTTACCATATGATGAGTTGTAAGTGATAACTGTATGGTCTCATATAGACTTATTACTACACATCTATTACTCCCAACTTCTCACGTGCAAAGTTATGGTCAAAATTGTATGAAATTGTGTGATTCAAGTATTGCTCAAAACAAAGAGCCTTGGAACTGAACATGCAGTCTGCCTACATGTGAACCGATGCTGAAAATGTAAAAGAACAGATATAGATATTCTCCTTTCATTATCAAGAACAGTGAATGCCTCGTCAATATTCTCCTTCATTATCCGGTGATGTGATGTATTGATGTGGTGGACGAGAAACGTGTAGCATATCTGTGATGCGAAATGAAGATAGGGTGGGGCTCGTTGGCTCACGAGTCACGTGTAGCATAATTATTTTGGAGAAAAAGTGTAGCATATGTCATGTGGTGAAATGCATTTATTTATTTTTTTTAAATATAATTTTTTTAACTTTGCAGTGGATGCCAACTTTACATTTATTTTTCTTTTTATTTATTTATTTATTAAATGATATCCACTAACTTAAGGATGTGTGATCCACTTTCCTCCGCTTCCATAATTTATTTATTTTTTAATATATATTTTAAGAGTGATATATATAATAATTATTAATTGATATATTTTTCATTATATAAAATTTTTTTTAGTAATATATAAAAATATAAATAAAAATATATTTAATAATTAATTAATAAACTCATTCTACTGCACTTGTGTCCTAATTTTTTAAAAATTACCATGTCATCGTATTGCATCTACGCCTGTATCGTGTAGATGCTTCCTAGCCTAAGGCCCATCAAATATTTATTTGTAATAGATGAAAGAGTTACTATAGTTACTTTGGAGTCCCTCATGTCCTCTCCTATTTTTCACTTAAAAAACTAATCAATTTTTGGAAAAATATTTTAAACCCTATGATTTTAAAGGTGTAACAAGTTAATAATATCATTTCAAAAGTAACAAATTAAACTTAAAATCTTTTAACGAATTAAACCTAATAGTCTTAAAAGTAACAAATTAAATTGCAATATCTCAATTGTTTGTCAATATCTAAATTTATGATCATCTTTATGCTTATGATGGACCCACCACTTTCATGCATTTGTGTTAAAATAAAATAAAATAAAATAAAATAAAAAGCCATTTGCAATTTGAAGGCATCATAAACAATTTGGTCAAAGTTGCTGTGAATTTCTTAATCAGCTGTAGGAGCATATCAAAAGTCATATTAACAAATTGGTCTTCATACCTAGTACCATAGCATCATGGACAACTCAAAGTTTAATACAAACATAGTTGAAAGTAATATGACTATTGGAGACTATGCTATATCGCATGCCACTTGACATTTTCTGTAACACAACAAGAAAAACATTCATTATCTAAGAAGACAATCCTTCCAATGTGTAGCCTATTAGTAAATTTGAGAGAGAGAGAGAGAGAGAGAGAGAGTGGTGGGACTATTAAGGTTAGATTGTATATATATATATATATATATTGTATAAATTTTTTAGAGTGATTGTATATCTTCTTTAACTATACATCTCCATTAATTTACACAGAAGGGTTGAATTAAGACTTAAAAATGAGTAGGAATGTCGGTTTGGTCAAATGGGATCACTAAATCTAGAATGCAAACTGTTGTTTGCAAAAAAGTTGAAGAGTGTGTAGTCTGAAGGAAAACTTGTACAGAGGAAGAGAGTTTCTAAGTAAGTCAGTGTCTTGTCTTTCAAGTTTCATCTAATTGTGGAGGCGGAGAAAGAGAGTTTGTAAGTGGTTAGGCCGTTGGGGTCTTGGATTTCATCTACCGATGGGAAACCTTACATATAACTTAGTTTTAAAACCTTTATATATATATATATATATATATATATATATATATATATGCGGGTAACAAACAGCATATGTAACAAAACAAAGGGAAAATCCAATTAAAGGACCAAATAGGCCCACCAACACATATCTATGCAGCCCTGGCAACTCCATATCAAGGCAGATGGAGTAAGACACAAACGGAGTACAAGAAGTGGAATGCCTTTGAAGCCATTGGAAGCTTGTGACACAACTAAACCCCAGTCCATATTTATAGCCAAGCAGATAGCCATACAAAGTGCAGTCATAAAAGCTATACACAGCTAGAGTTCACAAGCATTGTCATCCTCACTAACACTAAAGGAATAGAACAGAGGTGGAAGCAAAATATCTAACAATTTAAGCCAGCAAGAAATGGAGCTTGTAGTCCAAGTTTGTTCCTGGCCTCATTTGGCTGGGAATTACCACAAGCAAGACGCGAATCAAACTCCTCCAACCTCCACACAGTATTTTTGGTCGGACCAAATAGCTGTAATAGCTAAAGACTTCCTTGGAATTGTACCATCCGGACCTGGAATAAAAAAAGAAAAAAGAATCAGATTATAACTGAAGATCCATATATGCTAAAACTGAAAATGGATTAATTTTTCTGCTTTCCTTAGAAGACAAAGTGAAAAAAAAAAATGGAACAGTGAGATAAGGGAAACTCGTTTAGATTGAGCTTCTCTTAGAGCAAAGACGTATTCTCTAGCATAAACACAAACCCTGGTTGATTCACCAGCTACAATTTTAACCATTGCTAAAGTATCATAAACATTGCCACAAGTGGCGTCAATAGCCGCAGGGGAGGAGCTACTTGTATGAGTGGGTGGGGGGGGGGGGGGGGGGGTGGCCAAAAATTTTAAAAATACTTTTATACTATATATAAATATTTAACATTTTAATTATTAGCCTACAAAAATGGAACTCGGCCCTCCCCAAATATTTGAGCTAGTCCAATGATGTTTTTAAAAAAGTTTTCCAATTGATCTAGTAGTTTTAGAGAATATATATATATATTTTTTTTCCTCACATTTATTTTTTATTGTAAAATGTGTTTTTGTGTCTATTAAAGTCTTGGATCTTTCATATCTTTGAATACTTCATTAGTTCAATTGAAATTTTTTTACTCACTTTGGTAGACAATTTGGTAACTTATATTAAAAATGAAAATTCTAAGAATTCACCATGAAAGATACTAAATTATATGTGTGTATAGATGTATGTGTTTATGCATGTTTATGAAAGTTTGTATAAACTAATAAATTAGTATCATAAGTTGGCCCTCCCAAACAAAAATTTCTGGCTACGCATAGCTGCATCCCCTTTTGGATAAAAATTGGCAATAGCAAATATTTGATGCCTGGTTACAATTGTCAGAAATAATATGAAAAGCTATGAATGTAATTGTCTCAATCTAGAGATGGCACAGGACAAAATGGACAATATCTAATACTTCTATTGGTACAGAAAATATTGCTTGAAGTTAGAATATCAATTGGGTTTTTAATTGCTCCAACCCAATTTGAAAATGGCTCATCAAGAACCTCTAGAAGCGCATTACTATAAAGCATCATACAAGGTCCATAAAACAAGCTCATTTCGTTGACCCACCAAGTACATGTAGCAAACAGCTCATAAACTTAAGTATCAAAAAGTGTTAGGACATATGTAAATTATGTTAGGAAGATATGTCAAAGATAGAATTGGCTAATCCTTTGACAAAACGCACTTTACTTGTAATTGGGTAGATCTAGGATGTGTTTAATACTTCAAAGAACAAGAGTTCAAGTCTAGTATTGAAGTCATGCAAATCTATCCAAGAAACAAGGGGCTGTTCATTAAAGCTAAATAGATTCCTGACAGATAGCTATCTATCAAGGTCTCGACAGTTGCTCGACAGATAGTATCTATCGATAGGGACGGAGCCAGAACTTGGAATCAGGGGGACGGTTTTATTGTTAGCTGCATGTGGTGGTTTCGGCTTTCGGCTCTACTGCTTTGCCAACAAAGGTTTTCTTTTATTATTATTATATTTATGTGCGTGTAGAGCATGTCTTTTGTTGGTAAGGACAAAATTGTTTTTGTGCGCACCCAAGATGAGACTAACGGGCTAACTTTACTTTGGGCTCACAATCTATTTATGATGTGGGCTTTGGATTTTCTACCCTGGGTGATTCTTGCTTAGAGGTCCAGCAGCAACTCTCCAACCTTTGTATTCTTTTCCCTACTCTCTTGTGACTCTATATTGCTCTCAGTTCTAAGCTCCACTCAAAACCTTTCAACAACCCCCACTCTTCCTTTAGCTTCTCATATATATAGCCAAGCGTTAGTGGAGGGATTATGATTGCTTTTAGAGTTAGTGTAATAGGAGGTCCAATATCGTTGATCGTAAGTGGGTGTTTAGGTGGGAGTGGCTTTGCAAATGGTTCCCACTTCAAGAGCTATGCTCGGCACTGCTGAGCAACTAAGGGACAATACAACCGAGCAATCACTTTCTTGTTAGGGAAGCAGATCACTGAATGGGATCCTGAAGGTGTAGCGTGGTGCGAATTGATGAAGATCCTTTTGTTCAATGGGCTTAAAGGTGACTTGAGGCCTGGGCCTAAGGGCAATATGGGCCATGTTGTCAGGTTGAAGCTCGAAGCCCAAATGTGTCCGAATATCACAGGGCCGTACAATTTTGTTTAAAGTTTTTTAAAAGGCTAAGTTGCTTGTTTTTGGTAAAATTGGTTGATTAGTCTCAAATTTTTTTTAGCTTTGCTATCGCCTATTTGTAATTTTTGTTGTTAGCCTAATATTTTGGGCTAATATATATTTTTTTTTTAAAATTTAGATCTATAAATTTGTTATGGACTTTAAAAGGAGGAAAATACTAGATCTACAATTTTTTTTTTATTTTTTACAAATTGTTGTTGTGATTAGTGGTTATTAGTAAGTAAAAAAGTGATGTATGTGATGGACCCAGATGCAAACCAGTAAGAATTTGTTATCTCAATAGTCTGTAAACATGTTGTAAAAACATTTGTAGCTATAACATTTCTCTTATAATGATCAATAAAGGGGACAAAATGTAATTTAATTGAATGAAATTGCTAAAATTAGTACCTAAATATATAGTTATATAATTATATTATTTTTTTTAAAAAAAATTAGGGGGGGGGGCATTCCCCCCTAGTCCATGAATGGCTCCGTCCATGTTTATCGAGGTCTAATGAATCTCGACAGTTGCTCGACAAATACTATTTATCGAGGTCTCAATAGCTGCTTGACAAATACTATCTATTGAGAATTACAAAATTATAATTTTCAAATCTGATTTTCGGCCCATGCTGACTTGTATGTGTAGGGTTTCTTTTCTCACAACCCTAGAAATATATAAGGCTTATTTTAAATGCCGTCACATAAGAGAATACAAGGAGAACACATGTAAAAGGTGACCGAAGCCTTATTCTCTCTGAAAGAAGCTACTGCGTCTTTGCGCTTTAGGGTATTGTAACCAAGTGTTTCTTGATCTTCATTGTTGATGAAGTGAAGAACTTTATAGCCAACAATCTTCTTCAAGCTGGTGTGTTAGTCATGTATTGAGAGTCGTGCATCTTTGGTTAGTCACGTACTGGGATCCGTGCAAAAAGGGTGACGTTATATATTGAAGAGTTCAAAGGTTCTGAAGCGATAGAAGGTTTCTACTGTAAGTTCATCTACGGGGATTGTAGAGTCTAGGGACAAATGTTTTGTACTAAATTTGAAACTTCTCTTTACTATAGTGAATTTCTTTTTGGGAAGATTTTCCTCTAGGTTTTTTACTGTGAAACTAGTTTGTTTTATTGATTTTCTCGGGTCATCATATCTTGTCTTATTTATTTTTTCCGCTGCATTATTTTGACATGATATTGATGTTTTTTTGTTTTAACGAGTTTTATTCATACTTAGGTTTAAAACTTGTTAATTCTATCAAGCAGGGTCTAAATTTCCCAACAAAAAGGGTGTGTGTGTGTTTATGGTTAATCACAAAAGAGATTTGCAATCATCCGCACCAGTGTATAAAATGGCATTTTATAATTCACCACCAAATTTAGAATGCAATACTATTTCCTAGGAAGGAGCAATTAATAATAAACGGCAGCATGATCTGGTGCAATTCATTCTCATTTTAAGGATGAGCAGATCACTTGCAAGATAAGAAGTAAGCATGGAATATGTATGGCAAACACCTCATCATTGAGTATGCCATTGAAGTGTCAATAAAAGATATCCTGGGACCTTAAAAGTGGCTCTGTCAATTGTTAGATTGATAAAGAAGATAAGAAAATTGTAGAGAGTGATCCAACATGCATAATGTTCCAAGTTATGCTTATATCAAACAAAGATTCAAAAAAAACTTATCCACACATGCACATGTAAGCACACACAACCCCAAAAACTAAAACTCACATCAGGTGCTTCAATTTCATACAGAAAAGAGATTCTTATGCAAAATTGCAATCTATTTTTGTAAGAACTTATTCTTTGCTGTATTTGGAGTGCACTTATATATTTCACTTTGTTTAATTCTGTAGTTCCCACTATAATGCTAATAATATATTTATCAATTTAGCAGTTTTGCACTCAGCCAAAAGAGGTGGTGAAGCGAATTTTTCTGTTTCCTTCTAATCTTAATTCGAATTAGCAAGGTTTAAAATCTTTGTAAAGAATCAAATATGCAACTATATAAAATCAATATTTCAAGGATTCTAGTCTTTAAGTACTTATAAGTGCCTTCTCAAAAAAAAAAAAAAAAAAAGTACTTATAAGTGAGCAACTTCTGTTGTCTTCTTCTTCCCAAACACATAGCTCACCAGAACATCCTCCATTCCTACATCACAACATTCACATTACAAATATTCATAACTATAGGGGCCACTACAATTTGACTCCCTATGACTGCTTTAAAAATGGGTTTGCAAGGTGAGAGTTAAATGCCATAAAAGACTTAAGAGTGTCTTTCTCATCACTAATTGGTTTTGAGGCAGAGTGACACGGTTTATGGTCCAATAAACGATATTAGAGCCAACGTCATAAATTTGAGTTGTGGGACCATCATCATGGGGATTGTTGAGAGAAACCACAATTCCGCTCCCAATGACTACTCTAAAAACAGACCCATGAGACGCAGTGTCAAATACCAAATTAAGATTAAAGAAATTAACCTTCAAGTTTAAAACAATTAAGCTTCATTTTACGAAGAGTTATCAAATTTACAAAAAAAAACCTAGATTTTTCTAAGTTTAGTTTTCATGAAGTAAAAATTGAATTTTTAGCATAAAACCCAAATGGCCAACCACTGCACTATTGATACTCTGTTTTGTAAGGTAGGACAAAGAAAATGAATATAGAGTAATTTTTATCATATGGGACACTTCAAAAATTAACGATTCCACTTAATTAGACTCCAAAAACTTCATAGCCTATTTGAAATTCTTCTTCACTACCATTAAATTATCTTATACATAACGATTCTCAAAAAAAAAAAAAAAAAAAAAAAAAAAAAAAAAAAAAAAAAAACTTAAACATAAACATGCACACAAATACATAGGAAGTGAAAGAGGGAAAAGGGGTACTAGAAAGAGGAGAATCTTGTGGGATATGATTTTCAAAAGTAGTGAACTCCATTTGGCGGCTTCACGAAATTACAAACAATTGTGAACAAAAAAAAAAAAAAAAAAAAAAAAAAAATCTAAGCGACAACCTGTTAGAGAGAAAATATGGGGGGGGGGGGGGGGAAAGGAAGCATTGTAAATCCATAACACTTGAAATAAATAACACCACAATCTCCAATATCCCACATCGATAAAATACAAATAAATTATTTTATTTATAAAGTGTTGCAATAACCTACTTAGTGCCGAGCTTAGTAACGTAAGCTTATAACCAAGTTGGGGCATTAAAGTGGTTGGATATATGTTAGGATTGCTTAGGTGGGATGTGGTGTTAATATGTTGATTTGTCCATTATGTGGAGTCAATATTCAGCATGCCCCTTGCCCTTGGGTTAAAGGGTACCCCCACCCACAATGGATGGGTAGCCCACACATCTCAAATTGAATGGTTAAGGATTGGGGTATCCCACAAATCAACACACAACAACCCCTCCCAGCATGCTATCTAGTTCTTCTCCATACAAACAACCACTTTTTACTCCTTTATTTTTTTTAATTAAAAAAAAAATTGTCAATCTTGGTAATATTTATTTTTCAATTACCTTTATCAATCTTATACCTTTCCTTAAAGAACTCATAGGGCATCTAAAACACTAAACTAATTAAGTTTTATTTCTGTATTGATAAAAAAATCATAATACTTGTTACCATACAGGCACTCTTATATTGTTTGGCACAGACTACATGTGTACTTGGAAGTTCATCTAAGCCAAGTATCCAACGATTGGCAATTATCTTTTCTCAGGTAATACAGATTCCAGAGGTTTTTGTTTATTTATGGGAACACAAAATCTTGTTGACAATGAAAGTAACATGGAATATTATTGCGGGACAGTAAATTCAGGCTGTGTATCATAACAAAATCCTTTTTTAGCTAAACAATAGCACAAGTTGAATGTTCCAGTTGGATCTTTTACTGGGTTTAGTCCAATGGCCTCTTTTACTATAGCTTCCTACATGCTGTAAGAAGTATATTCTGACGTAAGTGTGGTACTCGAGTCAATTTCAACAAATCCCCCTTTTTTTTTTTTCCAAATTTTGGTGAGCAACATTATTGATCTAGTACTGTGTAATCTTTAATGTATTTAAATAATATTAATTATGATCAATACAATTTAAAGGATAATTACAAATGACTTAATTATGAATGAAATACTTGTCTTGAAGTATATAAATTTCCTTGATGAATTAATTTTTTTATACGCAAAAATAATATATATAATAAATCATATTGAAGATATGTTTTAGACATGGAATTCATATATGTGTGTACTATTTTGTGAACTAAAAAATTTATTGATATAATTATATTGGATCTCTGAAAAAAATTTATTCCTTTGCCACTGAGTGATACAATGAAGGCATTGCAGCCCAAATCGTCTCCAAGGAGACATGGAACCAAATTTGGAAGGTTAAATTTCCCTAGAAAATCTAAACCTTTATGTGGAACATTTTCCATGATGCCTTCCCAATTAGGACAATCCTCTGTCAAAGAGGACTACAGATCCCAAGCCTTAGTCCTTTTTGCCACGAGGGGGAGGAAATTATATCACATTTCTTTCTGTACTGCAACTTTGCTAAGGCAGTATGGCTAAGATCAGAATTATCCATAAATGCTTCTGAGTTTCAGCAACAACCTCTAAAACAATGGCTGCAAAATTGCATTCTGTCCAAGCAGATAATGATTGAGGACAAGATGCACTTCATGCAACTGGTCTTTACAACTCTGTGGACCCTCTGGCTCCACCAATTCCAACTAATCCATGAAGGGAAATAGCCAAGCCCAATTGAAGCCTAATTAACCTCAAAAAATTTGATATGCAGGAACCAAATAGCATATGTAACAGGACAAGGGGAAAAACCAAATAGGCCCACCAACACATAAGGGTGCAGGCCTATGACACCACTAAAACCTGGTCCACATTTATAGCCAAGCAGATTGACATATAAAATGCAGTCATGAAAGCTACACAGTTGGGGGTTCACAAGCATTATCATCCTCACTAACCAGTGAAGGAAGAGAACAGAGGTGGAAGCAAAACAAGGAATTCCATTGGTATAGCAGGGCACCGTTTGCGGACATCCAACACTTAAGCCTGCAAGGAATCAAGCTCATAGTCCAAGCTGTTCCTGGCCTCATTTCGCAGGGAATTACCTCAAGTTCAAGATGCGCATCAAGTCTCCCATACATTGTCTCTGGTTGGACCAAATCTTTTGCAATAGCCATATTAGCAAAAGACTTCCTGTGTTTTGTACCTTCCGGACCTGGAATTAAAAAAAAAAAAGAAAAAGAAAACTAAAAGGAATTCAATTCAGAACTAAGGATACATATATGTTAAAAGTGAAAATGGATTACTTTAGAAGCTTCATTAATCAAAATTAGTAGGTGACATCCCAAAAATAACAACTGCATAGTTTTCTGCTTTCCTTAGCAGATATAGTTAAAAAAATAAATGGAACTTTGAGAAAAGGGCACCTCGTTTGGATCAAGCAACTCTTCTAGCAAAGAAGTATTCTCTAAAGCATCATTCTGAATATCCATTGCATAAAAACAACCCTGGCTAATTCATCAGCAAGCATATTGACCATTACTAAAGTGTCATAACCATTGCCACAAGTGGCATCAATCACTGTATCCCTTTCTGGACAACAAGTTTCCTAACCCTGGTAAAAATAGTCAATACAACTATTTGATGCCTGAAATAATAGGCAGGAACGTAAATGTCTCAATCTATTGATGGAATTGGACAAAAAAATGCCTTAACAGGAGACTGTAGAAGGTCATTCCAATATAGCATTAAACAAGGTCCATAAAACAAACTCATTTCGTTGACCCACCAAGCAAAAGTAGCATTCAGCTCATGAACTTAAGTACCAAGATGAGTGTGTGTGTGTGTTTATGGTTAATTATGAAAGAGTTTGGCAATCATCTGCACCAATGTATAAAAAGGTCTTTTAAAGATCACCACCAAATCTTAGATTGTGATACAATTTCCTAGAAAGGAGCAGTTAATCATAAATGGCAGCATGATCTGGTGCAATTCATTCTGTTTAAGGATGAGCAGATCACTTGCAAGATAGGAAGTGCAGTAAGCATGGAATATGTATGGCAAGCATGTTATCATTGCGTATGCCATTAAGTGTCAATAAAAGACTTCTTGGGACCTTAAATCAATTGCGGATTGATAAAAAAGATAAGAAAATTATAGTGAGTAATCCAACATGCCTAGTGTTCCAATTTGTGCTCATATCAAACAAAGATTTATAAAAACTTTATCCACACGTGCACATGCAAGTACACAAAACCCCAAAAACTAAAACTTGCATCAGGTGCTTCAATTTCACTCAGAGAAAAATTCTTATATATTGATCTAGGAACTTATTCTCTGCTTTAGAGTGCGTTTTCATATTTTACTTTGTTTTCTTCTATTGTTCCCACTATATAATGCCAAAAGACGTTGTGAGGCGAATTTTACTGTTGCCTTCTAATCCAAACTAGCAAAGATTAAAATATTTGTAAAGAATCAAAATAGCAAACCAAATAAAGAACAATATAAAAAATCAATATTTCACGGAATCCAGTATTTAAGTGCTTACAATTAAGCAAATTATGTTGTCTTCTTCTTCCCAAAGACATATCTCATCAGAACATCCTCCATTCCTACATCACAGCATTGACATTACAAATATTCAAAACATACATATATACCTATATACATACATTCAAAGAAATCAGAAGAACTAAAGTGAACTGATTCATCAAATTCTTCGCCTAGACTTAGCACATGTACTGTAGATGGGGAAGAAGCAAAAATTAGAATAGTTACTTCACACTTACACAATTACATTTGGATTAAATTAAATCGAATCTAATCTAATCACATACATACCTGCAAATAACAAATTAAGTTTATAGAAATTAACCTACAAGTTTAAAGCAATTAAGCTTCAGT
Organism: Quercus robur; assembly: GCF_932294415.1. Classification (NCBI taxonomy): domain Eukaryota; kingdom Viridiplantae; phylum Streptophyta; class Magnoliopsida; order Fagales; family Fagaceae; genus Quercus; species Quercus robur. The sequence continues at coordinate 5,534,249 of NC_065537.1, forward strand.
TTAATGAAAAGGTATCAAATTTACAGCAAAACCCAGATTTTTTTAAGTATAGTTTCACAAAGAAATCCATCAGCATAGAAGCAAATATTGAATTTTAGCATAAAACCCAAATGGCCAACCTCTACTAGTACTCTGTTTTGTTATGTAGGACAAAGAAAAAGAAAATAATTTTTATCATATGGGACACTTCAAAATTTAAAGCTTCCACTTAATTAGACTCCAAAAACTTCATTGCCTATTTGAAATTCTTCTTCACTACCATTAAATTATCTTATACATAACAATTCTCAAAAAAAAAAAAAAAAAAAAAAAAAAAAAAAAAAAAAACTTATACTGTTATACATAACAAACACGCACACAAGTGAAAGAGGGAAAAGGGGTACTAGAAAGAGGAGAATCTCATGGGATATGATTTTCAGAAGTAGTGAAGTCCATTTGGATCATTGGGCTTCACGAAATTACAAACAAATGTGAACAAAAAAAAAAAAAAAAAAAAATCTAAGCAACAACCTGTTAGAGAAAATAGAGGGGGAAAAAAAGGCATTGTAAATCCATAACACTTGAAATAAATAACACCACAATTGTCAATATCCCACATTGATAAAATACAAATAAATTATTTTATTTATAAAGTGTTACAATAACCTAATTTAGTGCCGAGCTTAGTAACGTAAGCTTGTAACCAAGTTGGGGCATTAAAGTGGTTGAATGTATGTTTGGATTGCCTAGATGGGATGTGGTATTAATATGTGGATTCAAAATTCAACATGCCCCTTGCCCTTGGGTTAAAGGGCACCCCCACCCACAATGGATGGGTAGCCCATACATCTCAAATTGAATGGTTAAGCATGGGGGGCATCCCCACAAATCAACACACAACAACCCCTCCTAGCATGCTATCTAGCTCTTCTCCATACAAACAACCACTTTTTTGCTCCCTTTTAAAAAAAAAAAAAAAATATATATATATATATATATATATTGTCAATCTTCGAAATTTTTTTTTTTTCAATTACCTTTATCAATCTTATACCTTTCCTCGCTTGGCCCATTGGATAAAAAAATTTAAAGAACTCATAAGGTAGAGGGCATCTAAAAATGTTTACTAATTAAATTTTATTTCTGTATTGAAAACAAAATCATAATACTTGGTATCATACAGGCACTCTTATTGTTTGGCACAGACTACTTGGAACTTGGAAATTCATCTGAGCCAAGTTTTCAACGATGACAAATCGCTAAGGCAATTATCATTACTGTGGCAATACAAATTCTATAGGTTTTTCTTTATTTGTGGGAACACAAAATCTTTTTGACTATGAAAGTAACATGGATTGTTATTGCGGGACAATAATTTCAGGCTGTGTACCATAACACAAGTTTTATTTTTTTAGCTAGACAATATATAGCATAAATAATAGCACAAGTTGAATGTTCCAGTTGGATCTTTTACTGGGTTAGTCCAATGGCCTCTTTTACTATAGCTTCCTACATGCTGTAAGAAGTATAATTCTAACGTAAGTGTGGTACTCGAGTCAATACAAAATCTTTTTTTTTTTTTTTTTTTTCCAAATTTTGATGAACAACAAGCTCGGTACCATTATTGATCAAGTACTGTGTAATCTTTAATGTATTTAATGAAAAACCTTGATTTAAAATATTTGAATAATATTAATTGTAATTAATACAATTTAAAGGATAATTACAAATGACTTAATGAATGAAATACTTGTCTTGAAGTATATAAATTTTCTTGATAAATTAATTTTTGTATATGCAAAAATAATATATATAATAAATCCTATTAAAGATGTGTTTAAGAAATAGAATTCATATTTGTGTGTGCTATTTTGTGAATTATAAAAATTTATTGATATAATTATATTGGACCTCTGAAAAAAATTTATGTCTTTGCCACTGAGTGACAAAGTTACTATCATTCATTGAGATTAATAAAAAAAAAAAAAAAAAAAAAAAAAAAAAAAAAAAAGGAAAAAAAGCTACTATTATGAATTGTGTAGTAAATTTTCCATACTAAAAGCAAAATTGTGTAGTAAATTTTCCATAAATCAATGTTTTTTTTTTTTTTTTTGGGTTGAGAAACTATGATTCTAACACTACAGGGGAAGGGGAAAGCTATGTAAACTGTAAAGCCTTTAAAGCAATTATATAACCTCAAAAAGCACTACAGAAGTGCCTAACTCTTGTAGTGATAGATGTGGATACGAAGTACCACATCGGTAGTGTTTGAGTCAAAATCAATGTGTGTTTGTTCTTCACAAATTTGGCCAAAATATGCACTTGGTATTGATAATGCGATGAACAACAAGGTAAAAGACTTAGGCGATAAATCTAAATCTATTTATTTCAAGAAACTCTAGTATTGCTAAATATGTGTACATCCATGTTTTGGGACTAGTAGTTATTTTTATTTAATAAAAAATAAGCATAAATATGAAGTTGGAGACTCAAAATATAAGCAAATGCCAAAGATTTTACCTATTTTGTTCAAAAAATATTATGAATTGATGTGAAACTAAATGTAATAGTGTTGTTATAACCTCATATTAATCAAATTTATGTAGGTTTTTGTTAACTCGACTGATAAAGTTTTTGTCATTGAATAAGAGATCTGAAATTCAAACTCCGCCTACACTTAAAAACCATCTGGTATCTGAAATTCAAGGCTTTAGGATAACTCTACTATAGAATTCTTTCCATCCATCGCGAAATGAGTAAATTGAATTTTACCCTATCATCAACATTTAAAAAAATGTTGAGTACCATAATTTTATTATTTAATTTAAATTTTGATAACATGATAAAATACAATAACTCATTTCAAAAGAATGAGTAGATTTTTAGAAACTTCACAGTCAAGTTCTTTAAAACTCTAGAGGATCATAATTTGGTAAAGCTTTACAAGGTCCTAATCATTGGTAGAAGTTTTTCCAGGATCAAGGAATGAAGGGTCTTGGTGATAGCATTGCACAAAGGGTGTACATTGTACATGTTTTGATTTGCTTCAAATAAATGATAGATGGTTGATGCAATAACCTAAACTACTTGGATTTGTGCCTGTGGATGATTTCTATGATAATGTACATTGGATTGTGTACTGTGAAAAGATGCGTGTGACGAAAATATATATGTAGAGGAAAAAATTATAAAAATCATGGCTAGGGATGTGGCTGAGTAAACTAGTGCTCTAAAGGCTCACTAATATACTGTAAACAAAAATTTGGACGTCTTTTCAGTTGAGATACTTTTTGCATTTATAGAGATATTTATTTTGCTTATTTTTAAGGCTATGAGGTCAAGAATTGGGTGGAATTACTAGAGTGTTGATTGGCTAGGTGAGACTCACTTATTGTATTTTATTTTTTTCGATTTTTTCTTAATTTTACTTATTTTTTATGAGAAAATTCACTCTTTCTAGCAAATTCAGACTCTCTCATGATTGTGTTTTAATTTTCCATCATTCAAACCCTAATTCATTAATTTAAATAACTGCGTCATTTGATAATAAAAATACAAAAATTTTAAAATTAATAAAAATATAATATTATTGATATGGAGTTTTTTATTGCTTGCAGGTCTACCATAATTAAAATTTTGAAACAATAGGATCTTAATTATATCTTTCAATTAAAATATCTATTAATCATTTTGTGGACCAATAAAAATTAACATAGGATAATCCTATGTACGCATTTGTATAATATGATTATGGATCAACCAATCACATTTAAGCATTCATAAAACAATTATTACAGCAATGTTTCAATATTGAAAAAGACCAATTTATTCTTTATATTTCTATGACCACTTAGAATATGAATTTTAGGATCAGAGACATTTACTACATATTTTCACTTCCATAAAATTTCCTCATTACGACTTGTGCTTAGGGATGGCAATTTTTCCTCACCCCACTTGACCCGTCCCTCCCCGCTTCGTCCCGTGTGGGTTTTCCCCGCCCCGCAAAGGTAGTGGGGGTGGGGATGGGGCGAGATTTTAGACCCACACCACGGGGTGGGGCGGGAATGGGTTTACACTTTTTAGACCCACCCCGCCCCATCCCCGCCCCGCCCCGCCCCGCTCCGAATTAATAAGGGTTAAATTGTAATTTTATTTTACCCTAAAACCCTACTATTTAAACAAAAATATCATCAGCTTATTTTATTCTACCTAACGTGGCTCTACCTCTTTTTTCTCTCTAGCAAAGTTGGAAATAAGGTACCAATTTTAACTTTTTTTTTTTTTTTTTTTTTTTTTTTTTTTGTCTTTATTAGAAACAAATTTATATACTATTGAATTGATGATTTCATTCATGATTCATATGGTCTTTCTCAACTTACTTTTCATCATGAACATAATATAATTTTTTTTAATGAGTTACGGGTCTGTGGCTCTAAATATGTGTCTGTGTCATTGTTTTTGTAATTTTGTGTGGGCATTTGGCTGCTTAACAACACTTTTTCTTTAAGCTTGTTAAAATTTTATTTTATCATGTTATGAGATTTTTGTTGTGATATTGTCTTGTTAAACATTTAGATAATATTATTTAGTTTTTGCTAAAAATTAGTTTGATTTGATAGGATAAATTTATTAATAATTTCAAGTATATTTTTATTATTGAAACATGTCATTTTATTTGAAAAAATGGTAATAGTTGTAGGGAAAATTAACAAGAAATAAAGTTTTACGGTGTAGGGCGGGGCTTCGCGGGTCTTTGCGGGGCCTTAAGGGGCGGGGATGGGGTAAGAAATTTTCCCCGTCATGCGGGGCGGGGCGGGGTGGGGATGGGGCAAGAAAAATCCATACGGGGCGGGGGCGAAGATCTCATCCTACGGCCTCGCCCCGCCCCATTGCCATCCCTACTTGTGCTAAGAAAGGGTAGAAAAATATGGTATTAATAGTTGTAACCCTATGAAACCAACCACAAATCAAGTGAACTCGTTAGAGAACTATGAAGTTGGAGGAACAGATTGAAACCCATCTGAGTGAGTTTTATAAAAACTACAACATAGTGGTTGTGAGAGAAAGAGAGAGTATTTTTTACTCTCGAATAGGCACCTTTGTATTCAATATGGGGTTCGTATAGGAGAATCTTGAGGCTCAAAAGCCTTTGGGTACTAAAGTTTGAATTTCAAAATGGACAAAATTTAGTTACAAAATTGGTTGTATCTTAAGGTAACAACCTTACTCAATAAAATAAATATCACTTCATATTTTGAAAATCCAATCGTTGAATTTGCATGTTCTTTACAATTTTAATACACATGTCAAATTTTGTGTCATACTCAATAAAATAAATATTACCACATATTTTGAAAATCCAACCGTTGAATTGCATGTTTTTTATGCTCTTAATAAATATGTCAAATTTTGTGTCAATCAGATTTTATTTACTATATGATTTATAAGCTTATATTTTATGCATAATTTTAAACTACAAAAACATGCAATTTAAGCGATTTATTGATGACATAGTTATTGATCTTTAATTTTCTAGAAATTTTGCAAACATAGAGGATATAAGAAGAAGATGTAATTCAATTGTTGATTTGTCAAAATTCATATCCAATAAAAAGATATTGAGTAAGGTTATAGTCTTAGGCTACAACCAATTTTGTAGCTAAACTTTACCATTTGAAAATTAAGCTGACATTATAAATTTACTCACAGGAGAGTGATTAGTGATGTTCATGATGCCTGAACGTTATCAAAAATGATTTCTATTGTTTTTTATTTTTTGTATTTGATGGGATATCTGGCTGGTGGCCTAGGGAATTAATTCACTAATTGTCTTTGTCTATATAAGTTAATTGCTACATGGAGAGAAGTTAAGCTGAAGCAGGATGAATGGTTTAAGTGGATAATATACACTTGGTTATGCAATGAACAACAAGGTACAAGACTTGGATGATAAATCAAACTTTTATTTATTCCAAGAAACTCCGGTATTGCTAAAAATGTGTCCATCCATGTTCTGATTTTTATAGAAACATCAATAAACATAAATATGCCCTTCAGAAAGGGAAAAAAATGGTAAGCTTAACCATACGAAGGATATTTCAAATTTATTACATGAGTAGTGAGACTTACAAACTCATATATATATATATATATATATATAAACATTTATTTATTATGTTGTTGAAGTGACACAATTTACATTTATTGTCATATTTTTGAAAGTTTTATTATAAAATTGGTAGTAGATTTTTACCATTTTCTTATATAAAATTTGTGTCACCAAAGGTTTGAAGCAATTTAATATTTATGAGTATGTGGCTTGAGGTAAACCGGAAGACCCTCAGCTGGATTAGGTGCTGGCTTGTAATTAATCTTTTCATCTGGAATTACTTTCTCCCACTTGAATCTTGTCACCACATTATGTATAAACACTAGAATTTTTAATCGAGCGTACTCCCTCCCAGGGCAGATCCGTGGTCCTCCTCCAAATGGCACAAAAGTGTAAGGTGCTGGGCCATTCCCTTCAAATCTTAAAGGATCAAATTTCCCAGGATCTGGAAAGTATTCGGGGTTTTTGTGTGTGGAATATGGAGACCATAATATCTGTTAAAATATGGATTTAGAATTCTAAGAATCACCATTAAAACATAGTGAAGATGTACATTTTGGCTAATGTGATGGTAAGTGTCACATACCTTCCACCCTTTAGGAATAGTAAAGCCTGCGTAAGTGCAGTCATCTATAGCCTTCCTAAATGTTCCTGCTATAGGCGGTGTTAGTCTCAGAGTCTCACAAGCCACATTCCAAGAGTACTTCATCTTCTTAATGTCATCCCAATTCAACAAATCATTCGGACCTTTGGATCTTGCAATCTCCATTTGCTCTGTTAAATAATATTTCAAAATCACATTTATAAAATATGTCATATGTGTGAAGAGCTACATATAGCATACTAAGTTTAAAATGAAAGAAGCATTACATAATATTCATTTAATGGAAAGAAGCCATAATCCCATAGCATGCTGAGAAGAAATACCTTTGAAGACCTCACTATAAACATGAGGATACTCTGCCAGATACTTCATCACGAATGTTATAGTAGTAGTAGTGGTTTCATGGCCGCCAATAATTAAGGCCATAATGTTGGTAGCAATCAACATATCATCGATAAATCTACCGTTCTCATTTAATGCGAGGAGCGTGTTAGTTAAAAAGTCACGAGAAATTTTCTCTGTATTCTCTGATAGCTCCTTCTTCCTCTGTTTGATGACTTGCAAAAACTCCTGGCGAATAACATGGCCTGCTTTTATGGCACGGTTGTATGCTGTGCCTGGGATATTTACAGGCACACACAGAAAACCATTTATGATAGGGGCAAAGATATCAGAAAGCCTTGCCACATGGTTGGGATCTGTGACACTCAAAAACAACCTACAAGCCAAAGAAAATATATACTTCATGGTGAGTGGAAAAACCTTCACTTGTTTGTTAGGAGACCAATCTGCCTCCAAGTGTTCCTTTGTCACGGAGTCCATGATAGGTATGAAGTATTGAAGCGCTTCTGGCTTGAGATATTGAACTATGGCTCTCCTTACTTTAATAGAATCTTCGGGGACAAAGTTTTCAATGGATTCAGGGGAAAGCGCAACATGATCCACGGAATGTGGCCACCAAGTGACGACACATTTTTTCTCATTTGAGAATAGAAACTTGTGTCCTGAAGCACCACAACACACAACCATGTTCTCCCCAAACATTGAGGTTTTGAAGAGATCCAGAGAGTATTTTCTCATTCTGTCCTTAATGAACATCTCTGGAGTTCCCTTTTGCCCTATCCCGGTAAATTCCAATGTTTCCCCAATGATAGGCCATCCTTTTTTACCTGGTGGCAACTTGGCAGGAGTCGATTTTCGTTTATATATGAGGAAGATGAGAGAGAATGAAATACTAAAGACTACAAGGTGAAGCATGATTTGGGAGAAATCCATAATAACTCCCAAAACTATACCAATGAGTGAGACCATATATGAAAAGGTGATGTTTTCTATTACAAGATTGCAAACCTTGGCAGTGTTTATACTGAGATTGCACCATTAGTTTTCCCTTATAACTACAAGCCAAGACGCAAAATGGCAATAAATTATTTCCCATGTGAGAATAGTTCGCTTAAATTTGGGACCTAGCTATATATTTGCCAAGGGGGGCCATGCCACCCCCCCAACCTCAATAATATTTAATAAATTGTATGCATTTTTTTTAATAAAAATTAAAAACTTTAAGAATTTGGCGTCCAAAAAAAATTGCTCCCCCCCCCCCCCCCTCACAGAAATCCAAAGTATAATATCTATTTAGTATGAGCTATAAATATTGTTGAAGGAGTTTTAAGCTATATCAATTTAATTTCAACAATGCACTTTTTGGATTATGTGTTCAATATGCTTAGTTTTAATAATTTCCTTAACTACTAAAATATTTTTTATCCCTTCAATTTATTGTTCAAGAATTTAGTTTGTTGATATGTGAGACAAGAAAGAGTGCAGAGTCAAATGAGATATTATAAAAAAGAATCGAGTTTTTTAAGAGATTGATTGGTACAATAGTTTCTTAAAATGATTCTTGATTGGTGTATTGGCTATTACTTTAATATTTGTGGGTCAAATAATGGTTATATATGCTGGGATTTAGTGTATTGCATAAGCTTGTTAGAGCATTAGCATTGGGAGTTTTAAAACTCCCAAAATGTTATCTTAGAATCCCAAAACACCAAAATACCACAACATCCAGTTTCTTATAGATAAAAAAATTTAGAACTTTGCTACAATAGGTTCTTACTTTTAGAACTTAATTAGTAGCTACCTGTTAAATTTATAAACTCTTATTTTATTTTTCTCTCTCTTCTCCCTCAATCATTCTCACTCTCTAAATCTCTCCTCTCTCTCACGCAAACGCGCGCGCACACACACACACACACACACAATTTTGGATGGCAATTTGGATGGCTATGGATTAGCAGTTGGGCTGTGTATCAGTGTTTGGATTGGTTAGTTGCGATTTGGGTTGATCTAAGTTTTGGTCGTGGTTGCCTTGATCTGGGTTTCAATGTTGGTTGGTATTTTGGTTTTCAGTTTTAGTTTAGGGTTTTAGTGGTGGTGGCGACTGAGTTTTAGTAATAGGTGGTTATTGGCGGTGGTGGGCTTGTAGGATTTCATGGTTTGCTGGCTATGTGGGTTTGTTGGAAGAGAAAGACAAAGAGGAAGAGAGGAAAGAGACATGGGAGAGAAGAGAGAGAGAAATGAGTTGTTTATATTATTTGATTGGGTAGTTTATATTATTTTAATGAGTTGTATGTTAAAATAAAAGTTGAGATGTCCATTGCATTGTTAAGTGAGATGTTAAAATAGATAAAGTAATTTTTTTATGTTTTGAAATGAAGGTTTTTTTTTAAAAAAAAAAAAAAAAATTCGGATGCTAATGCTCTAATAGTATTGTGAGTGGTGAATGAAGTTATTTTATTTGAAATTTAAATTCAAATGTTTAAGAGTTTAAAGGTTTCAATAAAGTAAAACATATCTCATAATTAATGAATAAGATAAAAATATATTACAGATGCCATATGAATGCTTAATTTAAATTTAATTTTTTATATAAAACATATCTCTAATTAATAATTATTATGTGATTTTAATATGGTTATATCTAACAAAATGTAAAAATTTTCGCTAATATTTTCAAGCAAATTAAATAAAAAAGTATACATAATTTTTTAATAATTTTTTGAGGGATTGATCACAATGATAGTTTCTTAAAATAATTATACATTAGTGTTTACCAAACACATACATAATCACGTGTGAGCCTATAGATATACGATCCTCAAAAGTGTCATTTAAATACCATTATTGGTCTTACGATAAGTGGATACACAACCATAAAAGATGGCATAGTATAATTTGAATCACAATATCATAGACTAAGAACAAATATTAAGTCTTCACTGTACAACAATTTGTACAAAACATTAAACATATTAAGAAACTATGCTTGTGCATTTAAACAATAACTAATAACGTTATTATTGAGAGTTGTCTTGTTAAAAGAACACTACTTTTGTTTATTTATTTTAAAATTTTAAAATGAATGTAAAGATTGGTAGGATGGAGCTTGGGCTCCATATCGTTGTGTCTTCTTGGGATGCTTTCAGAGGTTGCTTTTTTAGGTAGATAATGGAATAAGAGGAGGTGGGGTGAAGGTATATATTTCTTTTAGTCCTTTTTTTATTGTGTGGTTTTATATATTCTTTTTTTGGACAAAGTTTAGTTACAAAATTGGATGTATCCTTAAGTTACAACCTTATTCAATAAAATAAATATTAATACATATTTTGAAAATCTAACAGTTAATTTGAATGTTATCTACGCTCTTAATACACATGTCAAATTTTGTGTTAATCGGATATTATTTACTATATGATATATAAGTTTATATTTTATGCATATCGTTGTGTCTTCTTGGGATGCTTTCAGAGGTTGCTTTTTTAGGTAGATAATGGAATAAGAGGAGGTGGGGTGAAGGTATATATTTCTTTTAGTCCTTTTTTTATTGTGTGGTTTTATATATTCTTTTTTTGGACAAAGTTTAGTTACAAAATTGGATGTATCCTTAGATTACAACCTTACTCAATAAAATAAATATTAATACATATTTTGAAAATCTAACAGTTAATTTGAATATTATCTACGCTCTTAATACACATGTCAAATTTTGTGTTAATCGGATATTATTTACTATATGATATATAAGTTTATATTTTATGCATAATTTTAAACTACAAAAACTTGCAATTTAAACAATTTATTGATGACATAACTATTAATTTTTAATTTTTTAGAAATTTGCAAGCATGAATGATATAAGAAGAAGATGTAATCCAATGATGGATTTGTCAAAATTCACCTCCAATAAAAAAAGATTGGGTAAGGTTATAGTCTAAGATTACAACCAATTTTGTAACTAATTTTTTTTTTCCATATTTCGTATTTGCTAAAAAAATTAAATATAAGAAAAAAAGAAGAAGAAAAAGAATATATAGTGTGTGAGACACACCAAATTATGCTTAAAAAGTCTAAACGCTGATTTTTATTATTATTATTATTTAATTTAAGCTTGCAAAACTCGTGGGAAAAGTTTGGCATAAATTAGTCCTGGACATGGCAATAATTATTATTGTTTACGCCCATGTCAACGCTTAAGTTGCCGTTAATTGTAACCTTAGCTCAAAACAGCGTAGTTTTAATGCGATTAAAAGGGCTTGTTTTGTCCACGTCAATAACAAAAAATGATTTAATACTTTATTTACTTCTAATTTTTTTTTTTTTTTTTTTTTTTTTTTTTTCAGTTTCCTTTTCTATCAAAATTTCATTTTCTCTTTGACTTTCTTAAGAAACAAACATACCACAATATTTCCACCTTTTTCGTGGAATCCAAACGGAAATCCAACAATATTATGTACAACTTTTCAACAATCCTACATTCTTACATGTTAAAATTACAGAAATTAAAAATGAAAAAAAAAAGAAGAAGAAGAATGAATTGAAGAGTTCACAATTAAAATGATAGGTAACATCAAGGGACCAAATAAAAAATTTTAAACTTTAGACAGAAAAATCAAAATCACCCCAAAATTTTAAGGGCATTTATTTGTAATATATTCTTTTGTTTTTGTTCCCCCTCCCTTTTACTTACAAGCTACAACCAACAAGAAGAGGGGATCAATCAAGCAATACTCAAGGCAAGCTCAGTTAAACACAATAATAGGTTCACAAATGAGATAATGGAAGTAGAGATTAGCTATATGCATACACATACTATATATATATATACACACACACGGCAGGCAACAGAGTCCGCCGATAGGCGCAAGCAAAGCGTAGCGAATCACATGATATATAAAATTTTCAAGACAATGCATAAGATTTTAAAAATTAATGGCCCTTTTATGGTACTCCAATGCTTTTGGGGAATGATACCCGTCGTAGTGTAACTGATCAAATTGACATGAGCTACAAGTGAACGTTACTAGCTTGAGGATGCACCCTCTATACTGATGACCTCTTTGCGCAAGGATGTATCTCTTTACCCAATTATTGCAATATCTTTTATTTTATTTTATTTTTTTAAAAAAGGACAATTTGGCATATATAAGACATTGTGTTCAACCATTGAATCATTGCATTGCCATCGATGGAAGCGCATTTCATCATTACGTTTTTTTTTTTTACTAAATTACAAATTATACCCTTAATTTTTAGGTCAATTTTGATTTTCTCCCTTAAATTTAAAACTTTAATTCACTTTCCTAACAATACATATTATTTTGATTGGTAGTTTATTGGTTCATGCTCGTTTTGAGGTGGCCGTTACGTGTCACATTAGCTCCAAATGATGTAGTTTTTTCGCAATTAAATTAACTTTTTTTTTTCTTCCATATCAATACAAAAATTTTTAATACATTATTTAATTTTTTAAATTAATTTTCAGTTTTTTTTTTCTATAAATTTTTCATTCTCTCTTTAATTTTATTAGGAAACAAACATACAACAATCTTCCTACCTTTTTCTTATTGTGAAATAGTAGAGTCTATCATCAAGATTAAAAAAAAAAAAAAAAAAAAAAAATTGAGAATGTCATCAAGATTAATTAAAACCCTATTCTGTAGCTCCAAAATTTCGGCTCTCTATCGATATTAAATTGCCGCATAATAGCCTACTTATAAAATGCTAGGTCTGCTAGGGTTGAAATTGCTGCACGTATATTTAAGTCCGCGAGAGTGAAGTCTTAATATTGTAGAGTTACTTTTAATGTAACCTTATTAGTTTATTTAATTTAATTTAATTTTTTAATAATCATGTAATCTTATTAGTTATTACTACTATTAGAGATAACATGCATAAAATATAAATGTGAGTACGAACAAGGTACAAAACTTAAATGATAAATCAAAATTTATTTATACTAAGTGTTGTAGCATTTATGGCTAAATATGGAGGTATGGGGTTTAGGGAACTCAGAAATTTTAATGACGCCATGCTCGCCAAGCAAGTATGGCGCCTATTAAAAAATCAAGACTCCCTTTTTTACAGGTTCTTTAAATCAAAATATTTCCCTCATGGATCTATTTTTGATGCTAAAGACACTAAAGGCTCTTTTGCATGGAAAAGCATTTTGAAGGGTAGAGAGCTCATCAAGGGGGGATTGAAATGGAGAATTGGAGATGGTGCACAAGTGCGCATTTTTCATGATTCTTGGCTGCCTGGGTCTCAACATGGTAAGGTGGTTTCCCCTGCCCCTCAAAGCGATGAAAATGCCTTGGTTTATAGCCTAATTAACCATGAAGAAAGGAGTTGGAATGTGGATGAGATTGACAGAGTATTCTTACCAGAGGAGGCAGCCACCATTAAGGCTATCCCACTGAGTTTGTTTGCTCAGAACGATCTTCCCTTTTGGCCGTTTTCCCGTGATGGAAGGTTTTCGGTAAAATCTGGTTATCACCGTTTAATGGAGCTTGATGAAACATAGTTGCATGGTACGACGCACACTGGGACTGCAGCTCCGGTTTGGAAGACCATTTGGCGCATGAACGTGCCAAATCGTGTAAAGTCTCTTGTATGGCGAGCTGGGAGAGATGCCCTTCCTACACGAGTGAATTTGGTCCGGCGAAGAGTTCTTACCGATACGTTATGCCTAGAATGTAAGGTGCAGTCGGAGGACACGCAGCATGCTCTCTGGTCCTGCCCGATTCTAAAGGATGTGTGGAAGGTGAATTTTGAGAAGCTTGTGACAGACACGGGATCTTGCTCCAATTTTCTGGAAGTTCTGGAACATGCAGCAGCGGAAAAACTGTCATTGGATCTGTTTGCAATGATCGTAGCAGAAATATGGCAGCACCGAAATAGAGCTCGTGTGGGAGAGCCTACTGTACCAGTCTGCCAGATTGCTCTTAAGGCCACTTGTGCGCTTCAGGAATTCCAGCAACTCCGCCCCATCCATGCTGTGATTCCAAGAACAGCCCGTGCAGTAAAATGGAGGCCTCCCTCTGCACCATGTGTGAAGGCGAACTTCGACGGTGCTATCTTTTCCCAAGAAGGACTAGTTGGCGCCGGAGTGATAATCCGAGATGAGCAAGGATTGGTTATGGCTGCTTTATCACAACAAATTCCATCACCTGCTTCGGTGGAGATGGTGGAGGTGTTAGCGGCTCGTCGGGGTCTGGTTTTTGCTAAGGAACTTGGGTTTGACAGGTTGATCTTGGAAGGTGACTCTGAGACAGTTATCAAGGCTATTCTTGGTGACTATATGGACTGCTCCTATTGGGGTCATGTACTGAAGGATATTAAGTTCTTGTTTTCTAGTTTTTCTTTCATTTCAGTCAAGCATATTCATAGGGAAGGGAATTGTGTTGCCCACAAACTTGCTAGACGGGCTATTAGAGATCCTTTTCTTGTCTAGATGGAGGCTGTTCCTCCAGATATTTTTGATGTTTATCAACTTGACCTTTTGAGGATGCATTAATAAATTTAACCCATGGGGGTTGTTTCTCAAAAAAAAAAAAAAAAAAAAAATGTTTACATCCATTTTTTTCTCAAAAAAAAAGAAAAAAAAAAGAAAAGAAAAAAGAAAAGGTATGAGGACTCATACCTCCCATGCACAAAGTGCTTGGGAGACTATGGGGAAAGGGTTCAAGCTGTGGGTTAGAAGCATATTGTAATTATCTCTAAAAAAAAAAGGTATGGGGACTCATGCTAAAGGCCTTGTAGCTAAATTGTCACATTCCTATTTACAAAATGCTTGGGGGTCTAGGGGGGAAAAGAGTTAGAGCTACGGGGTTAGCAGCATGTTGTAATTATCTCTTAAAAAAGAAAAAAGTTCGGAGACTTGTAAATATATTGAAATGCTAAAGTTCCAATCAATTGTAAAAAAAACACTTATAAACAAATGTGTCAATAAATGTGATTTGTACCTTTTTTTTTTTTTTTTTTAGAAGAAAACTATAGATATTATTAATAAAACTTAACCAAAGTTAGCTAAAGTTACAAAAAGAAAGGTGTGGAGAAACATTCTCCATCCACACTAAAAAACCGCTAATATTTCTAGCATGTCTAACTGTTGGCTACATATTTTAAAAATCTAATTGTTGCATTGCATGTTCTTTATGTTCTTAAAACACATTTCAAATTTCATGACAATCGGATGTTATTTATCATTCTATCCATAAACTTATTTTTTATTTATAATTTTAGATTACAAAAACTCGAAATTTAAACATTTGATTGATGTCATTACTATTGACCTTTGGTCTTCTTCAAGTTTTGCAAGGATGGAGGATATAAGAAAAAAAAAATGTAATCCAATGCTAGATTTATCAAAATTCACATCCAATAAAAAAAGTATTTGATGGAGTTATAGTTTTAGTCTACAACCAAGTTTGTTGCCAATTTAAAAAATTTAGAGTGGTCACAAGTTCTTTTAAAGGTAAAAGAATCATAAGATTTTTAAAATTTATATATAATAATAATTTTTTTCCTAGGTTAGGGTGGTCCTGTGACCACCCTAGCTCCAATGTGGAGCCACCCCTATTTGCAGTGGTAGACCATCAATAGGGCCAAGGGTGGCCATCCAACCCCCCCCCCCCCCCCCCCCCCAAAATTTTCAAAATAATTAAGGATTTTTATTTTTTGGAATTATCCTAAATAATTTAAAAATTTTTAAAAGAACCTTATCATTTTGGCCCCCCATACTTGGTAATATACAAATATATTTAAGAAAGTCTAAAAATAAACATAGTTTTCATTTAAATAAAGGAATAATGCTAGAGATACAAACTATTTTATAAACAATATTACAAATTGCTGATGTGGTGAGTGATTATTGATAGATGAAAAAGTGATATTAATGGTGGGTTTAGATGAAAACCAATGAGAGGTTGGCCACACTAACATTTTGTAAAATATTGTAAAATAGAATACAATCCATAGATATATATGTCAAAAAATTATAATAATTAAACATTCAGCATCTTTAAAATGAACACATAGGTATTTTAAAAATTACCTTTGTACGTTTTTAGATCTCTTAAAACACAAGTTGTTTAACCTAGTTATTTAGCCAAGTGATTACTTAGATAAATTATTCAAATTTAGGTTAACACATTCAAATCATATCATGTAAATAATACGGAAATATAAAAAACACATGATATGATAACCCAGGAAAACCAAATCAGTAAAAAACCTGGGGAGGATTTAACCTAATTATCCTCAAGGTAAAACAGATCCACTATGAAAGAATTAAAGTTTGTACAATAAGACTTAGACCACTAACATTCTATTGCTACCTCGAGTAGAAAACTTACTACCATGATCACGTGACAGCTCCGAGTCCATGGATTACTTCTTTCCTTGATCCACTGCAACCACAAGTACTTCTACTTGTGACTCTGAGACTCCTCTCAAAGGTTTCAGATCTCCTTTAAATTCTTTATGCAACAACTGAAGCGATCACCAAGTTCTTAACACGAATCTTGATAACCCTAAGTGTGTATAAAGGTAAACACCTCTAGATCTCACAAAAGATTCAACACACAGCACATCAACAACCTCTAAAATGTAGCTAAGGTTTTTTCTTTTATACTTGGAGTAAAATATAAAACTCTGCACGATATATCGGGATTGGGCTGAGTTGGAAAAATCTGCAGAAAATTAATCTGCACAAGGTTCAATCGATAGAGTCTAATATTCGATTGATCGAGCCTTGTAGATTTAGACAAATAAATCCTGCAATTACTCGATTCCAACTTTACAAATAAACACACTTTGAGCAGCCTAAATCTAGACTCTAAGTTTTGATCATGGTTTGCCAACACATTACACATTGAAGTTTTAATACATTTAGTTCTTAAAGTCTTAGAACCTAACAATCTCAACAAATAAAAGGGAAAAAAATTCTAATTTTTATCTCAACACATCTAGGGCTTACTTGTACCACAGCAGTAGAAAAATTGTAAGGTCAGCAGCTTTGTTGATTCGCTGTACTACTAAGTCCCCCACACAATTGCAGAAAATTTTGCTCACTATACTCTCTCTCTCTCTCTCTCTCTCTCTCTCTCTCTCTCTCTCTCTCTCTCTCTCTCTCTCTCCGTTGGCATTTGCATTTTTTTTTTCCCACTGCTACCGCAGTTTTGTGTTTACAATATAAAAGTAAAAGTTCTCTGTTACTAGACTAGACAAGAAAGAATGAAAGACAAGCTTAAAACTTCTGTAGGCCCCTCAACCCTATATAGTGCTCTTGTGTTACTTTACTTTTCATTTGCTTTCTTTTTGATTTCTTTACTTTACTTTTCATTTGCTTTCTTTTTTATTTTCCTTATAATATATTATTTTTTATTATAATAATCAATTTATTATATAACATATGGCATATAATAAATTGATTATTATATTAACATGTATTTAGCACTTAAATGAAAATAAATATGTATTTAGTTGTTGTTTATAACACATATTGAGTTATGAAGTATTGTAAATTACTATTTTAGATTTCATATACACACAAATATTTTATATATGACCCCCCCAAAGATAAATTCTTGACTCCGCCACTACCTATCTGCATGCAAAGAGAACAATTTGCCCTTGCATCTAAGAGCCTTGGTCATAACCTCATGGTCACCCTCTAGTATGGTAGAGGAGAAACCACAATCACCAGCAAATCTAAGAGCTCAAACAACCACCGTGCATTCCACCGTACTGAGTGAAGAAGGGAGAGCAAACTTGTCTGACATAAAGGCGAGAAGAAGTCCTAAGTGGTTTCTGATAACTACCCCAACACCTGTTTCATTCGAGTCTTGAAAGAAAGCACCGTCATTGAAAGGTTTGTGTGTTTTGGTATTGTCAAACCATGCCAAATTATGTGTCTTTTATTGAGTTTTAATGTGTCTTAAAGTTGTAATTGAGGATCACGTTAAAAACACAAAGTTTGCTTAAGAAAAACTCAAGAAAAGTGCATTTTTAGCATGTGTCTTGATAGCAACCTTGATACCTTTTTGATCTATCGGGACCCTTCTTGGTACTACCTCGATCTATCAAGCCCCTTTAGGCCACTTTTGTTTCCTTGGTAGCTGGCTTGATACCTCTTGATCTATTAAACTTTATGTTACAGCAAAAATCAGCAATCCAAAAAAGCCTATAACTTGTTCATTTGAAACTCAAATTGAGATCCGTTTGAACCAGTATTTAAAGGACACTATAAGCCATCTATTAGAAGGCTTTCAGAGAGAAAAACACTCTGTTTTGTGTGGCTTGGGTTGAATTTTCTGCATATATATATATATATATATATATGTATGTGTGTGTGTGTGTTAGTATAATAGCATTTTTCTAATAAAAAATTAAAAAAAATTATGGAAAGGGTTGAATTTGTTGCATATATATTTAAATTCATGAGAGTGAAGTCCTAATATTGTAGAGCTATTATTAATGTAACCATATTATTAAAAATTGATTGGTGGTTTGGTTTGATGATAAAGAGCTATCATCAGGAACAGATGCTATAAGTTAAAACTTTCTCTAAAAAAAAAAATTATATATTTATATATTGTTAATGTATATTATGTTATGGGCTTTAGGCCCAATAAAATGCATTCCTTAATGGGGATTTACATGAAGAAGTTTATATGCAACCTCCTCCTGGTCTCTCTGTTGACTCAAATAAGGTTTGTTACCTTCGACGTGCACTTTATGGCCTTAAACAAGCTCCACGAGCTTGGTTTGCCAAATTCAGCTCTACCATCTCTCATTTGGGTTACATGGCCAGTCATTATGATTCTGCCTTATTTCTTCGTCGCACTGACAAAGGCACTATTTTACTTCTCCTGTATGTGGATGATATGATCATAACTGGTGATGACCTCAGTGGCATTCAAGAACTCAAGAATTTTCTCAGTCAGCAATTTGAGATGAAAGATCTTGGACATCTCAGCTACTTTTTGGGTCTTGAAATCACTTATTCTACTGATGGACTTTATCTTACTCAAGCTAAATATACTTCTGAACTCTTGTCTCGAGCTGGACTCACTGATAGCAAGACTGTTGACACTCCAGTTGAGCTTAATGCGCATCTGACTCCCTCAGGGGGGAAACCATTGTCTAATCCCTCTCTTTATAGGCGATTGGTTGGCAGCCTAGTTTATCTCACAGTTACTCGTCCAGACATCTCCTATGCTGTTCATCAGGTGAGCCAGTATCTGTCTGCTCCACGATCAACTCACTATGCTGCTGTTCTGCGCATTCTTCGATACTTGAAGGGCACCCTCTTTCATGGCCTTTTCTACTCAGCTCAGTCTCCTCTTGTACTCCGTGCATTCTCTGATGCTGATTGGGCAGGAGATCCTACTGATCGCAGGTCTACTACAGGTTACTGTTTTCTCCTTGGTTCTTCTTTGATTTCTTGGCGAAGTAAGAAACAAACTTTTGTGGCCCGCTCTAGTACTGAAGCAGAGTATCGTGCTCTTGCTGATACCACATCTGAGCTCCTTTGGTTACGATGGCTCCTTAAGGATTTGGGTGTGTCCACCTCCTCTGCTACTCCCCTTTATTATGACAACCAGAGTGCCATTCATATTGCTCATAATGATGTCTTTCATGAACGGACTAAACACATCGAGATTGATTGTCATTTTATCCGTTATCATCTTGTCCATGGTGCTCTTAAGCTTTTCTCCGTCTCCTCCAAAGATCAACTTGCAGATATCTTCACCAAGTCACTTCCTAAGGGACGCACTCGTGATTTGGTTGACAACCTCAAGTTGGTCTCACATCCACCTTGAGTTTGAGGGGGGCTGTTAATGTATATTATGTTATGGGCTTTAGGCCCAATTAGGTTACTTGTATAGCACACTTGTACTGGTACTACATTCTACTTGTACTGCACATATATGCCTCCTATATAAAGGCAGTGATGTATATTCTTTTATTTATGAAATACAATACAATTATTCTGTATTTCTAACATGGTATCAGAGCCACCTTCTTGAGGCCATGGTTTTCTGTCCTTACGGTACATTTAAGAGCAATCTTTGTCTTCCTCGGTGTTTTTTTCGCTGCGTTCATCTTCTTTGGCTTCCTACTGCTGCCGTCAAAACTCTCTGGTACAGTCAAGCCACCGTTAGAAGTCGCATCAACACTGCAAGACCATTGCCTTCCTCAAACTACCGTCACAGAGCCAAACTTCATTCAAGGGATCTTCTCAACCTTATCAAATCTCAAGATTTTATCAAGCTTCCATCTTAAGTTTGAGAGGGGGTGTTAGAGATATATTAGCCCATTAGTATAGGCCCAAACCTAATTCTACTCTGTGTGCAAGCCAAGTCTCCTACTTATACTAGAAGTCTATTAGTCTAGGGTTTAGTCTACTATATATACATATGTTATGATTCATTGTAACACAGGATTTATATTACACTATAATATATTATTGATGTAACCCTTTAGGGTTTCCTCCGTGGATGTAGGCCGTTAGGTTGAACCACGTAACTCTCGTGTGTTATTGTGTTTTATACTTTATGCTTTCGCTTCCGCATCTATACTAGCATATTCAACATGGTGTATCAATGCTAATATTTAACATATATATATATATATATATATATATATATATATTACTGCTACTATTATGTTTCTTTTGATTTTTAAAGAAGAATGTCTCTCTTGATTAAATTGCCGCATAATAGCATATTTATAATATGCTAGGTCGGCTACGGTTGAAGGGTTGAATTTGCTGCACATATATTTATGTCGGCAAGAGTGAAGTCCTAATATTGTAGAGTTATTATTAATGTAACCTTATTACTAGTATTAGAGATAACATGCTTAAAATATAAATGCGAGTGCGAACAAGGTACAAAACTTAAATGATAAATCAAAATTTATTTATTCTAAATGTTGTAGCATTTATGGTTAAATATGCTAACATCCATTTTGTGTGACAACGTGACGTAAGTCTCATAAATATATTGAAATGCTAAAATTTCAATCAATTGTACAACAGAACACTAAAAAATTAATGTATCTTGAGCATTGCATCAACATTAAAGCTAACAACTTAACCTCTGTTAGCCAGGGCCATACCTAGCTTTCAGATCTCTTCAATGATGGCACAAAGGTCAATAATATTTATTATCCCTTGTACAATTTTACATATTCAACCTAATTAAATTTTCATATTGTGTTTGAATGAATATAAAGAAAGGTCATGTTAACGAGTGCCTTTAGGGCATTGATTAACAATCTATTTTAGGAAAGTTTTAACATAATTTTTATGGAAAATGAAAAAAAAAAAAACTGTCAAAACATTATTGTTTTTTTTTTTTTTTCATAAAATCTTTCTTTAAATGGATTATTAACCAATGCTCTAAGGATATTAATTAGCATTTTCCTATAAGGAAATATTTTTGTTCCCTTCGTTGATGACAATCTTGTTTAAGTGGTGACAACAAATCTACAACCTTGCATCTTTAGAGAATTAAAATGTGTTTGAATGAATATAAGGACCTGGAACTTATAGGCAAACATGCACCCATGGGAGTAGATATAATTAATCCAAAAGTTACAACTTAACCCAAAATCGCCTCATCTCTAACGAAGACAATGTTATCTCTTCAATGATGGCACAAAGGTCAATAATATTTATTATCCCTTGTACAATTTTACATATTCAACATAATTAAATTTCAAAATGTGTTTGAATGAATATAAAGAAAGGTCACGCTAACGAATGCCTTTAGAGCATTGGTTAACAATCTATTTTAGAAAAATTTTAACACAACTTTTATGGAAAATGAAAAAAAAAAAAACTGCCAAAACATTATTGCTTTTTTTTTTTTTTTTCTTTTTCTTTTCCCATAAAATCTTTTTTTAAATGGATTATTAACCAATGTTCTAAGGGCATTAATTAGCATTTTCCTATAAAGAAATATTTTTGTTCCCTTCTTGATGACAATCTTGTTTAAGTGGTGACAACAAATTTACAACCTTGCATCTTTAGAGAATTAAAATGTGTTTGAATGAATATAAGGACCTGGAACTTATAGGCAAACATGCACCCATGGGAGGAGACATAATTAACCCAAAAGTTACAACTTAACCCAAAATCGCCTCCTCTCTAACGAAGACAATGTTGCACCTATTTATACCCTTCGGCGGCTCCATGTTCAGTTTAGGGTGGTCACAGGACCACCCTGACCTGAAAAAAAAAATATTATATATAAATTTTAAAAAATTATGATTTTTTAATTCTTAAAAAGTATTTATGACCACCTTAAATTTTTTTAGGCCTAACATAATTAAATTTTGGATAAAATATGGTAACAAACTTGGTTGTAAATTAAGATTATAACTCTACTCAATAATGTTTTTTTTTTATTATACATGAATTTTGACAAATCCACAAATAGATTACATTTTCTTCTGATTTAATGAGGGTTGTAGCCTTAGGGTACAATTAAATTTGTAGCCAAACTTTGTCCTTAAACTTTAGTCCCCTTAACAATATATTAGGTCCTTACAAACAAAAATAAAAATCCCAAGAAAATTTTTATCTAACTAAAATTTTGATAGAGATGTAACTTGCAACGTTGGTAATGAGACTATGAAGCAAAAAATTCAAAATAAAAAATTGTAAGACTTTATCTATTTGTCTGTGTGCGGTTTTTTTTTTTTTTTTGGGATCAATATATGAAGTTCTCTTTTAATTAAATTTTATATAAATTATGTTTCTTAACAACCACCTTGAAAAATAATCCTAGAGCTGCCACTAGTAATACATTGATCAAGTGGGGCTATTACATATGTGAGCATGCTCTATATTATGGTGTGGTCAGCTATCACAATGACATGCACTAACATCTCCCACTTGATTGCACCATAACTAATGTTATGGCTCCAATCTACATGCATTAAGGTTGTTATTATTGCTTAATTTTTTGTTGTAATTATATGTTTATTACTGTATTTATGGTTGTAACTATATTTCAATTTTTAATATATAAGAATTGATAACGTGTTATTCAGGTTAGATATAACCTATTATTAATCAAGCATGTTATTAAACGGGTTATTGGTATTGACCTTTACATGACTTATTAATTAAACGGGTTAAACGTGCCAGGCTGGGTCGACTTGTTTAATAAACAGGTCATGTTAGGGTTGAGGATTCTTGACACGTTTACTAAATAGGTCAGGTTTAGGTCAACCTATATAGATGAATACTCATGGGTTGACATGACACGAACCCAACCCGAAAACACGAATTGCCACCCATTGGTTTTGACCCATGCCAACTTTGTTTTATGATACCAATAGATTGACATTAGCGTGAACTTGGGCAATTCATGTACACATTTTCACATTCTCAAAAGAAAAAAAAAATGTACACATTTTCATCACCTCACACTGATCTCACCACTTATCATATACTACTTTTGTAGCATAGTTTGGATAACTTTTGATTCACCATCTTTCGAGTGAATGACAACGGTACCAAGATTAGCTCAGATCCCATAGTTAATGATACAACCAACGCCCATATATATTGAGATTGAAGAATTTAGTCGTACACACCAAACCATGAGTCAACTTGCGTTAAAATTTTCGCCCATATACTTCCTCTAAACTAGAATTCCTAAAGGTTTTCTTGAATCCCCAAATTTTTCGACATTTCTTGAAATTTTTGTTCTATACATCCTTCAATTCCGAATTCCTAAAGGTTTTCCTGAATTAAGACTTGCTATTGGGACGGCATTTTTATTGAATTCACCAAACAATTCCGAGGTTTTCAACATATCCCAGTTTCCTCCCTTCTAGCTTGCAATATCACCACAGACATGAAAATAATACCATGATTTGGAAGTTAGCAGTAGCTCAACCAAATTTGGGGCCTAAGATGAAAACTTTAAAACGGAGTCTTTTTATATATTTAAATATTAATTAAATAGTATTTATAGTTAATTATTGATATATTTATCTATTTAAAATCTATTTTTCTTTTAAATAGTATTTATAGTTAATTATTGATATATTTATCTATTTAAAATCTATTTTTCTTACATTTTTAGATACATAAATTACTAATTAAGTTTAGGTCTGTAAGTTCAACTAACATTTATAAAACGGTTAATCTACTTAATCTTTCTTATTACATAGATATGATTTTATTAACGAAGGAGAAGCATTGGAAATGTGGAGAATAAGAAAAGGCAAAGGAAATCTAGTGATAAGGTATAACTCTAAACAGGTTGATCAAAGCATATAATGAAGAAATTAAGGATAATGTGTAGGGTGCAGTAGTGTTGTCACCAAAGCATCCCGGTTCGAGCCTTACTTGCTCAAAAAGGTATGGATATTCCTTTCCTTTGCCTTGTGTGTAATAATGAGCCAGAAACAATTCTCCATGCTTTAAGGGACTGCCCCAAGGCACAATCCTTATGGAATTCCCTCTCCTTGCTTTTCCAATGCAACCTATTTTATGGCTTGCAATTAGCCCTCAAACTTCCAGCAGTAATTGTGGAGCTAGATTCAAAATTGGTTGTTGATTTGTTGAATAAGGAGTTGGATAATCCTAATGGAATCGATGCCTTGGTAACTGATTGTAGGGAAAGTCTGAAAGCCATTCCTTGTGTTAAAATTCAACATTGTTATAGGGAGGCTAATAAATGCGCAGATGCCCTCGCTAGAAGGGGTGCACTGCTTAGCCAAGATTTTTCTATTTTAATTGACCCCCCTCCAGATGTAGCTTTTCTCCTTAGCCTTGATTCGGCAAGAGCTCTATATGATCGTTTTGTCCCCTTTGTTTTAGAGGCTGGCTAGTTGTTAATTGAAGCATCCTTTTCACCCCAAAAAAAAAGGAGGTGCAGTAGTGTAAATAAGTTTGAGTCTTTGAGAGAAATTTAATAAACTTAAAAAAAAAAGGGGTAAATTGTAAAATACACCCCTAACATTTAGGGTTGCTTGGATCTTAATGTCTTCTTCCCTTCCATTAAACTTAAGCCTTTGCTGGTAGCTAGAGAAAATATTAGAAAATGTTCATTCAAATTTTATGAACATCAAGTACTTCTCAGTTCTCACACAGCAACAATTAAACCAACAAAATATCAATAAACCACAAACTGTTCAGTTCATCAAAGATAGAGGGAGAGAGAGTGAAGAGGAGATTAAGCTAGCGGCAGAGTAGATCGAGTGGTGGTGGCCAAGCTTCATGCAGACAAACCTCAGCTGCGGGCAACGACCACTGCGAGCCACAGAAGGATGGTTCTCTCTCTCTCCTAAGCCCGGTTCTCTCTCAAGCTCAGCCATGCCGGAACCTCACGAGTACGACAGCTCGGGTCAACGGGGTCTCCATCGCTGATGGCTGCTGATCTCTCTCTCTCTCTCTTTTTGTTTTATCCTTTGGTTGATTTGGTGATTAGGTTATGAAAGCTTGAGAATTTCATTTGGGTTTGGGAAATGAGGGCTCATAGTTTCGTGGGTTTTGATATGTGCCCTGTTGAAATTGTTTGTGTGTTTTATAATGGGTTTTTAATTTTTTTTAGTATTTGTTTGGATAGAAAATCTTGATTTCTTGAGAAAATTTTTAAATACCCAAAATATTGTATTTTAAGTATTTTGGTTGTTGGTTTTGCTCATTAATTATTGTGTTGGGTTTCTTGGGAAAATTCTCTGTTTGGTTACCAAGAAAATGCTGGGATTTTTTTTTTCCTGTTTGTTTATGGCTGGATTCATTTGGATGTCACTGTTTAATTGGTCCAATTAGCAAATGTCTCAATATGATGTGGCACTTAACAGACACATCAACAAACCATTAATGGAGAGTCTGATTTTGCTAACGAAAGTAAATTTCTGGGTGTAAAATCCAAGCAACCCCAAACGTTAGGGGTGTATTTTGCAATTTAACCTTAAAAAAACTAAATAAAAGGAGAGAAACAACAATAACAAAAGAGTGAGTCTATACTTTGCAACTAAAGGAAGCATAGCAACAAGATTATAAGATGAAGAAAAAAGAGAAAGGGGGAGTATATAAAAGCTAATGTGAAGATCAAAGCAGTATTGGCTCCCTTGCATACATCTACAACAAAGATTGCTTAAAAATAATAATAATAATAATAATAATAATAATAATAATAACTAGTCGTTAACCCGTGCGATGCACGGAAAAGTTATTTATATAATAAAATCTAAGAAATTTAGAAATAGTAAATTGGGTCAATAATATGCATATTATAGACATTTTGCTAGTTAGCATTAAAAAAAATATAGATCTGTCATAATTAAATAAAATACAATGGGAAGAAATATTTAACTTCTATATTTTTCTATAGTTTAGAATTAGAAGTGTTGTCTAACATAGAATGTTATTGGGTTATAAGAGAGATTTTTATAAAATGTTAATACCACATATATATATATATATATATATATATGCTTATATTGTCAACATCTCACTGCAGGTGCATAGTTACTGAAACTTACAACATAATTTACATTTCTTAAATTAATAAAGCAAAATTCCCAAAAGTTATATATATATATATATATATATACACACTCAAAACTAATATAAACTACAAAGATATAAACAAATCTTACTTAGTCATAGTAATAACAATATAAAAAATTCAAAACATAGAACATTATCAAAATTATAACACCTAATTTCATTATCTTTTACATTGAATCCAAACAAATAAGTAATCAGCCAAAAATCATAGCTTTAATTAAGAAAACAAAAAATCACATGAACCCAAATAAAAATTCTCAATAAAGCAAAAACATATAAGGTAAAGAATTAAGATCAACCTAACAAATAATTAATTGAAATTGATCCAAACAAATAATTAATCAACCAAAAATCATAGCTTTAATTAAGAAAACAAAAAATCACATGAACCCAAATAAAAATTCTCAATAAAGCAAAAACATATAAGGTAAAGAATTAAGATCAACCTACTGAGACGCAAATACCAAAAACCCCAAGACTTAAAGTTTCCACATTTTATAGAATACCCAAATTCTACTTCAAAACCAAACAAAACCCTTCAAATTCAAAAAATTCATATATAATATACCAAATAAAAATTTACCACTCCTTGGTTGCAGCTTCGATTTTTCTCCAAAAAATAGAGATGCTTCATCTGCTATATACAATATAAAATAATTATTAGAAATTTCAACCCAAAAACCAAACCCACAAAAACACTGTCAAAATATAGAGATTAATCCAAATACTCAAAAGAAAATCAATTCTAAACATAACAAAAGAATAAGATAGAATGAAAATCTCAGGCACATATGAAAGCAAATAAAAAAGAAAGAACCTTTTTTTTTTTTTTTTTTTTACATGAGTCTCTCTTCTTCATCTTCTTTTAATCTTAAAGTGAAGTTTTTTTTTTTTGAGAAACATCTTAAAGTGAAGTTAAGTTTAGGGTCTTGAGATGGTAATTGCTAGGGGTTTAAGGAGAGAAGAGAGAGTCCTACCAGGAGTCTCTCTCTTTTTTCTTAGTCCTAAAGTTTTTTTTTTTTTTTTTTTTTCTTTGGAAACCTAAAGTGAGTCCTTTAAAAAAAAAAAAAAAAAAAAAAAAATTCTAACGTGTTATGTGAGTTTTTTTTTTTTTTTTAACCTAATTAAAGTGAGTCATTTTTTTTTTCAATTCTAACGTGAGGTATCTTAAAAAATTATAATTAATTTTTAATCTTCCATTTTATATTATATATAGATAACAATAATAATGTGATAAGCTCTGAAAAGGTCAAAAAAATATATCTAATAGAGTTTTACTTAAACTAAACTATTGTAACACTGAAAAGATAATTACACGTTGAAAAGAAATAATAAATATATAAAATATAAAACCTAGAATAAAAAGAATCTAGAATAAAAAAGAAAAAGAAAATAGTGGTGACGTGGAAA
Organism: Quercus robur; assembly: GCF_932294415.1. Lineage (NCBI taxonomy): Eukaryota > Viridiplantae > Streptophyta > Magnoliopsida > Fagales > Fagaceae > Quercus > Quercus robur. Next base: position 5,562,242 of record NC_065537.1, read on the forward strand.
ATTGTGGGAGTTTCAAAGGCTTCAGTTATATATATATATATATATAGATAATAAAGATGGAGTGCGGTACGATGAGCAGTGCGGTACATCTTATTAGTTTTGCTTCAAAACGATTTAGCAATAAAAGCATAATTAAGGGTTCTAAATATTTGCTAAGGTTACTATAGCATCTTTCAAGAATTATCCATAAATACTTCTGAGCTTCAGCAAAATCCTCTAAAACAATGGCTGCAAAATTGCATTCTGTCCAAGCAGATAATGATTGAGGACATGATGCACTTCATGCAAGTGGTCTTTACAACTCAGTGGAGCCTCCACCAAAACCAAATAATCCATGAAGGGAAAGAGGCAAGCCCAATTGAAGCCTTACTAACCTCAAAACATTTGATATGCAGGTACCAAATAGCATATGTAACAGGACAAAGGGAAAAACCAAATAGGCCCACCAACACATAAGTGTGCAGGCCTGGCAACTCCATATCAAAGCTGATGGAGTCAGACATAAATGGCGTACAAGAAGTGGAATTTCCTTTGAAGCCATAAGCAGGGAGGGAAGTAGAATTTTGGAAGCCTATGACACCACTAAAACCTGGTCCACATTCATAGCCAAGCAGACTGACATACAAAGTGCAGTCATAAAAGCTACATAGTTGGGGTTCACAAGCACTACCATCATCACTCACAGTGAAGGAAGAGAACAGAGGTGGAAGCAAAACAAGGAATTCCATTGGTATAGCAGGGCACCATTTGCAGACATCCAACACTTAAGCCAGCAAGGAATAAAACTCATAGTCCAAGCTGTTCCCCATACATTCTCTTTGGTTGAACCAACTCTTTTGTAATAGCTGTATTAGCTAAAGACTTCCTGTGCTTGGTACATTCCCGACCTGGTATCAAAAAAAAAAAAAAAGGGAATTCAGTATAGAACTAAAGATCCATATATTTTAAAGGGCACCTTGTTGGGATCAAACAACTCTTCTAGCAAAGAAGTATTCCTAAGGCATCATTCTGAATATACATTGCATAAACACGGTCCTGGCTAATTCATCAGCAAGCTTATTGACCATTGCTAAAGTATCATAACCATAGCCACAACTGGCACCAATCACTGTATCCCCTTTCAGAGCAACATGTTTCCAAACCCTGGTAAAAATAGTCAATATCAACTATTTGATGCTTGGATACATTTGCCTGAAATAATTGGCAAAATAGGAACAAAAATGTCTCAATTTAGAGATGGAATTGGGCAAAAAAATGCATTAATAGGAGCCTGTAGTAGGTCATTCCAGTATAGCATCAAACAAGGTCCATAAAACAAAGTCATTTCGTTGACCCACCAAGCAAAAGTAGCATTAAGCTCATAAACTTAAGTACCAAGATGTGTGTGTGTGTGTGTGTTTATGGTTAATTATGAAAGAGTTTGGCGATCATCTGTACCAATGTATAAAAAGGCATTTTAAAGATCACCAAAAAATCTAGATTGTGGTATAGTTTCCTAGAAAGGAGCAGTTAATCATAAATGGTAGAGTGATCTGGTACAATTCATTCTGTTTAAGGATGAGCAGATCACTTGCAATATAGAAAGTGAAGTAAGCATGGGATATGTATAGCAAGCATATTATCATTGAGTATGCCATTGAAGTGTCAATAAAAGACATCTTGGGACCTTAAATCAATTGCTAATTGATCGAAAAGATAAGAAAATTGTAGAGAGTAATCCAACATGCGTGTTCCAATTTGTGCTCATATCAAACAAAGATTTATAAAAACTTTATCCACACATACACATGCAAGCACACAAAACCCCAAAAACTAAAACTTGCATCAGGTGCTTCAATTGTTCTAAGAACTTATTCTCTGCTGTAGAGCGCATTTTCAAATTTTACTTTGTTTTCTCCTATTGTTCCCACTATATATAATGCCAAAAGACGCGGTGAAGCGAATTTTTCTGTTGCCTTCTAATCCGAACTAGCAAAGATTAAAATCTTTGAAAAGAATCAAAATAGCAAACCAAATAAACAATTACATAAAATCAATATTTCAAGGAATCCAGTCGTTAAGTACACATACATACCTACAAAAAACAATTTAAGTTTAGAGAAATTAACCTACAAGTTTAAAGCAATTAAGCTTCAGTCCAATGAAAAGCTATAAAATTTACAACAAAACCCAGATTTTTGTAAGTATAGTTTCTCAAAGGAATCCATCAGCATAGAAGCAAATATTGAATTTTAGCATATAACCCGAATGGCTAACCGCTACTAGTACTCTGTTTTCTTATGAAAAAGAAAATATTTTTATAAGAAGTGAAAGAGGGAAAAGGGGTACCAAAAAGAGAAGAATCAAGTGGAATAAGATTTTCAGAAGAAGCGAGAGTCCATTCTCTAGAGTTACAAAGGAATGTGAAGAAGAACGAAGTCAAAGCGTAACATGTTCGAGAAAATAGAGGGAAAAAAAAAAAAAAAAACAGTAACAATTGAAATAAATAACAAACACAATCCTAAAATATCCCACATTGATAAAATACAAGTAAATTTTTTTATTTATAAATTGTTGCTATAACCTTGTTAATTGCCGAGCTTAGTAACGTTAGCTTGTAATCAAGTTGGGGCATTAAAGTGGTTGAATGTATGTTGAGACCACCTAGGTGAGATGTGGTTAATATGTTGATTTGTCCAATATATGGAGTCCATATTCTGTGAGATGTGGTTAATATGTTGATTTGTCCAATATATGGAGTCCATATTCTGCATGCCCCTTGCCCTTGGGTTAAAGGACACCCCCACCCACAATGGATGGATAGCACACATCTCAAATTGAATGGTTTGTTAAGGATTGGGGTGCCCCCACAAATCAACACACAACAACCCTCCCAGCATGCTATCTAGTTCTTCTCAATACAAACAACCACTTTTTTTAATTTTTAATTTTTTACATTTATTTGTTGTCAATCTGTGTAAAAATCCATATTTTTTAGATGAGCTTTACCAATCTATTTTCAATTTTTTTTATACAATTATTTTCTTGTCAATCTTGGTATTTTTTTAATAAGTTGAATGGCCATTCAAACAACTACTTTTTACCATTACTAATATAAGAAAAAAAATCGTTTTTTTTTTTTTTTTAAATGACCATTATCAATCTGTTTTCAATTTTTTTTCCCTTTTAAGTACTTTCCTATCTAATCTTGAAAAAAAAGGATTTTTTTTTCCTTTTTAATATGTTAAAATTAAAAAAAAAAAAAAAGCCAAATAGGACTAGAATTGATAACTTGCTATATATACCCTTCATTGATAACTTACTATATCCTAAATAATTTGAAAATTTTTAAAAGAACCTTTTGGCCCTCCATACTCGGTAATATACATACATACATATATATATATATATATATATATATATATATATTTAAGAAAGTCTAAAAATAAGCATAACATTCATTTAAATAGAGGAATAATGCTAGAAATACAAATTATTTTACAAAAAATATTATAAATTGTTGATGTGGTAAGTGATTATTGGTAAATGAAAAAATGATATTAATGGTGAGTCTAAATAAAAGTCAATAAGAGGTTGGTCACATTAACATTTTGTAAAAATATTGTAAAATCGAATATAATCCATAAAATATTACAATAATTAAACATTCAGCATCTTTAAAATGAACACATGGGTATTTTAACAATTATCTCAACAAATAAAAGGGAAAAAAAATTCTAAGTTTCATCCTAACACATTTAGGGCTTACTTGTATCACAGGAGTAGAAAAATTGAAAGGTTAGCAGCTTTGTTGATTCGTCACACCACCAAGTCCCCCACACAATTGTAGAAAAAATTGCTAACAGTGTTCTTATAGGTGACTCTCTCTCTCTCTCTCCGTTGGCATTTGCCTTCTTCTTCTTCTTTTTTATAATCTTTTCAGTTCTTTCATTTTTCCCATTGTTGCTGCAGTTTTGTGTTTACAATATAAAAGTAAAAGTTCTGTGTGACTAGACTAGACAAGAAAGAGTGAAAGATAAGCTTGAAGCTTCCATTGGCCCCTCAACCCTGTACAATTCTCTTGTGTTACTTTACTTTTCATTTGCTTTCTTTTTTATTTTCCTTATAATATATTATAATAATCAATATATTATATACCATATGGCTTTATAATTTATAAATGTACTTGATTAGTTTGATTAAAATATACAATATATACTACTATATTAACATGTGTTTATCACTTAAAAAAAAAATTTAACATGTATTTAATTGTTGTTTATAGCACATATTGAGTTATGAAGTATTGTACATTACTATTCTAGATTTCATACACACAAAAAATTTTTATACATGGCCCCCCAAAGAAATTCCTAGCTCCATCACTGCCTATCTGCATGTAGAAAACGATTTGTCCTTGCATCTAAGAGACTTGGTCATAGCCTCGTGGTCATCCTCTAGTATGGTAGAGGAGAAACCACAATCACCAGCAAATCTAAGAGATTGAACAACCACCATGCATTTCACAGTATTGAGCAAAGAAGGGAGAGCAAACTTGTCCGACATAGAGGCGAGAAGAAGTCCCAAGTGGTTTCTGATAACTACCCTAACACCTACTTCATTCGAGTCTTGAAAGAAAGCATTGTCATTGCAATGTTCATGTGTTTTGGTATTGTTAAACAATGCCAAATTATGTGTCTTTTATTGAGTTTTAATGTGTCTTAAAGTTGTAATTGAGGATCATGTTGAAAACACAAAGTTTGCTCAAGAAAAACTTTAAAAAAGTGCATTTTCAACATGTGCCTTAACAGCAACCTCGATATCTTTTCAATCTATCGGGACCCTTCTTGGTACCACCACGATCTATCGAGCCCCTTTAGGCCACTTTTGTTTCCTTGATAATTGGCTCGATACCTCTCGATCTATCAAGCTTCGCATTTCAGCAAAAATCAGCAATGTGAAAAAGCTTATAACTTGTTCATTTGAATTGAAACTCAAATTGAGATCTGTTTGAATCGGTATTTAAAGGACATTATAAGTCATCTATTAGAAGGCTTTTAGAGAGAAAAACACTCTGTTTTGTGTGGCTAGGTCTGTTAAGGTTGAATTTGTTGCATATACATGTAAATCCGTGAGAGTGAAGTCCTAATATTGTAGAGCTACTATCAATGTAACCATATTATTAAAAATTAATTGGTGTCTTGGTTTGATGATAAAAAGATATCGTCAAGAGCGGATGTCATAGATTAAAACTCTCTAAAAAAAATTACTACTACTATTTTGTTTCTTTTGATTTTTAAAGAAGAATGTGTCTCTTTATTTATTTATTTATTTTTTTTGAGAAACATGTGTCTCTTGATTAAATTGCCGCATAATAGCATATTTATAATATGCTAGGTCGGCTACGGTTGAAGGGTTGAATTTGCTGCACATATATTTATGTCGGCAAGAGTGAAGTCCTAATATTGTAGAGTTATTATTAATGTAACCAAGTTAGAGCTAACATGCATAAAATATAGATGCGAGTGCGAACAGGGTACAAAACTTAAATGATAAATCAAAATTTATTTATTCTAAATGTTGTAGCATTTGTGGTTAAATATGCTTACATGGATTTTATTTATTTGTTTATTTTTTATTTTTTATCTTGTTGCTAGGTAAGTTTTTATGCAGGGGCTACAACCCCTGAGCTTAAAGTCACTTAGTTGACTAGATACCACTTGGGCCGGCAGGCCCAGTGGTATGCTTACATCGGTTTTGTGTGACCACGTGAGGTAAGTCTCATAAGTATATTGAAATGCTAAAATTTCAATCAATTGTACAACAAAACACTTACAAATTAATGTATCAATAAATGTGATTTGTACTATTTTAACAATATAATAAATAGAAAATAAATAAATGTATATCTAATTTTTTTTTTTGTGTGATTAATTATGTCATGGCCCAAAATTATCTACATAAATTTGAGCATGTGACTAACAAATCGATACCTAACAAGAATGTCAGGGTTATTTTCTGTTGGCCTTACTTGAAGGGTCTTGAACATTCAGCACAAAATAAAATAAAATAAAATAAAATAAAATACTTGAAGGGTCTTGAATGATGGCACAAAGTGACAAAGGTCATACCTAGCTATTAAATCTAACAACTTAACCTCTGTTAGCCAAGGCCATACCTAGCTATCACATCTCTTCAATGATGGCACAAAGGTCAATAATATTTATTATCTCAAGTACAATTTTGCACATGCATCATACAAATCATATTCAAAATTTAAAGAAATATTTTTGGTCCCTCTGTTGATGACAATCATGTTTAAGTGGTGACAACAAATCTACAACCTTGCATCTTTAGAGAACAAAAATGTGTTTGAATGAATATAAGGATCCTGGAACTTATAGGCAAACATGCACCAACGGGAATAGACATACTTAATCCAAAAGTTACAACCTAATCCAAAATCGCTTCTTCTCTAACGAATACAACGTTGCGCCAAGTAATACCCACAGGCAGCTCTACGTTTAGTTTATGGTGGTCACAGATCACTCTGACCTGAAAAAAATAAAAATAAAAAATAAAAAATAAAAAATGAAAAATTATTATATATAAATTTTAAAAATTTATGATTTTTTAATTCTTAAAAAATATTTGTGACCATCTTAAATTTTTTTAGGCCAACCATAATTAAATTTTGAATAAAATTTAGTAACAAACTTGGTTGTAAATTATGAGTATAACTCTACTCAATAATATATTTTTTATTATACGTGAATTTTGACAAATCTACAAATAGATTACAGTTTCTTCTTATTTAATGAGAGTTGTAGCCTTAGGATACAATTAAGTTTGTAATCAAATTTTGTTCTTAAACTTTAGACCCCTTAACGAAAAGAAAAATCTCAAGAAAATTTTTATCTAACTAAAATTTTGATAGAGATGTAACTTGCAACATTGGTAATAAGACTATTATGCAAAAATTTCAAAATAAAAAAATTGTAAGACTTTTTGTATTTGTGTGTGTGTGGTTTTTTTTTTTTTTTTTGGATCAATATATTAAGTTCTCTTTTAATTAAATTTTGTATAATTTAAGTTTCTTAATAACCACCTTAAAAAATATTCCTCGAGCTGCCACTGGTAATACCTTGATCAAGTGGGGGCTATTACATATGTCAGCATGCTCCATATTATGATGTGGTCACCTATCACAATTATATAAACTAACATCTCCCACTTGATCGCACCATAACTAATGGTATGGCTCCAATCTACATGCATTATGGTTGTTATTATTGATTAGTTTTTTGTTGTAATTATATGTTTATTACTATATTTATGGTTGTAATTGTATTTCAATTTTAGATATATAGGAATTGATAACATGTTTCGTATAACCTATTATTAATCAAGCAGGTTATTAAACAAGTTATTTGTATTGACCTTTACATGACTTGTTAATTAAAAGGGTTAAATGTGCTAGGCCGGGTCAATCTGTTTAATAAACAAGTCATGTTAAGTCATGTTAGGGTTGAGAATTTTTGACATGTTTACAAAATAGGTTAGGTTTGGGTCAATCTATATAGACGAATACTCATGGGTCGACACCACACGAACCCGATCCGCGAACATAAATTGCGACCCTTGGTTTTGACCCATGCCAACTTTGTTTTATGATACCAATAGATTAACATTAGTGTGAACTTGGGCAATTCATGTACACATTTTCATCACCTCACACTGATCTCACCACTTATCATACACTAGTTTGGATAACTTTTGATTCACCATCTTTCGAGTGAATGACAACGGTACCAAGATTAGCTCAGATCCCATAGTTTATGATACAGCCAACGCCCATATATATTGAGATTGAAGAATTTAGTCGTACACACCAAACCATGAGTCAACTTGCGTTGAAATTTTCACCCATATATACTTCTTCTAAGCTACAATTCCTAAAGGTTTTGTTGAATTCCCAAATTTGTCGACATTTCTTGAAATTTTTGTTCTATACATCCTTCAATCCCGAATTCCTAAAGGTTTTCCTGAATTAAGACTTGCTATTGGGACGGCATTTTTATTGAATTCACGAAACAATTTCGTGGTGTAAAGTTGTGATTTACAAATTTGTATTTTGTTGGCTTTTATTCGGTGTCAAATTTGATTGTAATTATATTCAATCTTGTGTACCCTGTATTTATTGTGGGTTGTGATTGTAAGGGTTGTGTGTTAGAGAGAGAGAGTGTGAAGACTTAAGCAAGTGAAGCCAGAAGACTTCTTGCGGGTGTCTCGCGACTAAGCTTCCCGCGAAGTGAAGCATGTGTCTTGCACATGACTGGAATGAGAAGAGTCTGTACAGATGGAGACAAATGTGTCTCGCGAGTATCTCGCGATAAGGCCTTTCTGCGAGACACCCGCGAGACATTCAGTTCTGCCAGTCTGTACTGTCTGATACACACTTTCTGTACCCTCACTATATATATCCATATTACCCACAAATGTGAAAGAGAGCTTCTGAGAGAAAACCCTAGCTAAAACACTTGAGAGTTAGAAATTGTTATACCAACAATTCTCTACACATTTGTTTGTGGAATTTCCTCATCTCCTACCTCTCCATTTCCATACCATTGAGAGGTCAATAGCCCAAACACTTACCACACCTTTTGAGAGTGTCCATTGGGGTTTTAGTGCTGCTAGGAAACATTGGAAGAAGCCAAGGATGACAGATGCAACATGGAGCTTGTTGCGGGATCCGGAGAGCTAGACAAGACACAGTTCTGAGAAGCCTTGTTGGAGTAGGAGCTTGGAAGGCTTAGGTACAGCGGGTAGATTAGGCTTGGAAGGTCTCTTGCTTACCCATGTATCCCAACTGATTGACTAGTGGATCGATTACCGCTTGGAGGGCGGCGGAGAGGTTTTTCGCCGAGTTCTACGGTTTCCTCTTCGATAACACGTCTTGGTGTTATTTGTGTTTGCATCTCCCTTCCCTACTCTTATTCATTTCATTTTACTGTTGTGTTGCTTTAAATATGGATTAGAGTAGCTCTCGTGTTTGTATGCTTGTGTTTACACTATTTTGCACTTAGTATTAAGTTAGTGTAAAATCAACCAAGCCATAATTTGAATTGGGGGTCTAAACAGGCTCTTGTGTTTTCACACATTTCGAGCTTTCATGTGCTTTTCAACATATCCCAATTTCCTCCCTTCTAGCTCACAATATCACCACATACATGAAGATAGTACCATGATTTGGAAGTTAGTAATAGCTCAACCAAATTTCGGGCCTAAGCTGAAAACTTTAAAACGGAGTTTTTTCGTATATTTAAATATTAATTAAATAATATTTATATTTAATTATTGGTATATTTATCTATTTAAAATCTTTTTTTTTTCCTTTTTAGATACATAATTACTAATTAAGTTTAGGTCTGTAAGTTCAACTAATATTTATAAAATAGTTAATCCACTTAATCTTTCTTATTATATAGATACTAGTCACTAACCTGGATTTTACCTATTTATGAGATAGACTAAAATAATTTTATAAAATCTTAAATTGATTAAGAAACTACACAATTGCATGATTTGCTATTGTATGATTTCAATTTGTGTTAAAATTTGATGAAGAAGCCATTGCTTGAACGTGCAATGGCTTATTCAAAATTTTAGATATTAAAACTTCTGAAAGACCAAAAAAAATTAAAGAATCAGATGATATACTACTTAGAAATTATTAAAACAATATATATATATATATATATATATATATATATATGACTAAACAATAGAGAAATATAAGAGAAAAATAAGTTACATTCAAAAGAATAATTTATGGTTATAACTATGGAAAGGAATCAAAAGATTCAGAACCTACAAATTAAAGATAATATATATATGTGTGTGTGTGTGTGCCGTGTGTGTGACTACACAATGAAGAAATATAAGAGAAAGATGTGTTACTATCAATAGAATAATTCAAATATTAAAACTCTTGAAAGACTAAAAAATATTAAAGAATCATAAGATTTACTTCCTATAAATTTTTGAAACAAAACAAAATGTATATAATTACACAATAGAGAAATATAAAAGAAAAATTGATTACCTTCAAAAGAATAATACATCATATAGTCATTGAAATCAGCTAAACATGTTCAAATATTACAAAAACTAACACAAATTCAGATGTTAAAACTTCCAAAATGCCAAAAAAGATATATAATTAAAGAATAAGTTATTGAAACAATTCAAAAAATATATGATTATTCAAAAGAGAAATATAAGAAAAAGAAAAAAGTACATGAACCCATAAAACAATAAGTTTTAAATTTTAACGGGTCTAAATTTTAAACGATGAAAAAAAAAATCATCAATTCTATAATTATTTAAACAATAAAATTGTAATCTTAAAAGAAAAAAAATGCAAATTACAATAATACCTATCACACTTTGTACGGTCCTTTTTATTTTAATTTTTTTCAACCCTTTTTAATTGGCCGGTTCAATATTTTTCAAATAATTCAAGTTAAATAAAAACAAAAAAGTCAAAAACAAGAAAAGTATTGGAAAAGGAAATACTCTATTTGGCCAAGAATCACACCGCCTTTCCTCTTGTGTACATAGTTTATTCATCGGAACAGAGGAAGACAAAACTCCTACTCCTATAAGAACTCTATTTTGATTTTGTGCTGACTCCGCCATAATTTTTTATTTATTTATTTTTAACAAAGTAGATGGGAAGAAAATAATATAAGAAGAGCTTATACCTCTACATAGCTTTAAAAAAAAAAAAATTGGGGCTTGCTTTGCTTTTATAGTGTTCATAATTAACCTCGCAAATTTGGAGATAAATTATCAATGTTTGAGTTTGAGTTTAAGTTGGACTTGTTAGAGAGATGATTAAACAAAAATAATTTTGTTTTAAAAAAATTATAATGATGAGTTTGAGTTTAAGTTGGACTTGTTAGAGTGATAGATTTTCATTCATTATTAAGTTTGGACACTTTATTTAAATAAAATTATAATTTTATTTAAATATTGTGATAACGTGCAAAATTGTGGGAGCTCTAGAGGCTTCGGTTATATATATATATAGATGATTTTATTAATGAGGGAGAAGCATTGGAAATGTGGAGAATAAGAAAAGGCAAAGGAAATCTAGTGATAAGGTATAACTCTAAACGGGTTGATCAAAGCAGATAATGAAGAAATTAAGGATAATGTGTAGGGTGCAGTAGTGTAAATAAGTTTGAGTCTTTGAGAGAAAATAAATAAACTTAAAAAAAAAAAAAAAAGGAGAGAAAGCTAACAACAAAAGTAGAGAAATCCAACAATAACAAAAGAGTGAGTCTATTCTCTATGCAACTAAAGGAAGCATCGCATCAAGATTATAAGATGAAGAAAAAAGAGAAAGGGAGAGTATATAAAAGCTAATGTGAAGATCAAAGCAGTATTGGCTCCCTTGCCTTGCATACATCTACAACAAAGATTTCTTAATAATAATAATAATAATCAAGATGGAGAGCGGTATGATCATGGATGGAACTAGGATTTGAACTTGGGGGGGCCAAAGCATGAACCAAAAAAATTTCAGGTGGTTTATTAAAAAAAAAAAAAAAATCATTGCAGACAAAAAATTGCACTTTATTACCTAAATATTTAAGTCAAGAAGGATATAATATGAACCAAAAAAGTTAAAAGTTACAACATGATATTCTAACCTTTTTCGAAGAAGAGGATTTCAGATCTCCAGATTTTGGGTAATTGGAATTAATATGTTGATTTTATCATGTTGACCAATTCACCAATATGATAATCCCATACTTTTGAATGCAACTAAAAATCACACTAATGAAGTTTTTCAAAACTTTGTTTGAGGATTTTAAAAAATTGGGATATCAATATTAAGAGTTGGCAATGCTATGTCGTCAATATTGGCTTCTAAAAGAATTTTGGCATTTTATCTTTTGAAAAAAAAATATAAATGTTGTTGTGGGTACCCTGGAGCACCACACACCGCAAGAGATTTGTCCGCTTTGGGGAGCCAGTCCCTCACGGTTTTGTCCTCGTCCCCGAGTATGGAACCCCAGGATTTTTGCCTTTGAAGTGATCAACACCTAGGCTCACCCGAATCCCACATCGGTTAGAGAACCCTCCCACTCAAGGTTTATAAGCTTCTGGAGCGACCAAGAGTGTACCACTACTACATGTAGTAGTGGTACACTCTTGGTCGCTCCAGAAGCTTATAAACCTTGAGTGGGAGGGTTCTCTAACCGATGTGGGATTCGGGTGAGCCTAGGTGTCGATCACTTCAAAGGCAAAAATCCTGGGGTTCCATACTCGGGGACGAGGACAAAACCGTGAGGGACTGGCTCCCCAAAGCGGACAAATCTCTTGCGGTGTGTGGTGCTCCAGGGTACCCACAGTTGTAATTTACTTTCCCATAGTTTATAAATCAATTAAAAAAGTCATATAAATTGTTGTAACCCCGGTAAGGGAATTTTTTTTTCTATGAGATTTTTTTTGTTATGAATTATTGAATTATGATATTGGTGAATTGGGGATTTTTTGTTCATTCTATATAGTATATACTATTTAAAATTTTCAAAAAAATTTTGGGGGGGGGGGGGGGGTGCGCTCCTTAGTGGGTCCGTCCCTGGGTATGATGAGCAGTGAGGAAAAAAAAAGATTTAATTTCTTTAAGGATTGACATTTTAAAATTTATACCCTTGGATTAAACATTCTTGTTCTTCCTAACATGCATGCCAAATTTCATATTTTAGCCAATATTATTTACTATTCGATTTATAACTTCTTATAAATAATTTTATTATACAGAAACTTGAAATTTAAACATTTTATAATTGAGATCATTATTAATCTTGAAAGATCTTGAATATATATATATATATATATATATATATATATATATATAAATTTCATAACTATATCTTGAGATTAAATGTAACAGAGTAAACATCAAAATAATCACGGCAGTGGATAATTGAGATTCTACAAACTATACATAGACTGACTCTTTAGGTTAATCTCACATTGGAAAATGAGTGTGAGTTAAAGAGGTTTAAAACTTGTGCTGTGTATCCAAGAGTTAGGCCCTTTTGGAGATACAAGTTTCTTCAAAAATCTTCTCCCCCCTCCCCTTGTGTGTGTGTTACAAATACTTAGTATTCAACTTTTCTTATTTGATTAGTCCCACATCTTCAATTGCACCTATACAACAAGATAGATTTGCATTATTGATCAAATTCGTTATTTTTTCAGTTATATCGAATTAAAGTATAATGATTTCAAAGGCAATAAAGAAAATACCAATGCAATCCTCAACTTTTTCCTTTCCTTGTGGTGTATAACTAATAATTTCTTCATAAAATTTCGTTAAATTGAATTGAGAAAGTAACAAATTAGGAGTATTTGCTAATTTTTCAAACATAAAGGAGGAAATTGATTGGTTTCAAAGATAAAGGGGGAAATTGTGAAATACTATAAATATGAATGGGAGGAAATGTTTTTTCCCTTTTGTTTTTAAAAAAAAAAATAAAAAAAATTGGGTTGCTTTAGACTTTTGAGGTGCCGAGTTTGGTAACGTATGCTTGTAACCTGCTAAGGGAATTAAAGTGGTTGAATGTATGGTCTAATTGCCAGGGTGGAATAAGAGGTTAATTGTTGGTTTGTCCACGTTTTGTAGAGATCATTAGGGTGCCACTTGTCCCTTGGATGATATAAGTCACCAATCTATGGAAATTGTATAATCTCAGCAATGTAAGTCTTTCACACCTAGAATATACTAGTTCCTAGTTGAAACATGTTCCACCATAATTAACAGAGCCTTGCAAAACAAAAATGAACCGTTTATCATTCAAATAAGATACTTACAGCTCAGAATAAGTTGATCCCAAATGCATGACACCATTTAAAAAAAATCACCCTTTTTTTAATCACTCAAACGAGATTAATATTCCAAATAAAACACAATTGAGTAAAAAACAACAACATTGTTTTCAACAAAAGAATGTTTCAAAATGCACCAATCAATAAAATTAGAACAGAATGGCTTTGACCCACTAAATCTAACCTTACTTAAACCAGATCAAACCCATTAACAAGCACAAAAATGATGAGACACGCACATAGAAATACAGACACTTATTCTTGTGAAGGTTGATAGTGTGCTCTCTGGTGACAACCTCTTCCTTTGCTGCCCTTGTCTACCATTATAAAAACAAAATCCTTTTTTTTTTTTTTTTTTTTTAACTTGTATAATTCTAGGCATTAAAAAATATGAATGAAGACGATTTAAACTCATGGCCAATAAATAATTTGAGCAAAAATATTCTGATCTGAAATCAGAAAATTTCTAGCTCTGGCACTCATTCACTATCATGCACTACGGAATAAAGTTAGACAGCACTAGGAATTCAGTTTAGAACACATCCCCATCAACCACCCAGTGTGGCACAATCACAAACCACGATTGACCCCATGGCCATGACAGTAACTGATCTCATTGATCATTCCACTTGCTTATTGAAACCAGACTTGGTTAGTGTGAGCAAATCCTATTCTAAAACCCCCACACAACCACCACCCCCGCGTCCCTCCCAAGACCAATAGTTTACAAGACTCCATAGTGTGGCCTTTCTCTAACTCGGGAGAGTAGCAAGTGAAACAAGTCTACCAATTAATACATGTTCTGTCCCAGGAGAAAAGGAATGAAGACAATGCAGCCAAAATCGTCTCCAAGGATACATGGAACCAAATTTGGAAGATTAAATTTCCCCAGAAAATCCAAACCTTTATGTGGAACATTTTCCATGACGCCTTCCCAATTAGAACAATCCTCTGTCAAAGAGGACTACAGATCCCAAGCCATAGTCCTTTTTGCCATGAGGGGGAGGAAATTATATCACATATCTTTCTGTATTGCAACTTTGCAGTATCCCAAGCCATAGTCCTTTTACCTTATTTCCATATTGCTTTATATTTGATATGTCTTGTTTAGCCTAGCTCTTGGTATATGGAAATTAGTTAATCACTTACACTTGAACTAATCTTATTAGTTTTGCTTCAAAGTGATTTAGCAATAAAAGCATAATTAAGGGTTCTAAATATTTGCTAAGGTTGCGATAGCATCTTTCAAGAATTATCCATAAATACTTCTGAGCTTCAGCAAAATCCTCTAAAACAATGGCTGCAAAATTGCATTCTGTCCAAGCAGATAATGATTGAGGACATGATGCACTTCATGCAAGTGGTCTTTACAACTCAGTGGAGCCTCTGGCTCCACCAAAACCAAATAATCCATGAAAGGAAAGAGGCAAGCCCAATTGAAGCCTTACTAACCTCAAAACATTTGATATGCAGGTACCAAATAGAATATGTAACAGGACAAGGGGGAAAACCAAATAGGCCCACCAACACATAAGTCAGACATAAACGGCGTACAAGAAGTGGAATTTCCTTTGAAGCCATAAGCAGGGAGGGAAGTAGAAATTTGGAAGCCTATGACACCGCTAAAACCTGGTCCACATTCATAGCCAAGCAGATTGACATACAAAGTGCAGTCATAAAAGCTACACAGTTGGGGTTCATAAGCATTATCATCATCACTCACAGTGAAGGAAGAGAACAGAGGTGGAAGCAAAACAAGGAATTCCATTGGTATAGCAGGGCACCGTTTGCAGACATCCAACACTTAAGCCATCAAGGAATCAAGCTCATAGTCCAAGCTGTTCCTGGCCTCATTTCGCAGGGAATTACCTCAAGATCAAGATGTTCATTAAGTCCCCCATACATTGTCTCTGGTTGGACCAAATCTTTTGCAATAGCCGTATTAGCTAAAGACTTCCTGTGTTTTGTACCTTCCGGACCTGGAATCAAAAATAAGAAAACTAAAAGGAATTCAATTTAGAACTAAGGATACATATATGTTAAAAGTGAAAATGGATTACTTTAGAAGCTTCATTATCCAAAATTAGTAGGCGACATCCCAAAAATAGCAACTGTATAGTTTTCTGCTTTCCTTAGCAGACATAGTTAAAAAAAATAAATGGAACTGTGAGAAAAGGGCACCTCGTTTGGATCGAGCAACTCTTCTAGCAAAGAAGAAGTATTCTCTAGAGAATCATTCTGAATATCCATTGCATAAATACAACCCTGGCTAATTCATCAGCAAGCATATTGACCATTACTAAAGTATCATAACCATTGCCACAAGTGGCATCAATCACTGTATCCCCTTTCTGGACAACATGTTTCCTAACCCTGGTAAAAATAGTCAATACAACTATTTGATGCCTGGATACAACTGCCTGAAATAATAGGCAGGAACGTAAATGTCTCAATCTAGAGGTGGAATTGGACAAAAAAATGCCTTAACAGGAGACTGTAGAAGGTCATTCCAATATAGAATTAAACAAGGTCCATAAAACAAACTCATTTCGTTGACCCACCAAGCAAAAGTAGCATTCAGCTCATAAACTTAAGTACCAAGATGAGTGTGTGTGTGTTTATGGTTAATTATGAAAGAGTTTGGCAATCATCTGCACCAATGTATAAAAAGGTATTTTAAAGATCACCGCCAAATCTTAGATTGTGATACAATTTCCTAGAAAGGAGCAGTTAATCATAAATGGCAGCATGATCTGGTGCAATTCATAAATGGCAGCAGATCACTTGCAACATAGGAAGTGCAGTAAGCGTGGAATATGTATGGCAAGCATGTTATCATTGCAGTGTCAATAAAAGACATCTTGGGACCTTAAATCAATTGCTGATTGATCAAAAAGATAAGAAAATTGTAGTGAGTAATCCAACATGCCTAGTGTTCCAATTTGTGCTCATATCAAACAAAGATTTATAAAAACTTTATCCACACATGCACATGCAAGCACACAAAACCCCAAAAACTAAAATTTGCATCAGGTGCTTCAGTTGTTCTAAGAACTTATTCTCTGCTGTAGAGTGCATTTTCAAATTCTACTTTGTTTTCTCCTATTGTTCCCACTATATATAATGCCAAAAGACATGGTGAAGCGAATTTTCCTTTCATACTTACACAACTAAATTTGGATTAAATTAAATCGAATCGAATCTAATCTAATCACATACATACCTACAAAAAAAATTTTAAGTTTAGAGAAATTAACCTACAAGTTTAAAGCAATTAAGCTTCAGTTCAATGAAAAGGTATAAAATTTACAACAAAACCCAAATTTTTGTAAGTATAGTTTCTCAAAGAAATTCATCGGCATAGAAGCAAATATTGAATTTTAGCATATAACCCAAATGGCCAACCACTACTAGTACTTTGTTTTCTTATGTCGCACAAGGAAAAAGAAAATAATTTTATAAGAAGTGAAAGAGGGAAAAGGGGTACCAAAAAGAGGAGAATCAAGTGGAATAAGATTTTCAGAAGATGCGAGAGTCCATTTGGCTCAATGGCTTTCACGCAGACGTGAGTCCATTCTCTAGAGTTACAGAGGAATGTGAAGAAGAACAAAGTCTAAGCGTAACATGTTCGAGAAAATAGAGGAAAAAAAAAAACAGTAACACTTGAAATAAATAGCACAATCCTAAAATATCCCACATTGATAAAATATAAGTAAATTGTTTTATTTATAAATTGTTGTTATAACTTTGTTAATTGCCGAGCTTAGTAATGTAAGCTTGTAACCAAGTTGGAGCATTAAAGTTGTTGAATGTATGTTGAGATTGCCTAGGTGGGATGTGGTTAGTATGTTGATTTGTCCAACATAAAGTCAATATTCAGCATGCCCCTTGCCCTTGGGTTAA
Organism: Quercus robur; assembly: GCF_932294415.1. Classification (NCBI taxonomy): domain Eukaryota; kingdom Viridiplantae; phylum Streptophyta; class Magnoliopsida; order Fagales; family Fagaceae; genus Quercus; species Quercus robur. The sequence goes on from NC_065537.1 coordinate 5,580,032, forward strand.
AGGGCACCCCCACCCTCAATGGATGGGTAGCCCACACATTTCAAATTGAATGGTTTGTTAAGGATTGGGGTATTCCCACAAATCAACACACAACCCCTCCCAGCATGCTATCTAGTTCTTCTCAATACAAACAACCACTTTTTTTAATTTAAAAATTTTTACATTTATTTCTTGTCAATCTGTGTAAAAATCCATATTTTTTAGATGAGCTTTAGCATTCTATTTTCATTTTTTTTATACAATTATTTTCTTGTCAATCTTGGTATTTTTTAATAAGTTGAACGGCCATTCAAACAACCACTTTTTTCCTTTACTAATATAAGAAAGAAAAAAATCGTTTTTTTTTTTTTAAATGACCATTATCAATCTGTTTTCAATTTTTTTTTTCTTCCCTTTTAAGTACTTTCCTATCTAATCTTGAAAAAAAAAAAAAAATTTCTATAACCTGATAAAATCTAATCACTCGTTTCAAAAGAGTGAATAGTATTTTAGAAAATCTATAGTCTAGTTCCTTAAACCTCTAGAGGATCATAATTTGGTAAAGCTTTACAAGGTCCTAAATCATAAGTAGAAATTTTTTCAGGATCAGAGAGTGAAGGTTCTTGATGAGAGCATTACACACAAGGTGTATATTTAAGTGTATTGGTTTGATTAAAATAAAGGATAGATGGTTGATGGGGGAATCTGGGCAAATGCCCTTTTCGAGCAAATTATACAGCCTTCTGTCCCGTTTCCCAAACTAATTAGGGAAATACCCTTCTTTTGTAACTCGATTTTTTCAAAATCGAGTATGGGGCGATCAAACTAAAAAAAAAAAAAAGTTGCATGGAACTCGAGTTCCATAAAAAATGCCACTATAGGCCTCCATGAAACGTAGCTATAGGTAAAACTAAAAAAAAAAAAAAAATTGCATGGAACTCGAGTTCCATAAAAAACGCCACTATAGGTATTTAAAACACTACTATAGGGCTCCCTAATGGAGCGATCAAGTTTAAGAAAAAAACTTGCATGTTAAAACGCCATTATAGGGCTTTAAAATGCCACTATAGGATTTAAAAACGCCACTAGAGGGCTTTAAAAAATTACATGGAACTCGAGTTCATGGAGTTCAAGTTCCAGGATTTTTTTTTTATTTATTTATAATTTTCAGTTTGTTATAACTCGATTGTCCAAAAATTGAATTTTAAGTTGAAACTCGATTTTTAGAAAATCGAATTACAAAAGAAAGGCATTTCCCTAATTAGTTTGGGAAAGGGGTAGAAGGTATAATTTACACAAAAAGGGCATTTGCCCATTTTGGCTATGGTTGATGCTATGCAATAACCTAAACAACTTGGATTTGCGGTTGTGGGTGATTCCTGTGATAATATACAGTGGATTGTGTACTGTGAAAAGATGTGTGTGATGAAAATATGTAGAGAAAAAAATGACCCATGGCTAGGGATGTTGCTGAGTAAATTAGTGCTCTAAAGGCTCTCTAATATACCGTAAACAAAAATTTGGACCTCTTTTCTGTTGAAACTTGAGACACTTTAATTCTTGCATTTATAGAGATAGCTATTTTCCTTATTTTTAAGGCTACGAGGCCAAAAATTGGGTGGAATTACTGGTGTAGTAGTGTTCATACTTCCGATTTGTTCTAAATTAATTTTACTTATTTTTAAGAGATAATTCAGCCTATTTAGCAAATTCGGACTCTCTCATGATTCTTTTATTCCATCATTCAAACCTTAATTCATTAATTTAAATAAATGTATTATTTGATATTAAAAATACAAAAATTTAAAATTAATAAAAAATATATAATATTATTGATATGGAATTTTTGATTGCTTGCAAGTCTACCATAGTTAAAATTATGAAACAATAGGATCTTATATCAATTAATCATTTTATGGACCAATTAAAATTAATCTAGGATAATCCTATGTACGCATTTGTATAATATGATCATGAATCAACCAATCAGATTTAAGCATTCAATAAAAATGGTTAGGTTAATGTTTCACATAGAAAAATACCAATTTACTCTTAATTGCTCTATAACCACTAAGGATCAGGGTCATTTACGAATTTTTCTCTTACATAAAACTATCACATTACAACTTGTTCTAATAAAGGGTAGCAAAATATGGTGTTAACAATTGTAACCCTATGAAACCAGCCACAAATCATGAGAACTCATTAGGAAACTATGAACAGATTAAACTCATTTGAGAGAGTTTTATAAAAAAAACAACACAGTGATTTGGGGAGAGAGAGAGAGAGTATATTTTACTCTTGAAAAATAATGTTGCATTTAGAGTTTTGGGAATTTAATCATCTATGTAACGAAATTGTCTTAGCATGCGTGATGCGAGGCAAAAACTTGGAAGTGTCTTTTTGTTTTAAATATATAATAACAAATGGTAGTGGATTTTAATCTCCACATTTTATTTAGTTAGTGGATGATATGACAGTTTCTCATTAATAGTTATTACTACAAGTCTTTAATTATTATTTTTTTTCTTTTAAAAAAAATATTAAAATGCTGGGTATGCTAAAAGACATGAAGAACAGAGAAATGTGTGGTGTAAACTTAGACAATTAATAAGAGATTAATGAGATAACAGTAAAATAAGTTAATGTGAACTTTTGAGTAACAGTAAAAAAAACTTAATGAAAAAGGTAAAAAAAAAAAAAATGACTAAATGCAAAATTAGTACACCACTTGGCACGATCTCATGTACTTCCGCACGAGGTCTCCACTTTTACATAGAAATCATATATATATGACAAAATTTTAAGATAATATATAAGGTTTTTAAAAGTAATGGCCTTTTTATAATACCTTTCATTGTTTTTAGGGTACGATACCCACGGCGAAGCTAGTCTTTAATGTTATACGAGCTGCTAGTAAATATGACAAAGTTACCATTACATCATATATGTGATTATTTTGCCTTTCCAAATAACAAAAAATTTGGAAAAAAGGAAAGCTCAGGTTATCATGTGATGTAGTAGAATCTATCATTGTATTTGATATTGATTACCTATGATAAAATAAAATGAAAAATAAAAATATTATTTTTTTTTTGAGAAAAAATAACAATTATACTTTTTTTTTTTTTTTTAGAAAAAAATAACAATTATACTTGAATACTATGGAGTTACCAATGAGGGATTGGGGAGGAGGGCCATGGCCCTGGGTTTTCCAATTTCTTCCCCTCACCTTACTTTCTTAAAAAATAAAAATTACAAACGGTCAATTAAATAGTAATGTCGCTCCTTCTCAAAAAAATAAAAATAGTAATGTCTCTTTTTTTTATTAATATTCATATTTTTTTTTGCCACATATAACTCATTAACTTTAGGAACATTTAAAGAATATATTAAACATCTTATAAAAAAAGCATATGTTAAAAGAATATATAAGTAAATCTATTTAGAAAAAATATTTTTCTTTTCCAAAAAAAACACCTTTAATCATTTTCATTTTGCATTTAGAGAATTAAGGATATACAATTTGTTCTTACATGGACACAACAAAATCTCACAACAATTGTTAAGATTTTTCCATTCATTAAATTGAAAAATGGTACGATTTTTATGGTTAGAACTTTGGTACAAATCTACTTTGTAATCCATAAACAAAAGATATTTTTTTCATTTAGTTTTATAATTTTATATTACTCTGATATAACATTATATATATGTAAAGGCATATAATTTAGTTTGTTTAGTTTTATAATTTTTTTTACTTCTCTTTTGTGTGTGTGTTATTTTGTGGATTTAAAAATGTATTTATATATTTAGCATGGCCTCACCGAATTTTTTAATTTTTTTTTGCCTCTGGCATTGCGTGAAAAATATAATATCATATATAATCTTATTACCATAATAGGTTCCCTATATACTGACAAAAAATTTTGAGTATAGTAGAATTTCCGAAAAAATCATTGTGTTTGTTCTTCTCAAATACGGCCAAATTTGGACGTGGTGATGCAATGAACATTAAGGTAAGACTTAGATAATAAATCAAAATTTATTGATTCCAAGAAACTCCAGTATTCTAAATATCCGTACATCCATGTTATGGGACTAGTAGTTATTTTAATGAATCAATAATAAGCATAAATATGCGCTTAAAAATAGAAACAAAAAAATAAGCATAAATATAAAGTTGAAGACTCATCTATATATATATATATATATATATATAACCGAAGCCTTTGAAGTTTCCACAATTTTCCACGTCACCACTATTTTAATTTTCTTTTTATTTTAGGTTTTATATCTTATATATTTATTATTTTTTTAAACAAAACTACTCTATATAAAACCCTACTACAAGATCATACGCGGTAAAACCTGTCTACAAGACCATACGCAAGAAACCTAAAAACTGAAAACCCTAGACCATTTGTGGTTCAGTTTCTTCCTTCTCTACTCTGGTCTCTATCTTTACACTTTGCTTCTATAGTCAATACCATCTGAGACTTGGCTTTAAGTTGCAAATGGTTTGTGTTTGCGTCTAAATTGTGGTTTGTTAAGGCTTGAGTTTAACTTGATCTAATATTTCTTTCATCTTTGAAATTTCAGAATATATCAAAAAATCCAGAAGGGAATTTGACTAGAGTGGGAATTATCTTAGAAAGCCACGTAAGGAAGAGGAAGTCAGCGAGAAGAAAAGGTAAGGCATGGGGCTTCTTTGGGAAGTTTGTTTACTCACAGCCTCCTTTTATTTGACTTATAAGTTATAATCCTACGTTTAGAAAGAGAAAAACAAAACTCTAAACCGGAAAAGCTAAAAAAAATTTCAGCAATTTAATTTGAGATTTTTTGATTTGCAGGTGGTTGCAAACCATTATGGAGTGAGCCAAGCTTCTTAGAGAGCAACCTTATGTAGGGAATTTAACCAAAATTCCCAACCTGTGAGAAACAAAACAAATAGAGAAAACACACGCCAAAGAAAATAATCACACGCACAAGACAATATTTACGTGGTTCGGCAATTTGCCTACGTCCACGAAGTTGCAGGGATTTCACTATTATCAGGGAAAATACAATAATGCACAAGAACACTCTCAAGAAACCCAAATCCCAATTACACCCTAGCACTCTCTCACAGAAAAAATAAGAATAGAAGTTGGCTGCCTCTCTTTTCTCTATTTTCTCTCATGCGGCTGCTCACTAGGTTAATTGGAATTACTCTCTATATATATTCTCACGGCTGCACTTGCTTCTAAAAAACTTAATATATATATTTATATATTAAGGTCAAAGCCGGCTGTTTAGGAATTGCTATTCCTAGTTACATTCGGTCAATAGTGACCGACTTAAAGTGGACGTGGGCTTGTGGCAATTCAAGCCACACATGGCCCACTTCAACAAATCTCCACCTTGGCTTGAATTGATCAAGCTACACAAGCAAACTCCTCCATCAGCTCCACCTTAGCCCTTAAGGGCTCACAAGCTGCAAACATCAGCCACAATCCTCCATAACACAATCCCTCATCCCTGCAACTCATCCTTCTATCCTCAAGCTAGAAGACCAATTGAAGCTTCGCATAGCTTCAACTTCTCAATAGTGACACCCTTAGTCAACATGTCTGCCGGGTTCTTAGATCCACAAATCTTCTCAAGCATTACCAGCTTATCTTCAACAAGGTAACGGATAAAGTGGTATTTTGTCTGTATGTGCTTCGACTTTGAATGAAAAGCCGAATTCTTGGCAAGAAAGATTGCACTCTGACTGTCACTGTGTAGAATGCCCATCTCCTGCTTCTTACCCAATTCATCTAAGAAACCATGTAGCCAAATCATCTCCTTTCCAGCTTCAGTTGCTGCAACATACTTAGCTTCTGTACTAGACAAAGTAACAATCTTCTGTAGATTTGAAGCCCATGATATAGCTGTACCACCCAGAGTAAAAACAAACCCTATAGTACTCTTTCTACTATCAATATCACCAGCAAAATCAGCATCTACATAACCCTGCAGTTTCAAACTTGCACCTGTGAAGCAAAGACATGTATTTGATGAACCTTTCAGATATCTTAGAATCCACTTGACTGCCTCCCAATACTGCTTTCCAGGCCTACTCATGAATCTACTCACAACTCCCACTGCATGTGCAATGTCTGGCCTTGTACACACCATAGCATACATCAAGCTGCCAATAGCTTAGGCATAGGGCACCTTGCTCATATGGTCCCTTTCTTCTTCTATCTTCGGTGATTGTTCTTTGCTTAGTTTGAAATGACTACCCAAGGGTGTGCTCACTGGTTTAGCTTCATTCATGTTGAACCTACTTAGAACTTTCTTCACATACTCTGACTGTGAAAACTTCAATGTACCATTAGCCTTGTCTCTAATGATTCTCATACCAAGGATTTGCTTTACAGCTCCCAAATCCTTTATTGCAAACTGTTTGGACAATTGCTTCTTCAGATTATTAATCTCCTCAATGCTAAACCCTGCAATAAGCATATCATCCACATACAACAGTAATATGATGTAAGAATTGTCAAAAGACTTAACATAGCAACAGTGATCAACTTCACATCTCTTGAACCCAATTCTATGCATAAAACTGTCAAATTTCTTGTACCACTGTCTAGGAGCTTGTTTTAGGCCATACAAGCACTTTCTCAGTTTGCAGACTAAATTCTCTTGTCCTTGAGCAATAAACCCTTCTGGCTGAATCATGTAAAGGTCTTCCTCCAAGTCACCATGAAGGAATGCTGTCTTCACATCTAACTGTTCAAGATGTAAGTTTTCTGTAGCCACCATTCCCAGTACTAGTCTGATTGTTGACATCTTCACAACTGGAGAAAACATCTCTGTGTAGTCAATGCCTTCCTTCTGCTGGAACCCTTTAACAACTAATCTGGCCTTGTAACGTTTGCTACCATCATGCTCATTCTTTATTCTGTATACCCACTTGTTGTGCAAAGCCTTCTTTCCTACTGGCAATTCAGTCAGTTCCCATGTCTGATTCCCCAACAAGGAATCCATCTCATCCTTCATGGCTAACTCCCACTTGCTTGAATTCTCATCTTGCAAGGCTTCCTCATAACACTCTGGCTCACCACCATCAGTCAACAGGAGATAATTTAGAGTGGGTGAATAACGCTGTGGAGGTCTAATGTTTCTGGAAGATCTGCGGACTTCAGCTACAGGTGTACTTAGATCTACTTGTGAATTTACATTCTCCTTATCTTCTTCACCCCTTTTCTGGACAGTACCTTCAGTCAATTCATCTAAGTTGACAAACTCAGATTTCTTTTGATCTATCCCTGTAACATCTGACACTACAGTTGACCTGTCCTTGTACATAACCTGTTCATTAAATATCACATTTCTACTTCTGATGATTTTCCTGTTTTGTTCATCCCAAAACCTATAGCCAAATTTCTCATCACCATAGCCAATGAAAAAACATATTTTAGACTTTGCATCAAGTTTATTACGAGCATCAGAATCAATATGAACATAAGAAACATAATCAAAAACTTTTAAGTGTGAAAACTTTACATCTTTATCGCTCCAAACCTCCTCAGGAAGTCTGAACTCCATGGGAACTGAAGGTCCTCGGTTTATCAGGTAAGCTGCAGTGCTAACAGCATCAGCCTAAAAAGTTTTTGGTAGTCCAGCATGCAACCTCATACTCCTAGCACGCTCATTGAGAGTTCTGTTCATGCGTTCAGCCACACCATTCTGTTGTGGTGTCCTAGGAATGGTCTTCTCCATCCTAATTCCCTGTGCAGCATAATACTCACTGAACCCTCCATCTATGTACTCTCCTCCATTATCTGACCTTAAACATTTTACTTTTAAACTTGTTTCTGTTTCAACCATGGCCTTCCACTTCTTAAAGGTTTCAAATACATCAGATTTATTTTTCAGAAAATAAACCCATACCTTTTTGCTTGAGTCATCAATAAAAGTGATGTAGTACCTTGAACCTCCAAGGGATGCAACCAGAGAAGGCCCCCACAAATCAGTGTGTATTAACTCCAATTTTTGCCAGCCTTCGGTGTCCTGCCAGTTTTCAAGAAGTTCACTTTTTTCTGCTTTCCTAAGATGCAACTTTCACATATGTCAAAATCAATGGACTTCAATTCTGGTAGTTTTCCTTTTGACAGCAGCATCTTCATCCCTTTCTCACTCATGTGACCAAGTCTGCGGTGCCATAGGCTTGTATCAGTACTTGCATCAGCAACTGCAATTGTGTCTCTTGGACTTGAGGTCATGTATAGAGTACCAGTTTTCTTTCCACGAGCCAATACCCTAGCTCCCTTTGTAACCTTCCAAGTACCACCAACAAATAGTATTGCATGCCCTTCATCATCAAGTTGTCCAACAGAAATCAGATTTCTCCTTAGGTCAGGAATATGTCGAACCTTCTCCAGTAACCAAACAGACCCATTGGGCAACAATATCCGAACATCTCCTATACCCACAATATCCAAGGCTGAACCATCAGCCAAATACACCTTACCAAAATCACTGCAACATAATTCTGTATGATTTCTCGGTGTGGAGTGGTATGAAACGAAGCTCCTGAATCCAAAACCCAATCATCAAGTGGACTGTCTACTGCAAGAAGTAATGCATTCTGTACCTCTTCTGTTACAGCATTAGCAGAATCATCTTCATTCTTCTTCTTAGGACTTTTGCATTGATTCCTAAAGTGACCTGTTTTCCCACAATTCCAGCATTGTACTTGTTGGCCTGATCTAGATTTACTTCTGTTCCGATTAGAATTTCTGAATTTTGATCTGCCCCGATTTGAATTTCTGTTATTACCTCTGCCTCTTGTCTCAAGGTTTAGGGCAGAACCAGATCCTGAGGTTTCGCCTGCATCTCTTCGGCGAATCTCCTCAACCAGAATTAAATCTCGTATATCATTGTACTTGAGCTTTTCTTTTCCTGTAGAATTACTTACTGTCATCCTCATTGCCTCCCAACTATTTGGCAAAGAAGCCAAGACGATCAGAGTACGAATCTCATCATCAAAATCAATTTCTACAGATGACAATTGATTTGTGATAGTGTTAAATTCATTCAGATGTTGTGTTACTAATGCATTCTCTGCCATCTTCAGATTGAACAATTTCTTCATCAAGTGCACTTTGTTGTTTGCTGACGGCTTTTCATACATACCAGACAAAGCCTTCATCAGATCTGCTGTGGTCTTCTGCTTTACAACATTGTGTGCAACAGACCTAGACAGAGTTAACCTAATTACTCCCAATATCTGTCTGTCAAGAAGAGCCCATTCCTCAGCCTTCATAGTCTCAGGTTTTTCCCCTAGAAGCGGTAGATGCAACTTCCTCCCATAAAGGTAATCCTCGATTTGCATCCTCCAAAATCCAAAGTCTGTGCCATCTTTTCTATTCCAGACGCCTTTCCTGCTTCCTCTACCATTGCTCTCACTTAAACCTAACCCTAGGCTCTGATACTAGTTGTAGGGAATTTAACCAAAATTCCCAACCTGTGAGAAACAAAACAAATAGAGAAAACACACGCCAAAGAAAATAATCACACGCACAAGACAATATTTACGTGGTTCGGCAATTTGCCTACGTCCACGGAGTTGCAGGGATTTCACTATTATCAGGGAAAATACAATAGTGCACAAGAACACTCTCAAGAAACCCAAATCCCAATTACACCCTAACACTCTCTCACAGAAAAAATAAGAATAGAAGTTGGCTGCCTCTCTTTTCTCTATTTTCTCTCATGCGGCTGCTCACTAGGTTAATTGGAATTACTCTCTATATATATTCTCACGGCTGCACTTGCTTCTAAAAAACTTAATATATATATTTATATATTAAGGTCAAAGCCGGCTTACATTCGGTCAATAGTGACCGACTTAAAGTGGACGTGGGCTTGTGGCAATTCAAGCCACACATGGCCCACTTCAACACCTTACTGCAAGACTGAAGGTGATAAAATTTTTTGACCCTTTTGTTTTTTTTTAATACTTTTTTTTAATCGGTTTTCCCTACTCTCTTGCATTTCGGGGTTTATTGCATTGATTAGCAATGTTGATGATTTTTATTAAGGGAATGCCTCAATGAAGATATATAGAGAGAAAGAGATTAAAGATTGGGGAGCTGTAGTTTATTTTTGCCTTCACCACTAATTTGAAAAGGAAATAAAATCTTTTGAATATTTTTTTTGTTAGTTTATTTGTTTTTCATGATTTCAAATCCTGATGAGAATCACTTTTGCTATGGAATACTAGACATATTTCACCATTAATCTATTACGAATATATTTATATTTTAGCGTTCATATACAATGATGCTAGGTGTAATCAAGAAACAATAATAATTTATAATAAAAAAACTAACACATAAAACAATTGTAAACTTTGATTTATAACTTTGTTTTATTTTTTTTATTGTTGGTATGTAAAGAAAAGGTCGGCTAGAGTCATGAAATACATCTTTATAGATTTGAATTTGAATTTAAATTATGAAATATGTTATTAGTAGCTCATCTTCAGCTTGAATTTAATGTCTCACCCTTTTTTTCATATATATGATCAATTTATATTTTTACTCGATTAATGCTCTTTTTTGCCATTCAATTGGTACGTTTTCTTCTTTTTTACGTTCATATATTTCAACATCTATTCTTTCCAAATTTGTGTGATGAGGGTTTGTTTTGTTTAATGGCTTACAAGTGTCCAAAGCAAATTTTTTTTTTTTAAATAGTTCTACTATTTAAGCCAGATGACCAAAGTAATCTTTACTCAAAATTTGGTACATTTATTTGTCTTTGCTTCCTAATAATGTCATTTTATTCATCTAAAGGTTGAGACTATACAACATTATTGGTGTTAGAGTTTCACTTTTGGTCTTAGTATTTTATTTTTCCTCTTAAGTTGTAACTTTTATAAGTGAAAATTTACAACTTTTGTTCGACTCTTCCGTGCAATTTATTTTAGCAATTGTGTAAATTGGCATTATGTTTCCTTTTCAATCCCATTGAGGTCTAGCATCTTTGTTTACTGACAATATTAGAATTTAGATACATCTTGAATATCAAGAATGATTAATGTAATTTATGAAAGATATTTGATTGAATGAGGATGGAATTAACTATATTTGTGTAATTAATTGTATTGGAGTGTACTTATATTAGTTATATATTTTCTAAATATTATCTCAAGCTCTTGGTTATCACGATATCTCATTGTATGTAATAGATTTTATTACTTTGTAAGTGATAGATTTTATTGGTTTGGTATATAATTTATACCATGATCTTAAATTTTTTTTTTTATTTTTTTTTTATTTTTTTTTTATATTGGGAAAGTTATCAATAGCTTTCCTGTGCATCGCACGGGTTAGCGACTAGTATATATATATAAATATATATATAAGCATTCAATTTTATTGCAAAAAACTTATAAATTGATATGACAATGAACATGGTAGTAATATTTTAACAACACAACAATCAAATGTATGAATTAATTTTTGTGAATGGTAACTGTAGGGGCAAAGGCCCAATATCACACAAGGGGCCTTGGGTTCCGTAGGAAAATTTGACCATGTCCGAGGAGAAGGCATAGGAGCCAAAAGGGCTCCCGGCCCAATTCTTATGGGCCTAAAGATGTTTAAAAGGCGGTTTGAGGAGAAATGTCTCCTTGGATGTACCAAATATGACTCAAACATGCACTCTGCCTGCTGGAATGATCCACCCCTACGAGCATTAGTAGCAAGGACGAGTCCCACAAGCCCGTAAGAAGGAAGAAAGCGTAGTATGCCAAGGGAGAGGCTGCAGCTGCCACATTAAATGCATGACAGCTACTTTTCTAGCCGCATTAATGTGGAGAGGACTTGTGAGCAGTGTTGCCTTGGCTACCACAACTCACAGAAAGGAGGGGGGGCTGTCTGATGGGACAGACACTCAAGTGAAGGTCCAGATGATCAACAACTGTAGGGCCCTAATGGCTTCAGGAGGGCTATATAAGGGAAGGAAGTCCCCATGAAGAGGGGGACAAAAAAGAGGAATTGAGAACAGAAGAACAGGGTGAGAACCATAGCCTTTGAGCAGGGACAGAGATACATCCTCCACGTCTCCTCGGACCGTATATCTAATGGACATGAATGATATTTTCTTATTTTCAATTGTTGTATGGTTCAATGTTAACTAGTATACACTTCGTTAAGGCCTAGTTCTGTAACCCACTCTCTATAAATTCATTGTTTCGGGCTCCTTGGACCAGAACCCCATACCTGTTAGGCCTGGACCCTGAATTGTGACCCTACAGTAACATATCAATTATCAGTATGCCTCAATACATATAAACGATATTAGGGATATTATAAATTCTATACATAAGACTTATTAATTGATATGTCATCAATCATAAAAAATTGGTAATCCAAACTGTTATTTATTATATTGTTGAAGTAATACTAATTACATTCATTATCATATTAATTTAAAATCATATTTATTATGTCATGTCACCAACTCAATCTAATCTTTATGATTATGAGGCTTAAGGTAAATGGGAAAACCATCAACTAGAATAGGTGATAGTTTGCAAGTAATCTTTTCATCCGAAATTGCTTTCTCCCACTTGAATCTTGTCACCACATTATGCATAAAAACTAGTATTTCTAATCGAGCATACTCCCTCCCAGGGCAAATTCTAGGTCCTCCTCCAAATGGTACAAATGTGTAAGGTGCTGGACCATTACTTTCAAATCTTGAAGGATCAAATTTCTCAGGATTGGGAAAGTATTTAGGATTTTTGTGTGTTGAATGTGGAGTCCAATATGCCTACACCAAAAACATGGAATCGGGACATTAATAATCATTATTAAAACACAGAGAATTTCTATATAATTAATTTGGCTCATGTACTGGTACGTGTCACATACCTTCCACCCTTTAGGAATAGTAAATCCTGCATAAGTGAAGTCCGTTATAGCCTCTCTAAATGTTCCTGAAGAAGGAGGTATTAGCCTCATTGCCTCACGCGCCACATTCCACGAGTACTTCATTTTCTTAATGTCATCCCAATTCAACAAATCATTCGGACCCTTAGATCTTGCAATTTCCATTTGCTCTGTTTGACAATATGACCTCATTTTCGTTAGATTAATCTTTCAAAATCGCATTTATGAGATATGTCACGTGTCAAGAGCTACATACAGTATATTAAATGGATTTTTTTTGAATTTTTCTTAATTACTAGCTACAGGTGGCCGCAAAAAGATTGGGCCACTCTAGTTGATTGTGCACGCGCTTGTGTATTGATAATGTTACACACTTCCCTTTTTAATAATGCTAACGAGTGCCTTAAGGGCACTTGTTAAAAATCTATTTTAAAAAATTTTTGACATCACTTTTATAGAAAATGAAAAAAACTATCAAAATATTAATTGTTTTTTTTTTCTTTTCCCATAAAAACTTTCTATTTAGTTTCCATACTTGCAAAACTCATTATCATCATAAATCAATAATTATCTTATTTACAATAATTTAGAATTCTAAGTCATTGTAATTTAAAATTATCCACAAAACTTGAGATATAGGGTCCGTTTAGATACAACTTATTTTGCTGAAAACTGAAAACACTGTAACAAAATAATTTTTAAATGTGTGAATAGTGCTGTGAGACTCATTTTTAATGAAAAAGTTGCTAAAAATGAAGTTTATGGGTCTCATGAATAGTGCACGGGACCCATTGATATGCACACGGGAGAAAAGTCCAACAACTGTGGCTAAAAAAAAAAAAAAAAAAAAAGAGGAAAACGTTGAAAAGTGAAAACGCAGACACGCAAACGTGAATCCAAACACTAACATAGATCGAATAGTAAATAATATTTGTTCTCTAAATTGAAATTGATGTTAATCTAGGATATACTATATTAAATGGTAGATACGCTTATGATGAAGATCTTTTAAAGCGAAAGAAGTCTAGCCTAATAGTGTTTTAACGGAAAGAAGACATAGGGTTTGTTTGAATTCAGTTTATTTTATTGAAATTGAAAACTGAAAAAACTATAACAAAATAATTTTTAAATGGGTGAATAGTATTGTGGGACTCATTTTTAATGAAAAAGTTGTTAAAAAATGAAATTTGTGGGTCCGTAAACAGTGCACAGGTGAAGTGAAAAAGTCAACAAATGCATGCTAAAAAAAAAAAAAAAAAAAAGAGAGAAGGAAAACGCCGAAATGCACAGACGCTGAAACCAACACATAGGCCCATAATAGGTCGAGAAGAAGTACCTTTTAAGACCTCATTGTAAACATGAGGGAAGTCTGCTAGATACTTCAACACGAATGTGATAGCAGAACTAGTGGTATCATGTCCAGCAAGAAGTAAGCCCACAATGTTGCTAGAAATTAACAAGTCGTTCATAACTGATCTGCCGTTCTCATCTAATGCAAGAAGCGTGTGAGTTATAAAGTCACGAGCAACCGTCGCATTATTCTCTGATAGCAGATCTTTCTTCCTCTGTTGGATTACTTCTAAAAGCTCCTGGTGAATAACTTTGCCTGCTTTAATGGCGCGGTTAAAGTTTGTGCCTGGGATATTTATAGGCACAGACGTTAAACCATCTACGATAAGGGCAAAGGGATCAGCAAATGTTGTCACATGGTTGGGATCTGTGATACTCATAAACAACCTACAAGCCAGTGCAAAGGTATACTTCATTGAAAGTGGCAAAACCTTGACTTGTTTGTATGGAGACCAATCTGTCTCCAAGTGTTTCTTTGCCATGGAGTCCATGATAGGTATGAAATATTGAAGAGTTTCCGGCATGAGAAATTCAACCACAGCCTTCCTTATTTTAATAGAATCTTCAGGGGAAATGTTTTCAAGAGATTCTGGAAGGGTAACTTTTAGCAAGAAAGGCGGCAACCAAGAGATGACATGTTTGTTCTCATTGGAGAACAGAAACTTGTTTCCTGAAGCACCACAAAACACAGCCATGTTCTCACCAAACAGTGAGGTTTTGAAGAGATCCTGCGAGTATTTGCTCATTCTGTTGTTAATGAACATCTCTGGTGTGCCTCTTTTCCCAGCCATGCCAAATTCCAGTGTTTCCCCAATCACAGGCCATCCCTTTTTACCTGGTGGAAACTTGGCACGAGTTGATTTTTGTTTATAGATGAGAAAGATGAGTGAGAAGGAAATACAAAGGAGTACAAGGTGCAGCAGGTTTGAAAAGAAATCCATACCAACTTCCACACCCTCTTACCTGCAAAAATGAGCAAGACCTAATTCTCCAAGTTCCAATTGAGGTTAGCTAGAGCTTGAACAATATCAAGTAAACCTATCACAATAAGTATAAAACTTAAAATTTTATCTAGTTACAAAGTAGGAATAGCCTCAAATAATATTTTCCACTTCCAAAATTTTCCAACCAATTCATTCACAAGGCGTAGGCTCCAATTTATAAAATTAATCCATTCAATATCATCTCCTTAATACTAAAATCTTAACAATTTATGAGTAGCTTCTATAAGATTTACACAACATCGTACAGAGACCCATGAAACCAAAATCACAATATTCTCCAACACAAATCATTTAAATATTTTACTAGCTCCAAATAACTCAATAAAAATTATATTCACCATCTATTTCACATTAAGTGCTTGTTTGGATCCACGTTATTACGCTTCTGCGTTTCACAATTCGCATTTCCTTCTTTTTTTTTTTTTTTTAAGCCACAGTTGTTGACTTTTCTCTTGTGAACAGTGCACGGATGCACTGTTCACAGGACCCACAAAATTCATTTTTCAGTAATTTTTTCATTAAAAATGGGTCTTACAACACTATTCACACATTTAAAAATTATTTTATTACTATGTTTTCAGTTTTCAACAAAAATAAGTTGTATCCAAACGGACCCTAAAAAGCCCAAACCCCAAAATCTTCACCACTTAGATAACCACCATTGTAAAAACTATAAACTCACACATCAAATAATTCCACCAACACAAAACTCATACATATAAACACATAAATATCACTTCTGAAACTCATAAATCACATGGATATCATTACCAAAGCTTAGATAAATAAATTAAAAAAAAAAAAAAAAGCCTCTAGCAAAGCATATAAACCCACCAAAAATATTGGAAATTTTTACCTCAAATGGTAAAGATGAGTGAACCTTATCTTTTTCTTATGAAATTTTTCGGAATCTTGCTGGAAAAAAAATGGTTGTGGTTGTGGAAGTGCTGAGGAGACTGTGAGAGAGGAGAGTGTGAGAGAGGAGTGTATGTGAGGAAATGAAATGGAAAGGAAAGAAAAGAAAAGAAAGATGTAAAAGACCCTTGATTGACCGGCCAAATATGGAAAGGTATTTGTGAGTGCGTGCTGAGGAGATAGGAGGTAGGTGGCTCCTTAAAAATCTGATCCCTTTGTTTGTTTGTTTGATTTTATTTTATTTTTATTTTTTTGCTTTACATAAGTAATATATTATTGGATTTTATTAATGTGTGTCATTAAAGTGCACATTAATTTTTATTTTTGAAAGAAAAATTTCAAAAATTAAAAAAGTAATGACAACTTTTTCAATTCTAGAAAAAATATTTCTAAAAATTAAAAGTTTAAAATGTATCCTAAAGACAATCATTAACCCAACCCTATATTATTTTCTACTCAAGGAATAAGTTGACCCTGTTGTTTTCCCTTGTAATTATATTACAAGCCGACAGGCAAAATGGAAATAAACTATTTTCCATGTGTGTCGGCAGCTTTGATTGTCACCTAACCCAAAAACAATTGTGATTTGACGTCAAAAAAAAAAAATTTGTGATTTTTAAAATTTTAAAGCAAGGATGCATGTATGTATCATTATTATTATTTTTTATTCTACGTACTTTGCAATTTGCATAGTTGCCGCATTATGTGAGTGAACATGTAACGTCCCAGTCACCAAAATAAAAAAATAAGGGTAAATTCCAGATAACTACCCTGAGGTTTGGGAAAATACCAAACACATCTAAGACAATTGAAAAACAACCATTTTAGTCCTTAAAGATGAACACCGTTAGCATGCCGTTTGTTCACTCCACCCAAAACAAAGTTCACTCCACCCAAAACAAAAGCTGCACAGCTTTTTCTCCATTTTCAAGAATGAATGTTTAGGTATCCCAAACTCATTTGTTCCCGCCAGCCTTAATGCATTTTGCAAATGCAAATGCTTTCTAGTTTTAGTCCATTTTAGTCTAGCTATGGGACCCATTGTTTGATAATAAATAAATGCAATTTCATTCCAAACAAACTCAATTAAAATGCAAATAGTCCAGCAAATCACTTGTGAATGAATCAATTGAATATATACAAGAGTCCGTAATTCTATATAAATCATAAAGCAGACTTCTATTTCATGGGATTACATATGTATATGAGAGATTTAAGGAAATATGTTTTCCTTTGATGAAGTTGTTCTAAACATGTGTACTATATTTCCTTGATAGTGGTAATTTATGCAATTGATTAGCCGTGGACTTTGTGTGAGAAGAGGATTCTTCAATCAATCCCATGATATTTGCATAGCCTTTAATATTTGAAATATTTTTGTTACCGGATATATCAACACTCCTAATGTGGGAAATTTCTTTGATCTAGGAATTTTCCTTAACACCAACACTTCTTACATATAGATAAGATAATTCATGATTGTACAACCATGTCAATTGGTTAAATAATGTTATGCATAAGATAATCCACTTTCACATTCTTATGATGAAAACATTAAAAAAAAAAAAAAAAACAAACAAATCTGTTCTCACAAAATTAATAAGTAACAAGTATAGACAAGTAAGTTCAAATTTGCATTTGCATTCCCATTAAGTTCATAATAAATATTCATTGACAGCATTGTCAAAGTCATATATATCATTAGTTACATTCACAGCATTGTACTATCTATTACTTACAAAAACTTACACTAATAACCATCAGTCTAAGTTAATAAATGACATGAAAAGGAAACCAAAAAGGCAAAAGCTGTCCAAGACCCACCGGGTCCATCATGTATGTAAGCTGTTCACATTATGTCCACTATGCTGTGCTTCACTTAACAAAAACTATCTGCACAAAGTTGTCTGCTATGCTGTCTATTATGCTGTCAATTTGCTTTGCAAAAAAAGAAAACACACCATCCAAACCAACACTGACAGCCACCAAAACAACAACAAAAATAATTGTCCAAAAATGGTTCCAAATTCCATCAACTTCAAAATGCAGCATAATCACTTCCACTAGGCTCATCATTAGCCAATGGAGTAGACTCGTTCACACCAGTAGCAGCAACATTTACACTTTGTTGTGTAGTAGCATCCAAACCATCCTCAACAACATTATTCATCACATTAGCACATGCTCCTACACTAGAGCTTTCTCCAGTCCTTGTTTCCTACAAAATTAAGAGAGAATTAGAAACTCAAATACTAAAACACATGCAATTACAATTAAAAGAAATAAAATTATTATTTACAACCTTGGTACCCCTTATACTGCCAACAGTTGAATCTCTTTGACAGGTGCGTTTGTTATGACCAAACCTTTTACAAGTTTGACATTTTATAGTATTTGACCTCCTAGCAACATTCAAACCTATTGGTTGCTCTCCTGGCTCTCTCCTCCTATTTTTCCTTGGTCTACCAGGCAACCTACGAAGGATAGGAGGCTCCACTTCTTCATCAGCATTAATATCATTCAAATTAGGTAAGGGATGAATGATTTCACCATATGCTTTCAGGTAGGTGAAACTTGTCAAGTATTCATCACAATAAATTTCTACATTTGCCCTTTTATGCATAATACATGCTGCTGCATGCTTGCATGGCAGCCCACTTATCTTCCAATAACCACAAGCACATGTCTTCACAATCAAATTCACTACAAATGTAGTAAAACCATCAACAACCTGGTACTCATCATCACCAGCTGCTATTACCTTGTAGAACCTCGAATCTTGTTGGATCAAGTCCAACGTTTTCTTGATCTTGGGAGTAACCAAAGAATCTAATGTATTGGCCTTCTCAAACCTTTTATTTAGTCTTCCCATAATCTTGATCCGGATTCCATCTAACATGGTAAGAGCTAGTTTAGCTCTAAGGTCTCCAACCCATTGATTAAATGATTCTGTCATGTTATTAGTTACATGATCGATCTTAATTCTTGGATCATATGCATGTCTAGCCCACATTTCCTTGGGCTTACTCATCAACCAATCATAGGCTGCCTCATTGTTCACTCTTATACGATGCATAGCGTTGTTAAACAAAAACTCATTATACGCTTTTGCAGCAGTCCAAAAATTTATCTTAAGCATGAGGCCTGGAAATTTAACCTTGAAATTACTATATATGTGCCTACAACATAGCCTATGACTTGCTCCAGGGAAAACTTGAGCTACTGCATCAATTAAACCCTAAGAAACCATAATGACAATGAAATGATTAACAACTTAACTTTGAAAAAGGCAATTCTTAGAAATAGAATATGTTCATAGCACAAACATACAATGTATATCTAAAAATACTAACTCTTAAAAAATAAAACAGCTTTACAAAATAACATCTAACTAGATTACCATGTGGCAAATGCTAGCATTAAATTATGATAGAATAAACAAAGGAAAAAAAAAAAGAAAAAAGAAAAGAAAGACTATATCAAATAAGATCAAAATTATCAATGTTCAAATCACTATATAAAATAAAGACTATACCAAATAAACACTTCTAGCATATTTGATACATTTGACGTCCTCAAATAGCACAAAAAAAAAAAAAGAAAAAAAAAAAGAAAAAAAAAAAACTTAAGGATTTAAAAATTGACACATTAAATTAAAGTATTAAAATAATCAATCTACATACCTTTTGTTGATCAGACATAATACAAAGTGGCTTATCAATCATGCTAACCAATGCAGCATCTAAATGGTGCAAGAAAAATAGCCAACTATCCTTGCATTCAACCTCTACAATGGCAATTGCAACTGGAAATAAGCCATTGTTGCCATCAAGAGAAATGGCAGCAAGTAGAACACCCCCAAATGGCCCCTTGAGGTGGCAACCATCAATTCCTAAGAATGGCCTACAACCATTGATAAAGCCTTTCTTCATAGCATCAAAGCATAAAAAGAACCTCTTCAAGGTAGAATTCATTGCAATGTCAGGTCTCTCATACTGAATTTTTGCTATACTGCCAGGGTTGGTTTCCAAGACCAAATTAGCATATGCTGGTATTTTCTTATAAGACCTAGCATGGTTGCCATAATCCTCTTCTCTAGCTTTTCTCTTTGCTCGATATAACCTCCTTTGGCTTACTTGAACTCCAAACTTCTCAAGCAGATCTTGTTGCATACTAGAATACCTCAAGTCAGGGTCTGCATAAAGTTTGCTCCTTAATTTCCTAGCAATCCAAGTGGAGGTTGCATTTGAATTTTTTGAGGTCCTAATACATGTGTGCTGTGAAACATAGGTTTTGATCCTAAATGTAATCTCATCAGGTGTTATAGTAGCATGAATCCGCCATGGACATCCATCACAGGCACAATTTGCAGTCACTCTAGCTTTATCATTCTTCACTCTAACAAGTTCAAACCCTTCTTGAATTGCAAAATCCCTTAACGCTTCCCTAAACTCATTCACATTAGTAAATACCATGCCATTTTCTAGCCTTATTGAACCTTCTTCTGCAATGAACCTTCTTCCTTGAATAGCCCTATCCACATGAATTTGCTCTATATCAACATCAGAATTAGGCCCATCCTCATGAACTTCTTCAGAGCCATAGTCTGAGAGGCCATCATCCTCACCTTCAGAATTTTTCTCAACTATAGACCCATCTACTTCATACTCACTATCACTGTCAATTTCTTCTTCACTTCCGACTTGCCACTCTTCATCAGAAGCATTAATATGTAATTCTTCTTCAGGATATTCAAAGTCTACACCCATTGGAGCAAGAATATCAAAATCCCCAGGAACACTAGCCAATGCCAATAACATTTCATTAGTAACCTCTTTCCCCTTACTGGCATTAATGTCATGACTAAAATTCATAGCAGCCCCAGCCAAAAGATCATTGCCAAAGTCACTAAAATCAGGATCTTCAGATAAAGAAGTCATACCAACTATGGCTTGTTCTTGACTGGGTTGAGAAGTAATGCACTGAGGATCATGAAGCCCAAATGAAACATGAATGTGAATTTTACGACACCCTTCATCTTCATATGCATCAAACATACGTAGCATATCAATATCATTATTCACATTCATGATGTCCATTGAATTTGGTATTTCACACTTGATGTTGATGTCTGCACTTATGTTTGCAAGCAAGTCCACAAGCACAGTCTCTAATACATCTTGACACAAATCCATATATAAATACCGATTCCTATCAACATCATGAATGACCGATGTCGTTGGACCATGATGGACAAGCAAAGAAAACAGAGTTGGTGTTGCTGTTGCTGCCATTGATATCTATAAAACAAAGTTTGAAAAAAAAAATCAATAACTAAGATACAAATTGGCCTTGAACACACTGGGTTTCTTGGCATAAATTAAACTTAAAAAGGAAAAAAAATAAAAGAAAAGAAAACAATAAAAGACTCTATAGCTGTTACGTCCATAGCATGTAAATGTGCATAGCATTTAGATATTTTGCGTAATTTAGGATCATAATAATTTGTTGCATGATATTAGGATTTATTGCATTTGTATTTGCATTTTAGTAGAATAAGGGAATATGTTAGTCATTTGATTGTATTTATTGAGGATATGTGAGAATCAAATTTATTGACCAATAATCAAGCACACGTGAATCAAAGGATCCATAAATCAAGCAACTACACCAAGCCTAGCAGCCAAAGTCAAATATGTGCTTGATAAAAGAAATACTTGAATGATACCATTCAGAATATCATTTCATCTAAATGGTATTCATGATGAATAAACTTTGATTCCGAAATATCCTCAATAGGATTGTAACGGCTAGCAGAGATCTTTGATTTTTTATGAAGATAAGTTGTTCCTAAAATGCAGGGGTTATCTTGTACAAAAGTAGTAGTAATTTATTGGAATAAAATCATTAGAAAAACCATTTATGTAAAAAAATCTGTTAAGGTCAAGGATTCCTTAGTTGATTCTAATTTATTTTTAGTGTTTATCCTTTAATTTCCATAAAGATCAAGTTCTTTACATACCAAAAACTAAAACTTAGAAAAAAAAATCCAAGATTACATGTTAGAAGAGTTGAAATTACTAAGCAAAAGAGCCAAGTTGCTAAAAGAAGAACCCACAAAAGAAACCAGGACAAAAACAAAAACTAAGTCAACTATTTTTCAAGTAATTAATACTTCTTCCATTACAAGAAGTTTAGCTATATTTTGATATCAAGAACTAATTTGTACCTTTCTTCAGATTAAAACTTGAACACAAGCCCTCTTTCTCTTTGCTCAGCCCGAAATTTTTTTTTTTTTGAGTAAGAGTTGAAATTCTAGCTCTGATGAAGTCTCAAAAGAACCATTGAACCAATTGACTTGGGTTACTTTCTTCTGGTTTATATTAAGAGCCCTTTGTTGCTCTTGGGAAGAGCAAGAATGATGAAAACGTGTTGGACTCAAATGTGATGATTTTGGCCTGGCGGGAATAGATGGTGTGAGGTACATTTTCTGAAGTTGTTGCCTTGGAAATGAAAAAAAAAACTGTACAAATTTTGTTTTGTGTAATGAACAAACGGCTTGGGCAGCTTTGGGGTACCTGAGCATTCATTCTTGAAAATGGAGAAAAAGCTATGTAGCTTTTGTTTTGGGTGGAGTGAATAAACGGCATGCTAACGGTGTTTATCTTTGGGACTAAAATGGTTGCTTTTCAATTGTCTTGGATGTGTCTGGTATTTCCCCAAATCTCAGGGTAGTTATCTGGAATTTACCCAAAAAATAAAAAGGGTCAGATATTTTAAGTGTCCCACATGCTCCCACCAACACACTATTCTCCACTACTCATTTCACACTATCTCTTTTCTCTCTTTTGGCTGGTCAACAAGGGTCCTCTACTGTTGTTTTCTTTTTCATCTTCTCTCAGATACAAACACTTATCTCACACTCCCTCACACTCTCCCACCGGTACCTCCATGCCACCATCTCCACCATCTTTTTCCGGCAATGTTATCGGAAAATCCTTGAGAACCTCTAAGCATCTTCATCTTTTATTTGAGGTAAATATTTCTAATCTTTTTTGTGGGCTTATATGTTTTTTCATGAGGTTCTTTAGTCTAAGCTTTGATAATAATATCTATGTGATTTATGAACATTGGAAGTGATGTTTATGTGTTTATATGTATGGATTTTGTATTGGTGGAATTATTTGATGAGTGGGTTTATGGTTTGTGCTAATGATGACTACCTAAGGTTTATATATGGTGGAAAATTTAAGGGTTTTGAGTTATAACATGTGATGGTTGGTAAATCTAATTTTTCCAATGCTATTGGGTTTATTTGAAATTAGTTGAAATTCTAAATTTCTTGTCTTGGGGGATATTTTGATTTTGCTTTCATGGGTCTCTTGATGATGTAGTGTAAATCTTATGGAAGCTAGTCATAATGTTGGAGACGATATTAAATGAGTTAACTTTATAATTGGAGTTTATGCCTTGTGAATTAATATGTTGAGAAACTTTGAAAGTGGAATGTATTATTATTGACGAGGTTAAATATTAGGCTTGCCTAATTAAGTGTTTATTTGGCAATTTCTAAACTCTAGCTAGATACAATTTTAAGTTTTATGCTTATTGTGTTAGGTTTGCTTGATATTGTTGAAGTTTTAGCTAATCTCCTTTGGAGCTTGGAAAATTAGGCTTTTTGCGGGTTGTAAGGTAAGTAGCTTTTTAATGGGATTTTTTGAAAATAATCATGTTTTATAAATGTTGATTTTGGGTTAAACACATTTTGGAAAATTATATATGGACATATGTTTTCTTAAAAGTATTGTATTGTAACCCTATTATATATTATTATATATGAAAAATACATCATATTTGATATTGCATTTGGGGAAGTACATGAATTATTGATATGGAAAAAATGAGCATCTTTTATTTAATCTTTGATAAGGAAATCTTAGATTTTATGATATATTAGAAAATTTAAAGATGCTTATATTGTCTTGTTATGTGGGAAATTGTTAGAAAATCTTTTGACAATAATGAAATTGAAAACCTTACAAACTTTGTGGAAATTAGATTATTTAAGGTTTTTCTGAAACTACCTGGTTATAAACTATGTATTTGAAAGGAAAGGTATACCTGTGAGCTTTATGGGGTTTTAACACCATGCCATGTGTAATTTCCCCGTGGTCACCCGATTTAGTCTCCATAGTCTTTGTGACAATGGAATCAAATCCAGGTCAGTGCCCTTTCACTTTGGATGATGCGTTCTTCCCTGTTGCCCATGGGGAGAAGAGGTTCCTTGATTGTGTGTGGGTGAGGCTGCTGCCCATGGGGCCAAGAGACCACATGCAAGAGAGGTCCTATTTGACGCGCTCTCTCTATTGCCCATGGGGAGAGAGAAAAACCTTGAGGGTATGGGTGAGGCTACTATCCATGGGGCCAAAAGTCTGCATACTAGAGAGTACAATATCATGCCAATTGTGGATGAGTGGATCCCCTGACCGGTCTAAGTGGTAGTGTGGTATCTTTGTGATAAAATTACAGTATGTTAGATTTTATGGCCTTGGAAATTATATTGTTAGTGCTCACAAATTATGGTATATAGTTTCATGGTGTTATTTTGTGAAACTTTGTGTTTCATCATTTAATCATTCTTGTTATATTATTATTGAAAATGATATTGCAGTATTCAGCTAGCAATTTCTCAAACTAAAACATGTTTTGTAAACTATTCATTATCATGAAACTTGCATTTCCCCCACCCCCATTAATTATACTACTTACTGGGCATTAGCTCATCCCACCCTCTAACAGTTTTTTAGATTTATTAGCTTTACCTTGGGTAGGGAGCTTACTTCCTTGGTGATGATTAGAGTGCTATGTTAAATTTGGAAACTCTTGCTGTAAATGGTTGGTGACTCGATATTGCTATGTTCATCGAGACCTTAATTAATTCTACTGGAGATTGGACACTTAAGGTTTGTTAACCTTAGGCATGGTAGGCATAGACTCGATATTGATATTCCTTATTCTTGATAAAATTGTGACTTTGTGTAATCCAAGAGTTTTGTAATATATATTTATGTATTATGTGGAGGCACATGATTTTTAGTTATTGTTTGTAAATGTGTTATAGAGTTTTGACTTGTAATGTGGAGATTTATGGTTATATATTCTTATCCTATGGAAATGAAAGGAAAACAAAGATCTCCTATAGTTTGGTTTTCCAAAAAGGAAAAATTTACAGGTACCTTTGGGGCGTATTTCTCATGTTTTGGACCCCTTTGGGTTTAGCGCGTGACAGAATATGTATATATTGTGTGAATATGCTCAAAAGGTCTAATAACTGACTTTTTTACTTATTTTATTTATCTATTTACGTTCTTTCCAAACTTATGGTAGAGGTTAAGCAGAAATTACCTGCTGCACCGTATTCATTTTTCTTATAATTAAAAGCCAAATGGTTTTTTATTATTTTATATTTCATAAAGACAAGTTTGTATCTTTTACACCTGATTATTGCAATATCTTTTCTTCCATTAAAAACAAAGAGAGAGAGAGAGAGAGAGAGAGAGAGAGAGAGAGAGAGAGAGTCTATAGAATACAGACACAAATTTCACACTCAAGAGAATTATTAGTGATATACCAAAAAGTGGTGTCATTGGTAGACTCAAATATTGTAAAAGATGTTGCAAAATTTTGTGTCTATAACATTAGTTAAAAAAAAAAAAAAATTATAGCATAAATATTATCCATCATATTCAACCATTGCATGCCTTTGAAGCTCGCTCCTTAGTAATTTTTTTTTTTTTCCTTTTAAATTACAAATTACGCCCAGAATTTTAGGGTAATTTTGATTTTATTCCTTAAAATTTCAAAATTTTAATTCACTTTCCTAACATTATCTATTGTTTTGATTGGGAATTCTTCTAGCCATGCTCATGCTAAGATGGACATTAAATGTTAGCCTAGCCCAAAACAATGTAGTTTTAAAGGGATAATAGTAGTTGTTTTTCCATGTCAATAAAAAAATTATTTGATACTTTATGTAGTTCTTATTATTTTTCCAGTTTCTTTTTCTATCAATTATTCATTTTCTATTTGATTTTCTTAGGAAACAAACATAAATACAACAATCTTTCCTGCCTTCTCTTGTTATCTAAATAGGAATCCAACAATCTCACGTACTGTTTTTTAATAATCCAACAAACTTACATATAAAAATTACATAAATAAATATATTCAAATCACAAGGGGATATTCTATGTATACAAAAATTCAACCACAAAAATTTATATGAGAGTGAGAATGCTTAAGAAAATGATAAAGAGATATCGTCAAGAGTTGAGTGGATTAAGTGACTCTTCTTTGCTCATCCTTTACAAGGATATTAATTTGCACCTGATCATGCTGTCATTTATGACTAACTACTCCTTTCTAGGAAATAATACCACATTCTAGATTTAGTGGTGAACTTTAAAATATCTTTTTATAGACTGGTACAGATGATTGCAGAACTCTTTTGCAATTAAAATGTCTTTATACTTAAGTTTATCATCTGAATGTTGCTTGTGCTTTGGTGGGTCCATGAAATGAGCTTGTTTTATGGACTTTGTTTGACTCTGTTTACAATGAGCTTCTACAGGCTCCTGATGAGCCATTTCCAATTTGGGCTCGGGCTTGAGCTATTAAAAAACCCATTGATATTTAGTCTCCGAGCAATATTTGTTTGTGACTGATAACTGAATTAAATATTGTCCAATTCGTTCTGTGACATTTCTGGATTGGGGCATTTACATCTGGGATGCACGCACGCGTCAAAACACCCGCTGCACCCGTATCCGACGCGGCAACGCGCGAGGGACGCCGCTGCCTGCGCATTGGTGCTGTGTCCAGTTTTTTTTTTTTTTTTTTTCTTTTTTCTCATTCCACTACGCTGGCCGACTCGCGCCGATGCGCGTTGAATTGGGCTAATTCATGCCAACTCAGGCCGTATCGGTCCATATCGGGTGAAACCGCCGAAACGCCGAAATTCAAAAAAAAAAAGTGCAAAATCTTCTTCTCTTTCTCTCTCTGTCTTGGTTTCCTACCTCTACTCAGTCTAGATGTTGCATAAACTGGTTTAGGAATACTAAAGAAAGGTTAAAAAAAGAAAAGGCATGAATTGGGAAGGGGAGTGAGTAGAAGACGAAAGTTAAGAAGATGAAAGAAGAAAAAATATGTAGAAGTAAAAGGCTGACTTGGTGTAGATTTTTTTTATATATATAAATTAAAAGGTGGGGAGTAGATTAAGCTTTGGAAAATGGAAGCCTTGAAAAAAAAAAAGGTAAAGTTGATATTTTGACGAGACCAAACATGATGTGTTGTGGACTTGTTGGCACTGGAGTGGCAGGTGAATGGAGAGAATAAAAAGAAAAAGATTTTAATATTGTGGGTTGTATTTAATTTATGATCATCATGTCTTAGTTATTATTTACTATTGTTTTAAATTTGGTATATATTTATATTATGTGAAAAAGTATGCTTAGCAATATATTAAAAAATATAAATAAAAATATTTTTAATAATTTTTTAATTGCCAAGTCTCGTCACACCAGCACCCACCTTTTTCCAAAATTGTCGAGTCTCGCACCCACACCTGCACCCAAGTCCCGAAACGCACCCGTGCTTCATAGATTTACATTTGTATTTTGCATATTATTTCAGGCAAATGTGACCAGGCATCAAATATTTTCTATTGCCTATGTTTACCAGGGTTTGGAAACAAGTAGTCCAGACAAAATTAAAAAATTCAATACAAATTTCAAAATATATATGGCTATATATAAATCGTCATACTATTTTTGTCCCTAAACTTTATTAAAAATTTGTATTTTAGTTTTAAATTTTTGAAAGTATATTTTTCGGCCCTAAACTATTGAAAATGTTTTATTTTTATACTTAAAAGTTAAAAAAAAAAAAACCACTAAACTATTAAAAAAATGCTCTTTTTTCATTTATATTTTTTCCCCTAAACTATAAAAAAATCTATTTACAAAACTTAGGGATGAAAAATGAAGTTTTTAAAGTTGAGAGATGAAAAACAAACTTTTGGTAAAATTTAAGGATTAAAATAGTATTTTAGTTTATATGAAAGTGATTGTCCACTACTCATATTCGACCAATTCATCAAGCATTCCTAATAAGTTGAAACTATCTCTAAAAAAAAAACTTTTTTGTTTTTGTTTTTGTTTTTTTAAAAACAAAAAACACTCACTCACACACAATGAAGATGAAATGAGGTTCTAACGTAGGCACAAATATTTGAGTGAACACATTGCTCATAATATATTTCATAGTTGTCGAAGTGATAAAGTTTTTAATAGCAAACAATAAACTAGTGTCAATGAGCTCACAGAAGATTCAATAATAATTTACCAACTCAATTGTTGTAAACCAATATTTTGTGCCTAATATTAGAGACATTGCTCACATTCTTTTAGAGGCATGAGTGATTTCTATATTAAAAAAGAAGTTTTGAAATCAAATGTTTCAACTTTCAACCTACCGTTTGATTTAATTGTGAAGAATTTTATGGCATAGTGTTTATACGTTTTCCAATTCAAAAAATCTGAAGTTTCAAAATTTTAATTTGTAGGGTTTCGAAGGGTAAATGGAAACAAGATTAAGGTTATAAACATTTCAAAATTCCATAAACTAATTTTTAAAATAGGATAGTATTTCAAATTTATTGCATCTATTCTATAATAATTGTTTTTTATTATTAAACCAAGACATCAATTGGATTTCAGTGTAGGCAATGACTGAACCATATATCTCTTATTCAACAATAAAATATTTTATCCATTAAGTTAGCTAGAACCTACAAAATATTTTACCAGTTGGATGTGCATTATTGCGGCTGAATTGAATTCTATGTAACATGTTATCTTTTTGCAGATGCATCCAGCATCCATAATGAAGGATGAATGTACACATGTATACTTTGTAGGCAAAGGTTGCAAGCGGAATCTGGTGTGACATTTGGGCAAATTCACAAGGTAATCTTCTTTGAGATTACTATTTTAGCTGCATATATAATGGAAGACAATATCAATAATTCTAAAATTTTCAATTTTCAAGTTATCGTCCACTTCCAATGAACTGTGACCTGTCATTCATGACGTAATAATGATCTCTTAATAAGAAATAAATTTTAAAAATGATGTAAACCAACTTTGAACTTATAAATTAATCCATTCCTATTCAAGAATAATAGTAGCATAAGTATAGTGATGATCTTTTTTTCTTTCTTCTTTTTTCTTTTTTTTCAAATGGTAATTAGTTTAAGCTTGAACATTATTTACAGGGAGTCAAGCTTCAGAATAACAGAATTGTCAGATTGAGAAATGAAGACATTAAAAATTTATTACACCGTAAGAAGTTTTACTTGGTTCTTGATTTAAATCACACACTGCTAAATTCTACTAAGCATAGAGATATGACATCAGAAGAAGAAAATTTAAAGAGCCAAATAGATTCTTTGCAAGTTATTTTTTTCACCTTTATATTTGATTATTCTTTGAAAGTGTACTCAGCTTTTCATTTATCAATGTTTTCAGGAACCATGGTAGCATTGCTTCTTTGTTTGTATGATGATCTCGAATAAGCTTGACTAGATACTATTGTAACGTCATCATGTTGTAGAACTTTTGGAAATGCACATGAATGATTATTGTTTGATTCATAATATAGTTTATTGCTCATCCAGTCTTATGTTGTTAAACCGCCATTAAATAAAGTTTTAAGGAATTTGCTGGCGGAATATTTTGATTTTCCTGCAGAATGTTGTGGCCCTGAAGCCTTTTCCTTTTCACTTGCTGCACCTTTTTTTTTTTCCCCTACTTTTAAAGAAAGATTAGCAGGGTTTATATTCTATGCTTAAGGCAAGCTTAAATACTATGAAAATTAAAAAAAAAAAAAAAAAAAAAAGGGCAAGCTTAAATACTGTCTTTATTTGTAATATCCCAAAAGATCTTTTTTGTTCTGTAAGGCATGAGGCGAACTGTAGATAAGAAAGTTTTGGTAGTTATAGGGAAAAATTCCTATCAGATTCATTTTGCATGGATATGTGGTAAAAACATAAAGCATTAATGGCACCCAACAATTAAAAAGCAAATTTATTAAAAAAAAAAAAAAAAAAAAAAAAGGCTTCCACGCTGCTTGGGTCCTTGTCCCTTATAGGCCTTGTAAAACTAATAACAGAAAATATAAAGAAAGTGCTTAGTTACTGTCAACTTTATAAACAAAAAAAAAAAAAAAAAAAAAAAAAAAACCTCACAAATTGATGTAATAATGAATGTAATTAACCACATTAATTAAAAAAAAAATGCTAAAATTACTATAAATTTTACTACATATATCTTCCAATATGATTGACTTCAAGAGCAAATTAAATAAATGAATGTCACAATAACTTTTATTTAATTGATGTCATATCAATTTGTAAAACTTCTATAGTTGTAGCTTTGCTAGCATTGCACATAATTAAATGCCTGAATTAGTTTTTATGATTTATGATACACTGTAAGCTTATACAAAAAAGTGATATTAGGGATACTATAAATTTTATTACATGAGCCTTTAAACTTTTGTAGTAAAATTAATAATAAATTTAGTATTTTCCTATATTTCAAATATAGAGATAGTTATCACTAGAGGTTTTAACTCAATCTAAAATTTATGAGGTTTAAGGATAACGGGAAGACCGTTAACTGGAATGGATGATAGTTGGTAAGTAATCTTTTCATCTGGAATTTGCTTTCTCCCACTTGAATCTTGTCACCACATTATGCATATACACTAGTGTTTGTAAACGAGCATACTCCCCTCCAGCGCACATTCGAGGTCCTCCTCCAAATGGTACAAAAGTGTAAGGTGCTGGGCCATTCCCTTCAAATCTTGAAGGATCAAATTTCTCAGGATCTGGAAAGTATTTAGGATTTTTGTGTGTCGAATGTACAGTCCAAAATGTCTGCAAAAATATGGCTTCAGAACTCTAAGCATTACCATTAAAATATGGATTCAGATCTCATTACACTAAGTATAATTTGGCTAATGTATTGTTAATGAAACATACCTTCCACCCTTCAGGGATAGTAAAACCTTTGTAAGTAAAGTCATGTATAACCTCTCTGAATGCTCCTTGAGCAGGCGATAATAGCCTCATCGACTCACATGCTACATTCCAAGAGTACTTCATCTTTTTAATGTCATCCCAATTCAACAAATCCTTTGGACCTTTGGATCTTGCAATCTCCACTTGCTCTGCTTAACAATATACCCCGCTTTTTCATTAGATTAATCTTTCCAAATAGCACCATGTGTCGCTTGTGCAGAGAGCTACATGCAGCATACTAAATAAAGTTTTTGAATTTCTTATTATTAGCTAGTGTATGGCCACTAAAAGATTGGGGCATCATAGTCGATTAACCTCACCCAGCAATTATAAGGCCTCTGTGATGAAGTTAAGATTTTTGTTTGGAGACAAACTATGAATTAAAAAAATTCTTAATTACAAACTTAAAACACAAACAAAGACACATTGAAACACATACTTTTTGCTTGTTAGAGGTAGTAGGTTTATGTGTGTAGGCCCAAGAAGCCCAATTCTATTGTAAGCCCAGGTATACCTAACCCAAACTATCTCTCCCTACATAAACCCAACTTAAGTAAGTAGAGAAATCTAGCATTTGAAAATTCACATAAATAATAAATCATGAGTTATTAATTTTTTAAAAATTTTTTTTTTACAAGATAGAAATTCTACTCTACCCTAATTTATGTATATATGTGTGTGAAACTTCCTCTTGGAGACTTGAACTCCGGTTCTTACCCCTCACACTTTACAAATACTTATATTTGTAGAGTAACCATCGCACCAAAGGTGCGCGGTGGTGAGTTATTAAATCATTTAAACAAGGAATGTGATGTATTAAATTGGTCTTGTGACTTCCTTTAAAAAAAAAAATTGGTCATATGAAAAAATACATATAAATGATCGTTTGAATTGTCATGTTGTGAGTTTGAGGGTAAATGATAGAGCTTGAAGGTAAACTCTATCATTTTTCCCATATACATTCTATCCTTGCAAAATTTCAAAATTATCAAAATTAATAATTATCCATAAAATGTGTTATGAATTGAATAGTAAATAGAATATAATTAGTACAAAATTTAGCACTTATGTTTTAAGAAGATCCAAAATGTTTAATCTAGGTTGGGTTTGGAAATAGATTATAAAGCCAGCTTATGTTATTATTTTATTTTTGCTACTATTCATAGGTCTCACTACACTTTTTGATACTATTATTAGGTTTCACTGTACTATTTCAGCTAACTTTTACATTTATCGTCTCCAAGTGGTAGGTTCCTTTCCTTTGCCATGACGTAACTCGGTAAGGTCCTTCCCAATTGGGGCCGAGCTTTCCCTGTGTAGGGTCTCTAGTTGCACCCATGACCTTCCTGAGTACGAGGTCTCCTACTTGGAAGTCTTTGTGTCGGACCCGAGAGTTGTAGTGTCTGGCCATGCAATCCTGGTATCTAGCGAGCCTTTGTTCCGCTGCCGACCTAATCTCGTCTATCAGGTCCAGCTGTAGCCGCATTGCTTCGTCATTCCTGCTCTCGTCATGGTTATGAACCCTGTAACTTGTGAGCCCAACTTCAGCCGGGATGACCGCCTCGCTCCCGTACGTAAGTCGGAATGGTGTCTCTCCTGTTGGGGTCCTCGCCGTTGTCCTGTATGCCCATAGTATGCTCAGCAATTCTTCAGGCCATATGCCCTTTGCCCCCTCGAGCCGAGTCTTGATAAATTTAATCAGGGATCGGTTCGTGACTTCAACCTGGCCATTAGCCTGAGGATGGGCGGGGGATGAGTAGTGGTTCTTTATCCCTAGCTGTGAGCAAAAATCCCGGAAGTTGTCGTTGTTGAACTGCCTCCCGTTATCTGAGACAAGGACTCTAGGAATACCAAACCTGCATATGATGCACCTCTAGACAAAACTTCTAATGTTCTTCTCCATAATGGTGGCCAAAGCTTCCGCTTCTACCTATTTTGTAAAGTAGTCAATACCCACTACCAAGAACTTCAACTGTCGTACCGCTATTGGGAAAGGTCCCATAATGTCTAGTCCCCACTGAGCGAACGGCCATGGAGCCGTCATCGGGGTCAGTTCTTCGGTTGGCTGTCTGATAATATTGCTGAATCTTTGACATTTGTCACAGCTTTTAACGTAAGTCTCGGCATCCTTCTGCATGGTTGGCCAGTAATACCCAGCTCGTACCAGTTTGTGCACCAACAACCTCGATCCAGAATGGTTCCCGCAGATTCCTTTGTGTACCTCCCTCATGACGTAGTCTGCCTCTTCGGCACCTAGGCTCCGCTTTCGCCCGTACACGATCCAGGGCCGTCTCATGGCTGAGGCACCATCCCATCAGCCCCTTCATCATGACCATTGCCTAAAAAATAATAATAATGGTAGTTATGAAACGAAGTGTGGGCAAAAAGGGAAATAATTAGCATTGGTAAAGTAGACGGGCTGTCTTACTTGTGTAATAGCAAAAAGGCCCGTCTCACCCATGGCCTCCGTCGAATGGTTGCCTAAGTCTTCGTAATCCTCCGCCGACATAATGGAGGAAATCTGTTCTAAGGCATGCTTAGAATCCTCCTGAAGAAGGACGAGCGGCTTCTCTTGATCCTTCGATGGCCCTTTCATGAGGCCCTTGCCGACCCCGTGCTTGATTAGAGTGGCCGGCTTCGGAGGCTCCGCCAGAAGTCCCACGACGGGTTCCAAGGATACTTTGGCCTTCTTGGCCTGACGATCCCCTTTGGGCTGCGTTTTCCTCTTGACGAACGGATTGCTTGGGCCCGTCACAGGGGGAGCAACATCGCCGGTCTTCTTAGCGGCTTTGGATCTAATCAAAGCTCTCCTCTTGGCGTCGTCCATTTCTGAAACATGGACGGGAATATTA
This sequence comes from Quercus robur, assembly GCF_932294415.1. Lineage (NCBI taxonomy): Eukaryota > Viridiplantae > Streptophyta > Magnoliopsida > Fagales > Fagaceae > Quercus > Quercus robur. The sequence continues at coordinate 5,614,212 of NC_065537.1, forward strand.
GTTATCAAAATAAGATACGTAACTTATCAAGAATAGGGTGACGGACTTACGCCTTCTAATCTGTTCCTCGTACTTGACGGCAGCTGGTGTTGGTTCTGGTCCGTCACAATACCAATGAATGGTCTTAAGTGACACCAACTTCGCCCAAGTCCTTTCCTCCGGCTGGGTCTTTGAGAAGATTTTTTCAAGGAAGGCGAACTCCTTAATGTCGACTTGGGGGCGTCGTCTAATTGCAAAGGAGGAAGAACGGTTAAATTGTTTTAAAACATACATAATGAAATAAAGTTAAATTTTTAGGACGGTCCATACTAGACGGGTGTAATATGCCCCAAGTGGTGTCAACGGGCATGTAATCCGTGTCCCCTGGACGACACATCCAACTGTCACCCTCTAGGAAGAAGTAACGGCTCTTCCAATCCCTATTTGAGTCTGGCGTGTCATAGATGACCTTCAATAGCAGACTCCTGGGGACGAAGCTATATATTCCCCTAGACCTATCAATTTCGTCCGGACGGTAGCAATGAAGGAACTCCCTAACCGTCAGCCTCTTGGTGCCGTCGGACATTGCGCCGTACAGAATCTCCATCGCTATGAAGACCCTCCAGGCATTAGGGGAAATCTGGTTCACGGATAATCCCAAATATCGGAGGAGCTCACGGTGAAGCGAACTCAATGGGAACCTGAGTCCGGCATTCAACATTTGCTCATATACCCCGACACCCTCTACCCCTTCATAATAACATCTCTTTGATTTATGGGGTAGACAGATGGAAATATTGTCTGGAATTTGATAGTTATCCCTAAATGTTTTGAAGTGCTTTTCTTTGATAACAGACGAGAAGTAATTCACCGTCCACTCTGGTAGCATGACGAACTCCCTGAGCCCATCAGCACCGACAACGGATCTAACAATTTGTTCCTCACCATCAACAAAGCCCTCGTCTTGTTCAACCACCTCCGTATCCTCATATGTTGAGGACGAGGAGGAGGAGGACAGACTCCTATCATCACCAAGACTATCTTGTTCTTTATGACCGGACGGATATACTTCCTCGTAATCCAGCCCGTCACAAACAACCGACTGATTACTGGACGCACTAGACATTTCCTACACGAAACGACAAAAACCTAAGACTCTGACGGGTCTATATGTTCATAACGGGTGTGGATAGTAAGGTAAATTAAAACAAGATTGGTCTTGAAAAGAACACTTACCAATTTTATGAGTGAAAGGAGGAAGTACAGCGCTGACGATTGAAGCAACTAGACGGTTCAGCCTCTGACAAAATATGATGGATAAGTTCTAACAGGTGTGATGGGTGAGCTCTGACAGGTTAATTTTTGCTGAAATTGGAGAAATGAGAAGGAAGACTCCCTTATTTATAAGGGAGATGCAGGGATGCCGAAGCGATGCTTCGACCCGAGATAAAACACAATCAAATTACGATGCGTGTCATCATCATTAATGACTTTCTTACAGCTTGTCAGTAGTTGGTATGGTCGACGGTTTCCTCGCTTGCACCGTCATCCTAGCTTGCATCAATTCGTCAACCCATTGTAACTGTAACCTAAAAACTTCTTTAAGTCTCATTGGTCTCATTCCGTCATAAAAAATTATCCATCACGCCTTTACCTTAGGGTCGTCACCCCATGGTTCCTTTGTTCTAAAATGACGGACCCTTAGGGTGAAGGGGGCAACTGAAGAGGATAAAATATAAGCCTGACGGGCCTATGGTAATGGGCCTGCCAGATTGGAATTGTTGGGCCGATATAGAGATGATCCAACACTCATTGAAAGCCCATTGCTGAAGGACACAGTAAGGGCCCTTGATCTAAGGTCTCTATCGCTCATTGCCTAAAACGCCCTAGAATCCCAATATGGAAATCCGAGCACAAGGGTGATTCTAGAAGATACGCACAATTTCTCGAAAGCTCATACTTTCCAACATTGTTGGAGCTCTCTTCTGACTTAACCTTCGGAGGGTCTTTGGCCGGTACCACACCGGTACTCTTTGTAAGGTCTTTTTCTGTATTGGGCAGGTCTGGTATCGAGCGTGTTGGAACCGTGTGGCTCACTGGTGATTTTTTCGGCATCACCGGTGATCCAGAATGGTTCCCGCAGATTCCTTCGTGTACCTCCCTCATTACGTAGTCTGCCTCGGTGAACATCGCACGCTCCTACCAGCACCGGAAAACTACTGTTGATGTCATTTGACGTCACCAAATGACATCATCACTCCACGTCAGCAGCCATGCAAGCACCTCCACATCAGCCCTAGTCCACGTCAGCGACACGTCATCAGCCACGTCTCGTCAGCACCACGTCACCTAGCTGACCGTTGACCCGGACCACCCGAATCTGACCCGTGAGCACTTTGACTGTTGACTTTGACTCTGGACCAGTTGACTTTGACTTTTTGTGTTGACCTTTGACCAAAAGTCAAAATTTCCAAAAGGGCCTATCTTGCTCAGTTTTTCGCGTAGATTCCGATTTTGGGCTCCGTTTCTGCATTTGAGACTACGAAATTAGTCAATTGGCACATTCTTCATTATGGTTTCTTCAAAGGCATTCTTCAAGGCATCTCGAAGTGATCTTTTCATGTTTATCCAACCTCAAGCCTTCATTGAGCTTCTGCCTTGAGTTTGAGGGAGGGTGTTAGAGATATATATTAGACATATATTAGTCCAATGTAATAGGCCCAAGCCCAGTCCTGCTTGTACTAGTAGTCTAGGGTTTAGTCGCCTATATATACTCATGTTATGGCCCATTATAACACAGGTTATTGTACTATACTCTTACACAATAAAGATGTAGCCCTTAAGGGATTCCTCCGTGGATGTAGGCCGTCAAGGCTGAACCACGTAACCCTCGTGTTCTTGATGTTCCTATTTTATACTTCCTCTTCCGCATCCATTCTAGCATATACAATATGGTGTATCAATGCTAATATTTAACATGGTATCAGAGCCAAACTCCGTTCTTGGCATCAAACAAACATCTCTAGCAAGCAAAGAAGATTCTCATGTGCACACCACCATCAAAATTTATATGCTTGTCGGCTGGATCTAGACTCCACGGCATCTCGCAGCCGCTATGGCTCTCACTGCTATGTCCAGAGCTTCAAACCCAAGCAATCAGTGTCTCTCCCTATCAAATCTGTGCACATCAAGCCTTTGCCTGATGAAACCAACAAGACATACGTGCTCCACAGCGTATCGCGACCAAAACCCAGAAACCCGACCTCCAACGGCAGCCGCACGCGCCACCACGCGCGACCAATGGCTCTTGGAACTCTCACACGCGCCGCCGAAGATTCTCGACTCCCAGCTCGGATCTCAGTCACACGCGCCGCCAAGCCGGTCTTGTCGTCCACCGATCCACTTGGCCTGAGAATCTGGTAATCATACGAGGTCTCATGCGCCAACACACGCCGCCTGCGTTTCTGGATCTTTCCCACAGACGGCGCCAACTGATGATGCCGAAAATATCACCAATAGGTCACACAGCACTCGCGACTCAAAGTGAACCTGCACAACAAAATAACCGAAGACCTTAGAGAGCACCGGTGTGGTGCCAGCCAAATACTCTCCGAAGGTCAAGTTAGAATTATTCTCACAACTCTAGAATGCTAGAGAGGGTAAATTATGCGTACCTTCTTTTGCGAGGGTATTGAGGATTTTATAGTAGATGATCGGCTATTCTTCCTTGGTGTGGAACTCTTTTCCTTATAGAACTCTACTTGAATATTTCCGAGCGTGGTGAGCAAGGTTTTTCCTTGTAGAGGAGATCTACTTTCAGTGTGCATATCTTCTAGAATCACCCTTATGCTTGGATTTCCATATTGAGATTCTAGGGCGTTTTAGGCAATGAGCGATAGAGACCTTAGATCAAGGGCCCTTATTGTGTGCTTCAGCGATGGGCTTTCAATGAGTGTTGGATCATCTCTATATCGGCCCAACAATTCCAATCTGGCAAGCCCATTACCACAGGTCCGTCAGGCTTATATTTTATCCTCTTCAGTTCCGATGGCATAATGGTGGTGGAAGGCCGAGCAAACGGCAGTGGGACCCTAAAAATTGTCTCTCTCTGCACTACGGTTCTTGAAATTTTACTGTTTTTAAATTTTATTTGAAGGAAAAGAACCAAAGAAAATCATTATTGGTGTTGATGATAATAAGAAATTAAATAAAAAAAGGAGTTGGGATTTTTCAATGAAATTCAAATAATGAAATCGTTGGACAAGCAAAATGAAAGGAAATAGAGAGACAGAGAGAGTCAAGTTTGGGTTGAGTTGGTAGGGTTAAAAGTGATGATATGACATGACATATAAGAGGGGTATGAAAATGTGTGTAAATAGATTTTTTTTAATTTTTCTATTCAAGTAACAGTTTATTAGATTAGAATTAAAATTTTTTCTTGAAAGTGTAAATGAAAAAATGAAAAAATAAACTAAATAGTAAAATAAATTTTATGAATAATATTAAAAAATATAATAAAACTTATAAATAATTTTGTGTGGTGGCAGCGTCGCGGCATGGGCAGCGGCAAGATTTCAAGCTCTCACATCTCAGTTTCTTTCTGTGACGTTTTGGTGGCTTCCCGGCGTGGGTAGCGACAAGGTCTTTCTCAATCTCTCGCCTCTCACTCCCTTTGTCTTGCCTCTTAGTTTTTATTTTCTTTTTTTCTTTTGTTTTTCCGTTTGGAGTCTGTAGTCTTTGAACTGCTGGGTTTACACTTTCAGACTTACCTTTTTTTTTTTTTTTTTTAAGATTTACATGTGGGCTGGCCGGCTGGGTTACTGGTTCACAATTTTGGAGAAGGCTCAAGCTACAAAGTAAGGGGGGCCAATTCTTTTTTTTTGGAGTTGAAAATTAACTTAAAAAAAAAAAAAATTGGTCCAGGGGGGCCCAGGCCCCCACCTGTGTTCGTCCCTGGGTGAGAATGAAGATAGAGAATCGTGATAATTCCCTATCTTTTCTATTTATCGGTGGCAAGATATAGTAATATAATTGTTATCTCTATTAAGAAGAGGAAAAAGAATATTCTATTTCTTGCATCGTGCCTCTTGTGCTCCTATACATATCCTAACTGAACTTGCCAGTTCTTGTCCATCGCCTTTTCTCTTCTTGCTCATTCGTATTATTGTGGAAGGTGATATGGATTTCTTCCCAAACCTGTTTCACCATGTATTCCTTTGTATTTCGTTCTCACTCATCTTCCTCATATTTAAATAAAAATCAACTCGTGCCAAGTTGCCACCTGGTAAAACAGGATGGCCTGTCATTGGGGAAACATTGGAATTTGCCATGGCTGGAACCCCAGAGACGTTCATTAAGGAAAGAATGAGCAAATACTCGCGATATCTCTTCAAAACCTCAATGTTTGGAGAGAACATGGCTGTGTTTTGTGGAGCTTCCGGAAACAAGTTTCTGTTCACCAACGAGAAAAAATATGTCATCTCTTGGTGGCCACGTTCCGTGGAAAAAGTTATGTTTTCTCCTGAAACTCTTGAAAACTTTGTCCCAGAAGATTATATTACAATACGGAGAGCCATAGTTGAATTTCTCAAGCTAGAAGCTCTTCAACATTTCATACCTATCATGGACTCCATGGCAAAGGAACACTTGGAGACAAATTGGTCTCCTTACGGACAAGTCAAGGTTTAGCCGCTTTCAATGAAGTATACCTTTGCATTCGGTTGTAGGTTGTTTATGAGTATCACAGATCGCAACTATGTGGCAATATTGGCTGATCCCTTTGCGCAGATCAAAGATGCAGGTTTAATGTCTCTGCCTATAAATATCCCTGGCACATCCTTTAACCGTGCATTTAAAGCAGGCAAAGTTATTCACCAGAAGCTTTTAGAAGTTATCCAACAGAGGAAGAAGGAGAACAGAGAATAATGTGACAGTTGCTCTTGACTTTATAACTCACGCGCTTCTTGAATTAGAAGAGAACAGCAGATCAGTTATGAACGACATTTTGATTGCTAGCAACATTATGGGCTTACTTTTTGCTGGCCATGATACCGCTAGTTCTGCTATTACATTCGTGTTGAAGTATCTAGCAGAGTTCCCTAATGTTTACAATGAAGTCTTAAAAGAAATTTCTTCTCAACAGTACTATAAGCATATGTCTTCTTTCAATTAAGGATAATTATGCTATAATTCTTTCCATTTAAAAGATTTTCATCAATTGCAGTTGGGGGGTGATCAACAACAATTTTAATTGAAAGAGGTAAAAAAAAGAAAAAAAAAAGGTTAAATGCAAAATTAAAGCGCCACTTGACAAGATCTCATGTACTCCTACATGAGGTCTTTACTTTTACATAGAAACCATATATATATATATATATATATATATATATATATGTGAGAGGAACAAATCTATCCCCAATCAAGTATTGTCCTCTTTAGGATGGGTAGGATCGACCCTTATTCCCACCCGCACGGATTTGCTCAATCCCACATCGGGGAGAGACGCCTCCCACCCTTGCCTTATAAGCACTTGCCCTAAGGAATGGTGTACTATAGTGTGTGTGATCATGGGAGGAATGAATCTATCCCCATTTATGAGTATCACAAATCGCAACTATCCCTTTGCCCAGATCAAAGATGGTTTAAGGATATACAATGTGTTCTTATACGGACGCAACAAAATCTCACAACAATTGTTAAGATTTTTCCATTCATAAGATTGAAAAATGGTACGGTTTTTATGGTTACAACTTTGGGACATATCTACTTTGTAATCCATAAACAAAAGATATTTTTTTCATTTAGTTTTATAATTTTATACTACTCTTATATAACATTATATATATGTAAAGGCATATAATTTAGTTTGTTTAGTTTTATAATTTTTTTTACTTCTCTTTTGTGGATTTAAAAATGTATTTATATATTTAGCATGGCTTCGCTGAATTTTTTTAATTTTTTTTGCCTCTGGCATTGCGTGAAAAATATAATATCATATATAATCTTATTACCATATATAATAGGTTCCCTATATACTGACAACAAATTTTGAGTATAGTAGAATTTTCGAAAAAATCAATGTGTTTGTTCTTCTCAAATACGGCCAAATTTGGACGTGGTGATGCAATGAACATTAAGGTAAGACAATGAACATTAAGGTAAGACTTGGATAATAAATCGAAATTTATTGATTCCAAGAAACTCCAGTATTCTAAATATCCGTACATCCATGTTATGGGACTAGTAGTAGATGTCAAACGGTGGAGGTTGCGGTGCAGTCCCGCCGAGAACAATGAAAATCCTAATCTGGAACAGCCGGGGGCTTGGGAACCAACGTGCAGTAGATGTCCTCTCTCACCTTGTGAAGGAAAAAGCTCCCAAAATTTTGTGTCTCATGGAAACAAAACAATCAGTTGATGAGATGCGAAAAATTCAAGCAGACTTACCATACCGGTGTATGCTAGCGGTTCCAAGTATTCATAGAAGCGGTGGGTTAGCCCTATTTTGGATGGAGGAGATAGACTTGCATATCCAAACTTTCACTCTTCATCACATTGATGCTCTCATATTCAATGGCCTAAATATCTCATGGAGATTGACAGGTTTCTATGGTTGGCTGGATGGACAAAGTAAACATGAGTCATGGCAGTTACTCAAGCACCTTCACACTAGAAGTTCAGCTCCTTGGATTTGTGTTGGGGATTATAATGAGATCATGGCATCAAACGAGAAGCAAGGAGGATTTCCAAAACAATTGAACCCGATGCAGGTTTTTTGAGCTACACTCCTACATTGCGGACTGGTGGACTTGGGCTTTCAAGGTAATATATTTACTTGGAATAATGGTAGACCTAGAGATGCATTTGTGCAAGAAAGGCTTGATAGAGCATGTGCCACGGTTGAGTGGAAGGAAATCTTTCCAGTAGCTTGTGTGACTCACCTTTAATCATCTTATTATGACCATGTGCCAGCCGAATAGGAGGAGAAAGATACCAAAATGATTTGAAGAAAAGTGGCCCACCAAATCGAATTGTGAGAGAGTAATTCAAGAAGCATGGATTATTGAAGTGGGGCATGGCAGCCCTGTGTCAATTCTTTTTGAGAGAGAGAAAAAACAAAAAAAAAACAAAAAAATCCCAGATTTGCTTTGGTTAACTGGAGCCGTGCAGCATTTGATAGCTCAAAAACAGTAATTCAGGAAAAACAAAAACAATTGGAGGCCCTATGCTCCCTCAATAATGCTGATCAATTACTTGCAATTAAGGGATTAAAATTCGAGATAAGTGATTTGCTGCATTAGGAGGAATTAGCATGGTGCCAATGGTCCCGATCCATTTGGCTACTGGTTGGTGACAAAAATACGAAGTTCTTTCATCAAAGGGCTAGTCACCGAAGACGCAAAAACCAGATCATGGGGAATTTTTATGAAGAAGGTAACTGGAATACTACGGAGGGGAGCATAGCCCAAACTGCAGAACACTATTTTCAACACCTCTTCACCACTTCCAACCCATAAGACATTGAAGGAGTCCTAAATTCGATGGACAGATGGGTCTCCCAAAGTATGAATGCCTCTCTTCTTCAACGGTATACTCCAGAGGAGGTTAGAGAGGCCCTATTCCAAATGCACCCATCCAAGTCACCATGCCCCGATGGTCTGTCTCCATTCTTTTTTCAAAAGTTTTGGCACATTGTAGGGCATGATGTCACAACAGCTGTACTGTCAGTGTTAAACTCTGGCCATATGTTGAGAAAAATGAACCATACACATATAGTGTTAATTCCAAAGAAAAATGACCCTACACACATGGTGGATTATAGACCCATTAGCTTAGCCAATGTAATATCCTGAATCATATCAGAGGTTATTGTTAATTGTTTGAAGTTTATTTTGCCGAATGTGATTTCTAATGCCCAAAGTGCTTTTGTACCAGACCGTCTAATCACTGACAATACCACTGTAGCATATGAGTTACTTCATAGGCTGCGAAACAGGAGGAAGGGAAAGAAGGGGCAGATGGCAGTGAAGCTGGACATTAGCAAAGTCTATAATAGGGTGGAATGGGTCTTCTTACAACAAATGATGATGAAATTGGGCTTTGCTCCTTCTTGGGTCCAATTGGCAATGGAGACAGTGACCACAGCTTCGTACTCAGTTCTAATAAATGGAGAGCCAAAGGGTTTTATCACTTCTACTAGGGGGATACGACAAGGTGACCCTCTCTCACCATATCTATTCCTCATGTGTGTGGATGGCCTTTTAGCCCTAGTGAGAAAAGCAGGGAAGACAGGAGGGTTAAAAGGAATCAAATATAGCCAAAATGGAGTATGGGTATCTCACCTCCTCTTCGCTGACGATAGCCTTTTATTTTGTCAAGCAACAATGGAGGAAAGCCAAAAACTATTACAGTTGTTGGCACAATATGAGGCTGCATCTGGTCAAGCAATCAATAGACAAAAGACTTCCCTCTTTTTTAGCAAGAACACGAAGCCGGAGGTAAAAGAGCAAATAAAACAACTATTTGGGGCAAGAGTTATGACAGAATGTGAAAGATATCTTGGGTTGCCAAAGGCCACAAGTAAATCAAAGGTTAACACCTTTAAAGACTTACAAGAAAAAATCACCAAGAGAGTCATGGGATGGAAAGAAAAAACTATTTCAAACGCAGGAAGAGAAGTTCTTATCAAAACTGTGGCCCAAGCGATACCTACATACTCCATGAGTCTATTCAAACTACCATCTTCCATTTGCGACAACATCAATTCCATGATGGCCAAATACTGGTGGGGTCAAAACCAAGATGAACGGAGGATACACTGGATCAATTGGACAAAACTGTGCACTGCAAAGAAGGAAGGAGGACTGGGTTTCCGTGATCTTCATGCTTTTAGCCTATCTATGTTGGCAAAGCAAGCGTGGAGATTAATCGAGGAAAATCATTCTTTAATTTACAGAGTGTACAAGGCACGTTATTTCCCAAACTCATCTTTCATGATGGCTGAGCTAGGGAATAACCCCTCCTTTGTGTGGCGCAGTCTATTATCAGCAAGGGATGTCATTAAGGAAGGCACTAGGTGGAAAGTGGGAGATGGCCGTAGAATTGGAGTATTCACACACTCATGGCTATCACGCACCCCTGTAACACGAATTGAAGTACCACCAGATATGAAGGTTTGTGAGCTAATAGACCAAGACACAAGACAGTGGGACCGGGGAAAAGTAGTTGCCATGTTCACTGCCCAAACCAGGGATGAAATCCTCTCCTTGCCACTCAACAACACTAATGGCCATGAATCTGTTATTTGGATGGAAAACAGGGCAAAAAAATTTACGGTGAAATCAGCATACAAGGTGGCCTATAGACTGCGACATCATCACAAAGCAGAGCACTCAGCAGCCAGAATCCACGGATCCACTTGGAACATGATCTGGACGCTAAACGTGCCGCCAAAAGTGCGCACCTTTATATGGAGAGCTTGCTCAAATTGCTTGCCTACACGGGATAATCTACGCCGCCGTAGAGTGAGCATAGACCAGACTTGCGAAATGTGTAAGCAGGAACCCGAGACCACCTCCCATGTACTTTGGACTTGCCCATTTGTAAGGAATGTATGGGCTCTGGTCAAAGGAAGAATTCAGAAGAGCAGCAACGGTGTAGACAATTTTTTCCTCCTATTTAGACAGATGCAAACAAAAGTAAGCAAGCAAGAACTGGAATTATGGGCGACCACGACCTGGGCAATATGGAACGCACGAAATAAGGTAATCCTGGAAGGGGCGACGGGCTTGCTTGAAGAATATCAAAGTCTGATGGAAACACAAAGGATAGATTGATTTTTGTTTTAAGTAGTTTCCTTTATATTGTATTTAAATTCCCACGGTATGGACTCAGCATAACTAAGTGGCTGGGGCCACTTAGTTAATTCTTGTGAATGGTAACATATCAATTATCGGTATGCCTCAATACATATAAATGATATTAGCGATATTATAAATTCTATATATGAGACTTATTAATTGATATGTCATCAATCATAAAAAATTGGTAATCCAAACTGTTATTTATTATGTTGTTGAAATAATACTAATTACATTCATTATCATATTAATTTAAAATCATATTTATTATGTCATGTCACCAACCCAATCTAATGTTTATGATTATGAGGCTTAAGATAAATGGGAAAACCATCAACTGGAATAGGTGATAGTTTGCAAGTAATCTTTTCATCCGAAATTGCTTTCTCCCACTTGAATCTTGTCACCACATTATGCATAAAAACTAGTATTTCTAATCGAGCATACTCCCTCCCAGGGCAAATTCTAGGTCCTCCTCCAAATGGTACAAATGTGTAAGGTGCTGGACCATTACTTTCAAATCTTGAAGGATCAAATTTCTCAGGATTGGGAAAGTATTTAGGATTTTTGTGTGTTGAATGTGGAGTCCAATATGCCTACAGCAAAAACATGGAATCGGAACATTAATAATCATTATTAAAACATAGAGAATTTCTATATAATTAATTTGGCTCATGTACTGGTACGTGTCACATACCTTCCACCCTTTAGGAATAGTAAATCCTGCATAAGTGAAGTCCGTTATGGCCTCTCTAAATGTTCCTGAAGAAGGCGGTATTAGCCTCATTGCCTCACGCGCCACATTCCAAGAGTACTTCATTTTCTTAATGTCATCCCAATTCAACAAATCATTCGGGCCCTTAGATCTTGCAATTTCCATTTGCTCTGTTTAACAATATGACCTCATTTTCGTTAGATTAGTCTTTCTAAATCGCATTTATGAGATATGTCACATATGTCAAGAGCTACATTTAGCATACTAAATGAATTTTTTTGTATTTTTCTTAATTACTAGCTACAGGTGGCCGCTAAAAGATTGGGCCACTATAGTTGATTGTGCACGCGCTTGTGTATTGATAATGTTACACACTTCCCTCTTTAATAATTTTTTGTTAGATATGTATTTTAACAGAATTATTTAGAATTCTAAGTCATTGTAATTTAAAATTATCCACAAAACTTGAGATATAGGGTTCGTTTGAATACAATTTATTTTGCTGAAAATTGAAAACATTGTAACAGAATAATTTTTAAATGTGTGAATAATACCGTGGAACCTATTTTTAATGAAAAAGTTGCTGAAAAATGAAGTTTATGAATCCTGTGAACAGTATACAGGACCCACTGATGTGCTTGGTACACAGGAGAAATGTCCAACAACTATGGCTAAAAAAAAAAAAAAAAAAACGCTGAAAAGTGAAAACGCAAACACGCAAACGTGAATCCAAACACTCACATAGATTGAATATAGATGGAATAATAAATAATATTTTTTTCTCTAAATTGAAATTGATGTTAATCTACGATATACTATATTAAATGGTAGATACGCTTATGATGAAGATCTTTTAAAGCGAAAGAAGTCTAGCGTAATAGTGTTTTAACGGAAAGAAGACATAGGCCCATAATAGCCAATAGGTCGAGAAGAAGTACCTTTTAAGACCTCATTGTAAACATGAGGGAAGTCTGCTAGATTCTTCAACACGAATGTGATAGCAGAACTAGTGGTATCATGTCCAGCAAGAAGTAAGCCCACAATGTTGCTAGAAATTAACAAGTCGTTCATAACTGATCTGCCGTTCTCATCTAATGCAAGAAGCGTGTGAGTTATAAAGTCACGAGCAACCGTCGCATTATTCTCTGATAGCAGATCTTTCTTCCTCTGTTGGATTACTTCTAAAAGCTCCTGGTGAATAACTTTGCCTGCTTTAATGGCGCGGTTAAAGATTGTGCCTGGGATATTTATAGGCACAGACGTTAAACCATCTACGATAAGGGCAAAGGGATCAGCAAATGTTGTCACATGGTTGGGATCTGTGATACTCATAAACAACCTACAAGCCAGTGCAAAGGTATACTTCATTGAAAGTGGCAAAACCTTGACTTGTTTGTAAGGAGACCAATCTGTCTCCAAGTGTTTCTTTGCCATGGAGTCCATGATAGGTATGAAATATTGAAGAGTTTCTGGCATGAGAAATTCAACCACAGCCCTCCTTATTTTGATAGAATCTTCAGGGGAAAAGTTTTCAAGAGATTCTGGAAGGAGAACTTTTAGAAAGAAAGGCGGCAACCAAGAGATGACATATTTGTTCTCATTGGAGAACAGAAACTTGTTTCCCGAAGCACCACAAAACACAGCCATGTTCTCACAAAACAGTGAGGTTTTGAAGAGTTCCTGCGAGCATTTGCTCATTCTGTCGTTAATGAACATCTCTGGTGTGCCTCTTTTCCCAGCCATGACAAATTCCAATGTTTCCCCAATCACAGGCCATCCCTTTTTACCTGGTGGAAACTTGGCACGAGTTGATTTTTGCTTATAGATGAGAAAGATGAGTGAGGTGGAAATACAAAGGAGCACAAGGTGCAGCAGGTTTGAGAAGAAATCCATACCAACTTCCACACCCTCTTGCCTGCACAAATGAGCAAGACCTAATTCTCTAATTTCCAAAGGAGGTTAGTTAAGTGGTGGAGCCAGGAATCTTATGTTGGGGTCGAACTATAAATTTTGTCAAGATAAACTCAAATAAAAAATAGACACTTTCCTAAAAAATCCACATAATATATGTGTGTGTAAATATAAAATATATAAATTGTTTGTAAAACTTCATCCATGTTTGACAAATCAATATCATAATGTTATAATTGAAGTATCATATGAGGTTTTTTTATTTCTTGATAAAATCTTAAGAATAGGAAGTTTCAACCAAATTGTATATATTATCAATGTTGAATGATTTGAACATATTAATTGGAATTGAAATTGAGCTAAAAATTAGGGATCCTACACTTCTACTATTTACTCACAAAACTTACTACCTAACTATTTCATTGTATATCAACTCTAAACTCTCTATTTTTAGGAAAAATTACTAAATTATTTGATCAATGCTTTCTTTTGGGGGGGGGGCAACTCCTTTTTTTTTTTTTTTTTTTTCATATAACCTTTAAATATTTATAAAATATACTTAAATTGTAAAAAAAATTAAAAATTTTGGGAGAGCCCATGTGGCTCCGCCACTGGGTTAGCTAGAGCCTGAACAATATCAAGCAAACTTATCACAATAAGTATAAATCTTGAAATTGAATCTAGCTACAAAGTAGGAATTGCCAAATAAGCACTAAATTAGGCAAACATAGTATTTAGCCTCACAAATAATATTTTTCACTTCCAAAGTTTCTCAACCAATTCATTCACAAGGCATAGGCTCCAATTTGTAAAATTAACCCATTCAATATCATCTCCTTAATACTAAAATCTTAACAATTTATGAGTAACTTCTATAAGATTTACACAACATCATCAAGAAACCCATGAAATCAAAATCACAATATTCTCCAACACAAACCATTTAAATATTTTACTAGCTCCAAATAACTCAATAAAAATTATATTCACCATCTATTTCACATTAAGTGCCTATTTGGATCTACGTTATTACGTGTCTGTGTTTCACAATTCACGTTTCCTTTTATTTATTTATTTATTTTTTAAGCCATAGTTGTTGACTTTTCTCCCATAAACAGTGCATGGGTACACTGTTCACGGGACCCATAAACTTCACTTTTTAGCAACTTTTTTCATTAAAAATGGGTCCTACAGTATTATTCACACATTTAAAAATTATTTTGTTACAGTGTTTTCAGCAAAAATAAGTTGTATTCAAACGGATTCTAAAGAGCTCAAATCCCAAAATCTTCACCACTTAGATAGCCACCATTGTAAAAACTATAAACTCACACATCAAATAATTCCACTAATACAAAACTCATACATATAAACACATAAATATCACTTTCAAAACTCATAAATCACATGGGTATTATTACCAAAGCTTAGATAAAAAAAAAAAATAAATAAATAAATAAAGCCTTTAGTAAAGCATATAAACCCACCAAAAATATTGGAAATTTTTATCTCAAATAGTAAAGATGAGTGAGCCTTACCTTTTTCCTATGAAATTTTTTGGTGGTCTTGTTGGAAAAAAATGGTTGTGAAAGTGCTGAGAAGTGATATCGGTGGGAGAGTAAGGGAGTGCGAGAGAGTAGTGTATGTAAGGAAATGAAAAGAAAAGAAAGATGTATAAGAGCCTTGATTTGACCGGCCAAATAAGGAAAGATATTTCTGAGTGCGCGGTGGTAGGTGGCCCCTTAAAAATCTGATCCCTTTGTTTTTTTGCGTTACATAAGTAATATATTATTTTCTACTCGGGAAGAAGTTGACCCCGTTGTTTTCCCTTATAATTATATTACAAGCCGACAGGCAAAATGGAAATAAGTTCTTTTCCATGTGTGTCGGCTAAGCTTTGATTAATTGTCACCTAACCCAAAAACAATTGTGATTTTTAAAATTTTTAAAGCAAGGATGCATGTATTTTTTTTTTTTTTTTTTTTTGATACGAACATGTATGTATCGTTATTATTATTTTTTATTCTGCAGTTGCGTACTTTGCATTTTGCATAGTTGCCACATTACGTGAGTGAATATGTAAATATTGTTTGAATAAGCTCAAAAGGTCTAATAACTGACTTTTTTTTTTTTACTTATTTTATTTATTTATTTATTTATGTTCTTTCCAAACTTATGGTAGAGGTTTAGCAGAAATTACCTGCTGCCCCTTATTCTTTTTTCTTATAATTAAAAGCCAAACGGTTATTTATTATTTTCTATTTCATAAAGACAAGTTTGTATCTTTTACACCTGATTATTGCAATATCTTTTCTTCCATTAAAAACAAAGACAGAGAGAGAGAGAAACTATAGCATACAGACACAAATTTCACACTCAAGAGAATTATTAGTGATATGCCAAAAAGTGGTGTCATTGGTAAACTCAAATATTGTAATAGATGTTGCAAAATTTTGTGTCTATAGCATTAGTTAAAAAAAAAAAAAAAAATTATAGCATAAATATTATCCATCATATTCAACTATTGCATGCCTTTGAAGCTCGCTCCTTGGTTTTTTTTTTTTTCCTTTTAAACTGCAAATTACGCCCAGAATTTAAGGGTAATTTTGATTTTATTCCTTAAAATTTCAAAATTTTAATTCACTTTCCTAACATTATCTATTGTTTTTGTGGGGGGTAAAAGACCTGGAGGCCCATGTCAATGTCTGTATTGGGCCAAGGGCCTAGCCCAAGGAAAAACCCCTCCTCGGCCATGGGGAGAATCCTCCTCGGCATGGATGTAGCCGAGAATAAAGGAGACAACCTGCCACTGGTAGTGACACTCCAAATCGTTCCATGAAACAGGAAATGTACTAAAGCAAAAAAAGACAACGGAGAAAGTGAAAGTGTCTGAGGGGAAGGCTGCCATTATGGCATTCAGTGCCTTGAGCCTGACACAACCATACTTTTCTGCCTTTACAACCACTCCCAACAACTGGAGGGAATGGTGGATGGGACAAGTACCTACCCTAGGGACCCTATTTAGGAGGAAGGAAACGACTATAAAATGGGAGTAGAGGGAAACAGAAAGGTGGGGCGGAGACTCCCCAACACACCAGAGGCACCAAAAAAGGCTCCCCAGACCATGCCGAGGACCAATCCTCTCAGATGAACCCAATCCATCTCAACCTGATCGTAAAGAACACTATGATGACCGTTGTCCATACACTAAAGTCTAGCTCTTTGGCCCACTCTCTACAAATTCATTGTATCGGGCTCTCTGGTCTAAGGTCCCACACATCTTGGACAAGGCCTGAAAAACGTGACCCTACAGTTTTGATTGGGAATTCTTCTAGCCATGCTCATGTTGAGATGGACATTAAATGTCAGCCTAGCCCAAAACAATGTAGTTTTAAAGGGATAATAGTAGTTGTTTTTCCATGTCAATAAAAAAATTATTTGATACTTTATGTACTTCTTATTTTTTTTCCAGTTTCTTTTTCTATCAATTATTCATTTTCTATTTGATTTTCTTAGGAAACAAACATAAATACAACAATCTTTCCTGCCTTCTCTTGTTATCTAAATAGGAATCCAACAATCTCACGTACTATTTTTTAATAATCCAACAATCTTACATATAAAAATTACATAAATAAATGTATTCAAATCACAAGGGGATATTCTACGTATACAAAAATTCAACCACAAAAATTTATATGAGAGTGAGAATGCTTTAGAAAATGATAAAGAGATATCGTCAAGAGTTGAGTGAATTAAGTGACTCTTCTTTGCTCATCCTTTACAAGGAGATTAATTTGCACTTGATCATGTTGTCATTTATGACTAACTGCTCCTTTCTAGGAAATAATATCACATTCTAGATTTAGTGGTGAACTTTAAAATGTCTTTTTATACACTGGCACAGATGATTGCAGAACTCTTTTGCAATTAAAATGTCTTTATACTTAAGTTTATGATCTGAATGTTGCTTTTGCTTTGGTGGGTCCATGAAATGAGCTTGTTTTATGAACTTTGTTCGACTTTGTTTACACAGGCTCTTGATGAGCCATTTTCAAGTTGGGCTCGGGCTCGAGCTATTAAAAAACCCCATTGATATTTAGTCTCTGAGCAATATTTGTTTGTGACTGATAACTGAATTAAATATTGTCCAATTTGTTCTGTGCCATTTCTGGATTAGGGCATTTACATCTGGGATGCACGAACGCGGTAAAACGCCCACCGCACCCGCGTCCGACACGGCCTGACGTGGCAACGCGCAAGGGACGTCGCTGCCTGCACGTCGATGCCGCGTCCAGTTTGTTTTTTTGTTTTTTTTCATTTCACGACGCGGGCCGACTCGCGCTGACGCGGCGCCGATGCGCGCTAAATCGGGCTAATTCACGCCGACTCGGGCTGTATCAGTCCATATCAGGAGAAACCGCCGAAACGCCAAAATTCAAAAAAAAAAAAAAAAAGGTGCAAAATCTTCTTCTCTTTCTCTCTCTGTCTTGTTTTCCTGCCTCTACTCAGTCTAGATGTTGCGTAAACTGGTTTAAGAAAACTAAAGAAAGGTTAAAAAAAGAAAAGGCATGAACTAGGAAGGGGAGTGAGTAGAAGACAAAAGTTAAGAAGACGAAAGAAGAAAAAATTTGTAGAAGTAAAAGGTTGACTTGGTGTAGAGATTTTTTTTTAAATTAAAAGGAGTGGTATAGATTAAGCTTTGGAAAATGGAAGCCTTGGGAAAAAAATAATAATAATAATAAAAAAGGGTAAAGTTGATATTATGACGAGACCAAACGTGATGTGTTGTTGACTTGTTGGCACTGGAGTGGTTGGTGAATGGAGAGAATAAAAAGAAAAAGATTTTAATATTGTGAGTTGTATTTAATTTATGATCATCATGTTTTAGTTATTATTTACTATTGTTTTTAAATTAGGTATATATTTATATAATGTGAAAAAGTATGCTTAGTAATATATTAAAAATATAAATAAAAATATATTTAATAATTTTTTAATCGCCGAGTCCCGCCGCACCCACACCCACTTTTTTCAAAAATTGCCGAGCCTCGCACCAACACCCGAGTCCCGAAATGCACCCGTGCTTCATAGATTTACATTTGTATTTTGCTCATTATTTCAGGCAACTGTGACCCGACATCAAATATTTTCTATTGCCTATGTTTACCAGGGTTTGGAAACATGTTGTCCAGAAAGGGAATACGGTCATTGATGCCACTTGTGGCAATGCTTATGATACTTTAGCAATGGTGTAGCTGATGAATCAGCCAGGGGATGTGTTTATGCAAAGGATATTTAGAATGATGCTTTAGAAAATACTACAAAACCCAGATTTTATAAGTACAGTTTCATGCAAAAATCCATCAAAACAGAAGCAGATATTGAATTTTAGCACAAACACAAATGGCCAAACACCATTAATATTCTGTTTTGTCCTTGAAAAATTGAAACCAAAAAAAAAAAAAAAAACCATTTTTGTCATATTTGAAATTCTTCTCCATTAGTCACTTTTACAAAACACAGAAGGAAGTGAAAGAGAGAAAAGGGGTACCAGAAAGAGGAGAATCATGTGGAGTATGATTTTGAGTAGAAGTGAGTCCATTCAGCTCAATGGGCCGCTTCACACAAAAGTAGAGGTTTTTGGCGCTACTCTGCGAAACGTTTCTTCGAGAAGAAAGCGAGAGTTTCTCCACGAAACCAATAAAGGGTTTCGAAATTACAAGTGAATGTGAACAACAAAGTCTAAGCGATAACATATCTCTCTCTGTGTGTCTGTGACAGAGTCTACAAATTTGGACTGACAAAGTGATAATTTCATTCTTTGAAGTATATATGGTGCGTTCCGACTTTGACAGCATTTTTATTTTTTATTTTTTTAAGTAATCATGGTCCAAATTTAATACATAAAAAATAAAAAAATAAAAAATAAATTCAAAACATATATGGCTATATATAAATCGTTATACTATTTTGGTCTCTAAAATTTGTTTGTTAGTTTTAAAATTTTGAAAGTATATTTTTCGGCCCTAAACTATTGAAAATGTTTTATTTTTATACTTAAAACTTTAAAAAAAAAAAAAAAATTATCACTAAACTATTAAAAAAAAATATACTCTTTTTTCATTTATATTTTTGTCCCTAAACTATAAAAAATCTATTTACAAAACTTAGGGATGAAAAATGAACTTTCTAAAGTTGAGAGATGAAAAACAAACTTTTGGTAACTTTTAAGGATTAAAATAGTATTTTAGTTTATATGAAAGTGATTGTCCACTTCTCATAGCATTCCTAATAAGTTGAAATTATATCTAAAAAAAAAACTTTTTTATTTTTATTTTTTGTTTTTTTAAAAACGAAAAACACTCACTCACACACAATGAGGATGAAATGAGGTTCTAGCATAGGCACAAATATTTGAGTGAACACATTGGTCATAATATGTTTCATAGTTGTCGAAGTGATAAAGTTTTTAATAGCAAACAATAAACTAATGTCAATGAGCTCACATAAGATTCAATAATAATTTACCAACTCAATTGTTGTAAACCATTATTTTGTGCCTAATATTAGAGACATTGCTCACATTCTTTTAGAGGCATGAGTGATTTCTATATTAAAAAAGAAGTTTTGAAATCAAATGTTTCAACTTTCAACCTACCGTTTGATTTGATTGTGAAGAATTTTATGGCATAGTGTTTATACGTTTTCCAATTCAAAAAATCTGAAGTTTCAAAATTTTAATTTGTAGGGTTTCAAAGGGTAAATGGAAACAAGATTAAGGTTATAAACATTTCAAAATTTCATAAACTAATTTTTAAAATAGGATAGTATTTCAAATTTATTGCATTTGTTCTATAATAATTGTTCTTTATTATTAAACCAAGACATCAATTGGATTTTAGTGTAGGCAATAACTGAACCATATATCTCTTATTCAACAATAAAATATTTTATCGATTAAGTTAGCTAGAACCCACAAAATATTTTACCAGTTGGATGTGCATTATTGCGGCTGAATTGAATTCTATGTAACATGTTATCTTTTTGCAGATGCATCCAGTATCCATAATGAAGGATGAATGTACACATGTATACTTTGTAGGCAAAGGTTGCAAGCGGAATCTGGTGTGACATTTGGGCAAATTCACAAGGTAATCTTCTTTGAGATTACTATTTTAGCTGCATATATAATGGAAGACAATATCAATAATTCTAAAATTTTCAATTTTCAAGTTATCGTTCACTTCCAATGAACTGTGACTTGTCATTCATGACGTAATAATGATCTCTTAATAAGAAATAAATTTTAAAATCAGAACTGGAGAGATGTAAACCAACTTTGAACTTATAAATTAATCCATTCCTATTCAAGAATAATAGTAGCATAATTATAGTGATGATCTTTTTTTTTTTTTTTTTTTTTTTCAAATGGTAATTAGTTTAAGCTTGAACATTATTTACAGGGAGTCAAGCTTCAGAATAACAGAATTGTCAGATTGAGAAATGAAGACATTAAAAATTTATTACACCGTAAGAAGTTTTACTTGGTTCTTGATTTAAATCACACACTACTAAATTCTACTAAGCATAGAGATATGACATAGAAGAAGAAAATTTAAAGAGCCAAATAGATTCTTTGCAAGTTATTTTTTTCACCTTTATATTTGATTATTCTTTGAAAGTGTACTCAGCTTTTCATTTATCAATGTTTTCAGGAACATTAAACATATTTACTGAATTACAGTCCTTTATTTTTTCTTCAATTTTTTTTAAAGAGAATTTCAATTTATGATGTCTGCCTCTAATGATAACTATTTATCAAAACCAGTACACTAATCAATTTTTGGTGTAAGTGAAAATTGAACACAAATCTCTTATTCAACTATAAGACTTTAATGTTTTTATTATAGTTCTCTTCCCTGTCTTCTTCTCCTCATGGTAGGAGCGTTTTCATCTCACTACGTGGTGAGTTTTCTTCTCTTCTCTTCTCCTAACTAGTTAGGACAAGGCAAGAGGTTTTTCTTTTCCAGTGTTACGTGGTTTTCCATTACAATTGTGAAGACTACCTACATTGATAGAACTATGGAATCGGAGGTACTTGAACGCATCCAGAGTATGAAACTAACTATGGATGAAGATGAGGTCATGGAAATTTGGCCAGTGAGGAGAGACAAGATTTTGGAGGAGTTCTCCCTAAGCTTGATAGGACGTTTCCTCACATCAAAGTCCATCAACTTTAGGGCGGCAAAGAATATGATACAGTCTATGTGGAAACTAGGGGATGATTTGAGGATAGTAGAGATGGGTGATGGGATTTTTCAGTTCAAGTTTTCATTGGAAAGTCAATTGGCGTAGGTGTGGAATAATAGTCCCTGGTGCTTTGACAACCACCTATTGGCTCTCCGCCGATGGGAAAAAGGAATGACTGTGAGGTCAGTAACCTTTACGCATCAACCATTTTGGATTCAAGTATGGGGCTTGCCCTTTGATTTAATAACGGAAGAGGCAGGGAGGGATATAGACAATGGCATTGGGAAGCTAGTGGAGGTGGACTGCAAAGCTTTCCAAACTAAACAATCTCACTTTCTTCGAATTCGTGTGGAAGTACCATTGGATAAGCCGCTTCGACGAGGATGCCTAATGATCAGTCCCGAAGGTGATGAGGTTCGAGTGGCATTCAGGTATGAGAGGCTAGCTGGGTGGTGTTTTAACTGTAAGAGGATCGGCCATGACCATAAGGAGTGCCCATCAACTGTTTCAACTGAAGGTGGTGAAAAACCTTACGGGGAGTGGCTGAAGGCTGGAACTTATGTGCGACAAGATAGGCTGAATGTACGACAGACACCATCATGACGGGAACAGGGAAATGCACCTCCGAGAAGCAAGAATCAGGAGTCTGGCTCACCAAGTGCTAAACTGGCTAAAATAAAGGAGTCCAATACAGCTAAAAAAACCTAGTCTGATACGGTTCAGCAAACCGAAATGCCCAGTCTGAGTTTTGCGCAAAAACTAAGGAAAAAATTGGCTTTTTCCCTTTTTAAAAAAAAATCCACCATTTTTCCCTATTTCCCAAACTAATTAGGGAAATGTCCCTCTTTTAAAACTCGATTTTCTCAAAATCGAGTTAAGCCCTATAGTGGCGTTTTTTAGGAGCCTATAGTGACGTTTTAAGGACCTATAGTGGTGTTTTATAACTCGATCTCCATGAAGTCGAGTTATAGGTATAAAAAAAAGAAAAAAAATTGCATGTAACTCGACTTCATGGAGATCGAGTTACAAAACGCCACTATAAGTCCTTAAAATGTCACTATAGGCTCCTTAAAATGCCATTATAGGGCTCCAGAATATTTTATTTTATTTTATTTTTTTATAACTAGATTTTGAGAAAATCGAGTTTCAAAAGAGAGGCATTTCCTTAATTAGTTTGGGAAATTGGGCAAAATGATGGACTTTTTTTTTTTTTGAAAGGGGCATTTGCCCATTTTCTCCCAAAAACTGATATGTTCCAAATTATGCAATCATTCCTCATTTATTGCACCACAGCTGGACAACAATAATGACCCAGTTACAAAAAAAATCCATTCACTACCAAATTTAAGTGTGATCGACACGATTAATGACTCAGTTACAAAAAAATTTCACTCACCACCAAAATTAAGTGAGATCGAAAATCATGGAGAGCATTTATTTTCGGTCCCTATCAGTTATAGCACAACAAAGACTCACACCAAAACCCTAACAACACAGCCATGCGAACCAAAAAAAGACACCCTTTAAACCCACATGGACCAGACTGGTCCGCCTTCCCTCTACACCATGCATGGCTAATTGTAAGGGTCAGAAAACAGTGGGTGCCAAACAATAGTATGATTGTAATGAACATGGAGCCTGGAAATAGAATTATGCAGAAAGCAAGTGGTTCAAGACCGTGGAGAACAATTCAAAAACCATATTACCAACGGTGGAGGCTGATGCTCAACCTCGCTGAACGCAATGATCGTCATAAGCTAGAATTGCCGGGGGCTTGGGAATCGCCAGGCAGTTGAGGTTCTCGCCGAGTTGGTGAGGCAGAAAGTTCCCACAGTATTGTTTCTCATGGAAACAAAATTGCCTGTAAGAGAAATGGAGCCTATCAAGAGTGAGTTGGGCTACCCCTCTATGCTGGCTGTATCAAGTGAAGGTAGAAAAGGAGGGTTGGCTTTGTTATGGAAGGTTGAGGTGGTGGTTGATACATAAACTTACTCTTCGAACCATATAGATGCCAATATCCAAACACAAGACTCATCACCGTGGAGATTAACTGGGATATACAGACATTCAGAGGAGGAGAAGAAGGTAGAAACGTGGAGACTCATGCGGCACCTTCATGCATGTAGGGCACTTCCATGGGTATGCCTAGGTGATTTTAATGAAATATTGTCATCGGATGAGAAAAACGGAGGTATTCCTAGACAGGTAACACCTATGCTAGCATTTAGACACACTCTTCTTCATTCTGGGCTAGCTGATCTTGGTTTTAGGGGCTACTGGTTCACATGGAGAAATGGCTAGTTAGGGGCGGCATTTGTGGAAGAGAGATTGGATAGGTGTATTGCAACAATGGAATGGAGAGACAGGTTTCCAAGAGTTGTGATGCACCATCTTACCGTGCCCTACTCCGACCATGATCCCATTTTGTTGGACATGGCGCCTTCCAACTACCCTCAACGCCGATGACGACGTATCAAACGTTTTGAAGAGAAGTGGGTAACACATCCTGAGTGCGAAAATGTTATTCAGGAATCATGGAGTCAAGCACAACCATGAGGCAACCCCATGTATCGCCTCTTTGAGAAAATAAAAAAATGCCGGTCGGACCTAATAGCATGGAGTAGGAAGACTTTTGGTAATACTAGAACCAGGTTGGATGCCAAACAGGGAGAGTTGGCTATCTTAGTGCAGGAAGGATATGGATAGAATGTGGAAAGAATAAATGGAGTGAGAAAGGAGATAAGGGAACTCTTACACCATGAAGAAGTTTTTTGGCGGCAAAGATCAAGGTCTATTTGGTTACCGGCGGGGGATAAAAACACAAAATTTTTCCACCAAAGGGCAAGCCAAAGAAGAAGGAAGAATAATATAGAGAGGTTGCATGATAGGGATGGAGTATGGCAAACGGAAGTAGAAAGAGTAGCCAACATGCAGAGTACTATCAAAATTTGTTCACTTCTTCTAATCAGTTGGATATAGAAAGGGTGATTGAGTTAGTGGACCATGTGGTAACGGAGGAGATGGCACAATCCCTGGTTCGTCCTTATATAGAAGAAGAAGTAAGGACCGCTTTCTTTCAGATGCACCCATCCAAATCACCGGGACTGATGGTATGTCGCCTTTCTTTTTTCAAAAATTCTGGCACATTGTTGGAAATGATGTTACTGTTGTTGTTTTATCTTTCTTACACTCAGGAAGGTACTTACAGAAAATGAATTTTACACATATTGTACTCATTCCCAAAAAAAATTATCCAAAATATATTACGGAGTTCCGCCCCATTAGCTTGGGTAATATTGTTTCAAGGATCATATCTAAGGTCCTTGCAAACCGTATAAAAGTTATTTTACCCGATGTAATATCTGACTCTCAAAGTGCATTTGTGCCTGATAGAAATATAACAGATAATACCACAATTGCTTTTGAAATACTGCACTGCATAAGGTATAGGAGGAAAGGAAAAACAGGTCACATAGCAGTAAAACTTGACATCAGCAAAGCATATGACAGAGTGGAGTGGGAGTTCCTTCGTCATATAATGCTCAAAATTGGCCTTCCAAACCAATGGGTCCAATTAGCCATGGAAACGGTGTGCACAGCTTCCTATTCCATTCTCCTCTATGGTGAACCCACATGTTTCATCACCCCTTCCCGAGGCATAAAGCAAGGAGACCCACTATCTCCCTATCTTTTCCTAATGTGTGCGGAAGGTCTCTCCTCCCTTATCGGAAAGGCCATAGACAATCAGCACTTGAATGGCGTGGTATCTTGCCAGGGAGGGGTCAAGCTCTCACACTTACTTTTTGCAGATGATTGTCTGCTATTTTGTGAAGCAACAACTAGGGAATGCCAAAACCTACTGGATATACTAGCATTGTATGAAGGTGCCTCAGGACAAGCTATCAATAGGCAAAAAATTACACTTTTCTTCAGCCCCAATACCAATCATGGAGTAAAGCAAGCAATTCAGAACATGTTGGGGGCACAAATTATGACCAATTGTAAAAAATACCTTGGATTGCCAATGGTGGGGGGTAAATCAAAAGTGAGCACCTTTAGGGAGATACAAGAGCGAGTAACCAAAAGGGTATTGAAATGGAAGGAGAAGCATATCTCAAAGGTAGGTAGAGAAGTGTTGATCAAAATAGTAGCACAAGTAATACCAATTTACTCTATGAGCATGTTCAAGTTCCCACAAAAAAATTGTAATGATATCAACTCAGTTCTAGTAAAGTATTGGTGGGGGCAAACTCGAAATGAAAGAAAAATTCATTGGATCAATTGGGATAAACTGTGTAAACCTAAAGATAAAGGGGGAATAGGCTTTAGGGACATCCATGCCTTTAATATAGCCATGTTAGCCATGCATGGAGGCTGATCCAAGGAGGGCATTCTCTTTTTGTTAGGGTGTATAAGGCTCGATATTTTCCCAATTGCTCATTTATGGAGGCTGAGCTAGGGTGTAACCCTTCTTTTGTGTGGAGAAGCTTGTTGGAGGCTAGGGAATTGGTCCGGGCAGGCACAGTATGGCAAGTAGGAGACGGGCAGAGTATTGAAGTAAGTGACCATAGGTGGCTAAACAACCCACCTCAGTTCAGACCTGGGATTGACACAAACTTGAAGGTGGCTGACCTTATTGACCAGCAAACTCGGCAATGGAACAGATCGTTACTGCAAGCCACGTTCCAACAGTCCACTATGAATGATATTCTACGTATCAAAATTGGTGAGGAGCAAGACCAAGACAAGCTCAGATGGAAGGAAACGAAGAATGGGTGTTTCTCGGTGAAGACAGCATATTGGGTTGCACTCCGCCTAAATCAGCCAGAAAACGCTGAACACTCCACTGCAAGAGAAGACAAGAAATTCTGGAATAAAATGTGGAAGCTCCATATCCCCCAAAGGTCAGAAACTTCATATGGAGAGCATGCTCTGACATACTCCCAACATCCACAAACTTATGCCGTAGGAGAATACCGGTGGCCTCTACCTGCACAATCTGCCAGCAACAGGAAGAAACGGTGGCCCATGTCCTTTGGGAATGTCCACTAGCTAGAAACGTGTGGGGTATGGTTAAGGGTCAGCTGCAGAAGTGTAATTCCGAAACCCCAAACTTCTATATTCTTGCACGACAAATGGAGGAAAAACTGCCCAAAAAGGACCTGGAGTTATGGGCAATGGTGTCGTGGTCCATATGGAATGCAAGAAACCGTTTCCTTTTTGAGAAAAAGCAAAGCACGCCCAGCGATATTCTACAGGGAGCAACGACTCTGCTTAAGGAGTACCAGAGATTTTGCAGGACAGCCATGAGTACCTGATCGTGTGTCAACAGCTTTTAGGGATATAAACTTTCTAATTTTTCTCCATCTTGTGGTGTGGTATGAGGCTGACGTTGTATAAATGCATGCTAGGCCTAGATTGTGTAAACTGAGCTGACAGTTAGCAAGCATCTTGAATGTGTATCTGTAACCTTTTTGCAATACATATATTCTACCGTTTCTCGCTCAAAAAAACAAAAAAAAACAAACATATATATAAAAGGCTTTAGCAGTTGAGCTATATACTACCCACTTCTTCAAAGTTTTATGCTATTAGAAGTTTAGAACCGGAGTGGTTGCCATAAAATTTTAAAAACATAACCAAGCAATACGAGAGAGAAAAGATACCTCGGAATACCTCGTCATTTTTCGGCTCATGACCCATTTTTCCTAATAAGAAGAATAGCTTTAAGCACCGTTTAAGCTTTTTGGTTGCAGTAGATATTGCTAATGTCACCCAAATATCCATAATAAATCCAAATCTAACACACAGACAAAAAAAAAAAAAAAAGAACCAACTTAAATACAAATCATTCCAAAAACTTAACAAAAAAATAAATAAATTATTAAAAAGTACACCAGTTATGGTTCCGGTGGCATAATGGTGGTGGAAGGCCGAGCAGGCGGCAGTGGGACCCTGAAAATTTTCTCTCTCCACTCTACGGTTCTTGAAATTTTACTGTTTTTAAATTTTATTTGAAGGAAAAGAACCAAAGAAAATCATTACTGGTGTTGATGATAATAAGAAATTTAATAAAAAATGGAGCTGGGATTTTTCAATGAAATTCAAATAATGAAATCGTTGGACAAGCAAAATAAAAGAAAATAGAGAGACAGAGAGAGTCAGGTTTGCGTTGAGTTGGTAAGGTTATAAGTGATGATATGACATGACATGTAGGAAGGGTATGGAAATGTGTGTAAATAGATTTTTCTTTTTTAATTTTTTTATTCGAGTAACAGTTTATTCAGTTAGAAACTTAGAATTAAAACTTTTTCTTGAAAGTGTAAAAGAAAAAATTGAAAAATAAACTAAATTGTACAATAGGGTCAATTAACAATATTAAAAAATATAATAAGACTTATAAATAATAGTAAAAATGAATTTAAAATTTTAGCCAATCTCAAACGAGTATTTAGAGCATTTTTAATGGTCTATGTAAATCAAAAATTTTCTCTATAATAGAGAATGAAATTCAAAAAAAGCTTTCTAATGAACTCTTTATACTTAGATCTTTTTTTGGCTTATGAACAGTAACTCATTAAGTCTGATAAGTTACTGTTCACTCTTCAAATACTTTTTTCCTATTATAATAATTAGGTGTTGAATAAAATAATATTGAAAGATGTGTAGTTATTAAAAAAAGAATAAATAATGAATGAAGAAATAATATTTAAATGAGATAGAGAATGAGATAGAGAAGATGTTGGAAGTGTATTTGAAAAAGTGAATAGCTAAAAAGTAAAAATTACTATTTATTTTCTAAATAATACAAAAATTTGAAAATTCTGCTGAGGTGTTCCTATCAACCAAAGCCTTCTAACTGAACATGCAGTCTGCCTACATGTGAACTGAGGCTGAAAATGTAAAAGAACAGATATAGAAAATCTCCATCGTTATCAAGAACAGTGAATGCCTCGTCAACACGCAAATTAGCATTTCATTTTGATAAACTAGATCAAAAATCTCAAGTTCTCCGATGAAGTGATGTATTGATGTCATGGGCGGAAAACGTATAGCATATATGTGATGTGAAATGAAAATGAGGTGGGGCTAGTTGGCTGGTGTAGCATAATTGTTATGGAGAGAAAATGTAGCATATGTCAGATAGTCAAGTAATTATTTTTTTAATTGTTATGGAGAGAAAATGTAGCATAATTGTTATGTATCAAAAAAAAAAAAAAAAAAAGTAATTATTTTTTTTTTTTAAATATAATTTTTTTAACTTTGTGGTGGATGCCAACTTTACATGTTCTTTAACCCAAAAAAAAAAAATAAAAAAATTTACATGTTCTTTTTTTCTCTTTATTTATTTATTAAGTGATATTCACTAACTTAAGGATTTGTGATCCACTTTCCTCTGCTTCCATAATTTATTTAATTTTTTAGTATATATTTTAAGAGTGATATATACAATAATTATTAGTTTATTTTATAATAATTATTATTAATTGATATATTTATCACTATATGAAAAAAGAAAATGTTTAGCAATGTATAGAAAATATAAATATATATATATATATATAAATTTAATAATTAATTAGTAAACTTATTCCATTGCACTTGTGTCTTATTATTTTTTTATTTTTTAAATTGCCATGTCATCGTATTGCATCTATGTCCGTATCCGTGAATGTGCTTCTTAGCCTAAGACCCATCAAATAT
Source organism: Quercus robur (assembly GCF_932294415.1). Taxonomy (NCBI): domain Eukaryota; kingdom Viridiplantae; phylum Streptophyta; class Magnoliopsida; order Fagales; family Fagaceae; genus Quercus; species Quercus robur. The sequence continues at coordinate 5,643,632 of NC_065537.1, forward strand.
TTATTTGTAATAGATGAAAAAGTTACTATAATTACTCTAGGGTCCCCTCATGTCCTCTCCTTTTTTTTTCACTTCAAAAACTAATCAATTATTCAAAAAATTATATTTTAAACCCTATGATTTTAAAGGTGTAACAAATTAATAATATCATTTCAAAAGTAACAAATTAAACTTAAAATCTTTTAACAAATTAAACCAAATAGTCTTAAAAGTAACAAATTAAATTGCAATATCTCAATTGTTTGTCAATATCTAAACTTATGATCATCTTTATGCTTATGATGGACCTACCATTCATGCATTTGTGTTAAAAAAAAAAAAAAAAAAAAAAAAAAAAAAAAAAAAAAAAATCTCTTGCGATTTGAAGGCATCATAAACAACTTGGTCCAACTTCTTGTGAATTTCTTAATTAGCTATAAGAGCATATCAAAAGTCATATTAACAAATTGGTCTTCATACCTAGTACCATAGCATCATGGACAACTCAAAGTTTAATATGAACATAGTTGAAAGCAATATGATTATTAGTGACTATGCTATATTCGCATGCCGCTTGACATTTTCTGTAACACAGCAAGAAAAACATTTGTTATCTTAGAAGACAATCCTTCCAATGTGTAGCCTATCGGTAAGATTGAATATTATCTTCAATTTGGGGAATCCAAATATACCACTCAAATTAAGAGAGAGAGAGAAGTTTTGGAAGAGGAAGAGAAAATAGAGTGGTGGGACCGTTGAGGTTAGACTGTATATATATATATATATATATTATATAAATTTTTTAGAGTGATTGTATATCTTCTTTAACTATACATCTCCATTAGTTTACACAGAAGGGCTGAATTAAGACTTGAAAAGTGAGTAGGAATGTTGGTTTGGTCAAATGGGATTACTAAATCTGGAATGCAAACTGTTGTTTGCAAAAAAGTTGAAGAATGTGTGTAGTCTAAAGGAAAATTTGTACAGAAGAAGAGAGCTTCTAAGTGAGTCAAGGTCTTGCCTTTCAAGTTTCATCTTCATGTGGAGGAGGAGAAAGAGAGTTTGTAAGTGGGTTAGGGTCCTGGATTTCATCTAGAAATGGAAATCCTTACATATAACTTAGTTTAAAAACCTTTACATATATACATATATACATATACATATACATATATTTATTTATTTATTTGTTATATCCGCCAATATTATTCTTCGCCAATATGATAAGCAGTTTTGAATACATTGTTAGTAATCTGTGAATAGTAATCCGTGAACAATACTGATAGGTGAATAGTGACAGATGAATAGTGAAAAGTGAATTTTCCCACTTTTTGACTCAAATCTTTGGGGAATCATAAGGAGGATATATAGAGTTCAGAAGCCTTCTATTCAAGAGTCTAGATCTCATTATTATTGTCCTTTTGTGCCAAAGAAAACCAAATGAGCACCATTATTGGAATCTTCAGAAGCATCGTATTGGTGGGAAACAGACTTTTAACAATGGTAAATATTGAAGTGTTTTGGCCGTTATGCAGGCCAAACAAATAGGAGAATCAGTACCAATCTTCTGCCAAATCTGGGGTATCTTCAAACAGTTTCGGATTGTAGGGAAAGTAAGGATTTTTAGCAACATATTCTTCAAAAACATTGTAGTATTTTGGCCTTTGTGCAAGCCAGACAAATAAGGGAATCAGCTTTATCAGTGAGACTCGATAAGAATTACTATGGTGATATTTACCAATATATATCTATATATTATTAAAAGCTGAAGCGTGGTATTTATTGTTGTTTAGCTCCTGTTGCGCCACCTCATCGCCACGCATTTATTCCTTTTTTTTTTTTTTACAATATATATATATATATATATATATATATATATTTATAAATAGATTATTGACTTTACAAATTCATCTTTGTCGGTTTTAACATCTATATATATTTCTTTTTTATTTCCAATTTTCCTATAATTTTTTTTACATTCACTTATTTTTTTAAATATTTACACTTTCTTCAATCTTTCTTCTTCCCTTACCTTTTCATCTCCCCACTAACCTCTACTTTAATATTGCTATTCATCTTTCGCTTCATTTTCCTTTATTTGTCTCTTCATACCCCTTTCTTCTTACTATAAATTTGTTACTCTTTTCCATTCTTTGCATAGTTTTCTCTCACAAAAAGGTTCTCTCTCTCTCTCTCTCTCTCTCTCTCTCTCTCTCTCTCTCTCTCAATGTTTTAGTGGATTTTTATTTTTTATTGCATCTCCACTTTAGGTTGATAAATTTTTGTGTTTTTAAGAACTCTAATTTAGGTTGATACGATTTAGTTTTATGTTTTAAGTTATTATTATTATTATTTTGCTCTTTGATTGTTAAATTTTATCCGATTACATTATAAAAAATTAAAGATAGTACATAAAAATAAAATAGTATTCCATTACATACCATAATTTGGATGATTTAGTTTTTATTGTTATATCTTTTAATTTTTCTTATTTTTTTCTTCTCTTCTATTTTACTCAATATTGAAATTCAACCACATCCTCCTTATCATTAAATTATTTATATTTTCTCTCTTTTTTTGTTTTATAAAATAAAAAATGTAATTTTTTATTGTGCTCATCAAATTGTACTCATTTTTTTTTTAACATTTACACTTTCTCTAACCTTTCTCATTCTCTTTACCTTTTCATCTCCCCAAACATTCTATTTTGATATCACTCTTCCTCTTTCCTTTTATCTTCCTTTATTTTGTTTCTTTTTATTATCACCCTTTTAGTATAAATTTGTCATTCACTTTTCTATTCTTTACATAATTTTCTCTCACAAAAAAGTGGTTATTTCCCACTCTTTCTCCCTCAATTTTTTGGTGGATAATTTTTTATTGTGCTCATCAAATTGTACTCATTTTTTTTTTAACATTTACACTTTCTCTAACCTTTCTCCTTCTCTTTACCTTTTCATCTCCCCAAACATTCTATTTTGATATCACTCTTCCTCTTTCCTTTTATCTTCCTTTATTTTGTTTCTTTTTATTATCACCCTTTTAGTATAAATTTGTCATTCACTTTTCTATTCTTTACATAATTTTCTCTCACAAAAAAAGTGGTTATTTCCCACTCTTTCTCCCTCAAGTTTTTGGTGGATATTTATTTTTATTTTTCTTGCATCTCTATTTTAGCTTGATAAACTTTTGTATTCTTTAAAACTCTATTTTGGTTGATGGGATTTAGTTTTGTGTTTTAAATTTTTTTTATGACTTTCATTGTTAAATATTATCATATTGCATTATAAATAATTAAAAATAGTATATAAGAATGTACTATTATTATATTACATAGAATTATTTGGATAAGTTAGTGTTTATTGCTATGTATTTTAGTTTTATTTTTTTCTCATATCATTTTATTAACATTTAAATTCAGCCACATCCCCCATAAAACAAATAAAAATAAAAACCTTTGACATACCACTAACATAACTACATCTATAACTATTTAAGCCATCCATGATATTTATTTCTTATTAATAACCATAAAATTTACAACTAGCAAGAGAACATACAAAGTAATAAAGAATAAATGAAGGAAGAAAAAAAGAAATGAACTCAAACGTCAATTAATAACTGTTATTTGGAAAATAAAAAGGTGGTAAAATAGAGATAGCTATACAGAGAAGTAAGAAATAAAATAGAGATAGCTATACAGAAGACATTAAAAACTTAATAGTGCAATAAAATCAACAATTAAATATAATAATATAAAATTTAAACTTAAAACTAATCAAAGTCTAACTAGGGAAATTATATATATATATGGGTTGAGTTCAAGTTACACCTGGTGTAACTTTAAGTAATGTTACACTACTCAATATTTTTTAATTGGATGCGAATATTGACAAATCCACCCTTAGATTATATTATCTTTGTATATTCTTTATGCTTGCAAAATTTCAAAGTGATCAAAAATTAATATCCATGTTATCAATCAATTGTTAAAATTCAAATTTTTGCAATTTAAAATAATGCATAAAAGATGAGTTTATGGATCAAATGGTAAATAACATCCGACTGATATGAAAATTGACATGCATGTTAAGAACATATAGAACATGTAATTCAACGGTTGAATTTTCAAAATATTAATTCAATAACAAGTTATTGGGTGGTGTAACATTGCTTAGAATTACACCGGGTGTAACTTGAACCCAACTCTATATATATATATATATAATCATAATCTTCATACACCATGACTTAAAAAAAATTATTGAATAGTTCCACCTCTCATTTGATGTCTATTTTATACAAATCATCAACCAATAAAAATATGATAATGGTAAAAAATGGTATAGATAAGATTATAAAAAATATGATAAAATTATTTAAAAAAAAAAAAAAAAAAACTCTTTATAAAGTCTAGGGACTAAAATAGTATTTTATCTGAAAAATTATCACGCGTAACACGCAGGTCTGCGACTAGTGTAATAATAATATACACAAATAATATATTTCTTGCCAATATATATATATATATATATATATATAATGTGAATCTTTATATACTTTTAAGTAAACTCTATATGTTCCACTTATTTAAATACGTAAAACCATAGATTTCTACTCCTTGATAATAATTGCTAATTAATTTTATATTTTTTTAATGATTTCATTTGTAACGCTTCTTACTATTGTATATTTACTAACCAATGATTTGCATAATAGAGATGTTAAATGAAAGGTAACATCATTCATTAGATTTTCAAAAAGTAACCGTGCATAAAAAATTTATATATATATATATATATATATATTGCGGGTATCAAACATCATATGTAACAAAACAAAGGGAAAATCCAATTAAAGGACCAAATAGGCCCACCAACACTCATCTGTGCAACCCTAGCAATTCCATATCAAGGCAGATGGAGTTAGCCACAAGCGGAGTACAAGAAGTGGAATGTCTTTGAAGCCATAAGCAGGGAGGAAAGAAGTATTTTGGAAGCTTGTGACACAACTAAACCCCAGTCCACATTTATAGCCAAGCAGATAGCCATACAAAGTGCAGTCATAAAAGCTACCCAGCTAGAGTTCACAAGCATTATCATCCTCACCAACACCTGGGATACACGGACGCGGCTCCAGACCCAGCGCACCTGCGTCCGATGCGGCGGTACGCGGCGACGTGGGAGGGACGCTGCAAACCGCGAGTCCGTGCCGTGTCGTGCCACGTGGATTTCTCGACTCGCGCCGACGCGGCTCAAATCGGCGCCGACTCTCGTCGATTCGGCTTCGACGTATGCCGATTTGTGCCGAATCGGACGGATTTGCGCCGATTCGGGCCGAATCGGATCGTATCGGCAGAATATCGGCATGTTTCGGCCGGAAAAAGGAAATCGGCCGGTAAGGAAAAAGAAAAAGAAAAAACCTTCTGGACTGGACTGGATCTTTGCTTCTTCGTGTTCTACTGAGTTGTTCTCTGTTTTTTTTTTTTTTTTTTTGAAGTGTTCTGTAACTTCTGTTTCTCTTTTTTTGGTAAGTACAAAAACTCCTTCTTTGTTTTTTGTGCCTCTCTAACCAAACGTGAGAGCCACATCTTCCTTTCTTTCTTTTTTTTCTTTTTTTTTTTCCTTTTTTAATGGGAAGCTACACGTGAGAGCCTCCTACATTTTTTGTTTTACTTATTATTATCTATTTCTTTTATTATTATTATTTCTATACTATTATTATTAATATTATTATTATTATTATGATAATATGAGTTTTCTATTGTTATTATATAAAAAAGCATGCTTAGTAATATATTAAAAATATTTTTAATAATTTTTTAATCGCCGAGTCCCGCCGCACCTGCACCCACCTTTTTCAAAAATTGCCGAGTCCCACACCTGTACCCGCACCGGCACCCGAGTCTCGAAACGCACCCGTGCTTCATAGACCAACACTAAAGGAATAGAACAGAGGTGGAAGCAAAATATCTAACACTTTAAACCAGCAAGGAATGAAGCTTATAGTCCAAGTTTGTTCCTGGCCTCATTTGGCAGGGAATCACCACGAGCAAGACGAGAATCAAACTCTTCCATACATTATTTTTGGTCGGACCAAATAGCTGTAGTAGCTAAAGACTTCCTTTGAATTGTACCATCCGGACCTGGTATAAAAAAAGGGAAAAAAGAAAAAAAGAATTCAGATTATAACTGAAGATCCATATATGTTAAAACTGAAAATGGATTCATTTTTCTGCTTTCCTTAGAAGACAAAGTGAAAAAAAACAAATGGAACTGTGAGATGAGGGAAACTCGTTTAGATTGAGCTTCTCTTACAGCAAAGAAGTATTCTCTAGCATAAACACAAACCCTAGTTGATTCATCAGCTACAATTTTAACCATTGCTAAAGTATCATAAACATTGCCACAAGTGGCATCAATAGCTGCATCCCCTTTTGGGATAAAAATTGGCAATAGCAAATATTTGATGCCTGGTTACAATTGTCAGAAATAATATGAAAAGGTATGAATGTAATTGTCTCAATCTAGAGATGGCACAGGACAAAATGGAAAATATCTAATATTGTTATTGGTACAAACAAAATATTGCTTGAAGTCAGAATATCAATTGGGTTTTGTAATTGCGCCAACCCAATTTGAAAATGGCTTATCAGGAACCTGTAGAAGCGCATTCCTATAAAGCATCATACAAGGTCCATAAAACAAGCTCATTTCGTTGACCCACCAAGTACAAGTAGCAATCAGCTCATAAACTTAAGTATCAAAAAGGGTGTGTGTGTGTGTGTTTATGATTAATTGCAAAAGAGTTCTGCAATCATCTGCACCAGTGTATAAAATGGCATTTTATAGTTCACCACCAAATCTAGAATGCAATACTATTTCCTAGGAAGGAGCAATTAATAATAAACGGCAGCATGATCTGGTGCAATCCTCTCTCATTTTAAGGATGACTTGCAAGATAGGAAGTAAAGTAAGCATGGAATATTTATGGAAAACATCTCATCATTGCGTATGCCATTGAAGTGTCAATAAAAGATATCCCGGGACCTTAAAAGTGGCTTCCGTCAATTGTTAGATTGATAAAAAAGATAACAAAATTGTAGAGAGTGATCCAACCTGCCTAATGTTCCAACTTATGCTTATATCAAACAAAGATTCATAAAAAATTATCTACACATGCACATGTAAGCACACACAACCCCAAAAACTAAAACTCGCATAAGGTGCTTCAATATCCTACAGAAAAGAGATTCTTATGCAAAGTTGCAATCTATTCTTGTTAGAACTTATTGTCTGCTGTATTTAGAATGCACTTATATATTTCACTTTGTATACTTCTGTAGTTCCCACTATAATGCTAATAATATATTTATCAATTTAGCAGTTTTGCACTCAGTCAAAAGAGGTGGTGAAGCGAATTTTTCTGTTTCCTTCTAATCAAACTCTATATTAATCCGAATTAGCAAGGTTTAAAACCTTTATAGAGAATCAAAATAGCAAACCAAAAATACAACTATATAAAATTAATATTTCAAGGATTCCAGTCTTTAAGTACTTACAAGTGAGCAACTTCTGTTGTCTTCTTCTTCCCAAACACATAGCTCGCCAAAACATACTCCGTTCCTACATCATAGCATTCACATTACAAATATTCAAAACTATAGGGGCCTCCACAATTTGGCTCCCTATGACCACTCTAAAAACGAGTGTGCGAGGTGCGGTGTTAAATGCTATAAAGACCTAGGAGTGTCTTTCTCATCTATATTGGTTTTAAGGTAGAGTGACACTGCTCATAGTCCGACAAGCGATATCAGAGCCAACGTCATGGATTTGAGTTATGGGACCATCATCATGGGAGATTGTTGGGAGAACCACAATTTTGCTCCCAATGACCACTCTAAAAACAGGCGTCTAGATGCAATGTCAAATACCAAATTAAGATTAAAGAAATTAACCTTCAAGTTTAAAGCAATTAAGCTTCATTCTACGAAAAGTTATCAAATTTACAACAAAAACCTAGATTTCTCTATGTTTAGTTTTCATGAAGCAAAAATTGAATTTTTAGCATAAAATCCAGATGGCCAACCACTACTGATACTCTGTTTTGTTAGATAGAACAAAGAAAACAAAAATAATTTTTATCATATGGGCACTTCAAAAATTAACGATTCCTCTCAATTAGACTCTAAAAACTTCATTGCCTATTTGAAATTCTTCTTCACTACCATTAAATTATCTTATACATAACAAACTCACACATAAATATATAGGAAGCGAAAGAGGGAAAATGGGTACCAGAAAGAGGAGAATCTTGTGGGATATGATTTTCAGAAGAAGTAAAGTCCATTTGGCTCATTGGGCTTCACGAAATTACAAACAAATGTGAACAACAAAATCTAAGCGACAACATGTTCGAGAAAATAGCGGAAAAAAAAGGCAATAGAAGTCCATAACATTTGAAATAAATAACAACACAATCCTCAGTATCCCACATCGATAAAATACAAATAAATTATTTTATTTATAGTGTTGTGATAACCTAACTTAGTGCCGAGCTTAGTAACATAAGCTTGTAACCAAGTTGGGCATTAAAGTGGTTGGATGTATGTTGGGATTGCCTAGGTAGGAGAAGTGGTTAATATGTTGATTTGTCCATCATGGAGTCAATATCCAGCATGCCCCTTGCCCTTGGGTTAAAGGACACCCCCACCCACAATGGATGGGTAGCCCACATCTCAAATTGAATGGTTAAGGATTGGGGTATCCCCACAAATCAACACGCACAACAACCCCTCCCAGCATGCTATCTAGTCCTTCTCCATACAAACAACCACTTTTTACTCTTTTTTTTAATTAAAAAAAAAATATTGTCAATCTTGGTAATTTTTTTTTTTTTTTTTTTTGAATTACCTTTATCAATCTTATACCTTTCCTCGCTTGGCCCATTGGATAAAAAAATTTAAAGAACTCGTGAGGTAGGGCATCTAAAAAAGTTAACTAATTAAATTTTATTTCTGTATTGATAACAAAATCATAATACTTGGTACCATACGGGCACTCTTATTGTTTGGCACAGACTACATGTTTCCTTGGAAGTTCATCTAAGCCAAGTTTCCAACGATTGGCAATTATCATTTCTCTGGTAATACAAATTCTAGAGGTTTTTATTTATTTATGGGAACACAAAATCTTGTTGACAATGAAAGTAACATGGAATATTATTGCGGGACAATAAATTCAGGCCGTCTATCATAACAAAATCCTTTTTTTAGCGAAACAATATATAGCATAAACAATAGCACATGTTGAATGTTCCAGTTGGATCTTTTGCAAGGTTAAGTCCAATGGCCTCCTTTACTATACTTCCTACACGTCATAAGAAGTATATTCTAACGTAAGTGGTTAGTCAATTTCAACAAATCCGTTTTTCTTTTTTTCTTTTTTTTTTTCAAATTTTGGTGAGCAACATTATTGATCTAGTACTGTGTAATTACAAATGACTTAATTGTGAATGAAATACTTGTCTTGAATTATATAAATTTTCTTGATGAATTAATTTTTGTATACGCAAAAATAATATATGTAATAAATCATATTGAAGATATGTTTTAGACATAGAATTCATATATGTGTGTACTATTTTGTGAACTAAAAAATTTATTGATATAATTATATTGGATCTCTGAAAAAAATTTATTCCTTTGCCACTGAGTGATATAATGAAGGCAATGCAGCCCAAATCGTCTCCAAGGAGACATGGAACCAAATTGGAAGGTTAAATTTCCCTAGAAAATCTAAACCTTTATGTGGAACATTTTCCATGATGCCTTCCCAATTAGAACAATCCTCTGTCAAAGAGGACTACAGATCCCAAGCCTCAGTCCTTTTTGCCAGGAGGGGGAGGAAATGATATCACATTTCTTTCTGTACTGCAACTTTGCTAGGGCAGTATGGCTAAGATCAGAATTATCCATAAATGCTTCTGAGCTTCAGCAACAACCTCCAAAACAATGGCTGCAAAATTGCATTCTGTCCAAGCAGATAATGATTGAGGACAATATGCACTTCATGCAACTGGTCTTTACAACTCTGTGGATCCTCTGGCTCCACAAAAACCAACTAATCCATGAAAGGAAAGAGCCAAGGCCAATTGAAGCCTAACTAACCTCGAAAAATTTGATATGCAGGTACCAAATAGCATATGTAACAAGACAAGGGGAATACCAAATAGGCCCACCAACACATAAGGGTGCAGGCCTGGCAACTCCATATCAAAGAAGTGGAATTGCCTTTGAAGCCATAAGCAGGGAGGGAGGAAGAATTTTGGAAGCCTATGACACCACTAAAACCTCGTCCACATTTATAGCCAAGCAGATTGACATACAAAATGCAGTCACGAAAGCTACACAGTTGTGGGGTTCACAAGCATTATCATCCTCACTCACCAGTGAAGGAAGAGAACAGAGGTGGAAGCAAAACAAGGAATTCCATTGGTATAGCAGGGCACCGTTTGCAGACATCCAACACTTAAGCCAGCAAGGAATCAAGCTCATAGTCCAAACTGTTCCTGGCCTCATTTCGCAGGGAATTACCTCAACATCAAGATGTGCATCAAGTCTCCCATACATTGTCTCTGGTTGGACCAAATCTTTTGCAATAGCCGTATTAGCTAAAGACTTACTGTGTTTTGTACCTTCCAGACCTGGAATAAAAAAAAAAAAAACTAAAAGGAATTCAATTTAGAACTAAGGATACATATATGTTAAAAGTGAAAATGGATTACTTTCATATATGTTAAAAATAAAAATGGATTACTTTAGAAGCTTCATTATCCAAAATTAGAAGGTGACATCCCAAAAATAACAACTGTGTAGTTTTCAGCTTTCCTTAGCAGACATAGTTAAAATAATAAATGGAACTGTGAGAAAAGGGCACCTCGTTTGGATCGAGCAACTCTTCTAGCAAAGAAGAAATATTCTGTAAAGCATCATTCTGAATATCCATTGCATAAAATACAACCCTGGCTAATTCATCAGCAAGCATATTGACCATTACTAAAGTATCATAACCATTGCCACAAGTGGCATCAATCACTGTATCCCCTTTCTGGACAACATGTTTCCTAACCCTGGTAAAAATAGTCAATACAACTATTTGATGCCTGGATACAACTGCCTGAAATAATAGGCAGGAACGTAAATGTCTCAATCTAGAGATGGAATTGGACAAAAAAATGCCTTAACAGGAGACTGTAGAAGGTCATTCCAATATAGAATTAAACAAGGTCCATAAAACAAACTCATTTCGTTGACCCACCAAGCAAAAGTAGCATTCAGCTCATAAACTTATGTACCAAGATGAGTGTGTGTGTGTGTGTTTATGGTTAATTATGAAAGAGTTTGGCAATCATCTGCACCAATGTATAAAAAGGTATTTTAAAGATCACCGCCAAATCTTAGATTGTGATACAATTTCCTAGAAAGGAGCAGTTAATCATAAATGGCAGCATGATCTGGTGCAATTCATTCCGTTTAAGGATGAGCAGATCACTTGCAACATAGGAAGTGCAGTAAGCATGGAATGTGTATGGCAAGCATGTTATCATTGCGTATGCCATTGAAGTGTCAATAAAAGACATCTTGGGACCTTAAATCAATTGCTGATTGATCAAAAAGATAAGAAAATTGTAGTGAGTAATCCAACATGCCTAGTGTTTCAATTTGTGCTCATATCAAACAAAGATTTATAAAAACTTTGTCCACACATGCACATGCAAGCACACAAAACCCCAAAAACTAAAACTTGCATCAGGTGCTTCAATTGTTCTAAGAACTTATTCTCTGCTGTAGAGTGCATTTTCAAATTTTACTTTGTTTTCTCCTATTGTTCCCACTATATATAATGCCAAAAGACACGGTAAAGCGAATTTTTCTGTTGCCTTCTAATCTGAACTAGCAAAGATTAAAACCTTTGTAAAGAATCAAAATAGCAAACCAAATAAACAACTACATAAAATCAATATTTCAAGGAATCCAGTCTTTAAGTACACATACATACCTACGAAAAACAATTTAAGTTTAGAGAAATTAACCTATAAGTTTAAAGCAATTAAGCTTCAGTTCAATGAAAAGGTATAAAATTTACAACAAAACCCAGATTTTTGTAAGTATAAATTCTCAAAGAAATCCATCAGCATAGAAGCAAATATTGAATTTTAGCATATAACCCAATTGGCAAACCGCTACTAGTACTCTGTTTTCTTATGTCGGACAAGGAAAAAGAAAATAATTTTATAAGAAGTGAAAGAGGGAAAAGGAATGTGAAGAAGAACGAAGTCAAAGCGTAACATGTTCGAGAAAAATAGAGGAAAAAAAAAAAAAAAAAAACAGTAACACTTGAAATAAATAACAAACACAATCCTAAAACATCCCACATTGGTAAAATACAAGTAAATTGTTTTATTTATAAATTGTTGCTATAACCTTGTTAATTGTCGAGTTTAGTAAGGTAAGCTTGTAACCAAGTTGGGGCATTAAAGTGGTTAAATGTATGTTGAGATTGTCTAGGTGGGATATGGTTAATAATATTGATTTGTCCAATATATGGAGTCAATATTTTGCACGTCCATTGCCCTTGGGTTAAAGGGCACCCCCATTCACAATGGATGGTTAGCCCACATCTCAAATTGAATTGTTTGTTAAGGATTGGGGTATCCCCACAAATCAACACACAACAACCCCTCCCAGCATGCTATCTAGTTCTTCTCAATACAAACAACCACTTTTTTTTTTAATTTTTAATTTTTAATTTTTTACATTTATTTCTTGTCAATCTGTGTAAAAATCCATATTTTTTAGATGAGCTTTACCAATCTATTTTTTTTTTTTATACAATTATTTTCTTGTCAATCTTGGTATTTTTTTAATAAGTTGAACGGCCATTCAAACAACTACTTTTTAACTTTACTAATATAAGAAAAAAAAATCGTTTTTTTTTTAAATGACCATTATCAATCTGTTTTCAATTTTTTTTTCCCCTTTTAAGTACTTTCCAATCTAATCTTGAAAAAAATATTGTTTTTTTTTTTTAATATGTTAAAATTAAAAAGAAAAAAAAGAAAAAAAAAGCCAAATAGGACTAGAATTGATAACTTGCTATATATACCCTTCATTGGGCTGATAATAAAAGATGGAGTTTAATAGAAATTCAAAGTCGTTAAGACTTTGATGGAGAATTGTTGTTATAGTATTGAAATCCTTTGTGGAACAATTGTTCAATCTTTATCTAATGGGGAGGAAAGGGATAAGATGATCAATAATTTGACAAGCCTACTGTGAACAAAGAGGTTGGCTAATGTGAACAATTGTTTATAGTGCGCACAATTGTTGTTAATGGTGCTGCCAATATGATAAACAAAGTCCATATCAAGATCATCAAGGCTTTAGGGTAACTCAATTATAGAGTTCTTTCCATCCATCTTGAAATGAGTAAATTGAATTTTACCCTATCATCAACATTTTAAAAAAATGTTGAGTATCATAATTTTATTCTTTATTTTAAATATTGATAACGTGATAAAATCTAATCACTCATTTCAAAAGAGTGAATAGTATTTTAGAAACTCTATAGTTTAGTTCCTTAAACCTCTAAAGGATCATAATTTGGTAAAGCTCTACAAGGTGTATATTGTAAGTGTATTGGTTTGATTAAAATAAAGGATAGATGGTTGATGCTATGCAATAACCTAAACAACTTGGTGTTGTTTGTGGATGATTCCTATGATAATATATGTTAGGTTCTAAAGATTTAGATTTAAATATTTAGAATCATTTTTGTATTTGTGTTGGCAAACTGAGAATAAAACATGTCTAGTCTAGTTTTTTAGGCAATGCTTAAAAGTGGTTGTTTCAAGGGTCAAGTCCAGCTGATTGCAAAAAAAGAGAGTGTGGTTCTGCCTTGCTTGACCGATCGAGAATTAGGCTCGACCGATTGAAAATTGCTGGTCCAGTTTCTGTAGAATTTTTAAATAGGTCCAAACCCGCGAAAATGTTTAAGGTTTCATCTAAACTTCTCTACATATAAAAGGGAAACCCTAGCCACGTTTTGAAGACTTTTGGAAGACTTGTGTGTTACTCTTTGTAAGATCTGAGAGGTTTTATACCTTCAACTACACAAGAATCTACTGGAGCCAAAAACTACAATCAAACATTGGTAGAACATAGTTGCTGCATCAAGATCATTACTGACGGTGATCTGAAACCTTTGAGTGGGATCTCAAAGTCACAAACAAGGTGGCTTGTGTTGGTGTAAATCTAATAAGAGAAGGAGTCTGTGGATTCGGAGTTTGCACGTGGTCATGTCAATAAGTTACTGCTAGAGATAGCAATAGATTTAGGGTTAAATCTGATTGTAAAAGCTTCAATTCTCTTATAGTGGATTTAATTTACCTTGAGGATAGCTAGGTCAAATTCTCCCCAGGATTTTACCTTGAAATGGTTCATTTCATCGATTTTCCTGGGTCATTATATCATGGTGTTATTTACTTTTCCGCATCTTTGCATGATATGATTTATTTGTGCTTAACTTAGATTTGAATAATTAATCTAAATAATCACTTGGTTAATAAATTAGGTTAAACAATCTGTTTTAAGGGGTCTAAATGAACAAACAAGTGGTATTAGAGCATGTTAGCTCTTGTTTCTAGGTTTCTTAACCTAGAGTTGATCCTTGACCCTTGCTGTCATGGATTCTTTGTCTTGTTTCTTGAAAGCAACTAGGATGAGAGTTGAATCTATTTCTTCTTGGGCTATATGGCTTTTTAAATGTGCTAATCATATCCTTGAATATTTACATATAACTACTACTTGCAATAATTATGTTTGTTATATTGCTTTAACTATCTTAAAGGCATGTGATACTTGTCTTTGGTATTTGGATAATGGTTGTTCTAGGCACATGACAGGTAATAAAACCTTGTTCAAGACTCTTTTTGAAGGAAAGATTGGTACTATCACCTTTGGAGATGGAAGCAAGTCAGTCATTTGAGGTATTGGAACAATAGACATTCTAGGGCTACCTGTGTTTAAAGATGTGTGGTTCATGGATGGGTTGAAGGCAAACCTGGTGAGTATCAGTCAAATCTATGACAATGGGCTGAATGTGTTGTTCACTAAGTATGAAAGATACAGGATGATGGAGGTGACTACATATGTGTTGGAATAAGAATAGCTGATAATTGTTACGGTATAACACCAAGCATAAATCATAAGTGTTATAGTGAAAAAATTAATCAGGTTGATTTGTGGCATCAATAGCTAGGACATACTAGTCACAAGCAAATAGAAAAAATCTCCAAGCGTGAGGCAGTTCTCAAGCTACCAAAGTTTAAAAAGATAGAGAAATTAATGTATCTGTGGACCATGTCAGATTGGCAAACAAGTGAAAGCTAGACATCCATCAATCAGTGAAGTTCAGACATCTAGGCCTTTGGAGTTGTTGCATATTGATCTTATGGGTCCTGCTAGAGTTCAAAGCTTAGGTAGAATGAAGTACATCCTTGTTGTGGTGGATGATTTTACAAGATATACATGGGTGGTTCTTCTGAAAGATAAGTCAGAAGCTACTGACAAGATGATTCATCTGTGCAAGAAGTTGCAAGTAGAGAAGAATATCCTAATTGTTCGGATTAGAAGTGATCATGGACGAGAATTTGAGAACTCAAAACTCATATCCTTTTGCAATGACCAAGGGACAAAGCAAGAATTCTCTGCACCCAAGACACCTCAGCAGAATGGGGTTGTGGAAAGAAAGAATAGGGTAATTTAAGAGATGGCTAGGGTCATACTGAACAATAAAAGCATGCCAAAATTGTTTTGGGGAGAAGCTGTAAACACTACATGTCATACCTTGAATAGAGTGTACTTCCGTCCTGATACAACGAAGACCCTATATGAACTTTGGAGAGGAAAGAAACCAGTGGTGAAATATTTTAGAGTTTTTGGCAGTGATTGTTACATCCTTCAAGACCGAGAGAATCTAGAGAAATTTGATGCAAAAAGTGATAAAGGGTTCTTTCTTGGATATTCTACATCAAGTAGAGCATACAGAATATATAATCTCAGAACTAAAATTGTGATGGAATCTACTAATATAGTGATAAATGATGAACAATGTGCTGAAACTCATGTTGAAGAGGCTCAAAGTGTTCAAGAGAGATCATAGAGGTAGAAGATACTCTTCCTAAGGAGTATGTTGAAAAGTCTATTGATGAAGAACTATTGATTCTAAATAATGTTGTTTCAGAACCAACAACCCCGGTCAGAGAAACTCCACAGGAACATGATGAGTCAAGTACACCATCTGGGCAAAAGAGTACAACAACTTCTTGGGTGAAAGGTCCATTTGCTAGCGTCAAACTTAATCATCCTTCCACAAATATCTTGGGAAGTTTAAATGACAACATGAGACTGAGATCTAAAGCTTTAAATATCATTACACACTTATGTTACCTTTCTCAAGTGGAACCTAAGAAAGTTGATAAAGCTCTGCAAGATGCTGATTGGATTAACTCAATGCATGAAGTACTCCATTAATTTGTTCAAAATGATGTATGGGAACTGGTTCCGAGACCCAAAGGAGTCAATGTAATTGGCACTAAGTGGATCTTCAAAAACAAGTCTAATGAGCATGGAACAGTTATTAGAAATAAATTAAGACTTGTTGCACAAGGATACACTCAAGTGGAAGGAGTTGACTTTGATGAGACATTTGCACTTGTAGCTAGACCTGAGTCTATCCGGATACTTTTAGCCATTGCTTGTCATTTGAATTTCAAGTTGTATCAAATGGATGTCAAAAATGCTTTCTTAAATAGGATGTTGCAAGAAGAAGTGTATGTAGAGCAGCCCAAAGGATTTGTGGGTCCTCATAGGCCTGGTGATGTCTTCAAACTGAAAAGGGCATTGTATGGTCTTAAACAAGCTCCTCAAGCTTGGTATGATAAACTGACCTCTTATCTCACTTTGGTATAGCAGGTATACAAGGAATTCCATTGGTATAGCAGGGCACCGTTTGCAGAAATCCAACACATAAGCCAGCAAGGAATCAAGCTCATAGTCCAAGCTGTTCCTGGTCTCATTTCGCAGGGAATTACCCCAAGATCAAGACGTGCATCAGGTCCCCATACATTGTCATTAGTTGGACCAAATCTTTTCCAATAGCCTTATTAGCTAAAGACTTCCTGTGTTTTGTACCTTACGGACCAGGAATTAAAAAAAAAAGAAAAAAAGAAAAGAAAAAAACTAAAAGGAATTCAATTTAGAACTAAAGATCCATATATGTTAAAAGTGAAAATGGATTACTTTAGAAGCTTCATTATCCAAAATTAGTAGGCGACATCCCAAAAATAACGACTGTATAGTTTTCTGCTTTCCTTAGCAGACATAGTTACAAAAATAAATGGAACTGTGAGAAAAGGGCACCTCGTTTGGATCGAGCAACTCTAGCAAATAAGAAGTATTCTCTAAAGCATCATTCTGAATATCCATTGCATAAATACAACCCTGGCTAATTCATCAGCAAGCATATTGACCATTACTAAAGTATCAAAACCATAGCCACAAGTGGCATCAATCACTGTATCCCCTTTCTGGACAACATGTTTCCTAACCCTGGTAAAAAGAGTCAATACAACTATTTGATGCCTGGATACAACTGCCCAAAATAATTGGTAGGAACGTAAATGTCTCAATCTAGCATTAAACAAGGTCCATAAAGCAAACTCATTTCGTTGACCCACCAAGCAAAAGTAGCATTCAGCTCATAAACTTAGGTACCAAGATGAGTGTGTGTGTGTTTAAGGTTAAATATGAAAGAGTTTGGCAATCATCTGCACCAATGTATAAAAAGGTATTTTAAAAATCACCACCAAATCTTAGATTGTGATGCAATTTCCTAGAAAGGAGCAGTTAATCATAAATGGCAGCATGATCTGGTGCAATTCATTCTGTTCAAGGATGAGCAGATCACTTACAAGATAGGAAGTGCAGTAAGCATAATATGTATGGCAAGCATGTTATCATTGCACTCATATCAAACATAGATTTATAAAAACTTTATCCACACATGCACAAGCAAGCACACAAAACCCCAAAAACTAAAACTTGCATCAGGTTCTTCAATTGTTCTAAGAACTTATTCTCTGCTGTAGAGTGCATTTTCAAATTTTACTTTGTTTTCTCCTATTGTTCCCACTATATATAATGCCAAAAGACGCTTATAATGCCCTCCTATTGTTCCCACTATATATAATGCCAAAAGACGCTTATAATGCCGAAAGACGCGGTGAAGCGAATTTTTCTCTTGCCTTCTAATCCGAACTAGCAAAGATTAAAATCTTTGTAAAGAATCAAAATAGCAAACCAAATAAACAACTACAGAAAATCAATATTTCAAGGAATTCAGTCTTTAAGTACACATACATACCTACAAAAAACAATTTAAGTTTAGAGAAATTAACCTACAAGTTTAAAGCAATTAAGCTTCAGTTCAATGAAAAGGTATAAAATTTACAATAAAACCCAGATTTTTGTAAGTATAGTTTCTCAAAGAAATCCATCAGCATAGAAGCAAATATTGAATTTTAGCATATAACCCAAATGGCCAACCAAATATTGAATTTTAGCATATAACCCAAATGGCCAACCGCTACTAGTACTCTGTTTTCTTATGTCGGACAAAGAAAAAGAAAATAATTTTATAAGAAGTGAAAGAGGGAAAAGGGGTACCAAAAAGAGGAGAATCAAGTGGAATAAGATTTTCAGAAGAAGCGAAAGTCCATTCTCTAGAGTTACAAAGGAATGTGAATAAGAACGAAGTCAAAGCGTAACATGTTCGAGAAAATAAAGGGGAAAAAAAAGGAAAAACAGTAGCACTTGAAATAAATAACAGGCACAATCCTAAAATATCCCACATCCATAAAATACAAGTAAATTGTTTTATTTATAAATTGTTGCTATAGCCTTGTTAATTGCCGAGCTTAGTAACGTAGCTTGTAACCAAATTGGGGTATTAAAGTGGTTAAATGTATGTTGAGATTGCTTAGGTGGGATGTGGTTAATATGTTGATTTGTCTAATATGGAGTCAATATTCCTTGCCTTTGGGTTAAAGGGCACCCCCATCCACAATGGATGGGTAGCCCACATCTTAAATTGAATTGTTTGTTAAGGATTGGGGGTATCCCCACAAATCAACACACAACAACCCCTCCCAGCATGCTATCTAGTTCTTCTCAATACAAACAACCACTTTTTTTTTAATTTTTTACATTTATTTCTTGTCAATTTGTGTAAAAATCCATATTTTTTAGATGAGCATTATCAATCTATTTTCATTTTTTTTATACAATTATTTTCTTGTCAATCTTGGTATTTTTTTAATAAGTTGAACGGCCATTCAAACAACTTCTTTTTACCTTTACTAATATAAGAAAAAAAAATTCCTTTTTTTTTTTTAATGACCATTATCAATCTGTTTTTAATTTTTTTTCCCCCTTTTAAGTACTTTCCTATCTAATCTTGAAAAAAATATATTTTTTTAATATGTTAATTAAAAAAAAAATAAACCAAATAGGACTAGAATTGATAACTTGCTATATATACCCTTCATTGATAACTTGCTATATCCTAAATAATTTGAAAAATTTTAAAAGAACCTTTTGGCCCCCCATACTCAGTAATATACATATATATTTAAGTAAGTATAAAATTAAGCATAACTTTCATCTAAATAGAGGAATAATGGTAGAGATACAAATTATTTTATAAAAAATATTACAAATTGCTGATGTGGTAAGTGATTATTGGTAAATGAAAAAGTGATATTAATGGTGAGCCAAAATGAAAGTCAATAAGAAGTTGGTCACATTAACATTTTGTAAAACTATTGTAAAATAGAATACAATCCATAAAATATATGTCAAAATATTACAATAATTAAACATTTAGCATCTTTAAATTGAACGCATAGGTATTTTAACAATTACCTCAAAAAATAAAAGGAAAAAAAATTCTAAGTTTCATCCCAACACATCTAGGGTTTACTTCTACCACAACAGTAGAAAAATTGAAAGGTTAACAGCTTTGTTGATTCGCCACACCACCAAGTCCCCCACACAATTGTAGAAATTTTTTCTAACAGTGTTCTCATAGGTGACTCTCTCTCTCTCTCTCTCTCTCTCTCTCTCTCTCTCTCTCTCTCTCTCTCTCTCTCTCTCTCTCTCTCTCTCTCTCTCTCTCTGCATTGGCATTTGCCTTCTTTTTTATATCCTTTCAGTTCTTTCATTTTCCCATTGTTGCTGCAGTTTTGTGTTTACAATATAAAAGTAAAAGTTCTGTGTGACTAGACTAGACAAGAAAGAGTCAAAGATAAGCTTGAAGCTTCCATTGGCCCCTCAACCTTGTACAGTGCTCTTGTGTTGCTTTATTTTTCGTTTGCTTCCTATTGATTTCCTTAGTTTACTTTTCATTTGCTTTCTTTTTTATTTTCCTTATAATATATTATAATAATCAATACATTATATACCATATGGCTTTATAATTTACAAATGTACTTGATTAGTTTGATTTAAATATACAGTATATACTACTATATTAACATGTGTTTATCACTTCAAAAAAAAAAAAAAATACCATGTATTTAGTTGTTGTTTATAACACATATTGAGTTATGAATTATTGTACATTACTATTTTAGATTTCATACACACACAAAAATTTTATATATGGCCCCCCAAAGAAATTCCTAACTCCGCCACTGCCTATCTGCATGTAGAGAATGATTTGTCCTTGCATCTAAGAGACTTGGTCATAGCCTTATGGTCATCCTCTAGTATGATAGAGGAGAAACCACAATCACTAGCAAATCTAAGAGCTTGAACAACCACCATGCATTCCACAGTATTGAGCAAAGAAGGGAGAGCAAACTTGTCCGACATAGAGGCGAGAAGAAGTCCCAAGTGGTTTCTGATAACTACCCTAACACCTACTTCATTCGAGTCTTGAAAGAAAGCACTGTCATTGTAAGGTTCATGTGTTTTGGTATTGTTAAACAATGCCAAATTATGTGTCTTTTATTGAGTTTTAATGTGTCTTAAAGTTATAATTGAGGATCACATTGAAAACAGAAAGTTTGCTCAAGAAAAACTCAAGAAAAGTGCATTTTCAGCATGTGCCTTGATAGCAACCTCAATACCTCGATCTATCGAGCCCCTTTAGGCCACTTTTGTTTCCTCGATAATTGGCTCGATACCTCTTGATCTATCAAGCTTCGCATTTCAACAAATATCAGCAATGTGAAAAAGCTTATAACTTGTTCATTTGAATTGAAACTCAAATTAAGATCCGCTTGAACCGGTATTTAAAGGACATTATACGTCATCTATTAGAAGGCTTTTAGAGAGAAAAACACTCTGTTTTGTGTGGCTAGGTCGGTTAAGGTTGAATTTGTTGCATATATATGTAAATCCATGAGAGTGAAGTCCTAATATTGTAGAGCTACTATCAATGTAACCATATTATTAAAAATTAATTGGTGTCTTGGTTTGATGATAAAAAGATATCGTCAAGAGCGGATACCATAGGTTAAAACTCTCTAAAAAAAATTACTACTACTATTATGTTTCTTTTGATTTTTAAAGAAGAATGTGTCTCTTGATTAAATTGCCGCATAATAGCATATTTATAATATGGTAGGTCGGCTATGGTTGAAGGGTTGAATTTGCTGCACATATATTTATGTCGGCAAGAGTGAAGTCCTAATATTGTAGAGTCATTATTAAGGTAACCTTTTTGCTAAACTATTATTAAATTTTTTTTTTTTTTTTGAATTAGCTAAATTATTATTAATGTAACCTTATTATTAGTATTAGAGATAACATGCATAAAATATAGATGCGAGTGCGAACATGGTGCAAAACTTAAATGATAAAACAAAATTTATTTATTCTAAATGTTGTAGCATTTGTGGTTAAATATGCTTACATCCATTTTGTGTGACCACGTGAGGTAAGTCTCATAAATATATTGAAATGCTAAAATTTCAATCAATTGTGCAACAAAACACTTACAAATTAATGTATCAATAAATGTGATTTGTACCATTTTAACAATATAATAAATAGAAAATAAATAAATATCTTTTTTTTTTTTTTGTGATTAATTATGTCATGGCCCAAAATTATCTACATAAATTTGAGCATGTGACTAACAAATCGATACCTAACAAGAAGGTTAAGGTTATTTTCTGTTGGCCTTACTTGAAGGGTCTTGAACATTCAGCAAAAAAAATAATAATAATAATAATAATAATAAAAATACTTGAAGGGTCTTGAATGATGGCACAAAGTGACAAAGGTCATACCTCGCTATCAAATCTAACAACTTAACCTCTGTTAGCCAAGGCCATACCTAGCTATCACATCTCTTCAATGATGGCACAAAGGTCAATAATATTTATTATCTCTAGTACAATTTTGCACATGCATCATACAAATCATATTCAAAATTTAAAGAAATATTTTTAGTCCCTCCGTTGATGACAATCATGTTTAAGTGGTGATAACAAATCTACAACCTTGCATCTTTAGAGAACAAAAATGTGTTTGAATGAATATAAGGATCTTGGAACTTATAGGCAAACATGCACCAATGGGAACAGACATACTTAATCCAAAAGTTACAACCTAACCCAAAATCACTTCCTCTCTAACGAAGACAATGTTGCGCCTTGTAATAGCCACTGGCAGCTCTACGTTTAGTTTATGGTGGTCACAGGATTATCCTGACCTAAAAAAATATATATTATTATATATAAATTTTAAAAATTTATGATTTTTTAATTCATAAAAAATATTTGTGACCAACTTAAATTTTTTTTAGGCATAACATAATTAAATTTTGAATAAAATTTAGTAACAAACTTGGTTGTAAATTAAGAGTATAACTCTACTCAATAATTTTTTTTTATTATACGTGAATTTTGACAAATCCACAAATATATTACAGTTTCTTCTTATTTAATGAGAGTTGTAGCCTTAGGGTACAATTAAGTTTGTAGCCAAATTTTGTCCTTAAACTTTAGACCCCTTAATAAAAAGAAAAATCCCAAGAAAATTTTTATCTAACTAAAATTTTGATAGAGATGTAACTTACAACATTGGTAATGAGACTATCATGCAAAAATTTCAAAATAAAAAAATTTTAGAAAAAAATTGTAAGACTTTTTGTATTTGTGTGTGTGTGTGTGTGTGTGTGTTTTTTTTTTTTTTTTGGTGATCAATATATTAAGTTCTCTTTTAATTAAATTTTGTATAATTTAAGTTTCTTAATGGCCACCTTAAAATATATTCCTGGAGTTGCCATTGGTAATACCTTGATCAAGTGGGGGCTATTACATATGTTAGCATGCTCCATATTATGGTATGGTCACCTATCACAATTATATGCACTAACATCTCCCACTTGATCGCACCATAACTAATGGTATGGCTCCAATCTACATGCATTATGGTTGTTATTATTGATTAATTTTTTCATGTAATTATATGTTTATTACTATATTTATGGTTCTAATTGTATTTCAATTTTAGATATATAGGAACTGACAACGTGTTATTCAGGTTAGGTATAACCTATTATTAATCAAGCAGGTTATTAAACAGGTCATTTGTATTGACCTTTACATGACTTGTTAATTAAAAGGGTTAAACGTGCCAGGCCGGGTCAATCTATTTAATAAACAAGTCATGTTAGGGTTGAGAATTTGTGACATGTTTACTAAATAGATCAGGTTCGGGTCAACCTATATAGACGAATACTCATAAGTCGACCCCACACAAATTCCCGATCCGCGAACATAAATTGCCACCCTTGGTTTTGACCCATGCCAACATTGTTTTATGATACCAATTGATTAACATTGTGTGAACTTGGGCAATTCATGTACACATTTTCATCACCTCACACTGATCTCACTACTTATCATATACTAGTTTGGATAACTTTTGATTCACCATCTTTCGAGTGAATGACAACGGTACCAAGATTAGCTCAGATCCCATAGTTTATGATATAGCCAACGCCCATATATATTGAGATTGAAGAATTTAGTCGTACACACCAAACCATGAGTCAACTTGCGTTAAAATTTTTCGCCCATATATACTTCTTCTAAACTAGAATTCCTAAAGGTTTTCTTGAATTCCCGAATTTGTCGACATTTCTTGAAATTTTTGTTCTATACATCCTTCAATTCCAAATTCCTAAAGGTTTTCCTGAATTAAGACTTGCTATTGGGACGGCATTTTTATTGAATTCACGAAACAATTCCATGGTTTTCAACATATCCCAATTTCCTTCCTTCTAGCTCACAATATCACCACAGACATGAAGATAGTACCACGATTTGGAAGTTAGTAATAGCTCAACCAAATTTGGGGCCTAAGATGAAAACTTTAAAACAGAGTTTTTTCATATATTTAAATATTAATTAAATAATATTTATATTTAATTATTGATATATTTATCTATTTAAACTCTTTTTCTTTTTTCTTTTTTTTTTTTTGCTCTTTTAGATACATAATTACTAATTAAGTTTAGGTTAGTAAGTTCATCTAATATTTATAAAATAGTTAATCCACTTAATCTTTCTAATTATATAGATACTAGTCGCTAACCTGTACTATGCACGGGAATTTACCTATTTGTGAGGTAGACTAAAATAATTTTATAAAATCTTAAATTGATTAAGAAACTACACCATTGCATGATTTGCTATTATATGACTTCAATTTGTGTTACAATTTGATGAAGAGGCCATTGCTTGAACGTGCAATGGCTTATTCAAAATTTCAGATATTAAAACTTCTGAAAGACCAAAAAAATTAAAAAAATCAGATGATAGACTGTGTAGGGGTAAAGTCCCCAGATCAAATAATGGGCCTTGGGCCCTCTATAGAGTTCAACCCAGTCCGAGGAGAAAGTGTGGGCGCCGAAAAGGGCCCCCAGCCCAATTCTTATGGGCCCAAACTTTTTAAAGGACGGTCCGAGGAGGAATGTCTCCTCAGACGTGCCAAGTACGACTCAGACATGCATCCTACCAACAATAAAGAATCGCTCCCACGAGTATTAGTAGCAGGGATGAGTCCCACAAGCCCAGAAGAGGGAGGAGAGTATAGGATGTCAAGGGAGAAACTACAGCTGCCACATTAAATGCAGGACAGCTACTTTTCTGGCTGCATTAATGTGGAGAAGACAGGCGAACAGTGTTACCTGGGCCACTACAACTCATAGAAAGACAAGGGAGATGTCCGATGGGACGGACATTCAAGTGAAGGTCCAGATGATTAACAAGTGTAAGGTCCTGATGACTTAAAGGGGGCTATATAAGAGAAAGGAATCCCTATGAAGAAGGGGACGAAAAAAGTAAAAAGAAAGAGTAGAAGAAAGAGAGGAAGACCATAGCCTTTGATAAGGAACAGAGGTGCACCCACACGTCTCCTCGGACTGAATATCCAGTGGACATGAAGAAGATATTCTTACGTTCTACTGTTGTATGGCCCAAAGTTAACTAACACTCACTTTGTTAGGGCCTAGTTCTGTAACCCGCTCTCTACAAATTCATTGTCTAGGGCTCCTTGGGCCAGAATCACCTACCTGTTGGGCCTGGTCACCAAAAATAGGCCCTACAATTGGCGCCGTTTGTGGGAAGAACTTGTCCCTCGATAAGTGAAACTGTTAGAAATGGAAGGATCAGGTCCGCGCCAAACTGGACACACAGACTCCCAACGGCAAGACAACTTTTTGAACCTCGAACTGGAGAAAGATCAAGACAAGCAGCGAGAGGGTAGTGTAAACACTTCCCACACAAGTAGAAGTCCCTCGAAAGGGAAAGGTCACGCATCCCATAAGCGAAACAATCATAGGGCTCTACATCAAGAAATCGATGACTTGAAGAAGAAGTTACACCGAGCGCAACGAAAACGTCCTTCACCCGGCTCGGACACTAGCGATGAAGAGGACAATGAGTACAAGCAGAGATCAAGAACCCCTCCAAGTGAAACCTTTTCCTATAAGGAAGAGCAACCTCGCAAACGCGGTCACAAAAGCCCATCTTACCAAGGCTGGGCAAATGACGCCATGAGTAAGGCCCTGGACCGCATCTCCCAGTCATCTTTCACAAGTAGGATAGAGGGGGCTGAGCTTCCTCGGCAGTTCCACCAACCAACCTTTGCCATATACAATGGTCGGACGGACCCAGTAAAGCACGTAAGCCAGTTTAACCAGAGGATGGCCATCCATTCCAGGGACGAGGTGTTGATGTGCAAAGTGTTTCCGTCCAGCTTGGGACCTATGGCAATGAGATGGTTTGATGGCCTCAAGCCAAACTCCATAAATTCCTTTAAGCAGCTGACACAGGCTTTTGGTTCCTGCTTCATCACCAGCAGCAGAGTCCCTCGGCCCCTAGATTCCCTCTTATCCTTGTCCATGCGAGAAGGAGAGACATTGAAGGCCTATTCAGATAGGTATTGGGAAACGTATAATGAGATAGAGGGAAATTACGATGACGTCGCCATTAGCACATTCAAGAGGGGCCTGCCGACAGAGCATGGTTTAAGGAAGTCCCTGACAGGGAAACCGGTCACTAGCGTGCGCCAACTCATGGACAAAATCGACAAGTACAAAAGAGTCGAAGAAGACCAATAGACGGGAAAGGGCAAAGTGAAGGTTGTCCCTCAGGAGAGGAGGGACTTCAGGTCGGATCACATCACCCTGTCGGATGGCAAGAGCAGTCGAACATCGAAACAAGGCAAAGCACACTGAGACCACCTGTTGGCACGATAAATGTCATTCTCGCCGCGCCGGGGAGGACCGGCTCCTATCCTTTCAGAATAATGTCGGTAGGCAGACTCCCCTCCGAAACTAACGATAGGAAGACCAAGAGGGCTAGGGGGATGGCCACGCCCCTAATCGAATTCTCGGATGAGGATAAACTGGGAACCCTCTAACCCCATGACAATGCCCTAGTCGTCACGCTCAGGATTGGTGGATACGACGTGAAGAGGGTGCTAGTCGATCAGGGCAGCACCGTGGAAGTGATGTATCCCGACTGGTACAAGGGTTTGAAGCTGAAACCGGAGGACCTAACAGCATATTAGGCTGCCTATACAAACAAACTCGGATGTGGTGGAGGTGGACTTCATAGTGGTAGACGCACGCTCCCCCTACACCGCCATCGTAGCCCGACCGTGGCTCCATGCCCTAGAGGCTGTGTCATCAACCTTACACCAAAAGGTGAAGTATCCATCGGAAGGTCGAGTAAAAGAAGTAATAAGGAACCAGGCCATGGCCCGGCAATGCATGGTGTCAACAATCTCGCGACGACCGAGTACTGAGCCCTCCACCTCAGCCGAGAATGACTTATAGCAATTAACGACCTCGGCCTTGGCCTCCGGAAGTGGGGACCAACCATGGAAGCGAGTTGCAAGGATTTAGAGAAAGTTCTTGTCGGATCAGATCCAGAGAGGTTTTTTCAGGTCGACTCAGAATTACCACCCCAAGAGAAGGAGACGCTCATTGATTTTCTTAGACAAAATGTGGACGTGTTTGCCTGGGACGCCTACGAGGCCCCTAGGGTTGACCCAGATTTCATTTGTCACCACCTTAATGTTAGCCTGGCCGTAACGCCTAAGAAGCAGCCTCCTTGGCGACCATCGAAAGAGCATGCAGACGCCGTGAGAGAGGAGGTTACAAAATTGAAGAAAGCAGGGGCTATCAAGGAGGTATTCTATCCCGAATGGCTGGCCAACACAGTCGTGGTGAAAAAGAAGAGTGGGAAATGGCGGGTCTGCGTAAACTTCACGGACCTAAATAAGGCCTGCCCGAAAGACCCTTTTCCCATGCCGCGGATAGACCGATTGGTGAATTCGATCGTGGGACACCCTCGAATGAGTTTTTTGGATGCCTTCCAAGGCTACCATCGGATACCCCTGACTGCTGAGGACCAAGAAAAAACGACTTTTGTCACCCCCGTCGGAAATTATCATTATAAAGTAATGCCCTTTGGCTTAAAGAATGCCGGGTCAACCTACCAAAGGATGATGACCAGGATGTTTGAACAGCAGATGGGTAAGAGCATCGAAGTTTATATAGGCAACATGGTGGTAAAAAACAAATTAGTGCCCAACCATGTTAGAGACCTTGGCGATGTCTTTCGAATTCTGAGAAAGTACAGGCTGCGCCTAAACGCGTCTAAGTGTTCATTTGGGGTGGGATCAGGGAAATTATTAGGTTACATGGTGACCCACAGAGGCATTGAAGTTAGCCCCGACCAAATTAGAGCTATCCATAGCCTGCAGCCTCCTCGGAACCCCAAAGAGGTCCAAAAGCTCATTGGCATGATTGCCGCTTTAAATCGTTTCATTTCCCGCTCGGCGGACAGATGCAGGCCTTTCTTCCTCCTATTAAACAAGTGGAAAGGCTTCGAGTGGATTGAAGAGTGCACTTTAGCTTTCTAGCAGCTTAAGGAATACCTGACCCGGCCACCAATTATGTCCAGTCTTGAGGCCGACGAGATGCTATTCGCCTACATTGCTGTAGCCCCTTACGTAGTGAGCTTAGTGCTGATCCGAGAAGACAATAGCACACAACGGCTTGTCTACTACAT
Source organism: Quercus robur (assembly GCF_932294415.1). Classification (NCBI taxonomy): domain Eukaryota; kingdom Viridiplantae; phylum Streptophyta; class Magnoliopsida; order Fagales; family Fagaceae; genus Quercus; species Quercus robur. The sequence continues at coordinate 5,672,330 of NC_065537.1, forward strand.
AAGCAAATCGCTGCACGAGGTAGAGATCCGTTATCTCCTCCTCAAAAAGGCCGTCTTGGCAATCATACAAGCCACGCGAAAGCTCCCCCATTATTTCCTGGCACATACTGTTGTTGTACTAACCCAACTTCCGCTAAGATCTATACTTCGGAGTGCCGACTACACGGGTAGAATAGCAAAATGGGGGACGATTCTGGGCGTCTTCGACATTAGGTACATGCCTCGCACCGCTGTGAAGGGTCAGGTTCTCGCGGATCTAGTAGCCGAATTTGCAGAGCCCACACCAGAAGGAGGGGGAGGGACACTAAACCCTGATGGGAAACTGATCAGCGCAATCTCTCAGCAAGAGCCCAATTGGTGGAAAGCATACATTGACGGCACGACCAACCAAAGGGGCTCTGGGGTGGGGCTCGTTTTGGTCTCCCCCGAGGGCATCACCATCGAAAAATCGTTGAGGCTGGATTTCTCGGCCATGAATAATGAAACAGAGTATGAGGCACTATTGGAAGGAATGTCAATGATCCAGAAATTGGGTGGAAAGTCCGTGAACATGTTCTCAGACTCAAGACTCGTTGTGGGACAAGTAAATAGGGAATTGGAGGCGAGGGATGAAAGAATGCAAGAGTACCTAGTCCAAGTCAAGCGCTTGTGGGCCCATTTCTATCACTTCAATCTAGTGCACGTGTCCAGGAGCGGGAACACCCATGCTGACTCTCTTGCAACGCTCGTCACCTTCTCGGCTCAGCCACTCCCTCAGGTTATTCTCGTAGAAGATCTCTACTGCCCAATGATGGCGAGGACCAACTCAGTACGGGTTCACAGCATCAGGGCAGGGCCTAGTTGGATAGATCCTTTAGTACAATTCTTAAAGCATAACACCTTACCAGAAGATAAGAATGAGGCCAACAAGATTAGAAGAAAGGCTTCTCGATTTTGGCTGTCCGAGGACTCTAAACTGTACAGGCGCTCATTCTCAGGACCATACTTGCTGTGTGTGCACCCAGATGCCACTGAACTCATTCTGGAGGAATTACACGAAGGAATTTGCGGAAGTCATATGGGGGGTAGGTCCTTGTCCCATAGGGCCATAACGCAAGGTTATTGGTGGTCGAGCATGCAGAAAGAGGCGCAAGAATTTGTAAAGAAGTGCGACCAGTGCCAAAAGTTCACCCCAAATATACATCAGCTAGGCGGAACCCTTAATCCATTGTCCAGCCCTTGGCCATTCGTATAGTGGGGCCTAGACATCCTAGGACCATTTCCTAAAGCAGCGGGGAACAAAAGATTTCTTCTTGTCGGCACGGATTATTTCACAAAATGGGTCAAAGCTGAGCCGCTGGCAAACATTAGAGACATTGATGCCAAGAAATTTGTTAGGAAAAATATCATCACTAGATTCGGAATCCCTCACACCCTGATCTCGGACAACGGTCTCCAATTTGATAGTAAAGCTTTCAGAAGATATTGTAGCGAGTTGGGAATTGCCAATAGATACTCCACACCGGCTTACCCGCAGGGTAATGGGCAGGCTGAAGCCATCAACAAAACCATAGTGAATGGGTTGAAAAAGAGGTTAGACAACGTGAAGGGAAGATGGGTAGAAGAGTTGCCCCATGTCTTGTAGACGTACCACACCACGCTTCGCAGATCCACAGGGGAAACCCCCTTTTCGATGACCTATGGGCCGAGGTTGTTATTCCTCTGGAGATAAACTTCCCAACACAGAGGACCAGCGCATTCTACCCCAGTGCTAACAAAGGACTTCTAAGAAAGAGCTTGGACCTCATCGAGGAAAGAAGGGAGAGTGCAATGGTCCAACTTGCCTACTATCAGCAAAAGCTCAAACAGGATTACGATGCCAAGGTGAAGCTAAGGCCCCTGGCACTCGGGGATCTGGTATTGAGAAAGGTCCTGGGCACTGCAAGAAATCCTGCATGGGGAAAACTCGGACCAAATTGGGAAGGCCTATATCGTATCACCTCCATAGCCGGCGTAGGGGCCTACTTTTTAGAAGATTTGGATGAACGTGTAGTGCCACGCCCTTGGAATGTAAATAAGCTGAAAAGGTACTATTATTAATGAAAGACGTAATTCTTGGTGTCACACTACTGTGCAACTACTTCTTCAAAGTGTTAAACAGAACCCAAGTCCTGCCTGACTCCTCGGACCACAGGCTTGGGGGAAATTAACAACTATGCAATTTTCTCTAAGGGTTAAACAGAACCTAAGTCCCGCCTGACTCCCCGGACCACAGGATTGGACGAAATTAACCTCTATGCAACTTCAACTAAGTGTTAAATAGAACCCAAGTCCTGCCTGGCTCCTCGGACCACAAGCTTGGGGGAAATTAACAACTATGCAATTTTCTCTAAGGGTTAAACAGAACCTAAGTCCTGCCTGGCTCCCCGGACCACAGGATTGGGTGAAATTAACCGCTATACAGTTTCAACTAAGTGTTAAACAGAACCCAAGTCCTGCTTGGCTCCTCGGACCACAGGCTTGGGGGAAATTAACAACTGTACAATTTTCTCTAACGGTTAAACAGAACCTAAGTCCTGCCTGGCTCCTTGGACCACAAGATTGGGTGAAATTAACCACTGTACAGTTTCAACTAAGTGATAAACAGAACCCAAGTCCTGCCTGGCTCCTCGGACCACAGGCTTGGGGGAAATTAACAACTGTGCAATTTCTTCATCTAAGGGTTAAACAGAACCTAAGTCCTGCCTGGCTCCCCGGACCACAGGATTGGGCGAAATTAACTGATGTACAGTTTCAACTAAGTGTTAAACAGAACCCAAGTCCTACCTGGCTCCACAGACCACAGGCTTGGGGGAAATTAACAACTATGCAATTTCTTCGTCTAAAGGTTAAACAGAACCTAAGCCCTGCTTGGCTCCTCGGACCACAGGCTTGGGGGAAATTAACTACCGTGCCATTTCAACTAAGTGTTAAACAGAACCCAAGTCCTGCCTGGCTCCTCGGACCACAGGCTTGGAGGAAATTAACAATCGTGCAATTTTCTCTAAGCGTTAAACAGAACCTAAGTCCTACCTGGTTCCTCGGACCACAGGCTTGGGGGAAATTAACCTCGAAGCAGTCTTATCTAATTATTGACTATCATTTTTCTTACACATTCATTCATGCTTGACCACATTGTTTAAATCTCGAATAACGTTTGGTTCTCAACAGTTAGTAGCATAACAGAAATTCATTCATAGTGAAAGCAGAAAACGAAGCAGTGTAACAAAATTCAAAGGAAAATGACATCATTCATTGAAGTCCAAAAGCGTTCTTTTACAAACTTTAGCAGAACAAAATGTAAAAGATAAAGAAGGCAGTTACAAATAAAGTCCTACACTAATATCCTAAAGCTTGGTCCTGAGTAGAACTCTTTGCAGGGGCAGATGGCTCAGGTTGATCATCTCCTGCCTTGGGCTCGGGAACAGCCTCCTTGGCTTGCGCGACAAAGTCCCTAATTGTGAGAGTGTCCTCGGGCGACTTGTCCTTTGCAACCGGTTGCATCTCTTCAGCTTCATGTATATGGGAATCCGAGGTTGTGACCTTCGCAGGGAAGGGCTCCTCAGGAGGAACTGAGTCCGGAATCTCATGAATATTTTTTGGAAAGAAGATATTCTTAACTTTCCTGAGATCGGAGTTCGCTGGAACTGCCACCCGATCCAAGGCTACCCCACAAGACATAGTAATGTAATCCCTACATACAGTAGCCACCTCCTCGGTCAGCCTAACCTCAGTATCCCTTACTCCACGTTCATATGAGGTTGCCACCGCAGCCTCGACCGCCTCCCTAGCCACGCGAGCCGCCTCCTTGGCCTTTGATAGCTCAGCCTTGAGGTCTGAGACCATCTGTTTCTCAGTCGCAAGGTTTATCTCGGACAGATAAAGCTGTTGGTGCAAATCCTCAGCCTGCTTGGTAGTGGTCTTGAGTCTGGCCTCGGCGCTAGCGCGAGCCTTTTGTGCATCCTTCACTTTGTTATTCAGGCGATCCTTTTCCAGCCTAAGGACGCCGGCAGCCTTCTCAGCAGTGAGGCGGGACTAAGCCTCAGTGTTCAAATCTTCGCAAGCCTTCTTGGCCCACTCTTCGGCAACAAAAATTTGTTGAGTGACCTGCGTCGGAATAATGGAGGTTTAACTAAAAGAAAATAACGAATAGACAGATACGAAATAAAGAAACTGAATAATGGAAGTCTTCGTTTACCATGGTCATGTCTCTCTTCAGTGACATGAAGAGGTCCGGTTGCCGAGTAGCCCGAAGTCCCTCCATATCGCGAGGCAAAAGAAGGGGCTGTTGTAGGGCCTCAGCCAGATAGGACGCCTGTCCTCGTTGGGACTCCCACAGAGTCGCGTCCCATGAAATCGGGGCGTCATCCAACTCCAAGCGTAGGGACCACGTCTGCTACTCCCTCCTTATAGCCGCCTCATCTGGGCTGTCAACGGACCTAGTTCTTTTCTCCTTAGGCTCTTTGCCCTTTTTCTGGTGCTTAGCTTTTTCTGGGCTGACCTCGCCCTCCTCCAATTCTTCCATGGGCCTCTTCTGCCTCAAATGGGGAATAGGCTGTAGTGCTGGATCAGTTATGGGAGGAAGAGGAGGAGGGGGCTTAGATGTAGCCTGTTCCTTTAGGGCATCCCTGGAAGACTGCCCTTTATTTCTGTTGGACAGGAGGCCCCTAAGACCAGACCTTGGCTTCAGATCCATGCCTTCTTCCTCGATCTCTTGGCTAGTATCAACTTGTGCAATTACCAAACCAAGGTTGGGAGCCGCCGAGGCGCGGTCTATGTCCGAATTGGAGTCCGAGAGCTCTACAAGCTTGGCCGATACCTCTCCCTCCTCGGAGAAGTGGAATTGGTTGATCTAAACCTCAAGGGATGAATGCGAGGAATCAGCTCCTCTTGGGACAACTGCCGCGGGAAGAACATGCTGAGCAGGCAGTTGGACGGGAGGTAAGTCTCTTCGAGCAAGAAAACCTGGTATAGAGACGTTGATGCGTGCTAATCGGGGACATCCAGCCCTGATGGCTTGACTAGCGTCCACTAGAGCGCGCGAAAGGGGCTCGTAATCCAAGATTAGAGGAGTAGCACACAGTTGCCCGTCCTCGCTCACAAAGATTTCAGACCTTAGGAGGAAGTTGAGTGTCTGAACGTTGACCAAACTTAGTCGAGGAGTTGTTCGCTCCTTGTCTGCAAAGCCGAAAGGAAGGGTTACGTTAGTTCGAGAAGGCAAATAAGCAAAACCAAAACTGAAACAAAGAAAGGAAAACTCGAGACTAAGGTCCCCTCCAAGGGATCTGACCCTACAATGCCCCACCTGGTGTTCCTGCCCTAATTAGGCAGTGAATACCGTCGTGCCATGCTCTGGAGACGATCAAAAGGTTGTCCTTCAAGCCTTTATTGGACTTGGGAAGGCAGGATATCAGCCTCACCTCGTCGGGCTTAGATTTCAGGTAATACGACTTGTTAAGGCTATGACATTCATAGAGGTGAACTACGTCGTGCCATGAGAGGCCAAGGTTCATTCAGAGCATCTATGCACCCCAGGATCCGGAACATGTCAGGGCGCACTGGTGGGGGGCCAACCTATGATCACGCAAATAATCCCTAGTTATTCTCCCCATAGGGATCGTCATTCCTCCCTCCATAAAGGCTATCATTAGAATGACGACCTGCCCCATCTTTCTCTTGATCAAGATCTCTTCCAAAGAACAATACTCTAGACCTACTCTCGGCGGAATACGGTATTTAGCCTTGAAGCCTTCCATACTGGCCGGAGAGTCTACCAGTTTCTCAAGCTTACCCATCCCACTAACCCTAGGTGACGCGAAGAAGATTTACTTAAGGAAGAATGCCGGGAAAGGCAAAGGAAGGGAAATGAGCACTTACGGGTGAGGAACTCGCTAGGAATCTTCGAGGGAGTGTATGTGGAGTATCAAATACTTTGCAAAAGGGAATGCCAGAGTGCTCTGGGACGCTTGAGTGCTTTTTCAAAAAATGGAAGCAAGTCTCTCCGGAAATCTTATATAGCGGGGAGAAGCTGAACAGGCTCACTCCTGCCCAGAGAAATAGGAAAAATATCAACCGTTGATCTAGCGCCCCACCGTTGGATTAGAAGGACATAAAGCCGTCAAACGCAATCATTAGCGCCTCGTGAGTTACGAAACGCCATTAACAGTAATGAGGCACGTAGGGCCGTACCTCCACATGGGTGAAACAAGAATTTACAATAAATAACCCCATAAATGTCAAAATCCCCCGCCTTTTCTCCTCAGATAAGAGGGAAAGAACCGGAATTTTGAGGGGCTATTGTAGGGGTAAAGTCCACAGATCAAATAATGGGCCTTGGGCCCTTTATAGAGTTCAACCCAGTCCAAGGAGAAAGTGTAGGCGCCAAAAAGGGCCCTTGGCCCAATTCTTATGGGCCCAAACTTATTTAAAAGACGGTCCGAGGAGGAATGTCTCCTCGGACGTGCCAAGTATGACTCAGACATGCATCTTACCAACAATAAAGAATCGCTCCCACGAGTATTAGTAGCAGGGATGAGTCTCACAAGCCCGAGAGAGGGAGGAGAGTATAGGATGTCAAGGGAGAAATTGCAGTTGCCACATTAAATGCAGGACAACTACTTTTCTAGCCGCATTAATATGGAGAAGACAGGCGAACAGTGTTACTTGGGCCACTACAACTCACAAAAAAACAAGGGAGATGTCCGATGGGACGGGCACTCAAGTGAAGGTCCAAATGATCAACAAGTGTAAGGTCCTAATGATCAACAAGTGTAAGGTCCTGACGACTTAAAGGGGGCTATATAAGAGAAAGGAATCCCCACGAAGAAGGGGACGAAAAAAAGAAGAAGACAGAGCAAAAGAAAGAGAGGAAGACCATAGCCTTTGATCAGGAACAGAGGTGCACCCACACGTCTCCTCGGACCGAATATCCAGTGGACATGAAGAAGATATTCTTACGTTCTACTGTTGTATGGCCCAAAGTTAACTAACACTCACTTCGTTAGGGCCTAGTTCTGTAACCCGCTTTTTACAAATTCATTGTCTAGGGCTCCTTGGGCCAGAATCACCTACCTGTTGGGCTTGGTCACCAAAAAGAGGCCCTACAGACTGCTTAGAAATTATTAAAACAAATAAAATATATATATGACTAAACAATAGAGAAATATAAGAGAAAGGAAAGTTACATTCAAAAGAATAATATATGGTTATAACTATTGAAAGGAATCAAAAGATTCAGAACCTACAAATTAATGATAATATATATATATATATGTGTGTGTGTGTGTGTGTGTGTGTGTGTGTGTGTGACTACACAACGGAGAAATATAAGAGAAAGATGTGTTACCATCAAAAGAATAATTCAAATGTTAAAACTTTTGAAAGACTAAAAAATATTAAAGAATCATAAGATTTACTTCCTATAAATTTTTGAAACAAAAAAAAAAAAAATGTATATAATTACACAATAGAGAAATATAAAAGAAAAATTAATTACCTTCAAAAGAATAATACATGGTATAGTCATTGAAATCAGCTAAATATGTTCAAATATTGCAAAAACTAACACAAATTCAGATGTTAAAACTTCCGAAATGCCAAGAAAGATATATATATATATATATATATATATATATATGTATATATATAATTAAAGAATAACTTATTGAAACAATTTAAAAAATATATGATTATTCAAAACAGAAATATAAGAAAAAGAAAAAGTACTTGAACCCATAAAACAATAAGTTTTAAATTTTAATGGGTCAAAATTTTAAACGATGAAAAAAAAAATCATCAATTCTATAATCATTTAAACAATAAAATTGTAATCTTAAAAGGAAAAAAAAAAAAAAAAAAAAAAAAAAAAAAAGCAAATTATAATAATAACTATCACACTTTGCGCAGTCCTTTTTATTTTAATTTTTTTCAACCCTTTTTAATTGGCCGGCTCAACATTTTTCAAATAATTCAAATTAAATAAAAACAAAAAAATTCAAAAACAACAAAAGTATTGGAAAAGGAAATACTCTATGTGGCCAAGAAGCACACCACCTTTCCTCTTGTGTACATAGTTTATTCGTCGGAAAAGAGGAAGACAAAACTCCTACTCCTATAAGAACTCTATTTTGATTTTGTGCCGACTCCGCCATATATATATATATATATATATATATTAACAAAGTAGATGAGAAGAAAATAATATAAGAAGAGCTCATACCTCTACTCAGCTTTAAAAAAAAATATTGGGGTTTGCTTTGCTTTTATAGTGTTCATGATTAACCTCGCAAATTTGGATATAAATTATCAATGTTTGAGTTTAAGTTGGACTTGTTAGAGAGATAATTATACAAAAATAATTTTGTTTAAAAAAATGATAATGATGAGTTTGAGTTTAAGTTGGACTTGTTAGAGTAATAGAGTTTTATTCCTTGTTAAGTTTGGGCAAAACAAAAATAATTTTATTTAAATATTGTGATAACGTGGAAAATTGTGAGAGCTCCAGAGGCTTCGGTTTTATATATATATATATATATATATATATATATATATATGATAGTGTTGTTGTGTTCTTTGTTGACTGTCTGTGTCTACTCGAAACTTTGATACTCCTTTGTTGTGTTCCATTTTTTCCATCGTTGGCACCGCCTTAGTCGTAAAGTGAATTCCCAGAACCGAACAGTAAGGCCCGTTTGAGCTAGGAGAGCGTGTAAGGCATGAGAGGTATAGGGTTGATTAGGGTATGTGTTACGAAATGCAACGGTGTTAAGAAAAACATGATAATTGAGTGTTAAACCTAGGATAACATGGATAGGATGTGGAGATCCAACTCCTCTGTCAGCTCCAGGACTGGTTGTCCTCCTGATATTGTAAATGAAGAAAACCACACTGTTGAAGAAAATGAGTTTTCGGATTTCCAGAAATGGAATATCCCTAAAGTTGATACTAAAATTGTTTACAAAACTAGTTGGGCTGAAAATACTTTTTATTCTGCTTACAAAGTTAGAACTGTTGAACAAATATTTTCTATTTCAAAAACTCATGAAAAATGTTGCTTGTTTTCTAAATGGAATATTAATGATTTTCTTGCTGAAAAATTTCAGTTATTTGCATATTGGACTTGTTCAAGTTGCTGTTAAACCACTCACCCGAAAGGGTATTAATGCTTCTATTCTCATGTGTTTACGAGATGCTAGATTTAAAGTCTTTTCTGATAACATTCTTGGTATGATTACTGCTTCTTTGTATGATGGTCCTGTTTATTTTAACTATTATCCTGATATTTCTCTTGCTTTTGATGATCCTAATATTGTTAAAACTTTGACATTAAATATTTTGACATATGGTTATAACATGGAAGAAGGCAGCAAGCCTTTTGCTTTGATTTATTGTATTTATTACAGACTTTTGGGTACTCAATTGAATCTTGGTGTTAGGATCAATAGAGAACCTGCTGGTAAGACTATGTTAATCTAATGTTCAACTCCTGATGCTAGAGTTCAAGTTCCAAAAATGATTCATTGGCAAGATATTAATCTTCCAAAAAAATGATTGTTGGAACAAGAAGCTCCTCCTGCTAAACCTATTTTTGATGAGTTAAATCTCACCCATATTCAACAATATCTTGATGGAACTGTTAAAATAAGTTTTCATGATAACCAACCCTTAAGGATCAACGAAGGAAGACATTCCTTTGCTGGATCTGAAAGTATTTCAAAAAGAGATCAAGATCTCAATGATTTTTTTGCAAAAGAATCTTGAAAAACCCACTGATTTAAAGATAAAAGGTGTTTCAAGTAATAACTCCCAAGTTAGCACCGCTTTTTACTCTACTAAACCAGAACCTTCCTCTCCATATAGCAAAATTGCTATTGAAGAAGAAGAAGAAGAAGAAGAAGTTAAACCTCTTGTGTCACCATCTTTTCCTAATTTTTAAACAAATGTTGAAACCCCTATTTTTGAAAGCATTTAAGAGTTTTAAATGTTCTGAACAAGAACTTTGAAATTGATATGGTTGCTCTGTATAATGAATTTATTTTTGCAAAAAATAGAGATAAAAGGAAATATTACCAAAGTACTTTTACTCAATCTGAAAAAGATCGTGTTAAAAGGAAATGGAAGGAAAAAATGAACCAGTTGAAAAAACACATTTTGTTTTTTGATTTTCCTGAAAACTATTATGTTTCAAAGGATGAAGTTTCCCAAAACCATTTGAATGTAATCAAGAAATCAAATTTTGTTAAAGAAGATAAAACCATTGTTAGGTGTAGCGGTCCACCCCTTGAGACATTTCTTGTAAAATGTAAAAGGACTGAAGTGAAGGCCTCTCATTTCAAAATTACTGATGAACAAACACCTGTTCATAGTATTATCGAACAAAATAGTTCTACTAATGAATCTCTGTGTGTTATTGGTCAGCAGCTTGACCGTATTCAAGAAAACATTGTTGAAACAACTGTTGCTTCAAAACTTGAGAAACCTTTGATTGATTTACCCAGTGAAAGAGAAAAAGTGAAATTTATAACCTCTCAGGCTAAAACTCTTGAAATTGTTGAAGAATTCTTTCTAATTTAAAAGTTAAAACTGAGAGTACTTCTACAAGTGCTACTCGAACTATTTCAAGAAATGAGAAGGAAATTGTTTCTGAAAAAAAATACAGATTCTAACTCCTTATCTTCTGTTTCTATTAAAAAGTTTTTTGAAGATGATTTACCAAAATTAAAATATTTGTTGGAAACTCCAATCCCATTTCTTTTACAAAAAATTGGCATTCAAAACCTACTCCTCCTGATATACAATTTGAAGAAAGGTATTTTCAAGCACAATTTTCTGTTTCTGTTGATAAAATTTATGAATGGAATATTGATGGTTTGTCTGAACAGGAAATCATTAATAAAATGGATCATATGTCTATGGTTGGAATTGCTTATATGAATAACCATAATCTTGACGACCCTGAAATTGTTGACCTTCTGGTTACTGGTTTTTCTGGTACTCTTCGTGGATGGTGGGATTCATATCTCATAGAAGATTCCAGAGAATCTATTAAAATAGTTGTTAAAAAGAATGATGAAGAAGATTCCAGAGATTCATATCTCGTGGTATTCCTGATGGTGTCAATACCTTAATTTATACTGTTCTTAAACATTTTGCTGGTACTCCATCTAATATTTCATCTCAAATTTTTGATTATATGAATAATTTGAGATGTCCTACTATGTCTAATTATAGATGGTACCAAGATGTTTTCATTTCCAGAGTTATGCTTTGGAAAGACTGCTACAAGCCTTATTGGAAAGAAAAGTTTATTGATGGTTTGCCTTCTATCTTTTCTCATAAGGTAAAACAAGAGTTAATTGATAAAAATGATTCCATTGATTATGATAATTTAACTTATGGTGATATTTTAAGTACTATTAAAAAACTCGGTATTAATATGTATAATGATGAAAAATTGTTAAAATACCAGTTAAAGAATAAAAGAAAAGCTAAATATGAAATGGATAATTTTTGTGAACAATATGGTTTGTCCCCCATTGCTCCTTCTATGCAAAAAGGGAAAAAACATGATAAAAGTCCCAAAAATTATAACCATAAAAAATACAAAACCAACTTTATTAAACCTAATGATTTTTATACTAAAAAGAAAAATGTTTCTAAAAAAATGATAAACAGAAATTAGGTAAAGGCAAATGTTTTAACTGTGGTAAACTTGGACACTACAGTAAAGACTATAAACAAAAACCTGGTAAGTTAAAAAATAAGTTTAACATGTTAAATATTGGTGATAAAGATCAAGAAGATTTATTTTGAATCCTTGAATCAAACAATTCGTCTGATTCATTGGAAGAGGATTTTTCTTCCTCATCTGATTCTTACTATCAATCTGCTGATGATTCTTTTGATTCTCCTAATATTAAAATTGGTTGTAAAGATTCTTGTTGCAATGTTATTAAAACTGTTAATGTTCTCACCAAAAGTGAAGAAAATGAAAGCTTGTTAATAAAATTTGAACGCTCGAAAATGTGTTAAAACACAAAAGCTGTTTAGAACCCCAAATTAAAGATTACGGCTCGATTGATTTTACTCTAACTTATACAAAGTGCAGAAAAGAGTATATGCGAGTGGATAAACAAACAAACTACTCTAACCCATAATCATTATAACACAGTAGTAAAATGAAAGGTAAAAGAGTAGGGAAGAAGAATGCAAACACAAGATAACACACCGATGTGTTGTCGAAGTACTCGGCGTAAAGCCTCTCTATCACCCTTCAAGTGGTAATTGATCCACTAGACAATCAGTTAGGATACACGAATAGCAAAAGACCCTCCAAGCCTAGTCTACCCAATGCACCTAAGCCCTCCAAGCTCCTACTCCAACAAGGCTTCTCGGAACTGTGTCTTCTCCAGCTCTCCGAATTCTACAATACACCCGATTGCATCTGCCAAAGCCTGGCTTCTTCTAATGCTTCCCAGTCGCACCAAAACCTCACTTGACACTCTGAAAGAGTGTGGTAAGTGTTTGGGCTATCAACCTCTCAATGGTATGGAAATGGAGAGGTAGGAGTTGAGGAAAATCCACAAGTAATTGTGTAGAGAATTGTGGGTATAACAATCTCTAACTCTCAATGTTTGTGGCTAGGGTTTTCTCTCAGAAGCACTCTATAACATCTGTGGGTAATGTGGGTATATATAGTGTGGATACAGATAGTGTGTATAAGAAATGACAGTTCAGCAAAACAGAATGTTTCGCAGGTGTCTCGCAGGAAGGCCTTACCCGCAAAACACTCGCAAAAACCAACTATCTCCATCCTGTCCTGACTCTTTGCATTCCAGTCATGTACAGGGCACATGCATCATTTCATGGGAAGCTTACTCGCGAGATACCCACGAAAACAACTTTAGTCTTCAATTAGCCTTAAGTCTTCACACTCTCTCACACACAACCCTTACAAATAAAATCCATATGAAATATAGGGTACATAAGATTGAATATAATTACAATCAAATTTGACACGGAATAAAAGCCATCAAAAACATAGTTGTAAATTACAACTTTACAAAACTGATAAGTCAAATTGAAAACCCTGAGCTGCAAAAAGAATATCTTGATAAACTTAAGAAAAATTTAATAAAATATGAAAATGTTAAAAAACTAAAATCAACAATAAGTTTTGAAGAAACTTTGGAAAGATTTAATAAAAAGAAATCCAAAGATTTAACTGTTAATGCTCTTCGACATGAAATCACTGTTGTTAAGCAAGAAATAATTGAATTAAAAAATGAATTAAAAAACATTAAAAGTTATAACAATAATCTTAAACAAGAATTTTTATTGCTAAAAATTGATAAAAACCTTGTTTAAAATCAATTTGATAATGATCAAAAGGAGCAAGATGGAGATGAATCTTGTCAACAGGCTCTTCTTTCTAATAAAGGTATTGTTGATGTTTTCAATGATTCTCAACTTAATCTTGTTAACAAAATGCTTCATCCAAAATGGTTTACAAAAGTTAAAATTGTCATTTCCCATGATTATCATTTCAATGTTATTGCTATGATTGATTCTGGTGCGGATATGAACTGTATCCAAAAAGGATTAATCCATAAAATTATTTTGAAAAATCAACTGAAAGATTGGTTTCTTCTAATGGTACTCAAATGAAGATTAAATATGAATTGAATAATGCTCATGTTTGTCATGGTAATTTCTGCTTTAAGATTCCTTCTGTTCTTGTTAAAAACATGATTGATAAAGTGATTCTTGGTTTGCCATTTATAAATGCTTTGTATCCTTTTCTTGTTGAACATGATGGAATTACTACTGATCCTTTTGGAAAAAAAGTAAAATTCAAATTTGCTTCAAAGTTTGAAATTGATACTGATGCTGCTTTAAATTTGATTCATACTAAAACCAAACATCTAAACTTCCTTAAGCAAGAAGTTAGATACAAGAAAATTGCTGAATAGCTTTCTGATAAATTGTTGCAATAAAAAATTGATAATTTTCAGAAAATTTTGATTGATGATGTTTGCTCTGATATTCCAAATGCTTTCTGGCATAGGAAAAAACATATTGTTGACCTACCTTATGTTAAAGGTTTTGATGAGAAAAACATTTCCACTAAAGCTCGTCCTATTCAAATGAATGTTGAAACTGTTGAATTTTGTAAAAATGAAATTCATGGTTTGCTTAAGAAAAAACTTATAAGAAATAGCAAGTCCCCTTGGTCTTGTGCTACTTTCTATGTTCAAAAAAATGCTGAGATAGAGAGAGGAACCCCTCGCCTAGTTATTAATTCTAAGCCCCTAAATAAGGTCTTAGAATGGATTAGGTATCCCATACCTAACAAAAATGATTTGGTCCAAAGATTGAGTGAGGCTGTGGTGTTTTCCAAGTTTGAGATGAAATCTGGGTTCTGGCAAATCCAGATTAGTGAGAGTGATAAGTATAAAACTGCTTTTACCACTCCTTTTGGACATTATGAGTGGAATGTCATGCCTTTTGGTCTTAAGAATGCCCCTAGTGAGTTCCAAAACATTATGAATGATATTTTCAATTCTTTCAACCATTTCACCATTGTTTATATTGATGATGTTCTTGTTTACTACAATTCTATTGATGAACACTGGAAACATTTGTATTCGTTTCTGGATACTATCAAAAGAAATGGTCTTGTGGTCTCTACTAAGAAAATCAAATTGTTTCAAAAAAAGGTTCGCTTCCTTGGCTATGATATTGCTGAAGGACAAATTTGTCCTATTGATAGGGCCATTCAGTTTGCTGATAAATTTCCTGATGTTATTACTAATAAAACCCAACTCCAGAGATTTCTTGGATCCCTCAATTATGTTGCTGATTTCTACAAGGACATGAGGAAAAAATGTAAACCTCTTTTTGACTGGTTACAAAATAATCCTCCACCTTGGTCTGATGTACATACTTCCCTTGTTAAACAAATCAAATCCCATGTGAAGACACTGCCTTGTCTAGGTATTCCTACTATCAATGCTTTCAAAATTGTTGAGATCGATGCCTCCGACATTGGTTATGGTGGTATTCTGAAACAAATTGTTTCCCCAGATTCATCTGAACAAATTGTTCGCTTCTATTTTGGAATCTAGAATACTGCACAGTTAAACTATAGTACTATTAAAAAAGAGATTTTATTTATAGTACTATGTATTTCAAAGTTTCCAAGTGATTTATTAAACCAAAAGTTTTTGTTGTGTATTGATTGTAAAAGTGCTAAATATGTTATTGAAAAAGACGTTGAAAATATTGCTTCAAAACATATTTTTGCCAAATGGCAAGTTATTTTAAGTGTTTTTGATTTTGATATTGAATATATTAAAGGATCTCAAAATACCACCCTTGATTTCCTTACACGTGAATTTCTACAATGTCACAATGGCAAATAGGCGGTCAAAAGACAAGAGCCCTGCCACTGATAATCCAATTGTTAAAAAGGAACCTGTTTCTCCTTTGGAGATTATTAATCTTTTCACTCCCTTAGGTACCATTCCTAAGCCTAACTACACTTCTATTTTGGCTTCATCCTATGATCATTATGCTTTGACCTTAGTTAACCAGCCTGCTAAAATTGGTTTTCCCAAAAACTCTTATACTTCTCAATATGTTAAAAAACAAAGTTTTCAAAACCTATTTTCCATTGAGTCAAATAGGGCTTCCATTACTGATCCCTTTAGACTTGCTACTAGTTATTTTCCCTCAAAGTTTCATTGGATCCCTGAACATTGTCAGAAAGATGTGCAATATTATTTTGATATTTTACGCCATGAGAAATCCATCACCATTAAAGCCATACTTGATAAGACCAACACTACTAAAATTATTTATCACAGTGTTTTCCTCAATCATATTATTTCTGAAGAAATGTAGGGCCCCAATCTTGCCTCCACCAGAATGTTACCGACTACGCCTGTCCTTTATTCCTATCATGATTATCTCACTGCTTGGTTCAGATTCATGCTTCATCAGAATGAAAATATGAGTCATTTATGGTTTGTTAATTTTGATAAGGATTTCAGTTCCAATTTGCCTCTTTGGTTCATCCGATGGTGGACCCAGTTCGGTTTTATCCCTGAAATATTTCCAGAACAGTTAATGAGTTCTTTCAAATATTTCACAAGTGTGTTCAAAGTTGATTCTTACGGTGCCAAATTCCCTCCTTTGCTCCATTTCATTAAAAGATATAAAGTTCCTTGGATCTTGAAATGACAATATGATAAGGAAGGTGATGTTCTCACTCGCTGATGGTATGTTAGGTGGTGGGATAAGTTTCCTCACACACAAGGAATTGTTAACAATGTTACCAGAGATTTCCCATCTCCCAATATCCTACCTATTAAATCCATAGTGCAAATAGTTGAACTAGCCAATGCACTTGCTTCTACATCTACATCTACTAAAACTGTTAAGCCCCCTGCTAAGCCAAAAAAGAAATATTCTCCTTTGAAAGAAATTCTCAAGGATCTTGATGCTTTATATGCCCTTCTCAAGAAATTAATCAAGGAGGAAGAAGTTGCTGCAAATCATGATTCAGAATACGAACTGTCTTCTAAAGCATCTGTTACAAAAAACCCATATTACCCCTACAATCAAGAACTGTTTGGTCATGATGAAGATACTCCTGATTTAGCAGAAGATTGATTCTCTTGTTTGTCTAGCCTGCATAACGACCAAAATGCTACAATGTTTCCCAATTATTGTACTACCCACAAATGATCATGCTTTTGGAAAAGAAGATTCTTCATGATTTTAGTTACTTTCAACACATTTTGAATCTTTGGACTGAAGACCCATACAAAGCCTTTGTTTCTGCTGATTTGAGTCAAAAGTGAAAAATCACTGTTTACTTTTTACTGTTTACGGATTATTGTTCACTTGTACTGTTCACTATGCTTTTTCTGCCTATTTAAGGGGGGATGTCCCTTATGTTAGGACTCAGAACTTTTTCTTTCAGAAACTTTCTTTAGAGCCTTTCTTTGAGAGAGAGTTCCTTTGTTTCCACCTTAGGATTTCCTACTACTTTCCCTACAAATCTTGTAACTAGAACAAGTTCCAAGCCTTGTATTGTTGAACTGTTGAAATCCTGTAACTACTACTACTGTAAGTACTGTTATCTATTTTCAATAATAACTACTTTCAACTTTGTGTTTATTATATTTGCTATTGCCGCCTTCTTGGACGGTTTTACATTATTTTCAAGCTAACTACTTTCAGTTTCTATTGCTACCGCCTTCTTGGCTAGTTCTACTTTCAATTATATTATTTTAAATTGCTGCTACCGCCTTCTTAGCTGGTTTTACTTTGCTTACTTTATTTTCAATATCTTATTACTGTGCTTCTGCCTTCAGCGCTGTGTTCTGCCCCCTTTGTGGTATCATATATATATATATATATATATAGATGATTTTATTAATGAAGGAGAAGCATTGGAAATGTGGAGAAATTAAGGATCATGTGTAGGGTGCAGTAGTGTAAATAAGTTTGAGTCTTTGAGAGAAAATTAATAAACTTTAAGAAAACCGAATAAAAGGAGAGAAAGCTAAAAACAAAAGTAGAGAAAACCAACAATAACAAAAGAGTGAGTCTATACTCTATGCAACTAAAGGAAGCATAGCAACAAGATTATAAGATGAAGAAAAAAGAGAAAGGGGGAGTATATAAAAGCTAATGTGAAGATCAAAGCAGTATTGGCTCCCTTGCATACATCAACAACAAAGATTTCTTAATAATAATAATAATAATAATAATAATCAAGATGGAGAGCGGTATGATGAGTAGTGAGGAAAAAAAAAAGACTTAATTTCTTTAGGGATTGATATTTTAAAATTTATACCCTTGGATTAAACATTCTTGTTCTTCCTAACATGCATGCCAACTTTCATATTTTAACCAATATTATTTACTATTCGATTAATAACTTTTTGTAGATAATTTTATTATACAGAAAATTGAAATTTAAACATTTTATAAATGAGATAATTATTGATCTTGAAAGATCTTGAATATATATATATATATATATATATTGCATAACTATATCTTGAGATTAAAGGTAACATAGTAAATATCAAAATAATCACGGCAGTGGATAATTGTGATTCTGCAAACTATACATAGACTTGACATTTTAGGTTAATTGCACATTGAAAAATGAGTGCAAGTTAAAGAGGTTTAAAGTCTGTACTGTGTATCCAAGAGTTAGGCCCTTTTGGATATATACCACTGTAAGTTTCTTCAAAAATCTTCTCCCCTCTTCCCGTGTGTGTGTGTGTGTTACAAATACTTAGTATTCGACTTTTCTTATTTGATTAGTCCCACATCTTCAATTGCACCTATACAACAAGATAGATTTGCATTATTGATCTAATTTGTTACTTTTTCATTTATATCCAATTAAAGTATAATGATTTCAAATGTAATCTAAGAAAATATCAGTGCAAATTGCAATCCTCAACTTTTTCCTTTCCTTGTGGTGCATAACTAATAATTTCTTCATAAAATTTCGTTAAATTTAATTGAGAAAGTAACAAATTAGGAGTATTTTCTAATTTTTCAAACATAGAGGAGGAAATTGATTGGTTTCAAAGAAATAGGGGGAAATTGTGAAATACTATAAATATGAATGGGAGGAAATGCTTTTTCTTTTTTCTTTTTCTTTTTTTTTTTAAAAAAAATTTGGGTTGCAATAGACTTTTGAGGTGCTCAGTTTGGTAACGTATGCTTGTAACCTGTTAAGGGAATTAAAGTGGTTGAATGTATGGTCAAATTGCTAGGGTGGAATAAGAGGATAATTGTTGGTTTGTCCACATTTTGTAGAGATCATTAGGGTGCCACTTGTCCCTTGGATGATATAAGTCACCAATCTATGGAAATTGTATAATCTCAGCAACACACTAAACAGTACAAGTCTTTAACACCTAGAATATACTAGTTTCTAGTTGAAACATGTTCCACCATAATTAACAGAGCCTTGCAAAACAAAAATGAACCGTTTATCATTCAAATAAGATACTTACAGCTCAGAATAAATTGATCCCAAATGCATGAAACCATTTTAAAAAAATCAACCTCTTTTTAATTACTCATACGAGATGAATATTCCAAATAAAACACAATTGAGTTTAAAAAAAAAAAAAAAAAAAAAAAAAAAAAAACCACATTGTTTTCAACAAAAGAATGTTTCAAAATGCACCTATCAATAAGATTAGAATAAAATGGCTTTGACCCACTAAATCTAACCATACTTAAACCAGATCAAACCCATTAGCAAGCACAAAAAAGATGAGACACGCACATAGAAATACAGACACTTATTCTTGTGAAGGTTGATAGTGTGCTCTCTGGTGACAACCTCTTCCTTTGCTGCCCTTGTCTACCATTTTTGCAGCTTTTCAATTTTATTTTTGTTTTTATTATGCAAAATACAATAAAAACATTAGCCTTTTTTTAATTTTTATTTTTTTAACTTGTATAATTCTAGCCATTAAAAAATATGAATGAAAACGATTTAAACTCATGGCTAATAAATAATTTGAGAAAAAATATTCTAATCTGAAATCAGAAAATTTCTAGCTCTGGCACTCATGCACTATCATGCACTATGGATTAAAGTTAGATAGCACTAGGAATTCAGTTTTGAACACACATCCCCATCAACCACCCAGTGTGGCACAACCACAAACCACGATTGACCCCATGGCCATGACAGTAACTGATCTCATTGATCATACCACTTGCTCATTGAAACCAGACTCGGTGAGTGTGAGCAAATCCTATTCTAAAACCCCCACCCCCCCTCCCTCCCAAGACCAATAGTTTACAAGACTGCATAGTGTGGCCTTTCTCTAACTAGGGAGAGTAACAAGTGAAACAAGTCTACCAATTAATACATGTTCTGTCCCAGGAGAAAAGGAATGAAGACAATGCAGCCAAAATCGTCTCCAAGGATACATGTTATGTGGAACATTTTCCATGACACCTTCCCAATTAGAACAATCCTCTGTCAAAGAGGACTACAGATCCCAAGCCATAGTCCTTTTTGCCATGAGGGGGAGGAAATTATATCACATATCTTTCTGTATTGCAACTTTGCTAGGGCAGTATCCCAAGCCATAGTCCTTTTACCTTATTTCCACATTGCTTCATATTTGATAAGCCTTGTTTAGCCTAGCTCTTGGTTTATGGAAAATTAGTTAATCACTTACACTTGAACTAATCTTATTAGTTTTGCTTCAAAATGATTTAGCAATAAAAGCATAATTAAGGGTTCTAAATATTTGCTAAGGTTGCTATAGCATCTTTCAAGAATTATCCATAAATACTTCTGAGCTTCAGCAAAATCCTCTAAAACAATGGCTGCAAAATTGCATTCTGTCCAAGCAGATAATGATTGAGGACATGATGCACTTCATGCAAGTGGTCTTTACAACTCAGTGGAGCCTCTGGCTCCACCAAAACCAAATAATCCATAAAGGGAAAGAGGCAAGCCCAATTGAAGCCTTACTAACCTCAAAACACTTGATATGCAGGTACCAAATAGCATATTTAACAGGACAAAGGGAAAAACCAAAGAACAGCTCAGGTTGACCTATGCATCATTCAGGTTGCAGTCAAAAGAACAGCTCTGCCCAAGAAAAAACCATAGTATCTCAAAAACTATTATGTTTCTGGTACTGGTAGGGCTCTCAAGAACTTTCTACAACATTGAAAGGCCTACTTACATTCTTATACAATTGATGATGCAAGCCTATACAGGAGGACGTTCTTGGGAAATACCCCTAATGCTACTTCATTCTTAGAATTTTTATATTTGTTGAGTTTTTTTACGCATTGACCATATCAAAACCTGTATTTAACAACAAAAATTTTCAACCAAATTCTAAAAGATTAGAGGAAAATAGTATAAGATAAAATTGAATCCTAAACTTACATGACTCTTTAGGGTTCAAGTGATAGCCCAACAGTAATGGCATCCTTTATAGTGCCCCACGTATACGACTTGTTAAATTTAAACACAACATTTTTTTAACCAGTTTGTTAATTTGTATGGTTATACTAAGTAACAAGTTAGATTGACAAGGACCAGCATCAAGCAACCCTAACCATTTCTGTCACTGCAAGAAACAGAAACCAAAAATAAATAAATATGAAAGAGTTAAAAGCTGTTATAACATTTACATGTTTCCATGTAGCTAGAGTTAACATATTATTGAATCCAAACATAGAATAAGCTTCTTCTGAATCATGACTTGATTATATAGATACATTACTTGCATTACTAACAATTTCCTTAAGGTTTATGAAACTCCCTTCAAAACATTATTACTTCAAAAACAATACTATAGTCTGAGTTTTTTCAACTTAATTGAAATACAGGGTTGGGGTGGGGGACTTCATTCTGATAAAACCAGATCACAGATGTGACATGCAAATGTGCATACAAGCCCCATAAAAGTAAAAAAGAGAAACAAATTCAACATAAATTGACAACAATGTAGAGTTAGGTTCAAGTTACACCTAGCGTAATTTTTGTCAATTTTACGCCACTTAATAACTTTTTTTGTGTGTGATAAATACCACTTAATAACTTTCTTTGGTTGTGTTTATTAACAAATCCACAGTTTGGATTACACTGTTTCTTTATACCCTTCATACTTGCAAAATATGAAGGCAATCATAAATTTCTCACCTATAAAATATTTAAATTTCAAGTCTTTTGTTTAAAATTATACACAAAACATGAGTTTAAAATTAGATAGTAAACAACATCCAATTGAAATGAAATTTGGCATGTGTGTGAGGCAAAGTGTACAGTCCTAGAAGAATTGATATTTATTAGTTGAAAACATGGGAAAGCCAGTGTGTCAAACTAAAAAGACTAAGTTACCTAGGCCAGCAGCCAAGATACACATTAAGACATTCATAAAAATTAGGATTCCGGATTCATAAGTGTGCAGGCCTGGCAATTCCATATCAAAGCAGATAGAGTCAGACATAAATGGCGTACAAGAAGTGGAATTTCCTTTGAAGCCATAAGCAGGGAGGGAAGTAGAATTTTGGAAGCCTATGACACCACTAAAACCTGGTCCACATTCATAGCCAAGCAGATTGACATACAAAGTGCAGTCATAAAAGCTACACAGTTGGGGTTCACAAGCATTATCATCATCACTCACAGTGAAGGAAGAGAACAGAGGTGGAAGCAAAACAAGGAATTCCATTGGTATAGCAGGGCGCCATTTGCAGACATCCAACACTTAAGCCAGCAAGGAATAAAACTCATAGTCCAAACTGTTCCTGGCCACATTTCGCAGGGAACTACCTCAAGACCAAGACGTGCATCAAGTCCCCATACATTCTCTTTGGTTGGACCAAATCTTTTGTAATAGCTGTATTAGCTAAAGACTTCCTGTGTTTGGTACATTCCCGACCTGGTATCAAAAAAAAAAAAAAAAATAGAGCGAACTAGCTTAGCACATGTACTTTAGAGGGGAAGAAGCAAAAATCAGAATAGTTCCTTTCATACTCACACAACTAAATTTGGATTAAATTAAATCGAACCTAATCTAATCTCATACATACCTACAAAAAACAATTTAAGTTTAGAGAAATTAACCTCCAAGTTTAAAGCAATTAAGCTTCAGTTCAATGAAAAGGTATAAAATTTACAACAAAACCCAGATTTTTGTAAGTATAGTTTCTCAAAGAAATCCATCAGCATAGAAGCAAATATTGAATTTTAGCATAGAACCCAAATGGCCAACCACTACTAGTACTCTGTTTTCTTATGTCGGACAAAGAAAAAGAAAATAATTTTATAAGAAGTGAAAGAGGAAAAAGGGGTACCAAAAAGAGGAGAATCAAGTGGAATAAGATTTTCAGAAGAAGCGAGAGTCCATTCTCTAGAGTTACAAAGGAAAGTGAAGAAGAACGAAGTCAAAGCGTAACATGTTCTCGAAAAAAAAAAAAAAAAAAAAAAAAAAAAACACAGTAACACTAGATATATATTACAAACACAATCCTAAAATATCCCACGTCGATAAAATACAAGTAAATTTTTTTATTTATAAATTGATATTATAACCTTGTTAATTGCCGAGCTTAATAACGTAAGCTTGTAACTAAGTTGGGGCATTAAAATTGTTGAATTTATATTGAGATTGCCTAGGTGGGATATGGTTAAAATGTTGGTTTGTCCAATATATGGAGTCTATATTCTGCATGCCCCTTGCCTTTGGGTTAAAGGGCACCCCCACCCTCAATGGATGGGTAGCCCTCACATCTCAAATTGAATGGTTTGTCAAGGATTGGGGTATTCCCACAAATCAACACACAACAACCCCTCCCAGCATGCTATCTAGTTCTTCTCAATGCAAACAACCGCTTTTTTTAATTTTTAATTTTTTACATTTATTTATTGCCAATCTGTGTAAAAATCCATATTTTTTAGATGAGCATTACCAATCTATTTTCAATTTTTTATACAATTATTTTCTTGTCAATCTCGGTATTTTTTAATAAGTTGAACGGCCATTCAAACAACTACTTTTTACCTTTACTAATATAAGAAAAAAAAATTACTTTTTTTTTTTAAATGACCGTTATCAATCTGTTTTCAATTCTTTTTTTTTTTTTTTTCCTTTTAAGTACTTTCCTATCTAATCTTGAAAAAAAGAATTTTTTTTAAAAGAACCTTTTGACCCCCCATACTCGGTAATATACATATAAATTTAAGAAAATCTAAAAATAAACATAACTTACATTTAATTAGAGGAATAATACTAAAGATACAAAATTATTTTACAAAAAATATTACAAATTGTTGATGTAGTAAGTGATTATTGGTAAATGAAAAAATGATATTAATGACGAGCCTAAATGAAAGTCAATAAGAGGTTTGTCACATTAACATTTTGTAAAAATATTGTAAAATAGAATACAATCCATAAAAATATATGTCAAAATATTACAATAATTAAACATTCAGTATCTTTAAAATGAACAAATAGGTATTTTAACAATTACCTCAAAAAATAAAAGGGAAAAAAATTCTAAGTTTCATCTCAACACATCTAGGGCTTACTTGTACCACAACAACAAAAAAATTGAAAGGTTAGCAGCTTTGTTGATTTGCCACACCACCAAGTCCCCCACACAATTGTAGAAAATTTTGCTATTTTGCTAACAGTATTCTCATAGGTGACTTTGTCTCTCTCTTTGTCTCTCTCTCTCCTCGTTGGCATTTGCCTATTTTTATTTATTTATTTATTTATTTTTTATCCTTTCAGTTCTTTCATTTTCCCATTGTTGCTGCAGTTTTGTGTTTACATTATAAAAGTAAAAGTTCTGTGTGATTAGACTAGACAAGAAAGAGTGAAAGATAAGCTTGAAGCTTTCGTTGGTCCCCCAACCCTATATAGTGCTCTCGTGTTACATTACTTTTCATTTGCTTCCTTTTGATTTGCTTTCTTTTTTTATTTTCCTTATAATAGATTATAATAATCAATATATTATATACCATATGGCTTTAAAATTTATAAATGTACTTGATTAGTTTGATTAATATATACAATATATTCTACTATATTAACATGTGTTTATCACTTCAAAAAAAGAAAAAAAATTTACATGTATTTAGTTGTTGTTTATAGCACATACTGAGTTATGACATATTTGTACATTACTATTTTAGATTTCATACACACAAAAAAAAAAAAAAAAAAAAAAAAAAAAAAATTATATATGGCCCCCCAAAGAAATTCCTAGCTCTGCCACTGCCTATTTGCATGTAGAGAACGATTTGTCCTCGCATCTAAGAGACTTGGTCATAGCCTCATGGTCATCCTCTAGTATGGTAGAGGAGAAACCACAATCACCAGCAAATCTAAGAGCCGTAACAACCACCATGCATTCCACAGTTGAGCAAAGAAGGGAGAGCAAACTTGTCCAACATAGAGGCGAGAAGAAGTCCCAAATGGTTTATGATAACTACCCTAACACCTACTTCATTCGAGTCTTGAATGAAAGCACTGTCATTGTAACGTTCATGTGTTTTGGTATTGTTAAACAATGCCAAATTATGTGTCTTTTATTGAGTTTTAATGTGTCTTAAAGTTGTAATTGAGGATCACGTTGAAAACACAAAGTTTGCTCAAGAAAAACTCAAGAAAAGTGTATTTTCAGCATGTGCCTTGATAGCAACCTCAATACCTTTTCAATCTATCGGGACTCTTCTTGGTACCACCTCAATCTATCGAGCACCTTTAGGCCACTTTTGTTTCCTCGATAGTTGGCTCGATACCTCTCGATCTATCAAACTTCGCGTTTCAGCAAAAATTAGCAAAGTGAAAAAGCTTATAACTTGTTCATTTGAATTGAAACTCAAATTGAGATCCGTTTGAACTTTGAACCGGTATTTAAAGGACATTATAAGTCATCTATTAGAAGGCTTTTAGAGAGAAAAAAACTTTGTTTTGTGTGGCTAGGTCGGTTAAGGTTGAATTTGTTGCATATACATGCAAATCCATGAGAGTGAAGTCCTAATATTGTAGAGCTACTATCAATGTAACCATATTATTAAAAATTGATTGATATCTTGGTTTGATGATAAAGAGATATCGTTAAGAGCGATGCCATAGGTTAAAACTTTCTAAAAAAATATTACTACTACTAATATGTTTCTTTTGATTTTTAAAGAAGAATGTGTCTCTTGATTAAATTGCCGCATAATAGCATATTTATAATGTGCTAGGTCGGCTACGGTTGAAGGGTTGAATTTGCTGCACATATATTTATGTCGGCAAGAGTGAAGTCCTAATATTGTAAAGTTATTATTAATGTAACCTTTTTGCTAAACTATTATTAATGTAACCTTATTATTAGTATTAGAGATAACATGCATAAAATATAGATGCGAGTGCGAACAGGGTACAAAACTTAAATGATAAATCAAAATTTATTTATTCTAAATGTTGTTGCATTTGTGGTTAAATATGCTTACATCCATTTTGTGTGACCACGTGAGGTAAGTCTCATAAATATATTGAAATACTAAAATTTCAATCAATTATACAACAAAACACTTACAAATTAATGTATCAATAAATGTGATTTTTACTATTTTAACGATATAATAAATAGAAAATAAATAAATATCTTTTTTTTTTTTGTGATTAATTATGTCATGGCCCAAAATTATCTACATAAATTTGGGCATGTGACTAACAAATCGATACCTAACAAGAATGTCAGGGTTATTTTCTGTTGGCCTTACTTGAAGGGTCTTGAACATTCAGCAAAAAAAAAATAATAATAATAATAATAATAATAAAATAAAAATACTTGAAGGGTCTTGAATGATGGCACAAAGTGACAAAGGTCATACCTAGCTATTAAATCTAACAACTTAACCTCTGTTAGCCAAGGCCATACGTAGCTATCACATCTCTTCAATGATGGCACAAAGGTCAATAATATTTATTATCTAATCAGGTGAGGAAAGAAATAAATGACCTGATCGATAGCGAAGAAATTTACTGGTGTCAACGGTCGAAAGCTCACTGGCTCCGGGAGGGAGATAGGAATACGAAGTTCTTCCATGCTCGAGCTTCGGAAAGGAAGAAACAAAATACTATCTTTGGTTTATGGGATAAATTTGATAATTGGTGTGGTGACCAGAATAGTATTGCCAATGCTGCTATATCCTATTTTGAGGAAATTTATTCTTCCTCTTTGCCAAATCAAATTGAGGCGGTAACAGATCTCATCCCAGCCAAGGTGACGGAAGAAATGAACATGGAGCTAGCCAGAGACTTCACCAAAGAAGAAGTTTTTGCAGCACTTAAGCAGATTCACCCTACCAAATCTCCCGGCCCCGATAGTATGTCCGCTCTTTTCTTCCAAAAATATTTGAGCATTGTAGGCACTAATGTATCTAACTTAGTTTTGAATGTACTAAATTTTGGCATGTCTATCTTTGAAATTAATAGAACTAATATAGCCCTTGTGCCAAAAATGAAAAGTCCTCAACGAATGACTGATTTTAGACCAATTAGCCTATGTAATGTAGTATATAAGCTTATTTCCAAAACTTTGGCTAATCGTCTTAAAGCTTTTCTTCCTTACATTATTTTAGAGAATCAAAGCGCTTTTGTAGCTAATAGACTCATCACTGATAATGTCTTGGTAGCTTATGAGATTATGCACTATATAAAACACAAGAGAGGTGGGAATGATAGCTTTATGGCGGCTAAGTTGGATATGAGCAAAGCATTTGATAGGGTTGAGTGGTCCTTTATAGAAATGATTATGAGGAAGTTGGGCTTTAATGAGTCTTGGATAGGTTTGGTAATGAAATGTATAACCTCGGTTACCTATTTAGTCATCATAAATGGCTCAGCCCATGGATGCATTGTGCCTACTAGAGGACTCAGGCAAGGGGACCCTCTGTCTCCTTATTTGTTCCTGCTATGTGCTGAAGGCTTCTCGGCTCTCATTAATGAAGCAACAAGATGCCAGCAACTTAATGGTATATCCATTTGTAGGGGGTCTCCAAAAATCAGCCACCTTTTCTTTGCCGATGACAGCCTACTCTTTTGTAAAGCCAATGGTGCTGAATGCAATAAGCTGAAGGAAATTCTCAGAACCTATGAATCAGCCTCAGGGCAAAAGATCAACACAGATAAATCCTCCATTTTCTTCAGTCCAAACGCTTCTCAAGAGTGTAAAGATGAAATTCTTGGTATTCTAGGGCCTATGAATGACACTAGCCATACAAAGTATCTTGGGCTCCCCTCCATCATTGGACGGTCAAAAAAGCTAATCTTTGCGGAGATAAAAGAAAAGGTTTGTCAGAAGTTGGCTGGTTGGAAAAGTAAGCTACTCTCGATGGGAGGTAAGGAAATCCTCATTAAAGCGGTGGCTCAAGCCATCCCTTCCTACACAATGAGTTGTTTCCTTCTTCCTAAGAGCCTATGTGAAGACCTTGAAAGAGAAATGAGGAGCTTTTGGTGGGGTCAGAAACAGCAGGAGACAAAGATTGCTTGGGTCGAATGGAAGAAAATGTGCAAACCTAAATCCCTTGGTGGAATGGGTTTCCGGAACTTGCAAGCTTTTAATTTAGCCTTGCTCGCAAAACAGGCTTGGCGGATTATTACAAACCCATACTCCTTAGCAGCCCGTCTTCTGAAGGCGAAATATTTTCCCTTTGGGGACATTCTAAATGCAAGCCTTGGCAGCAGCCCCTCCTACACCTAGCGGAGTATTTTCCAAAGCCTTGAAGTCATTAGGAGTAGAACCCATTGGAGAGTTGGAAACGGGCGTTTAATCCACATTTTGGAGGACAAATGGCTCCCTACTCGTTCCACATACAAAGTTATCACCCCTCCTAAAGATTTTGAAGACTTCCCCATGGTCTCCTCACTCATCGATCTTGAAACAAAGTGGTGGAAACCAAATGTGGTAAAGGCACTTTTCTTACCATTTGAAGCGGATACTATCCTAAAAATCCCTCTAAGTCAGAATTTGTCGGATGATGCTCTTATTTGGATTGGGAACAAAAAAGGTGTATTTACTGTCAAAAGTGCCTATTTCATCGTTGCCAAGCTTCAGGTTGATAAGGATGTTGGGGAAAGCTCCTTTGGAGACTCAAATGCCATTATTTGGAGAAAGTTATGGAAGTTGAAACTCCCTGCAAAGATTAAAATTTTTTCATGGAGAGTTTGTGTGTATGGCCTCCCGGTATATATGAAAATGATGGAAAGAGGTATCCAGCTGGGTTGGGACTGTCCAGTTTGTGGGGATGAACCTGAAAGTCTCATTCATGCATTGATTTCATGTGATTTTGCTCTTTTTGTTTGGTCGCTTTGGCAGGACTATCCCCTGCATCTGCTGTTGAAAGCCACGGACCTCATTGATGTTGTACACTATTTCTGTTCAAGTCCTTATGTTGAGCACTTGGAATATTTTTTTGCTATCTCTTGGGCAATTTGGCATAATCGGAACCTATTAGTTCATAATGAAAAAAGCCTCTCTCCTCTGCAAGTTTGGGACTTGGCGAGAAATGTCATGAATGATTTCCATGAAGCAAACACTATGCTTTGGCCTACGGAGCATGCTTCGAATGGTGGCTGGGTGGCCCCTCCGGCTGGTTATTTTAAGGTCAATGTGGATGGTGCATCGCCTTTGGATGACCACAGAGTCTCAGGGGTTGGCGCGATTGTCCGTGATGACAGTGGCAATATTGTTGCTGCCCTGAGTAAAGCTCTGCCTTCACACTATCCAGCTGAGTGGACTGAGCTCTTAGCTATGGAACAGGGAGTGCTTCTGGCTCTGGAGTTGGCCATTCCCAATGTTATCTTTGAATCGGATGCTGCCTCTGTTGTCCAAGCAGTCATGCATGATCCTGGAGGAGGTGAAACGGGCCATTTGATTCAAGAAATTCAGAAAGCAAAATCTTCCTTCTTAAGTTGCTCCTTCCAACACGTGAAAATGGACTACAACAGGGCAGCTCATGAGCTTGCCCATTTTGCCAAATGTAACAATGCAAATTATGTTTGGAAAGATGATTTTCCTCTGTTCTTAAAGCACCTGATTCAAGCAGGCCTTGGCTGAATGTTGTAAGCTTTGGCCCCTGTTGTAATCCTTTTCCCCTGTGTTAATGATATTTCATTTTCTCTTCAAAAAAAAAAAAAAATATTTATTATCTCTAGTACAATTTTGCACATGCATCATACAAATCATATTCAAAATTTAAAGAAATATTTTTGGCCCCTCCGTTGATGACAATCATGTTTAAGTGGTGACAACAAATCTACAACCTTGCATTTTTAGAGAACAAAAATGTGTTTGAGTGAATATAAGGATCCTGGAACTTATAGGCAAACATGCACCAATGGGAATAGACATACTTAATCCAAAAGTTACAACCTAACCCAAAATCACTTCCTCTCTAACGAAGACAACGTTGCGCCCAGTAATACCCACTAGCGGCTCTACGTTTAGTTTATGGTGGTTACAGGATCACCCTAACCTTAAAAAAATATATATTATTATATATAAATTTTAAATTTTTTTTTTAAAATTCTTAAAAAATATTTGTGACCATCTTAAATTTTTTTAGGCCCAACATAATTAAATTTTGAATAAAATTTAGTAACAAATTTGGTTGTAAATTAAGAGTATAACTCTACTCAATAATATATATATATATTTTTTTTTATACCTGAATTTTGACAAATCCACAAATAGATTACAGTTTCTTCTTATTTAGTGAGAGTTGTAGCCTTAGGGTACAATTAAGTTTGTAACCAAATTTTGTCCTTAAACTTTAGACCCCTTAACAAAATGAAAAATCCCAAGAAAATTTTTATCTAACTAAAATTTTGATAGAGATGTAACTTGCAACATTGGTAATGAGACTATTATGTAAAAATTTCAAAATAAAAAAATTTTAGAAAAAAAATTGTAAGACTTTTGTATTTTTGTGTGTGTGTGTGTGTTTTTTTTTTTTTTTTTTTGGGATCAATATATTAAGTTCTCTTTTAATTAAATTTTGTATAATTTAAGTTTCTTAATGACCACCTTGAAAAATATTCCTGGAGCTGCCACTGGTAATACCATGATCAAGTGGGGGCTATTACATATGTGAGCATGCTCCATATTATGGTGTGCTCACCTATTACAATTATATGCACTAACATCTCCCACTTGATCATACCATAACTAATGGTATGGCTCCAATCTACATGCATTATGGTTGTTATTATTGATTAATTTTTTGTTGTAGTTATATGTTTATTACTATATTTATGGTTGTAATTGTATTTCAATTTTAGATATATAGGAATTGATAACATGTTATTCAGGTTAGGTATAACCTATTATTAATAAAGCTAGTTATTAAACAAGTTATTTGTATTGACATTTACATGACCTGTTAATTAAAAGTGATGGTGTATTAGAAAATAGACCAACTCCAAGTTCGTCCATAAAGGTCGTCCAGGGCAAGAATATAAAAGCGGGCTTTGAATGAGTACTCGTCCATGACAAGGTCGTCCGTCCATAAAAATGTTTGGACGACCTCTATACGTCCCAACTCTATACAAGTTTTGGACAACCTCCACATTCTTATTTCGGAGCATAAGTAAAAATCGAAGTTCATTACTACAAATCGCTACCAATGATGGTTATAGAAAATAAGATCAAACAATGTAACTTCCGTGGCAGTTATGGAAGTTAACTTCAAATCTTTCGACCTCCTCAGTGATCGAGGAAGTTATCAGACAAGTAACCGCCCTATGTACTATATAAACACTCCTCTACGTAAAGATAAAGTAAGTTTTTCCCTTTTACTGAATTCCTAGAAATTTGGAGTTCTAGATTTTGAAGATAGAAACGAACTTCATCATCGAAGGGTTATTAGCTGGTCAACCCTGGTCACCTTTGATTGTTGCTTTTCTCTTCAAGCCTTCCAGATCACTAAAGTCCGAAGCATCTAGCCTACTGATTTTCCTAGCATTATCAGTTGGCACCATCTGTGGGGATAGATTGTCTTACGATTTATCTTTCTACGACAAAAGGCTGAATGGTTCGAACAAGATCGAGGGCCACTAGCCCAGGCCACCGGAGAGTAGGAATGCTTCTAGCAATCCCCACCAATATTGCCAATCATGCAACTGTCTTTCATCCAACACATACAGTCCATGGCAGCCGCCATGGTAGAGTTAACTCGCAAGAACCAAGACTTGACTAGGGAGATTAATCTAAGGAGGCAACATCACGAAGGATATGTTGAGGGACAAGCCTAGAGTCAAGAAGATAGAGGAAATCCTGAGCCTAAGACCTAGTCAAAGGGCACCACTTCACGAAGGGTGCCACACTTGGAGAAGGAGATGAATCCGATGAGGAAGGTTATGGATGAGATGAGGGAGAACATGAGAAGGGCGAATCCCGTAGAGGATTTAGTTCACCAAACAGACTCCCCTTTCACGGCTTCCATTAATGGTCATCCTTTGTCTCCGAATTTCAAGATGCCTTCATTTGATTTGTATGATGGAACACGTGACCCTTTTGATCGTATTGCTACTTTCAAGACTACAATGTACCTTTAGGGGTTCGAGACGAGATTATGTGTAGAGCCTTCTCTACCACCCTTAAAGGACCAGCGCGAGTGTGATTCAGTAAGATCCCTCCTAACATAGTGAGTTCTTTTGAAGAGTTGAGTAAGTTGTTTTTCAATAATTTCATCAGAGGACAAAGGCATAAACGTTCCTCGTCCAGCATATTAACCATTGAACAAGGAGAGAATGAAAGCTTGTAGTCCTTCATTACTTGTTTCAACAAGGAAGCCCTGACAGTGGATGAGATGGGTGATAAATTGTTATTAGCGGCCTTCCACAATGGAGTTAACTCTTATTTATTCATCCACAAGCTTTACGAGAAAGAGCCTCAAACCATGGCTAAACTCATCTATTCGGCCCAAAATTTTATGAATGTAGAAGACACAATTATAGCCAAGAAAAGAAAGAGAGTTAAGAGAATAGAAGCAAATCTCCCGTGCCACTTTGAACAAGGTCCTCGTCCAAAGAAGGTGAAAGTTCCAAAAACGTGTACAAAACACTTTTGAACGTTTAGACCCCCAAAAATTAACTTAACCAACACAAGCAATATGTCAAACAACAAGTGTTCGGAAACTTAACATATGCTATAATGTGAAATAGGTTAAATACTATCTAAGCCATAACAAAATAAACCACATCAGATAATGTAAAGGCAGAGATAGAGAGGAAGGAAGATGCAAACACAGAGATAACACTAGATGTGTTATCGAAGAGGAAACCGAAGACCTCGGCGAAAAACCTCTCCGCCGCCCTCCAAGCGGTAATCAATCCACTAGAAAATACAGTTGGGATACAAGGACAGCAATAGACCCTCCAAGCCTAATCTACCCAATGCACCTAAACCCTCCAAGCTTCTTGCTCCAACGAGGTTGCGCCGAACCTTTTTCTTTTCTAGCTTTCCGGATTCCTCTACTTCACCGTAGCATCAACCAATGAACATTGGCTCCTTCCTAACTGCTTCCCAGAACTCCAAACGTCTGTCTCACAGAGATGATAATGGTGAGAACCAGGTTTGGTATAAAGGCCTCTCAAGGATTTGACAATGGAGAGGAAGAGAGTGAGGGAATTTGATGAGACTCTAAGGTAGAGATTGTGGGTGAAACAATCTGGTTTTTCTTTAGGGTTTCTCTCTCAAAATTCTCTCTGGAAGCTCTCTTTCAATCGTGGGTTAAAAGGGTATTTATACTGGAGTGAAGTGGAATGCGAAACGTCAGGTTTTTCCAAAACAGGGGTGGCTCGCGGCTTGACCTCGCGGCTTGACTAAGTCGCGAGTTCCAGTCGCGAGTTAACCGTATGGCCAGTTGTCCTGTTTTGTCCTGTAGTGCTCCAGCTAGCATGACTGTTCATCTTCCAGCATGCTTGGCACGTGTGCATCTTCTGGCGGGTTGAAGCCGCGAGTCCCAGCCGCGACACTCTGTTTTCTTGCACACTCTTGAGCAATCTTCACACTATCTCACTCACTACCCTTACAACAATCCCACCTAAATACAGGGTTACTAAATGCTGAATTACAAGAAAATTTGGCACGGAATAAAGCCAATTAGATGGTTGAATAAATTCAACCTTACAATCTCCCCCTTTGGCTATTCCGTGACAAAACTCTAAAACAGACTCTAGACTTAACATGTGAGTTGGGAACAGTTGATCAAAACTCACTCACACCTAATTCTAGAAGCTGTGAAGCACTTGAATCATATGAACATAAACTCCTGAAACACAACAATACACCATGATCATTGTAAGCAGAAAATTCTAAATGCATATGAAACAGGCAAAAAGAGATCAAGCATAAGATGGAGTTAATGAACAAACCATGGCTTAATCAACCAAGTGAACACCACAAAGTAGTGATCACAGTGCTCATTCACACTTGGAATGAACACAAGGACATACAAGTTAACAAGCACAAGGCAAGACACTTGTATGCACAACACTCAACCAATGCATAGCACACAAGGCATATGCATCTAGGAACAATCCTACAAGGGCACAAGAGTGACAGTACAGCAATCACAATGCAGAACATTTAGATTAAAGTACTGATTTCAACATAGCATAAAGGCTGCACTTAAGCATGGTACATACCACAAGGCCTACAAACTATGCATAAAACATAAACCCTAAAAGCTTACAAAAGCATATGGGTACAAACACATTATATTGAATAATAACTTAAACAATATAAACTAAAAGTGCTTAAAATTTCTCCCCTTCAAAGAGATGAGAAGCTGTGATGCACTTGGAACATATATGTACTTGTACCCTGAAACACTTGCACAAAACACATTAGACCCTCAAGGTAAAGCAAGTAATAAATGACAAGTATAGAAATGACTACAATGATCACATAACAAAGCAAATGATCATCTGAACATGCATTCAATGAAGCATAATCACATAGGGATATATGCATGTCCAAAGCACAAACATGATGTAATGAGAACACCAAAGCATAACACAAAGCACCATAAAGCCAACAAGAAAAACAAATAGAACAAGTTTTCTAGTTAACACAATGTCTTCTCCCCCTTGGTATATGCATCTCCCCTATGGAATATCTCTCCCCCTACAAATGTGCATGAGAAATAGAATTTCTCCCCCTAAGGATGTGCACAAGAGTCATATAGAAATGACAAAATACTCCGAAACATACTCTAGAGTATACTCTCCCCCTTTTTGTCAGGAATAGACAAAGGGTCAAGAAGAAATGAGGGCAAGAGATGAAGGTACGAACAATGGCAATGATGCATGAGGGGAAAAATGAAAAATTTTTTTTTTTTTTGAAAACAACTTTGAAAATAACCCTCAATATGCAAAACACGCGAATTTCGCGACTGAGTTAAGTCGCCAGGGCAAGCCGCCAAAACGCTCAAAGACAAAATTTTGAAAAATTTTCTAAGTGTTTTTCGCGACTGGAGGGTCTACCCGCGAGGGAGTCGCGAGCTGAGCCGCCAAAATCTCTGAGTAACCCTCGCGACTGGACCTTCCACTCGCGAACAAGTTGTCAAAAATGACCCGCGAAGACGCGACTGAGTCTCGCGACTTGACTTACCCGCGACTGAGTCGCCAAAACAGGGCAAAACTGGGTTTCTTGAAAAATTTCAGATTTTTTAACAAAATACTTTCCAAAAACACCTAAAACACTCAAAAATCTTTTTGCGCTTGAATTAACTAAGATTGAGCATGTGAAAACACATTTCATCAAGTACAATCACACAAATGAATATGGCATTTATTGAACATAAACTTGTGTGTTGTGTGTGGATATCAACAATGAAATAGTCCTTAGTCTAATGTGAAGCTTCAATGATCAATTCAACCAAGGCATACACAATTAGCACTAGATCAAGTGATCCATCTCAATTATAGAAATATGTATATATGACCTCCCACAAAACTTGATAACATATCTTGGAGCTTTACATTTGACTCCATAACATTTGATCATTTTGATCTCTTGAGACAATCGCCTCTCATTGTGAGAGTGATATTTGATATTTCTCTTTAATGAACAAGCCTTTGGCTTTTTGAATAAACATTCTCTTTAATATAAGGTCGCTTACCCTTTTTCCTAGTCGAATACTAGAATGTGCAACAGGCTTTTGCAGCTCAATATCTCTTTTCATTTGGAGATTTACATTTGGTGAGCTCTTCTTAGCAAAAACAAAAATAAAGAGTGGGAAGATATATAGACACAAGTCTATGCAAGTTTCAAGATCAACATAACCATTCACTAATCATTCATGACAAGTTTGAAGATCTATTTACAATAATCACATAGATTTCAAGATTTCTTCCACAGTGATATGAGTGCAAAGAAACAAGCAATGCTCGAAAATGCACAAAGCCATTAGCACAAAGGTACAAGGCAAAACAAGTTTTGAGACAAAACTCAACAACGTCGATCAAGCTTTTTGATTTTCTACTTTTTATGTGGTTTTGGATTTTTACACACACAAACCAAAGACATAAAAGTAAGATCAAAACAAAAACAAAACAATGCATATAAAGATATGCATGATGCACAAATGCATGACAATGAAGCATCTAATGCATGAAGGGTCCTACAAAGATCGAAAGAATTAGATCAAGGACCAAAGGAGCAAAAGCTCAATCATAGGAACCCTTCCTCATCCAAACAGAACAATTGTTTGGAATGAGTGTCTCATGAGAAGTGAGACGAGGGTTGGAAGAATGAGAACCGGAGATGCACATAGACAAGGAGTTAAGAGCATTAAACACTTTCTTTAACAACATGCTATTATCACTCAAATCCGGTTTATCCTTTTTAGCACAACTTCCAAGAAGCTCAAGTTTTTCTTTTCTTTTGATTCTTTTAAAAGCATGAAACTTAGAGCATTGAGGTCT
Organism: Quercus robur; assembly: GCF_932294415.1. Taxonomy (NCBI): domain Eukaryota; kingdom Viridiplantae; phylum Streptophyta; class Magnoliopsida; order Fagales; family Fagaceae; genus Quercus; species Quercus robur. The sequence goes on from NC_065537.1 coordinate 5,708,866, forward strand.
TAGATGACCAAAGGCACCACAATGGTGACACACAATGTGTTTAGGTCCACTAGGCCTTTTAGGAAGGGATCTAGCAATATGGTTTTGTTCCCTCTTCAACTTATGACATTGAGGTCTTATATGACCAATCACACCACAATGGTGGCAAGTTGGAACAAACTTAGATCCATCCAGAGCCTTAGGTTGAGACCTAAACAGAGGCTTTGACTTAACAGCCTTTCTCTCCACCTTTTGATTTCTTTTATGTGGAGGACTGTACACCGATTTATCCTTTAAGGTAGAACACACACTAGGCACAAAATCGGGTATCACAACATGATTGCAACAAATATTTTCATCCTTTTTAACAATAGGTTCAGCAATCAAACACTTGGCATGCATCTTAAGAGATTCATTTTCACATTTAAGATCATCAACAAGTTTGTTAGACAAAACAAGTTTAGCATCCAAGTCCATATTCAAACATTCAAACTCTTTCAGCTTTTCAAGAGAAATTTCAGCAAGTTTTTTATATTTCTCAACCAATTTGTTGGATTCATTGAGCTTAGCAATCAAATCATCCTTTTCACAAAATAACTTGCTCAAATTCTTTTGAAACTTCTTAGCATTTTTCTTCAAGAGTTTGTCAACAACACCCATGGATTCAATTAACATGTTAGCACTCATAGAGACATTTTCACAAACACGTGGCATGTTACATTCATCACCAACCAAATCATGCAAAGAGGCATACAAAGCACAATCCATGGCAAATAAACAAAAGGGGTCAAGGATCACACTTAGGTATTTAAACCACAATAAGTGTACCTACTCTGATACCAATTGAAAGTTCCAAAAACGTGTACAAAACACTTTTGAACGTTTAGACCCCCAAAAATTAACTTAACCAACACAAGCAATATGTCAAACAACAAGTGTGCGGAAACTTAACATATGCTATAATGTGAAATAGGTTAAATACTATCTAAGCCATAACAAAATAAACCACATCAGATAATGTAAAGGCAGAGATAGAGAGGAAGGAAGATGCAAACACAGAGATAACACCAGATGTGTTATCGAAGAGGAAACCGAAGACCTCGGCGAAAAACCTCTCCGCCGCCCTCCAAGCGGTAATCAATCCACTAGAAAATACAGTTGGGATACAAGGACAGCAATAGACCCTCCAAGCCTAATCTACCCAATGCACCTAAGCCCTCCAAGCTTCTTGCTCCAACGAGGTTGCGCCGAACCTTTTTCTTTTCTAGCTTTCCGGATTCCGCTACTTCACCGTAGCATCAACCAATGAACATTGGCTCCTTCCTAACTGCTTCCCAGAACTCCAAACGTCTGTCTCACAGAGATGATAATGGTGAGAACCAGGTTTGGTATAAAGGCCTCTCAAGGATTTGACAATGGAGAGGAAGAGAGTGAGGGAATTTGATGAGACTCTAAGGTAGAGATTGTGGGTGAAACAATCTGGTTTTTCTTTAGGGTTTCTCTCTCAAAATTCTCTCTGGAAGCTCTCTTTCAATCGTGGGTTAAAAGGGTATTTATACTGGAGTGAAGTGGAATGCGAAACGTCAGGTTTTTCCAAAACAGGGGTGGCTCGCGGCTTGACCTCGCGGCTTGACTAAGTCGCGAGTTCCAGTTGCGAGTTAACCGTATGGCCAGTTGTCCTGTTTTGTCCTGTAGTGCTCCAGCTAGCATGACTGTTCATCTTCCAGCATGCTTGGCACGTGTGCATCTTCTGGCGGGTTGAAGCCGCGAGTCCAGTCGCGAGTCCCTGCCGCGACACTTTGTTTTCTTGCACACTCTTGAGCAATCTTCACACTATCTCACTCACTACCCTTACAACAATCCCACCTAAATACAGGGTTACTAAATGCTGAATTACAAGCAAATTTGGCACGGAATAAAGCCAATTAGATGGTTGAATAAATTCAACCTTACAGAAGGGATGGACAAGAGAGAAGAAGGACTGAGACAAGAAGTCGAGCTCTTCAGCATGGAGTCAACAATACACGCCCTTAAACATGCTACTTGAACAAGTTCTCATGCAAATAAAGGACGATCCTTCCTTGAAATGGCTGGAGAAAATAAAGGGAGATCCCAACAAGCGCAATAGGAACAAGTATTGCCGCTTCCACAAAGACCATGGGCATGACACGGACGAGTGTTTCAATTTGAAGCAGTAGATTGAAAATCTCATCAGGCAAGGAAAATTGAGAAATTTCCTTGGACAAGATCACAAGGACAAGAAGTTGAAGGGGAAGGTAGAAGAGTTATCACGACCCCCGCTCGGAGAAATAAGAGTTATCATAGGGGGAACCTCAACAAGGCAACCTTCCAAGTCTAGAAAGACGTACCTGAAGGTAGTGCAGAACGTACAACTCTCTGGACAATCACCAAGGACGAGAGCAACGGACGAACAGACTATCACATTCACAGACGAGGATGCTAAAAGGCTTTACCACCCCTATGATGACGCCATCATCATCACTTTGCTTATTGCTAACTATACGACCAAAAGGGTGTTGGTGGACAATGGGAGTTTGGCAGACATCTTGTACTACCCTGCATTTCAGCAAAAGAGGCTTGGACGAGATCAACTTCATCCAGTGAATTCACCTTTAGTAGGGTTCGGAGGAATGAAAGTGTAGCCTGTAGGAACCATTATATTACTTGTGGTGGTAGGGGCATACCCACAACAGATAACCAAGGACGTGAATTTCCTTGTGGTAGATTTTTCATCCTCTTATAATGCCATAATCGAAAGGCCAACTTTAAATAGTTGGAAGGCAGTCACATCTACCTACCACCTATCAGTTAAGTTCCCTACAGAGTATGGGGTAGGACAAGTACAAGGAGATCAACTAGCAGCAAGAGAATGCTATTTGGCCATGTTGGCTATGGACGAATAGGTTCAGACGATGAACATTGAGGAGAGGAGAATTGTGGCAGAGCCCTTTGTAGCATTGGAAGACATCCCTTTGGACAAGAATGACCCTGAGAAGTATACAAGGGTTGGAGCAAATATGGAAAAGAAGATGAAGCAAGATCTTGTCCAGTTCTTAAAGAAGAGCATTAATGTGTTTGCATGGAGTCATGAGGATATGCCGGGTATAAACCCTAGTGTCATTTCCCACCGTCTAAATGTATGTCCTTCCACTAAGCCTGTATGACAGAAGAAAAAAGTGTTTGCCCCTAAGAGAGAAATTGCCATTAAAGAGGAGGTTCAGAAGTTGATTGCAATGCAAATTTTATTCAAGAGGTTTATTATCCAAAATGGTTGGCCAATGTAGTAATGGTCAAGAAGGCTAATGGCAAATGGAGGATATGTGTCGACTTCACCGATCTAAACAAAACTTGCCCCAAGGATAGCTATCCATTGTCACGTATTGATCAGTTGGTAGACTTGACTGTAGGTCATAGATTGCTAAGTTTCATGGATGCTTTCTCTGGATACTATCAGATAAGGATGGATGAGGCAGACCAAGAAAAGACATCCTTTATCACCAGTCAAAGCTTGTTTTGTTACAAGGTGATGTCGTTCGGTCTGAAAAATGCAGCGTAAACATACCAAAAGTTGGCTAACCATATGTTTTGTCCACAGATTGGACGGAATGTAGAAGTATATATAGACGATATGTTGGTGAAGAGTCTGAACAAGGGGAAGCACTTGGACGACCTGCAAGAAACCTTTGATACGCGTAGGCAATACAACATGAAGTTGAATCCCAGCAAGTGCGCTTTTGGAGTTGTATTAGGAAAATTCTTTGGATTCATGGTTCGCATAGGGGAATTGAGGCAAATCCTAATAAAATTCAAGCAATACTGGATATGAAGCCTTCGCAAAATATCAAAGAAGTCCAATCCCTTACTAGACAAGTTGCTGCCCTTAACAAGTTTGTTTCTAAAGCTACTGACAAATGTTTGCCATTTTTCAAGGTTCTTAAAAAGGTGTTTGAATGGATGGACAAGTGTCAGAAAGCTTTCCAAGACCTCAAGACCTACCTCACCACAGCTCCCTTGCTGAGTCCCTCCGTGCCTGGTGAAGAGTTGTATTTGTATTTGGTAGTGTCCCCACATGTAGTAAGTTCAACTTTGATTAGAGAAGAAGGAAGGGTGCAAAAGCTAGTCTACTATACAAGCTGAGCGCTAAAAGGGGCAGAAGAACAATACCCAACGATGGAAAAACTAGCCTTCGCTTTGGTTACAGCTTCTAGGAAGTTAAGGCATTATTTTCAAGCTCATATCATCAACGTCTTGACAGATCATCCATTAAAGAAGGCAATGAACAAGTTGGAGGCTGCAGGACGACTGATCCTATAGGCCATAAAGCTCACTGAGTTTAATGTTAGGTACCGACCAAGAAATACAATTAAGGCACAAGTGTTGGCAGATTTCATTGTAGAATTTAGTCCAAATCGAAGTGAGCTAGACGAGGCGGACGAGGTACAGAAGTGGGTCATTAATGTGGATGGTTCATCCACATTATATGCAGGAGGAATTGGAGTTATACTCAAATCCCCGGAAAGGGGATAAGTTGAAATATGCAGCCCGTCTACAATACCAAACCACAAACAATGAAACTGAATATAAAGCCCTCCTTAAAGGATTGGAATTAGCTAAGTCCCTAAGGGCGGAGTCAGTTCTCATCCAAGGGGATTCTCAATTGATCATTAACCAAGTGAATGGAATGTGTGAAGCAAAAGAAAGCCTGATGAAGAAGTATTTAAACAAGGTAAGGCAGCTTATTAAGAAATTCAAAGAAGCCAGTTTTGTTTAACTCCCGAGGGAGGAAAACATGGAAGCAGATGCCTTGGCGAAAGCAGCCTCAACAAGAGAGCCAATGGACGAGTTTGACAAAGTCCAGTACATGCCAAGCATAGATCTACCTAAGCTACATCAAATTGGAGGGGAAGAAAATTGGATGACTCCAATAGTCATCTACCTTAAGGACGGAAGGCTTCCAGAGGACAAGGACGAGGCCAGGAAGTTGAGGATTAAAGCTGCCAAGTATGTTCTCATAGACGAGGTGTTGTACAAACGAGGTTTCTCTCAGCCCTACTTAAGATGCTTAGCTCCAGATGAATTGAACTATGTATTGAGGGAGGTTCATGAAGGAGCATGTGGAAACCATTCAAGAGCAAGAGCATTAGTCCATAAGCTCGTCCGTGCAAGTTATTACTAGCTAACTATTCAAGCAAATGTAAAGGCTTGTGTCAAGGTGTGTGACCAATATCAACGCTATAGCAATATTCCCAAGCAACCATTATAGTATCTCACCCCGATGATGGCCCCATGGCCATTTGCACAATGGGGATTAGATATCTTGGGTCCTTTTCCACTTGGAACCAAGCAGATGAAATTCTTGGTGGTTGGGACTGACTAGTTTACCAAGTGGGTGGAAGTAGAACCCCTAGCAAAGATCACGCAACAAAATGTCAAGAACTTTGTTTGGAAGAACATTGTGTGTAGGTTTGGGGTGCCCTGGGTATTGATATCAGACAACAAACAACAATTTGATAACACACTTTTTAGAGACTTCTGCGAACACTTCGGAATTCAGAATCATTATTTCTCACTCGCCCACCCTCAAGCAAACAGTCAAGCAAAAGTAGCAAACTGATCCTTGTTGAAGATCATCAAGACTCGACTTAAAGGAGCAAAGGGAGTATGGCCAGACGAGCTACCAGGTGTTCTGTGAGCCTACAAGACGACGGTGAGGACCTTTACAGGGGAAACTCCTTTCAAACTAGCCTATGGAAGTGAAGCAGTGATACCTGCAAAAGTACATATGGCCAATCACAAGGTAATGAAGTATCAAGCCGAGGATAATGAGGAGTAACTCCGCCTTAACCTTGATCTAATAGACGAGGTGAGGATGGACGTAGAGTAAAGGATAGCAAGGTATAAGAACCTCATGGCCAAGTAATATGATGCAATGGTAAAACCTAGGCATTTAAACATAGGGGACCTCGTCTTAGAAAGGCTTTCTTTGGCAACCAAAAACCCGACTCATGGGAAATTGGGACCTAATTGGGAGGGACCCTACAAGGTTATCAATTGCAAAAGGCAAGGGTCCTATTACTTGGAAACCTTGGACGAGAGGAAATTGGAGCATCCTTGGAATGTTGAACACCTGAGAAGGTATTATCAGTAAAATGTCAGCCTAGACGAGCATTGTCTAGGACGAGACCTGTCATTCTGGACAAGCTAGAGTTTATGTTGCTTTCTGTGGCAAGTGTGTTGTTAACATCATATGTTATGTTTTAATTCCTTGAGAGTGTATTAGTTTTAAATTAACTATGGATGAAGTCATGAACTTTGATGTTAGTATGAATAAGGCACTAGCTTCTAAGCATGTGCCACACTTGTGGACGATGTTTATATTATGAATATGGTTTGAATTTTCAAATACATGTGATATATAAATCCTATCTCCATAATTTCATTCACAAAAAGGCTAAGGCCTAAAGATGAATAAAAATCTCTAAACACGGGGATGTTTAGTCTATGAGCTTTCCTTAATAAGGATAAAGCAAAAAAAAAAAAAAAAAAAATGAACCTAAGGTGTATTCATCTAACCAATGGACGAGGTAAAACCTGATTCACCCAACCAATGGACAAGAAAAAGACATGCAAGCAAAAATATTCAAAATCCTTAAGGAATTTGACAAACCAAAAGTCTAACTTATGGACAAGTGAAAAACTGGCAATTTACCAAGAGACGAGTAAAAAATCGCCAAACCTATAGACGAGGGGTAATGCTGTATTAAGCCTATATAAGGCTAACAAAAGAAACACCATTCATGGACGAGTTATTCTCGCAAAAATTTAAAGAATGGTGAAAAATACTGAACATGAATACTCTTATTAGGGACGAGCCAAGGTTGAAATCAATATCTTGGGTACAAAAAGCATTCATCCATGCAACATGTTTAGCAAAATAATAATAATAATAATAATAATAATAATAATAATAATAATAATAATATTATTATTATTATTATTATTATTATTATTATTATTATTATTATTATTATTATTATTATTATTATTATTATTATTATTATTATTATTATTATTATTATTATTATTATTATTATTATTATTATTATTATTATTATTATTATTATTATTATTATTATTATTATTATTATTATTATTATTATTATTATTATTATTATTATTATTATTATTATTATTATTATTATTATTATTATTATTATTATTATTATTATTATTATTATTATTATTATTATTATTATTATTATTATTATTATTATTATTATTATTATTATTATTATTATTATTATTATTATTATTATTATTATTATTATTATTATTATTATTATTATTATTATTATTATTATTATTATTATTATTATTATTATTATTATTATTATTATTATTATTATTATTATTATTATTATTATTATTATTATTATTATTATTATTATTATTATTATTATTATTATTATTATTATTATTATTATTATTATTATTATTATTATTATTATTATTATTATTATTATTATTATTATTATTATTATTATTATTATTATTATTATTATTATTATTATTATTATTATTATTATTATTATTATTATTATTATTATTATTATTATTATTATTATTATTATTATTATTATTATTATTATTATTATTATTATTATTATTATTATTATTATTATTATTATTATTATTATTATTATTATTATTATTATTATTATTATTATTATTATTATTATTATTATTATTATTATTATTATTATTATTATTATTATTATTATTATTATTATTATTATTATTATTATTATTATTATTATTATTATTATTATTATTATTATTATTATTATTATTATTATTATTATTATTATTATTATTATTATTATTATTATTATTATTATTATTATTATTATTATTATTATTATTATTATTATTATTATTATTATTATTATTATTATTATTATTATTATTATTATTATTATTATTATTATTATTATTATTATTATTATTATTATTATTATTATTATTATTATTATTATTATTATTATTATTATTATTTTGCTAAACATGTTGCATGGATGAATGCTTTTTGTACCCAAGATATTGATTTCAACCTTGGCTCGTCCCTAATAAGAGTATTCATGTTCAGTATTTTTCACCATAATAATAATATAATAACAACAACAATAATAACAATAATAATAATAATAATAATAATAATAATAATAATAATAATAATAATAATAATAATAATAATAGTAATAATAATAATAATAATAGTAATAATAATAATAATAGTAATAATAATAATAGTAATAATAATAATAATAATAATAATAATAATAATAATAATAATAATAATAATAGTAATAATAGTAATAATAATAATAATAATAATAATAATAGTAATAATAATAATAATAATAATAATAATAACAATAATAATAATAGTAACACTAATAATAATAATACTAACACTAAGAATAATAATAATAACAATAATAATAATAATAATAATAATAGTAATAATACTAAAAATAATAATAATAATAATAATAATAGTAATAATAATAATAATAATAATAATAACAATAATAATAATAATAATAATAATAATAATAACAATAATAATAATAATAATAATAATAATAATAATAATAACAACAATAATAATAATATAATAACAACAACAATAATAACAATAATAACAATAATAATAATAATAATAATAATAATAATAATAATAATAAAAACATTCATTCATTCATCAAAAGGTGGACGACCTACGTCCAAAAACCCTTATAAAAAGTAAAGCTTAACAAATTGTTTAGGAACTTGTCCTAAAACCGTGGATGAGATAAATGTACTTAAGTTACATTAAAAGGTCCAAATCAACAGACCAAATGAAAAAGAAAAATACAAGGAGAAATGAAAAACAAGTTCTGTCTTCACTTGGGGGCATCAGCATTGGGATCGTTCTGGTTTGTCTGGGTGGTGGCATTGTCTTCAATGTTGATATCCACTGAGCTTGTTTGAAAGAGGGAGCTTGTAGCAGCACCACCAAGGTTGAGTTTGATGGAGCTAAAGTCAACTTCAAGGAAGTTTTCCATAGCGTCCATCCTGAAGTCTTCAAACCTAGCTGCATAGTTGGTGTCCATCAAGTCAGTGAATTCTTTGGATGCCTTAAACTTTGCAACTGCATCTCCCTTGGCTTTTTCAAGAAGGGTACTCAACTCATCATTCCTCTTTTGAAGGTGATCAAGATGAGTATCCTTCTCTATGGCATCAGTCTTCAGCTCCTCGACATAGTTTTGCAGCTCTTTAGCATCGTTCTTGGCTGTTGCCGCCACCTCAGTCCACTTCTTGCTCTCATCCTTAACCTCCTGGATCCTTGTCTCCAGCAGGATCCTCGTCTTGTCCAGCTTTGTTGCCTGCCTTGACGCGGCAATGAACTTAGACATTCCCTACATAAATTAGAATTTTGTTAGACAAAATACACATGTATACATTACTGACAGGGTGAGATATATATATATATAAAACGAAGTTCACATACCTTGAAAAGATCATGAACACCAGAGTGCTCAAAGTCCTTCAAAGACATGTCATAGCATGCGGCCACGTCCTCGTCTGTCATGATCTTCTCAAACCTTTCCCAGGCTAAGTATTCATTTTCAATAAGGTTTTGAGGTACTCATCGAGAATGCTGGGACGAGGCAAGCACATTGACTATGGACAGGATCTACACGGAGGGAGGATCTCCAAGCTCTAAGTCAACATCATGAATTTGGACGGAGGGATCCTAGACGGGAAGCACAGGAGGACTAGGCTTAACCACCCCAGACTTGGAAGACTTATGCTTGGCCTTTTTCTCCCTACACCAACTTTGGAGACTTCCCAAGTCAATTCCTTTGGATAAAATTTTTCTTTTTTCACCTACAGATGGACGAGGCTGGGACTATGCGCCCTACTTGACTACCTCGTCCATCACCTCTTTGCCTTTATTCTCCTTCATAGTTGCCATCCCTAAAAGAAAAGCATAAAATGTTAGTCAAAAAGTACAAGTCAAACAATGCTTGGGAAATTTCTAAGTATACATAAAAATAAAATAAAATAATAAAATAAAAAAACTCCCGTCTACGAACAGTAAGCTCGTGAGCAAGAGCTTCAATGGACGGCTTAGGATCAAGTCCCCAAGTAGCTAAACGTTGAAAGGTCACCAACGAGTGGAAACTCCTATCAGCATGAAGATGAGCTCTGTGGACGCGGTCTAGGTGAAATTTACTCAAAGAAGGACGTCCAACAACTGTAAAAGAAAAAAATTAAATAAAAAATAAAATAAAATATTTAAAAAATTAAAAAAAAAAAGAAAAAAGAAAAAAAAGGGTTAGACGATTGCAAGCAAAAGACGAAAACACTTAAAACAATAAAGAAAAACATAAACATACCTTTAGGATGAAGGTTGCCTAACTCTCTAGTATATGGGGCAAATGTATCCCTGCCAACCTCTACAAGGTGCCCAGACTAGAAACCAAAGACAAAGAAAAACTCCATCTTCTAGTTTCTATCAGATGAAAAGAAAGACTTAATTAGTCTACAGTCACTACCTCTGGCTGTAAATTGATAAAAGCCCTGGGATTGATTAATTTCGGAAGGTTTGTAATAGAAAAGGAACTCGTCCATGGTGAAAGGACGATCCCTTTCGAACACTTCCCTCCACAAATATTGCATAGAAACAATCATTTAAGCGACACACTCCTAAACCTAACCTAGTAAGTAACTCTTTAGCAAAAGCATTTAAAGGTAACCTAAGTCCCCCTAGAAGATAAGCTTCATATATGCCTATCCCAAAATGGGGTTGACAACACCACTCTCCACGGATGGCTAACCTAGGGTTAAGATTGTCTGGGATTTGATACCAACTCCTAAGTGCTGTAAGCCTCTTCTCGTCTGTCTTGGAAGGAATGCCTACAGCACAATTGAAAGTTCAAATAGTGTAAAAACACCCTTGAACGTTTAGACCCCCAATTTATAAATTAACCAATTCAAGCTTTATGTCAAACAACTAGTGTGCGGAAAATGAACAAAAGATATAAAACAGAATTGGAAAACAATCTAAGACAAATTAAAATCACAACCCACAGCAGATAATAAAAGGCAAAGATAAAAGGGAAGGAAGATGCAAACACAAGGACAACAAGCGATGTGTTATCGAAGAGGAAACCGAAGCCCTCGGCGTAAAACCTCTACGCCGCCCTCCAAGCGGTAAACAATCCACTAGAAAATGTAGTTGGGATACATGGACAACAATAGACCCTCCAAGCCTAATCTACCCAGTGCACCTAAGCCCTCCAAGCTTCTTGCTCCAACGAGGTTGCGCCGAACCTATTTCTTTTCTAACTTCTCAGATTCCGCTACTTGACCATAGCATCAACGAATGTAAATTGGTTCCTTCCTAACTGCTTCCCAGAACACCAAACAGCCCTCTCATAGTAATGGATATGGTGAGAAAAAGGTTTTGGTAAAATGCCTCTCAAGGATTTGACAATGGAGAGGAAGAGAGTTGAGGAATTTGAAGAGACTCTTATGTAAAGATTGTAGATGAATCAATCTTGTTTTACTCTAGGGTTTCTCTCTCAAAATTCTCTCTGGAAGCTCTCTTTCTTTTGTGGGTATAAGGGGTATTTATATTGGGGTGAGAAAGGAATGTGAAACGTCAGGTTTTTCAAAATAGGGGTGGCTCATGGCTTGACTGAGTCGCGAGATCCAGCCGCACGATGACAGAACGGCCAGTTGTCCTATTTTGTCCTGTAGTGCTCCAGCTAGTATGACGCTTCAACTTCTAGCATGCTTGACACGTGTGCTGCTTCTGGCGGCTTGCAGCCACGAGTCACCCGCGAGACTCTGTTTTCTTGCACACTCTTGAGCATTCAACACTCTATCTCACTCATTACCTTCACAACAAAACCCACCTAAATACAGGGTTACTAATCGCTGAAATACAAGAAAATTTGGCATGGAATAAAGCTAACAAGATGGTTGATTAAATTCAACCTTTGAACAATTGTACACAGTTTCTTCTTCATCTAAAGGAGGAGAAGAAGGAATACTCGTCGAGGTGCCAACCCCAAAAATTGCCCTCATCCTAAGTTGTTCCTGAAGAACCTCAAGAGAAACTCCAGGAACACCAGAGGTGTATTCCTCGTCCGTGGTATTACCACTACTACTACTACTGTTACTACTAGAGCCACTATAACTGAAGTCATGGTACTCGTCTATGTCTTTATCTACGCTATTACTAGACAAGGAGACAACAATTTTAGACATTTTGAAATTTGAAGGAAAACCTAAGAATGAGGATGAGGAAAATACCTGGCTCTAGACAGAAGAGAACTAAGGATGAGAGGAGACACTTCTAGACGATGCGCTAAGACAAGGGATGTCAAGGAAGGAAATTCCAGAAATGTGAAGGGTAACGAAAGAATTCTACTATTTATAGGCAGTGGACTTTAGCATCTGAAATGACACAACCAACCAAAAGGTGACACGTGGCATGCTCCTTGGAAAAATGAATTGACGTGACTAGTCACCAATATGATCGTAACACGTGGCACACCTAATTGCTGACATAAATGCACACGTCCAAAGAATGGCATCAGGCTATACATCTCCCTAGACGACCCATGGACAAGGGGGCAACTGATGGTGTATTAGAAAATAGACCAACTCCAAGTACGTCCATAAAGGTCATCCAGGGCAAGAATATAAAAAACGGGCTTTGAATGGAGTACTCGTCCATGACAAGGTCGTCTGTCCATAAAAATGTTTGGACGACCTCTATACGTCCCAACTCTGTACAAGTTTTGAACGACCTCCACATTCTTATTTCAGAGCACAAGTAAAAATCGAAATTCATTACTATGAACCACTACCAATGACAGTTATAGAAAATAAGATCAAACAATGTAACTTCCATGGCAGTTATGGAAGTTAATTTCGAATCTTCCGACCTCCTCAATGATAGGGGAAGTTATTAGACAAGTAACTGCCCTGTGTACTATATAAAAACTCCTCTACGTAAAAATAAAGTAAGTTTTTCCCTTTTACTGAATTCCCAGAAATTTGGATTTCTAGATTTTGAAGATAGAAACTAACTTCATCATCGAAGGGTTATTGGCCGGTCAATCCCGGTCACCTTTGATTGTTTGCTTTTCTCTTCAGGCCTTCCAGATCATTGAAGTTGAAAGCATCCAGCCTACTGATTTTCTAAGCATTATCAAAAAGGGTTAAACGTGCTAGGCCAGGTCAATCTGTTTAATAAACAAGTCATGTTAAGTATGTTAGGGTTGAGGATTTTTGACATGTTTACTAAATAGGTTAGGTTCGGGTCAACCTATATAGACAAATACTCATGGGTCGACACCACACGAACCCGATCTGCGAACATAAATTGCCACCCTTGGTTTTGACCCATGCCAACTTTGTTTTATGATACCAATAGATTAACATTAGTGTGAACTTAGGCAATTCATGTACACATTTTCATCACCTCACACTGATCTCACCGCTTATCATATACTAGTTTGGATAACTTTTGATTCACCATCTTTTGAATGAATGACAACGGTACCAAGATTAGCTCAGATCCCATAGTTTATGATACAGCCAACGCCCATATATATTGAGATTGAAGAATTTAGTCGTACACACCAAACCATGAGTCAACTTGCGTTAAAATTTTCGCCCATATATACTTCTTCTAAACTAAAATTCCTAAAGGTTTTCTGAATTCCCAAATTTGTCGACATTTTTCTTGAAATTTTTGTTCTATACATCCTTCTATTCCGAGTTCCTAAAGGTTTTCTTGAATTAAGACTCTATTGGGACGGCATTTTTATTGAATTCACGAAACAATTCCGTGGTTTTCAACATATCCCAATTTCCTCCCTTCTAGCTCACAATATCACCACAGACATGAAGATAGTACCATGATTTGGAAGTTAGTAATAGCTCAACCAAATTTGGGGCCTAAGATGAAAACTTTAAAATAGAGTTTTTTCGTATATTTAAATATTAATTAAATAATATTTATATTTAATTATTGATATATTTATCTATTTAATTTTTTTTATTTTTTTTTTTTTTTGCATTTTTAGATACATAATTACTAATTAAGTTTAGGTTTGTAAGTTCAACTAATATTTATAAAATAGTTAATCCACTTCATCTTTCTTATTATATAGATACTAGTCGCTAATCTATGCTATGCACGGGTATTTACCTATTTGTGAGGTAAACTAAAATAATTTTATAAAATCTTAAATTGATTAAGAAACTACACCATTGCATGATTTGCTATTGTATGACTTCAATTTGTGTTACAATTTGATGAAGAAGCCATTGCTAGAACGTGCAATGGCTTATTCAAAATTTCAGAATTAAAACTTCTAAAAGACCAAAAAAATTAAAAAAAATCAGATGATACACTGCTTAGAAATTATTGAAACAAAACAAAATATATATGACTAAACAATAGAGAAATATAAGAGAAAGAAAAGTTACATTCAAAAGAATAATCTATGACTATAACTATTGAAAGGAATCAAAAGATTCAGAACCTACAAATTAAAGATAATATATATATATATATATATATATATATATATATATGTGTGTGTGTGTGTGTGTGTGTGTGTGTGTGTGTGTGACTGCAGAATGGAGAAATATAAGAGAAAGATGTGTTACCATCAAAAGAATAATTCAAATGTTAAAACTTTTGAAAGACTAAAAAATATTAAAGAATCATAAGATTTACTTCCTATAAATTTTTGAAACAAAACAAAATGTATATAATTACACAATAGAGAAATATAAAAGAAAAATTGATTACCTTCAAAAGAATAATACATAGTATAGTCATTGAAATCAACTAAACATGTTCAAATATTGCAAGAACTAACACAAATTCAGATGTTAAAACTTCCAAAATGCCAAAAAAGATATATATAATTAAAGCATAAGTTATTGAAACAATTCAAAAAATATATGATTATTCAAAAGAAAAATATAAGAAAAAGAAAAAAGTACATGAGCTCATAAAACAATAAGTTTTAAATTTTAACGGGTCTAAATTTTAAACGATGAAAAAAAATCATTGATTCTACAATTATTTAAACAATAAAATTGTAATCTTAAAATAAAAAAAAAAATAAAAAAAGAAAATTACAATAATAACTATCACAGTTCGCGCGATCCTTTTTATTTTAATTTTTTTCAACCCTTTTTAATTGGCCGGCTCAACATTTTTCTAATAATTCAAATTAAATATAAAAAAAAAAAGTCAAAAACAACAAAAGTATTTGAAAAGGAAATACTCTATGTGCGCACACCGCCATTCCTCTTGTGTACATAGTTTATTCGTTGGAAAAGAGGAAGACAAAAATCCTACACCTATAAGAACTCTATTTTGATTCTGTGCCGACTCCGCCATAATTTTTTTTTATTTATTTTTTTAAAACAAAGTAGATGAGAAAAAAATAATATAAGAAGAGCTCATACCTTTACTTAGCTTTAAAAAATATATTGGAATTTGCTTTGCTTTTATAGTGTTCGTGATTAACCCCGCAAATTTGGAGATAAATTATCAATGTTTGAGTTTGAGTTTAAGTTGAACTTGTTAGAGTGATAGAGTTTCATTCCTTGTTAAGTTTGGACTAAACAAAAATAATTTTATTTAAATATTGTGATAACGTGAAAAATTGTGGGAGTTCCAAAAGCTTCAGTTTTATATATATATATATATATATATATATATATATATATACTAGTCGCTAACCCGTGCAATGCACGAGATAGTTAAATAAAAAAATAATTAATCAACCTTATGATAAAAAGAAAAGGCTAAAGGAATCATTAAGAGGTTGATTTGCCCATGAAGAAAAAATCTAAAAGAACGAAAAAAAAAAAAGAAAGGGAAAACTATTTACAAAGAATTGTAATCGTTGTATGTTTACCTAGCTAGGCTTAAAGCCAGAATCCAAATAAAATTGCAACAATAAAAACATACAACTTCATAATAATTGTAAATCATGCATCTAAAGATTCAATTTATAAAGAATTTCAATAAACACTATTGTCACATCTATCTTAGTTCTAGACATTTAATTTACACATAAACAATAGCAACCACAATTAGTTATCACAGTTACTCAATGCTACGACAATCTTGACCCAAGCATTCTCCTTATAAAATCTCATCTCTTTCCTATAAACCAATTGAAGAAGAATGATCCATACATGCTAAGAACTACAGTAATACAGAGAAAAAAAATGCCTATATTTGGCTGGAATATTGCAAGTAGAAGAATAGAGACAAAGGCAAAAGCAAAACTCAAATGATACGATCCATATAGGCTAAGAACTACAATAATTCTTTGCATTGGAGTGGTAAAGGTTAAGCATGAGAAAATCAATTCACAGCTATAAATAATTATAGATATAAACGTGTTTGGAACTCTGTTTTAACATAGGAAATTACAAAAGGCTACGGATATAATTCCTATGATAGTATTAGCTGTTGAAATTGCAACTTGGTCTAAAATATAAGTCATATAACTTAGTTATATATGATTATGTAGGATGGGCATGGTATTAGATATTATAAATTTGAGGCAAAGATTTAGAGGGAGGGTTGAGAGAGACTTAACAAATAGCAAGCTTTAATGAACACCTTTATCACTAAAAGTACACATGTCACCGTTTTGTGCATCCACCAATTTTTAGGATTCAAATTTAATAATAGATAATGGAAAAAGAGAGTGATTTTTTTTTTTTTTTTTTTGATGGAGTATCTAAAGGAGCTTATAGTGGATATTTATTATAATTGTGGAATTTATTGTGTGCATTTAAGGACATTAAAAAAAAAAAAAATTCATTTCTTTTTGGGACATAGAAAAAGAAAAGGAAAATTTTTTTTTGGAGTATTTAAAGGAATTTATAGTAGATATTTATTATAATGATAGAATTCATAGTGGATATTTATTACAAAATATTATATGCGTCATTATTTTATGCATTACCAAAGGTACTAATGTCACCATTTTGTGTAGAAAAGTGCTACAGCCATAACATTTTCACAACAAATCGTAAGTGATAAGTTGTTATTGGTTCTAATTTGTATCAACAACTTAAATTACATTTTTCCTACCTATAACAACTAATAACAACCTACCACTTACAATTTATTATGAAAATAGTGTGAAAATGTTATCGACATATCATTTTTCTTTTGCATCCACCGGTGGTAATGATTCAAATTTTATAATAGATAATAGATAGATAAAGGGGAATAAGCCATGCAAAAGAAAAATAAAATGATACAAAATACGTATAATGGGTCAAAAATAATTGGACTTGGCTTACACAGACTTGTAGCATATTTTTTTTTTTTTTAAAGTTAAATGACCATCAACACCTACCAATTTATTTGGACTTTCGTTGCAACAAATGGAGGTCCCCACATTTTAAGGAGGTGGGTTTTATCAAGCATTTTTTTGGCTGATGGTTGGGTTTTCCTTTCCTCCCTTGTTTTTGCTATTATACCATACATGTGAGATCCATACATCTGAATCCTAAACATCCTGTTAGAGATTTTTTTTTTTTTTTGGGAGAACCAACACACTTTGGAAGATTAATTTAATAAAACGGTCTCATTGATTACCCTATCTTATGTTAGAAGAGTCCTATGATAGTATTAAATGTTGAAATTGCAACTTGGTCTAAAATATAAGTTATATATGATTTCGCAAGATGGGCATGGTATTAGATATTATAAATTTGAGGCAAAGATTCAGAGAGAGGGTTGAGAGAGACTTAACAAATATCAAGCTTTAATGAACACCTTTATCACTATGCAAAACTAAAAGGCATATTACAGATTTTTAAATGAATTTTAAGTTGGATGATCCAAAAAAGTTCAATACCAATGATGGAAACTTTTTTTTTTTTTTTCCCTACGAAAGAAACAAAAAAAGTGGTATTACAACAATTTTCCATTTATGGCTTGAATGAAACATACAAAATACAGACTGTGTTTGAACAAAGTAAATTAGTAAAACAACAGGTTATTAGCTTCCAAAATTAAAACTCAACTCCTAATCCTTTACAGCTAACATGAATATTGGAGCAAACTCCACATTCTCTTAGATGTTAAGCTCCAGCAAATTACATCAGATGTAATCTCGAAAACAAATTTCTTTATTTACGTATTTATATATTTTTTGGCTTATGGTAGACCCACTTCCTTTGTAACTGAAATACTCCATGCTAATCTCAAAAAAATCTAAATACTTTGCCTGCTGCTCTTGGCTTGATATGCAAACCTTCTAAATTTGATTAGCACTTATCTTAAAATAAGTAAGATTGACGAATTAATTAATTGCTACTTGACATACCAGCAATTTTTCAAGATCAGAGAGGGGATATTACCATTCATCTCTTTCGAGGTTTATAAGATGCAAAGATAAAATGCGTACAAAATTTATGGAGGCAATGAATTTAGGACCTCCAACACAAGTTTGTGAACACTGTGGGGCGAGGAAAACCATCTAAACAAAAACTAATTGGAAAATTACATTTCAAATAAAACATACATACACGCATTTATGTTTCCAATTTCAGCATGTAATGCAAATTTTGAAGAGTATCAAACCAAACCCATAAAAAATAATAAAAAAAAGTGAACAATTGCTATGTTTTTTTTTTTTTTTTTTTTTTTTTTTTTTTTTTTTTTTTTTTTTTTGCAACAATAAGGAAAGCAGCCATTTTCACTATATGCAATCCTCAAATAATAGGTTGAGTCAAAATAATAAACAAATAGATAACATATCTTTTTTTATTTCAATGCCTTAAAACAAAGATTTACCAAGCAAGTAACTAAATTCGAATGCTTGAAACAACTGAAATTAAAACTCTTTTCAACTCTCAACGCATCTGTATGGCTGCATTGTACTAAAACAGAATAACAATGACACAAAATTCAATGAATTAACCCCTAACATTGTAATACAATAATTGTTCAACATCTATAGTATTACATGCAACAAAAACAAAATCTATATATATATATATATATATTTTCTATTTCATTAATTATTTATCCAGATTTCTGTCAACTGTATTTCTTTTGTAAAACTAATCTTAAACTAATCTCAAAAACCAAATCTTGCTGGACTTTGAACATATAGCACAGATTATCCTCCTCCTCGTCGACAAATGCCCTCAAATTTCATTAGCCAATTAATAGCAAATTCTAAATTATGTAAATACAAAATCAACCATTTATTAACAGAAGAATAAATTAAGAACCAGAAATATAAAGGGGAAAATTTGTAAAAACTTACCTTTCAAAATCTTACAGACTCTCTCTCTCACTCAATTTTCTTTTTCTTTTTTCAGATAATTTTCGCTGCTATGTATATTGATTTAGTTGTTTTAATTATTTTTAAAAAGTAGAAAAGAAGTCTTGTTTCTGAGTATTTCTGCAAACACGGAAAAACTTGTGTGGAGAAAATGTTTCAAAGTTGTTGCAGGAATAGAGTACAGAGAGAGAATTAAAATTTCCTCGACTGAAATATGACTCAAAAACTTGACAATAACTTGAATCAGAAGGAAGTTGAATTTTTTGTTTTTGATTTTTGTCTAAAGAAATATAAAGTGAAATTTATTTGTAACTGTATAAAATCTATAACTGCCCACTGTAATGGTGTTTCCCTGGGGAAAAAAAAAAAAAGTACAAAGAGGAAAACAGATTAGGAAGTGAAATCTATAATTACAGCAAACCCTAATTAGAAACCCCAAATCCCAAACATTTGAGCCTCAAATTTATTATGTCCTTCGTCCTAATTCAAGAATGTTCAGAATGGAAACAAAAAACCACAAACTATTCATTAGCAAATAGATTAGGATAACAACAACAACAAAAATTGAGGATTCAAGGTGATCTTACCAAGGAGATTTGATCTGATGCGTTTGGGGTATCTTGAGTAGAAAGATTCAAAGCTGGTGGAGTCATTTGGAGAAATTGAACCGGGAAATTTTGACGCAGTGAAGCCATTTTTCTGAGTTTTCAACCAAATAGAGAGAAATTGTTTCAAAATTGTGCATGGGAAATACATTTCAGAAGAGAGTGAGAGAGAGAGAGAGAAAAAGGGAAAGAGAAGCGTATAGGGAGAGAGACAAAGTAAAGTGTTTGATTTTTTTTAAGAGGTTTTTTATGGGTAGGAATATGAAACGGATTTGTAACTGCTACCCAAGAGTCAAAACGTTGTATTTTTTTTTTCTTTGAGAAGAAGAACTTAATTTTTTTTGGTGTTTAATGTTTTAAAGTGATCATGTCAGTAATTTATGTAGTCATGTGACGTAACGAGGAGCTGTCAATAAAAAGCCAAATGTTTCGGCTATTAATTATTCTATAGAATATATATATATATATATATATATATATATATCTATCTGTATATATTAAGAGGATTCAGAAAGTTAGTTATTGCTTTTTTTTTAATGTCAAAAATACCCCTACCTAAAACTTAAAAATGGGATTAAAATAGTAAATTGACAAAAATAATAAATTCTTATTTCTACGTTGAAATGCCTTCTTTCTTTTAATAAGCTCCTACTTTTATGTTAATTTAAATTCCTACTTCTACTCTTTAACTCTCTATAAAATAGGATTACTTTTTTGTTAGTTTTAAAACTTCTTTAATCTACAAAACTCACCCCACGTTTGGTTTTTTTTTTTTTTTTTTTTTTTTTTTTTGGTAATTGGAAAAAGTAGAAACCCAAAATTATAATAAATGCAAATTATTAATCTTTATCCAAAAAATAGAAGAGTCTCTGAGCACGTGCGTGAGCGTGTGCTCAGAGGCTAGTATATATAGAAGCATTGGAAATGTGGAGAATAAGAAAAGGCAAAGGAAATCTAGTGATAAGGTATAACTCTAAACGGGTTGATCAAAGCAGATAATGAAGAAATTAAGGATAATGTGTAGGGTGCAATAGTGTAAATAAGTTTGAGTCTTTGAGAGAAAATTAATAAACTTTAAAAAACATGAATAAAAGGAGAGAAAGCTAACAACAAAAGTAGAAAAAACCAACAATAACAAAAGAGTGAGTCTATACTCTATGCAACTAAAGGAAGCATAGCAACAAGATTATAAGATGAAGATATAAGAGAAAGGGGGAGTATATAAAAGCAAATGTGAAGATCAAAGCAGTATTGGTTCCCTTGCATACATCAACAACAAAGATTGCTTAATAATAATAATAATAATAATAATGGAGAGCGGTATGATGAGCAGTGAGGAAAAAAAAAGATTTAATTTCTTTAGGGATTGATATTTTAAAATTTATACCCTTGGATTAAACATTCTTGTTCTTCCTAACATGCATGCCAAATTTCATATTTTAACCAATATTATTTTCTATTTGATTAATAACTTTTTGTAGATAATTCTATTATACAGAAACTTGAAATTTAAACATTTTATAAATGAGATAATTATTGATCTTGAAAGATCTTGATAATATATATATATATATATATATTTATATAAATTGCATAACTATATCTTGAGATTAAATGCAACAGAGTAAACATCAAAATAATCATGGCAATGGATAATTGAGATTCTACAAACTATACATAGACCTAACTTTTCGGGTTAATCCCATATTGGAAAATGAGTGTGAGTTAAAGAGGTTTAAAGTTTGTATTGTGTATTCAAGAGTTAGACCCTTTTGGGTATACACCACTGTAAGTTTCTTCAAAAACCTTCTCCCCTCTCCCCGTGTGTGTGTGTGTTACAAATACTTAGTATTCGACTTTTCTTATTTGATTAGTCCCGCATCTTCAATTGCACCTATACAACAAGATAGATTTGCATTATTAATCTAATTCATTACTTTTTTAGTTATATCCAATTAAAGTATAATGATTTCAAATGCAATCTAAGAAATACCAGTGCAATCCTCAACTTTTTCCTTTCTTTGTGGTGTATAACTAATAATTTCTTCATAAAATTTCATTAAATTTAATTGAGAAAGTAACAAATTAGGAGTGTTTTCTAATTTTTCAAACATAGAGGAGGAAATTGATTGGTTTGAAAGATAAAGGGGGGAATTGTGAAATACTATAAATATGAATGGGAGGAAATGCTTTTTCCCTTTTTTTTTTTAAAAAAAAAAAAAAAAAAATTGGGTTGCAATAGACTTTTGAGGTGCCGAGTTTGGTAACGTATGCTTGTAACTTGCTAAGGGAATTAAAGTGGTTGAATGTATGGTCTAATTGCTAGGGTCGAATAAGAGGTTAATTGTTGGTTTGTCCACATTTTGTAGAGATCATTAGGGTGCCACTTGTCCCTTGGATGATATAAGTCACCAATCTATGGAAATTGTATAATCTCAGTAACACTCTAAACAATATAAGTCTTTCACACCTAGAATATACTAGTTTATAGTTGAAACATGTTCCACCATAATTAACAGATCCTTGCAAAACAAAAATGAACCGTTTATCATTCAAATAAGATACTTACAGCTCAGAATACACTGATCCCAAATGCATAACACCATTTTTAAAAAATCAACCTCTTTTTAATCACTCAAACGAGATGAATACTCCAAATAAAACACAATTGAGTAAAAAAAAAAAAAAAAACAACATTGTTTTCAACAAAAGAATGTTTCAAAATGCACCAATCAATAAGATTAGAATAAAATGGCTTTGACCCACTAAATCTAACCTTACTTAAACCAGATCAAACCCATTAACAAGCACAAAAATGATGAGACACGCACATAGAAATACAGACACTTGTTCTTGTGAAGGTTGATAGTGTGCTCTCTGGTGACAATCTCTTACTTTGCTGCCCTTGTCTACCATTTTTGCAGCTTTTCAATTTTATTTTTGTTTTTATTATGCAAAATACAATAAAAACATTAGCCCTTTTTTTTTTTTTTTTTTTTTTTTTTTTTTTTTTTTAACTTGTATAATTCTAGCCATTAATAAATATGAATGAAGACGATTTAAACTCATGGCTAATAAATAATTTGAGCAAAAATATTCTGATCTGAAATCAGAAAATTTCTAACTCTGGCACTCATGCACCATCATGCACTATGGAATAAAGTTAGACAGCACAAGGATTTCAGTTTAGAACACACATCCCCATCAACCACCCAGTGTGGCACAACCACAAACCACGATTGACCCCATGGCCATGACAGTAACTGATCTCATTGATCATACCACTTGCTCATTGAAACCAGACTTGGTGAGTGTGAGCAAATCCTATTCTAAAACCTCAAGACATAGTCCTTTTACCTTATTTCCATATTGCTTTATATTTGATATGCCTTGTTTAGCCTAGCTCTTGGTTTATGGAAATTAGTTAATCACTTACAATTGAACTAATCTTATTAGTTTTGCTTCAAAGTGATTTAGCAATAAAAGCATAATTAAGGGTTCTAAATATTTGCTAAGGTTGCTATAGCATCTTTCAAGAATTATCCATAAATACTTCTGAGCTTCAGCAAAATCCTCTAAAACAATGGATGCAAAATTGCATTCTGTCCAAGCAGATAATGATTGAGGACATGATGCACTTCATGCAAGTGGTCTTTACAACTCAGTGGAGCCTCTGGCTCCACCAAAACCAAATAATCCATGAAGGGAAAGAGGCAAGCCCAATTGAAGCCTTACTAACCTCAAAACATTTGATATGCAGGTACCAAATAGCATATGTAACAGGACAAGGGGAAAAGCCAAATAGGCCCACCAACACATAAGTCTGCAGGCCTTGCAACTCCATATCAAAGCAGATGGAGTCAGATATAAACGGCGTACAGGAAGCGGAATTTCCTTTGAAGCCATAAGCAGGGAGGGAAGTAGAATTTTGGAAGCCTATGACACCACTAAAACCTGGTCCACATTCATCGCCAAGCAGATTGACATACAAAGTGCAGTCATAAAAGCTACACAGTTGGGGTTCACAAGCATTATCATCATCACTCACAGTGAAGGAAGAGAACAGATGTGGAAGCAAAACAAGGAATTCCATTGGTATAGCAGGGCACCATTTGCAGACATCCAACACTTAAGCCAGCAAGGAATAAAACTCATAGTCCAAGCTGTTCCTGGCCACATTTTGCAGGGAACTACCTCAAGATCAAGACGTGCATCCAGTCCCCCATACATTCTCTTTCGTTGGACCAAATCTTTAGTAATTGCTGTATTAGCTAAAGACTTCCTGTGTTTGGTACATTCCCGACCTGGTATCGAAAAAAAAAAAAAAAAAAAACTAAAAGGAATTCAGTATAGAACTAAAGATCCATATATGTTAATGGGCACCTCGTTGGGATCAAACAACTCTTCTAGCAAAGAAGTATTCCTAAGGCATCATTCTGAATATACATTGCATAAACACAGTCCTAGCTAATTCATCAGCAAGCATATTGACCATTGCTAAAGTAACATAACCATAGCCACAACTGGCACCAATCACTGTATCCCCTTTCAGCACAACATTTTTCAAAACCCTAGTAAAAATAAGTCAATATCAACTATTTGATGCCTGAATACATTTGGCTGAAATAATTGGCAAAATAGGAACAAAAATGTCTCAATCTAGAGATGGAATTTGGCAAAAAAATGCATTAACAGGAGCCTGTAGTAGGTCATTCCAATATAGCATCAAACAAGGTCCATAAAACAAAGTCATTTCGTTGACCCACCAAGCAAAAGTAGCATTCAGCTCATAAACTTAAGTACCAAGATGTGTGTGTGTGTGTTTATGGTTAATTATGAAATAGTTCGGCGATCATCTGCACCAATGTATAAAAAGGCATTTTAAAGATCACCAAAAAATCTAGATTGTGGTATAGTTTCCTAGAAAGGAGCAGTTAATCATAAATGGTAGAGTGATCTGGTGCAATTCATTCTGTTTAAGGATGAGCAGATCACTAGCAATATAGGGAGTGAAGTAAGCATGGGATATGTATAGCAAGCATATTATCATTGACTATGCCATTGAAGTGGCAATAAAAGACATCTTGGGACCTTAAATCAATTGCTAATTGATCGAAAAGATAAGAAAATTGTAGAGAGTAATCCAACATGCCTAGTGTTCCAATTTGTGCTCATATCAAACAAAGATTTATCCACACATGCACATGCAAGCACACAAAACCCTAAAAACTAAAACTTGCATTAGGTGCTTCAAGTGTTCTAAGAACTTATTCTGTGCTGTAGAGTGCATTTTCAAATTTAACTTTGTTTTCTCCTATTGTTCCAGCTATATATAATGCCAAAAGACGTGATGAAGCAAATTTTTCTGTTGCCTTCTAATCCGAACTAGCAAAGATTAAAATCTTTGTAAAGAATCAAAATAGCAAACCAAATAAACAACTACATAAAATCAATATTTCAAGGAATCCAATCTTTAAGTACTTACAAGTAACCAAATTTTGTTGTTTTCTTCCTCCCAAAGACATTTCTCGTAAGAACATCCTCCATTCCTACATCACAGCATTCATATTCAAAACATACATATATAACTATATACATACATTCGAAGAAATCAGAAGAACTAGAGTGAACTGATTCATCAAATTCTTCGCCTAGTCTTAGCACATGTACTTTAGAGGGGAAGAAGCAAAAATCAGAATAGTTCCTTTCATACTCACACAACTAAATTTGGATTAAATTAAATCGAATCGAATCTAATCTAATCACATACATACCTACAAAAAGCAATTTAAGTTTAGAGAAATTAACCTACAAGTTTAAAGCAATTAAGCTTCAGTTCAATGAAAAGGTATAAAATTTACAACAAAACCCAGATTTTTGTAAGTATAGTTTCTCAAAGAAATCCATCAGCATAGAAGCAAATATTGAATTTTAGCATATAACCCAAATGGCCAACTACTACTAGTACTCTGTTTTCTTATGTCGGACAAGGAAAAGAAAATAATTTTATAAGAAGTGAAAGAGGGAATAAGATTTTCAGAAGATGCGAGAGTCCATTTGGCTCAATGGCTTTCACGCAGAAGTGAGTCCATTCTCTAGAGTTACAAAGGAATGTGAAGAAGAACAAAGTCTAAGCGTAACAGGTTCGAGGAAATAGAGGAAAAAAAACAGTAACACTTGAAATAAATAACAAACACAATCCTAAAATATCCCACATCGATAAAATACAAGTAAATTGTTTTATTTATAAATTGTTGCTATAATCTTGTTAATTGCCGAGCTTAGTAACATAAGCTTGTAACTAAGATGGGGCATTAAAGTGGTTGAATGTATGTTGAGATTGCCTAGGTGGGATGTGGTTAATATGTTGATTTGTCCAATATGGAGTCAATATTCAGCATGCCCCTTGCCCTTGGGTTAAAGGGCACCCCCACCCACAATGGATGGGTAGCCCACACATCTCAAATTGAATGGTTTGTTAAGGATTGGGGTATTCCCACAAATCAACACACAACAACCCCTCCCAGCATGCTATCTAGTTCTTCACAATACAAACAACCACTTTTTTTAATTTTTAATTTTTTACATTTATTTATTGTCAATCTGTGTAAAAATCCATATTTTTTAGATGAGCATTACCAATCTATTTTCATTTTTTTATTCAATTATTTTCTTGTCAATCTTGGTATTTTTTAATAAGTTGAACGGCCATTCAAACAACTACTTTTTTCCTTTACCAATGTAAGAATTTTTTTTTTTTCTAATGACCATTATCAATCTGTTTTCAAAATTTTTTTTCCCTTTTAAGTATTTTCCTATCTAATCTTGAAAAAAATATTTTTTTTTTCTTTTTAGTATGTTAAAATTTAAAAAGAAAAGAAAAGAAAAGAAAAGCCAAATAGGACTAAAATTGATAACTTGCTATGTATACCATTCATTGGGCTGATTATAAAAGATGGAGTTTAATAGAAATTCAAAGTCGTTAAGACTTTGATGGAGAATTGTTGTTATAGTATTGAAATACTTTGTGGAACCATTGTTCAATCTTTATCTAATGGGGAGGAAAGGGATAAGATGATCAATAATTTGACAAGCTTATTGCGAACAAAGAGGTTGGCTAATGTGAACAATTGTTTATAGTGCGCACAATTGTTGTTAATGGTGCTCCCAATATGATAAAAAATTCCATATCAAGATCATCAAGGCTTTGGGTAACTCTACTATGGAGTTCTTTCCATCCATCTTGAAACGAGTAAATTGAATTTTACCCTATCATCAACATTTAAAAAAAATGTTGAGTATTATAATTTTATTCTTTATTTTAAATATTGATAACGTGATAAAATCTAATCACTCATTTCAAAAGAGTGAATAGCATTTTAGAAACTCTATAGTTTAGTTCCTTAAACCTCTAAAGGATCATAATTTGGTAAAGCTCTACAAGGTGTACACAAGGTGTATATTGTAAGTGTATTGGTTTGATTAAAATAAAGGATAGATAGTTGATGCTATGCAATAGCCTAAACAACTTGGATTGTGGTTGTGGATGATTCCTATGATAATATATGTTAGCTTCTAAAGATTTAGATTTAAATATTTAGAATCATTTTTGTATTGTGTTGGCAAACAGAGAATAAAACATGTCTAGTCTAGGTTTTTAGGCAATGCTTAAAAGTGGTTGTTTCATGGTTCAAGTCCAGTTGATTGCAAAAAATGGGAGTGTGGTTCTGCTTTGCTTGACCGATTGAGAATTAGGCTCGACCGATCAAAAATCGCTGGTCCAATTTTTCTGCTGAATTTTTAAATAGGCCCAAACCCACGAAAATGTTTAAGGTTTCATCTAAATTTCTCTACATATAAAAGGGAAACCTAGCCATGTTTTGAAGACTTTTGGAAGCCTTGTGTGTTACTCTTTGTATGATCTGAGAGATTTTACACCTTTTAACTACACAAGAATCTACTGGAGCTAAAACTACAATCAAGCATTGCAAAAACATAGTTGCTGCATCAAGATCATTACTGATGGTGATCTGAAACCTTTGAGTGAGATCTCAAAGTCACAAGCAAGGTGGCTTGTGTTGGTATAAATTCAAGAAGAGAAGGAGTCCATGGATTCGGAGCTTGCACGTGGTCATGTCAATAAGTTACTACTAGAGATAGTAATAGATTTAGGGTTAAATTTAATTGTAAAAACTTCAATTTGAGGATAGCTAGGTTAAATTCTCCCTAGGTTTTTACCTTAAAACGGTTCGTTTCATCGATTTTCCTGGGTCATCATATCGTGGTGTTATTTACTTTTCCGCATTTTTGCATGATATGATTTATTTGTGTTTAACCTAGATCTGAATAATTAATCTAAGTAATCACTTGGTTAATAAATTAGGTTAAATAGTTTGTTTTAAGGGGTCTAAACAAACAAACAAGTGGTATTAGAGTAGGTTAGCTCTTGTTTATAGGCTTCTTAACCTAGAGTTTATCCTTGACTCCTATTGTCATGGATTCTTTGTCTTGTTTCTTGAAAGCAACTAGGATGAGAGTTGAATCTATTTCTTCTTGGGCTATATGGCTTTTTAAATGTGCTAATCCTATTCTTGAATATTTACATATAACTACTACTTGCAATAATTATGTTTGTTATACTTCTTTAACTACCTTAGAGGCATGTGATACTTGACTTTGTTATTTGGATAGTGGTTGTTCTAGGCACATGATAGGTAATAAAGCCTTGTTCAAGACTCTTTTTGTAGGAAAGATTGGTACTATCACCTTTGGAAATGGAAGCAAGTTAGTCATCCGAGGTATTGGAACAATAGACATTCTAGGGCTACCCGTGTTTGAAGATGTGTGGTTCGTGGATGGGTTGAAGGCGAACCTGGTGAGTATCAGTCAAATCTATGACAATGGGCTGCATGTGTTGTTCACTAAGTATGAAAGATACAGGATGATGGAGGTGACTACATATGTGTTGGAATAAGAACATCTAATAATTGTTACGATATAACACCAAGCATAAATCATAAGTGTTATAGTGAAAAATTAATTAGGTTGATTTGTGGCATCAACGGCTAGGACATGCTAGTCACAAGCAAATAGAAAAAAATCTCCAAGTGTGAGGCAGTTCTTAGGCTACCAAAGTTTGAAAAGATAGAGAAATTAAAGTATCTGTCGACCATGTCAAATTGGCAAACAAGTGAAAGCTAGGCATCCATCAATCAGTGAAGTTCAGACATCTAGACCTTTGGAGTTGCTGCATATTGATCTTATGGGTCCTGTTAGAGTTCAAAGCTTAGGTGGAATGAAGTACATCCTTGTTGTGGTGGATGATTTTACAAGATATACATGGGCGGTTCTTCTAAAAGATAAGTCAGAAGCTACTAACAAGATGATTTATCTGTGCAAGAAGTTGCAAGTAGAGAAGAATATCCTGATTGCTTGGATCAGAAGTGATCATGGAAGAGAATTTGAGAACTCTAAACTCATATCCTTTTGCAATGATCAAGGGACAAAGCAAGAATTCTTTGCACCCAAGACACCTCAGCAGAATGGGGTTGTGGAAAGAAAGAATAGAGTAATTTAAGAGATGGCTTAGGTTATGCTGAACAATAAAAGCATGCCAAAATCATTTTGGGGAGAAGCTGTAAACACTACATGTCATACCTTGAATAGAGTGTACTTCCGTCCCAATACAAAGAAGACTCTATATGAACTTTGGAGAGGAAAGAAACTAGTGGTGAAATATTTTAGAGTTTTTGGGAGTGATTGTTACATCCTTCAAGACCGAGAGAATCTGGAGAAATTTGATGCAAAAAGTGATAAAGGTTTCTTGGATATTCTACATCAAGCAAAGCATACAGAGTATATAATCTCAGAACTAAAACTGTGATGGAATTTGCTAATATAGTGATAAATGATGAACAATGTGCTGAACTCATGTTGAAGAGGCTCAAAGTGTTCAAGAGAGATCATAGAGGTAGAAGATACTCTTCCTAAGGAGTATGTTGAAAAGTCTACTGATGAAGAACTGTTGATTTTGAATAATTACAAAATGGTAGTTAAATTGTAGTTAAATTGTGCTACCATGCGTATTGATTCTGAACTTGTAGTTAAATTGTAGTTAAATGGTAGTTAAATTGATTTTGAACTTTATTTTCTGCTGCATTTAACTTAGTTGGTAATTTGTTTGTGCTACCATGTGTATTGCATGTTAATTGAATTAATTAATTAACTTGGCTAATTAATTGGTTAATTTATCACAAGGGGTCAATACATTCTTGGCTTATCAAAGCCCACAATGTTGCTAGAAATTAACAAGTCTTTCATAACTGATCTGTTGTTCTCATCTAATGCAAGAAGTGTGTGAGTTATAAAGTCACGAGCAACCGTCGCATTATTCTCTGATAGCAGCTCTTTCTTCCTCTGTTGGATTACTTCTAAAAGCTTCTAGTGAATAACTTTGCCTGCTTTAATGGCGCTGTTAAAGGTTGTGCCTGGGATATTTATAGGCACAGACGTTAAACCATCTATGATAAGGGCAAAGGGATTAGCAAATGTTGTCACATGGTTGGGATCTGTGATACTCATAAACAACCTACAAGCCGTTGCAAAGGTATACTTCATTGAAAGCGGCAAAACCTTGACTTGTTTGTAAGGAGACCAATCTGTCTCCTAGTCTTTCTTTGCCATGGAGTCCATGATAGGTATGAAATATTGAAGAGTTTCTAGCATGAGAAATTCAACCACAGCCCTCCTTATTTTGATAGAATCTTCAAGGGAACAGTTTTTAGGAGATTCTGGAAGGACACCTTTTAGCAAGAAAGGCGGCAACCAAGAGATGACATATTTGTTCTCATTGGAGAACAGAAACTTGTTTCCCGAAGCACCACAAAACACAGCCATGTTCTCACAAAACAGTGAAGTTTTGAAGAGTTCCTGTGAGTATTTGCACATTCTATCATTAATGAACGTCTCTGGTGTGCCTCTTTTCCCAGCCAAATTCCAATGCTTCCCCAATCACAGACCATCCTTTTATACCTGGTGGAAACTTGGCACGAGTTGAATTTTGCTTATAGATGAGAAAGATGAGTGAGGTGGAAATACAAAGGAGCACAAGGTGCAGCAGGTTTGAGAAGAAATCCATACCAACTTCCACACCCTCTTGCCTGCACAAATGATCAAGACCTTGAAAAGTGATGATCCAAGCATTATCTACTTAAGTTTAGGATATAATATAAGTAATATATTATTTTCTATTTGGGGAAACGAGTTGACCCTGCTGTTTTCCCTTATAATTATATTACATGCCAAGAGGCAAAATGGCAATAAATTATTTTCCAAGTGAGACACCTAAGCTCGAATAATTGTCACTTAACCCAAAAACAAAACAATTGCGATTTTTTAATTTTAAAAGCAAGGATGCATGAATGTATCATTATTATTATTTTTTATTCTGCAGTTGCGTACTTTACACTTTGCATAGTTGCCACATTACGTAAGTGAATTCGCTCAAAAGGTCTAATAACTGATTTATTTATTTATTTTTTAAATTTATTTGTGTTCTTGCCAAACTTATGGCAGAGGTTTAGCTGAAATTACCTACTGTAGCTTATTCTTTTTTCAAATAATTAAAAGCCAAATAGTCTGTATTTTTACGCACTACAAGAAATTTGAATTTAGACTGTGTTTTTTTCAGTGACGTTTTTAAATCTGCTGCTATAAGTGGTATATTGTGACGTTTCTGACTAGCACCACTAAAGCATATGCCTTTTGTGACGTTTTTTTAAAAACGTCGCTGTAACCCAGAACAATCAAAAAGTACAATTTTAGTGGCATTTATTTGGCTTATAGTGATGTTTTCCTAAAACACCACTGTACTTATTAACCAAACTCTACATAGTCTTGTCACCCCCCCCCCCCCCCCCCCCACAAAAAAAGAAATAAACCTCTATAGCATCGTTTTAGAGAAGGTCAAGGTCTTGGCTGAATCTGCAAGGCCATGAATGAAGAGCTCTCAAGATTGCAAGAGGGTCTCGAGAACATGATGGAAAAGGAGTTATAATCTCTTGATTCAATGGAACTCGAAGAACAAATCAAGTTCCAAGAATTTACTGCTATTGTTGCAAGCCAGGATGTTGATTTTTGTGTCAAAGTGGATGATGATATACATGTACATGCTGCCTTTGAAGTCCAGTCCAAAGAGCCAACAAAGAAGATGATGACGATCTTCCAAAAGCCAATTCTTGATGCACCAATGAAGGCTTCCATTCAAGAGTCTGTGATTCAAGAATTGGCAATCCAAGTGTCAGTGATCCTAGAATCTAAGATACAAGTGCCAACAATTTTAATGGTTCTAGAATCAAATGAGGTCTTGAGGATACAAGAACATTCCAAGGTTCAAAGAACCATTAAAGGCTCAAGAATTCCAGCAACTTTTGGAGATTTACGAAGAAGAAACCTTCATGTGCATGAGACCGCTTGTCAAAGAAAAATGTATGAATATGGTGATCAAAATGTCACTAAGGTTTGGTCCATTGGAAGATCTCCTTTGATGAAGATGCTATTTCACAACAACACCTTGTAGACAAGGTGTTTTCAAGGGGAGGGAAATGTTAGGAATGCTATGAGCATATGGATAATAATTTTTGTAGATTTAGTTAGTCAGTTAGTTAGTTACAATTCCAAGCATGTTAATCACATTTAGCACATGTTGGAATTATTAATACACATGGGGAATAATAGATCCAATAGGATAAGGCCATGTGGGCCAATGAGATTAGAGCTAGTCTCTTATGAATACATGATTGTAATGCAACATTGGATCATTGCTTGTTTCAGCTAGTTTGGTATTTTGTGACTTATTGAGTTGTCAAATCATGTGTATGGCTTCCGTTGGGATGTGCATATGAGTGAAGTTTAGTAATATTGGAATAAGATTTGGACTTATATGTTTGGAAATTACCTTTTTTTTTACTCTTTGTCTTGAAAGATTTAGTCTATTTTTTGTGATGTTGGAAATTACTATTATAGTTGAACATTTATGCGAAATTGGATTTGATCTAATATGGCGATTGTTGAGGTTTATTAATGCTCTTTGAAGACCTTGCATCCTTGTAAGGTGAAAACCTTGTTGTTAGGTTTTAAAAGTTTAGAATAATTGGCAAACTATAAGCACAAACTAATCTAGGTATAGATTACTAAGTCTATAGGTATAATTAGACAATGCTAAAGGTGTTGCAAGTTTGAATACAAGAACAATAGAGCTACAAGTTCAAGAATTTGAAATATGCCAGGCTCAACTAACTAAACTGTAAATCTAAAAAATTTATTTTTCGGTCCATCAGCCTATTAGACCTTCAATTGATTAGGGTTTTGGACCTACTTCACTAAGTATATAAAGAAAAACCTAAGGCACGTTTTAAAATTAAGAAGTCATGTTTTATTGTTGGATTAATTCAATGACAATAGTTTGTTTGTAGTTTTATTTTTGAAGTATTGTTTCCTGGGTTTCATGTATTTTGGAGTAAAGAACTTGAGCCTCCCTTGAAAATTTAAAGAAGAATCTGTTAGTGATCCATGTGGCATGTACTTTTGATGAGAGTGCAGTCCTGCACCTCGTGACCATCTCGCGACCTTATGGGGCGAGTTGCTAGCTGCATGATCTCTGTACTCTGCTATGTACATGTTCACTATACATCTGCCAACATACAGACATACAACTGTGAGGCGTGGCAAGGTGCTTCAGATAAAGGTTTAACAAACCCTAGAAGTATAAGTAGTATGAACGTTATTGAGGCTATACCATTGTATGAAAAGAGAGTTTTTCCTTGAGAAAAATCAAGTTCCCATCTTTCTTTTCCATCTCTTTTATTATATTGATAGAGATTCTTTAAACACCTTCCTCATCCACAAACACAAACCTTGAGAATGAGAGAATGGCATTGGAAACATGAGAAGCCATGTCAAAATCCAAATCCTTTGGTGGGTTCCATTGGCGGTAGTGATGAAAAGACGCGTGGAGTTGGTTGCTAGCTGGAGCTTGGAGGGCTTAAGTACATAGGGAGATATAGGCTTGGAGGATTTATAGTCATTCATATATTGCAACTATTCATTCTAATGGAATTTTCCAACAGATGGTCGAGGGAGAGGTTTTTACACCTGGGGCTCAGGGTTTTTGTCTTCCATAACACTTTGTGGTGTTATGTGTGATTTGATTTTTCATTTGTTATTTCCTCTATCTTACTATATTGCCATGATTGTGTAATGTAGTGTAGTTAGTTTGGAAATTCACTAAGTAACTTACACTTGGACTATATTGTTTAGTTTAATATAAAAAACAACTTAACCGTAAAACTTTGTGTTAAGAGTTCTAAATAGTGCTAGGGTTACTATAGCAGTTGCTCTTTTGAGATCTAAAAGGTTCCATGCCTTCTCCTTCAAAGTCACTATTGGAACTCAATCTACGCACTATTAGAATTGGTAGATCTAAATTTGCTACATACCAATTATCAAAGGTGCTGGATCTAAACCTTCAAGGTTGGTTT
The DNA here is from genome assembly GCF_932294415.1 of Quercus robur. Classification (NCBI taxonomy): domain Eukaryota; kingdom Viridiplantae; phylum Streptophyta; class Magnoliopsida; order Fagales; family Fagaceae; genus Quercus; species Quercus robur. The sequence continues at coordinate 5,743,423 of NC_065537.1, forward strand.
TGTTGTAGACTAGAGGTCAACCTTGGAAATCTAAAGCATGAAATGGAGTTTAATGTGGGAGCACATCCATTTCAAAGAAGTCTAAGGGTTTTGGAGGTAGGTTTGATAATCGTAGCTAAGTTTGCTACAAAGTAAATATTAGTGACTATAAACTTCTATTTGATAGTGATTGTTCTTCTTGAGATTGGTCCTTCCAGGGTTTTCACCTTGAAACTAGTTTGTTTCATTGATTTTCCTAGATCATCATATCTCTGTCTTATTTACTTTTCCCTTGCATGATATGTATGATAAATATTTAACCTAGATCTACATAATTGACTTAATTATCAACTTGGCAATAAAATTAGGTAAAAGCACTGTGCTTTTAGGGGTCTAAAAACTAACATTTGTAAGTGTACAACTATTGTTGCATGCTTAACCCTCTTGGTTTGGTTTGGGGCATGACCATATTTATGGTATTAGAGCTGGCTTGGTAACATTGTATGGGCTTAATGACACTACCTTACAAAGTAGCCCCTAATGAGAACGTTAGGGATTTAAGTGGAGGAGATTGTGATCTCCCAATTTGCATGATTGTATGTTGTGTTTGAGTGTGTGATAAGTCCTATATCAGGCATATACTGGGTTGAATTGGGCTTTATTAACAATTACAAGGAGCCTTAATTGTGACTAGTCATTTTGAGATATAGCGTAAATATGACTAGCACATTTCCTTGAGTTGTTACAATGATAGCTAGCCTCTTATAGCAATCCGAAGACTTATAAGCATTGTACTTCACATCCCAATTGTGATAGTGAGTTTTTGCCTCAACTGTTAGACATTGATTGACTAAAAGATACATAGGGCCAGCAAAGAAATAAAAGTTCTTCTACATTGTTGATGAGCCTCAACAATGTTTGAAATTTCAATAGCTCTGAAATTGAACTATTTCAATAGCTCTGAAATTGAACTAAGTGATATAGATAGGCATATGAAATTTCATTACAACCATGCTCATCTATTTATAGGAAGTTCAAAGTTTGAGCCGAGTCTGATTTGGCAAAAAATTATAATTTTTATATATCTGACTAAACGTGTCTTCTACACAAAAACTATATATCTAAATAATTGTATGATTATTCATGTCAGAAGAAAAAAAGATATGAGAACATAAAGAACCGGGCCGGGACCATGAAAATGCTCGCCACTTTGTTCCAAACTTTTATTTTTTTTATAAAAAAATTAACAATACTGTTGATGAATTATTTATGTCTGAAAGAAAAAATAAAATCTGGCAGGACATATGATGTCTTGTTTGGTCCATATGTACAAGAAATGCCTTTCCAAAAGTTTGGAACAAAGTGGAAAAAAAGAATGTAAAGAAAAAAGAAAAAGAAAAACAAATCAATCGATCATTGGGAGAAGATAAGTATAAGAAGATATTCTGGAGAGACATGTGAAGCTCATGCTCATGTTGACACATTAGTGTGAAGAGTGAGGAGAAGTTAAGTTCATTTTGTGAACTTATGGGACTCTTCTAAATGAAATACATATAAGTTAAATAAAATATAAGTGATCCCTCATCAAATTGAAGGAAAAAATTGGCCTTTGCCCTTTTTAAAAAAACAATCCAGCATTTTCTCCTCTTTTCCAAACTAATTAGGGAAATACCCCTCTTTTGAAATTTGATTTTCTCAAAATCGAGTTAAACCCTATAGTGGCGTTTTTAAGAAGCCTATAGTGACGTTTTAAGGACCTATAGTGGCGTTTTGTAACTCGATCTCCATGAAGTCGAGTTATAGGTTAAAAAAAGAAAAAAAAAATTGCATGTAACTCGACTTCATAGAGATCGAGTTACAAAATGCCACTATAGGTCCTTAAAATGTAGCTATAGGCTCCTTAAAACACCACTATAGGGCTCCAGACTTTTTTTTTTTTTTTTTTTTTTTTTTTTTTTTTTTTTATAACTCGATTTTGAGAAAATTGAATTTCAAAAGAGAGGCATTTCCTTAATTAGTTTAGGAAATGAGGCAAAATGCTGTATTTTTTTTTTTTTAAAGGGACATTTGCCCATTTTCTCCTCAAATTCAAGAAGGATATGTTTGAAGTTTTATATTGATGGGTAACTTTTTAGCTAACTCCACGTTAAGTCTTTTAAAATGAGCTAGTCTTCCATCTGTAATGACCCTCGTCCCAATTGTGTAGATATTGTCCATTTTGGGGTCCATATCTCTCACAGTTTTGTTCTCCCTCAAAGTACACAGCAATAGTGGAAAAAATCTCTACACATTTAAGGGAAGTCATTCCTTATTAGCACATCCCCATTTCCTAGGCAATGTGGGTCAAATTCCATGGGTTGCAAGACCCTTTTGGGTCACTACACTAAGACACCCCAATTTCGAGGTACGCAAAAATACTATTCGGGAATTTCTTTAAAGTTTCTAACTTAATTTTCGAAGGGTCTCAAGCTGGCACTACACCAATACACTTTGAAGGTACTTTCATTTTGCAAGTTCCCAACTCTTCGCCTTTCACTGAAGACTGTAGGTTTGAGTGATAGACCTACTGGTGATTTTAAGCATCATCATATATTAACTTTGTCATGATGAGCTTCAATCTTTATGACAAAACCCCAACCATTTTCTGTCATTTTCTTCAAAACCTTGCACGGATCTTTCTAGAGAAGTGCGGAAACATATTTCGTGATTGCAGCTAAAGTGCCAATTAATCTTTTTTAAATTAAAAGTGAGATAAAAAGAATATAGGCCTACCTTCCATGCGTCTGGCGAAAAGTTTGTCAAATTCAGCAATTTTGGTTTTATTCTCGCTTAACTGTGAATGGTAGTCAAATTGTTGACCCAATTGTAGAAATGAAATGGAAATAATTACAAAATGGTCGCCAATGCAGTATCTCTAGCTAGAGAGCGAATTATCTTCAGCATGGTGAAAAAGAATCTACAAGGAATTGAAAAATGTATCAAAGATTCAAAATTACAGCATGCTTTTGACTTGATTTCCTTCGTTTTGTTGGAGATGGTAGTGACCCTTATTTGCCACGTGCATGATCCTCCTTATAAATCAGTTTATTCTTCGTAATCTTACCTGATATTTTGCTAGGTTGATCAATCTCATCAAAATTAAGCAAATGCTCTAAAGCTTGACTATGAGTAAAAGGTGAGAAAATGGCGTGGATTTCGACAAGAATGTTTCACAACCATGTGCAGAAATGCTATGGCATGCGTGTGGGTCTCTTCTCTTCCTAGTGGTTCAGTTTTCTTTCTGCTTATATTAGCAGTTTAGTAAAGTCCACACACCTTCCTAGCAAGGCAAATGATATATAGGAAGTAATGTGAAAGACTCTTCTGTTGAATTGGAAATTAACTTGGAGGTGGAGATGAGCTGTGAGTACGAGGCAAGTAGCTGGCTTTGTAAAGACTCTTCCGCAAGAACCTCTAATAGTATGACATACTTTTTCTTTTCTTTTCTTTTAGCTAAAATGCAAATTACGTTCTCTAATTGAGTCCTTCAAATTTCCATTAAAAAATAAAGTCCGCACACCTTCCTAGCAAGGCAAATGATATATAGGAAATAACGTGAAAGACTCTTTTGTTGAATTGGAAATTAGCTTGGACGTGGAGATGAGCTGTGAGTACAAGGCAAGTAGCTGGCTTTGTAAAGACTCTTCTGCAACAACCTCTAATAGTATGACATACTTTTTTTTTTTTCTTTTTTTCTTTTCTTTTAGCTAAAATGCAAATTACACTCTTCTGCTCAAAAAAAAAAAAAAAAAAAAAAAATTACGTTCTCTAATTGTTAACGAATATTTTTTAATATGAAAAAAACAACCTCTAATATTTTTATCATATGAAAAAAAAAGAATTAATAAAAATGATTTTGTATTGTTAACGAATATTTTTTAATCGAATTAGACTAAAGGTCTTAATTGAATAAATTTGAAATTTAAAGAACTCAATTGAAAAAAAGTAAAATTAATGGACTTAAAACGAATTTCAGTCAAATTTTGAGGTGCAATTTAAATGTGAGAGAGAGAGAGAGAGAGAGAGAGAGAGAGAGAGATTTGCTACAACTATGAGCTAAATCACTAAGAAGAGCATGCAAAATTGTTGACTACAAAACCAAAGAGAATATAATTGTCAATACCGAAAAGAAGAACACACTACCACGGTATTTATCTTGATATCGTTTTCAAAGGAAAAATGAAATTAGAGATTATTTTTATGTGCTGTGTTGAACTAGTTACAATTTTGAATTATTTGAAATTTGAAATTTTTTGTTTAGAATTTTGTTTAATAATTTGTTAGTTTCTTGTTGTTTGATCTAGTCTTGTTTTTGTTTGGGGTTACTTTTTTGTTATTTGGGTTCATTTTTATTTTTGTGATTTAAATTCTTTATTTATTTATTTTTTATTTAAGGGATTAAGGTTTATGTTTGGAGCCAAAATTATTTTGGGAGTAATGTTATGTCCACGACATTTTTACAATAGATCATATAAGACAAGCTATATTACTAGGTAAAAAAATGATGCAATTATGGGGTCTTAATTAGAATTACTAACAGCTTATCACAAAAGATTTCTTGTGAAATTATTCTAAAAATGTTGTGGATGTAGCATTATTATTATTATTTTAACCTAAAGTCTTGTAATTCTTAATTCAGAGTGTTCACAATTTTATTAGGGTGCTCAAAATAGGTTAGTTTAGTGTGTGTGGATATATATATATATATATATATATATATATAAGTGTTTATTACAAATTGCTTGTTGTGTGTAATAAGTAGTGTGTACTTGTCATTACCCTTATAGCAAAACTTTTGTGTGTGTGTGTGTATATATATATATATATTAACTTTTTAAAGTTACAATTTGAAGTCACGACATGCTCAACATATTTTAGGCGAAATAGTTACTCAACATCAATGTGATTATTACCCAAGTTAGCTATATATTTAATGTAGTTTTCAATGTTGCATCAACTAATTTTGAACAATAACAACAAATATTAGTCTAAAATAATGTAAAAAAAAAAATAACCCAATAATAACAAGATTGGACCAAGCAACACCAAATGAACAAAATATTCAACAACAAAAAAAACTCAATTATTTTGTACTCGTAATTTGTTCAACCCATTTCATAAAAATAATTTCTAATTTCATTTTCCTAAAAAGGTACTAATAGAGATACCATGATCATGAGTTTTCCTGCACTCCAATGACAGCTTTGCTCTTATTCTAACTATGCAGAAGCAACAACTCTGCTTTTCTTAGCAACTTGACTTGCACTCGCAACTAGTATCATTCGTTGTTCTCTAAATCTCTCTCTCTCTCTCTCTCTCTCATCTACTATAGCATCATATTTGTTGTTCTTTGTGTCTTTTTTATTTCTCCACATATTCAAATTCTATTTTATTAGATTTTGTATATAATTAGTTTTCTTACAGACTATCCTAGAAAAAATTATTAGTAAGATGTATGTGCTTGCATTATTATATGGCAATGGAAAGGGATCATGATAAAAATAGTGAAAAATCTATCGAAAAGTTAATCCAATCCAATCTAGTACTATATTATTCTATACGAATAAATGTCAAGATATTTATTTAAAAAAAAAAAAAAAGTTTAAGAATAATTGATTTTCTCCTATCACAATGGCGCAAGAAAGAGCCATACAAGACACAAATACAACAAACATGGCCTCCCCCATAAATTTTTATTAAAAAGAAAAAAAAAAAAGCCAAAATCTTTTTTTATAACAATTTCTTCAGACCACTTTTATTTACTCAAACACAAATCACAAGCTCCTTTTCATTTAATTAAAGATGCTAGATACGCACCGACAAAAGTCATGTCCTCTAAGAACTTAGTAGATTTGGCAATGGGATTGGGCTTGCCAGAAGTCTGAAACTCAGCATCGCATCCATTGTAGCAGACCCGGGCTTGAATGATGGATGCCCTATGTTTACGGTAGTCACCAGCCGTCAAGTTGGCCAAGGAGTTTTTGAGGAAGATAATGGAAAGGTCAAATTTCGATATGCAATAATCAATTTCGGTGGACTTGTTTTGCCTTTGAGCCACTACTTTTGCAACTTTGCTCTGGTAAACCAATTTGTGAACAGCTGCAATTGAGGCTTCACGAGGGTCAGTCCGGTTATAGACAATTGAAGCACATATTTGCTTAAAAGGAGAATTGTCGCATAGGCCAGCGCCATGAATCTGGCCAATGAGAAGGATGACGGCTGTCGCTAAAAAGGCATAAGAGAAAAAGGTGTAGTCCTTGAAAACCATAGTTTTTATTAGATTTAATAACTACAATGCTTTCTCTGATGTTGGGGTTCAGTGAAAGATGACTTATGATATGGTTGAGAAGTGATCTATACAATTTTCAGAAGGCTATTTATAGAACAGAAATGATATGTCAACATTTTCTATAGCAAAGTGTTTGTATAGAAACCACCATAACTTTTTTTGTTTTTTACAAATTGAGAGGATTGGAGGGGTTGGTTTGTGAGGTTTACCTTAATTAGTGCAAAAATTTTGGGTGTGTTTTTTTCTTTTTTAAGGAACAAATTGAAGTGACAAGTTGGACATCTTCTGGTTCAAATAGTTTCTCAACATAAAGTGGTTATCAATAGAAGTTAGTTATCTGTAGTGGGCTTTAAAATAGGAGAGGTTAAGGATTTTGATGAGCCTTTTTCAGATTTTACCATCGAAAATCTTTTTTTTTTTTTTTTTTTTTTAAATTTTTTATGGAACATCAACTATTTTTGAATAATATGGCCAATTAAATTTTCTGTCCCACTTTTATTGTTTCATGATTTACTCCATTAATCACTATTTTCTATGTATTCATTTGACTTTCATTATAAAACAACCAAAGTTAAAAAAGAAAAAAGAATAATCAACCATATTACAAGTTATGATTAGTGGAATACAAAAATTGTCATAGAGAATTTGTGTTCCACTTATCTAACATGCACCCAACTAGATTACATGAAGAAAATGGTAAAAAATGATAATTTAAAATGTATAGGACACTACAAAAATATTAAATTGTAACATCTACATCTTCTTGGTTTAGGAGTTTAAACCACATAGAGGAAGCATAAACTCCTTAGTCCCTACACGAGCTCCTTTCCAACTCTTATCAGAAAGCTTATGATAATTGCCTAAGTTTTCACTATTATCTTGGTTTTGATAGGTAATATCGCATCAATTTTATATTTAATTAAACATAAATATGTGAGTTTGACAGACTTCTCTGAAATAACCTCATTACGTGTATTTTTCTCTTGTGGGATATTATTAAAACTAGTTAGCTAATCATGTAGGCATGCAACCAAAAGAATTCAAGGGTCAAGATCAATAGAGGCTTGGTTTTTGAAGCATAATAAGTAATAAACGTGTAAGAATAAAAAGGGTATAATTTTAGACACATCATTTTGTATCCGGTTAATAAAATTTAGTCCATAGTCTCAATGATGAACTTGACATGTCTACAAATGGCAATTGAAGTTATTTTGATAGTTTGGAAGTAATCACAACTAAAAAGTGCTAAATCGCTTTGGAAACGGTGATGAAAAATGACCTTTGCTCACTTTTTTAACATATTAGAGGACTCTTTGTTGGGATTAGAATTTGGAACACAATGAATGGTAGCTGATCTACGAGTTGGGTGGAATTGGGTGCCTAACACATCTTCCCATCCTCATACCTAAACTATGGACATGTGCTTTGGTAAATATTAGTCCTTTCACAAAGTTGCTACATTTATGGTTCCTAGACCTAATTTAGGTGGCAACTCCATTTACACCCTTTGCCATGGTCCACCCTAGGGCTAATGCTATCTACAATTTTCAATCGGTCGAACTTCACAAAATCTGAACTCTTCTTTCTGCAGCTTGAATGTTCTTGAATCTTAACTTGAACCATCACAAGCAATGTCTAACACCTAATATAGACATGTTTTGATCTCGGTTAGCCAACATACATAAATTTAGTAATCTTCTTATCTGCACAATTTTCTTCTAGATTACCTTCTTCATTTCTTTCTTTAAGTATACAGTTCAAAATATATATGTTGTCAGAGCTATAAGCGAATCAATCATGGTGTCAAATTGATCATCTTCCACCACCAATACATTCTCAACGTCTTCAGTAAATCTGACACAGTAAGCTCCACTTTTCTTGCTTTCTAAAGTCTCAAATCTAATGTTAGTGAAACTTGATAACAACTACATCCTTCAGAAGCATCAAATCGCAACCATACTTGGATTTGTAGATGGAACTCTTATATTCCATGAAAAAATTGTTAGAGATGGCAGAGGAATGATAAATATTAACAGCTAAAGAAATTCCAATATATCATCAATGGATCTCGAGATCTCAAACATTGCTCAATTTGAACAACTCCACTCTGCAACCCTCAGCTCTTTAATTAGTTGTTGGAAAAAATTCAGCACAAAAGGAATGGGAAACACTTGAAAGGAGATTCACATCTATCTCAAGATTGACCTAGTATCAAGAAAAATGACGACTCAGTCAGTGTCTATCTACAACATATCATGGAAAAGAGAGACAAACTAGCTGTTGTGTCAATTGAAACAGATGATGAAGTAATTCTTCACATTTCGTTAAAGGGACCTCCTAAAGAATATCTTCTTTTCTGCTCAGTCATGAGAACCAGAAATGGGCCAACCAATTTTGATGATCTTCATATAGTAGTTATTTCTGAAGAGTATTCAATTAAGAATATTGTGGAAGATAAACAAGAAAAGAATATCATGTCATTGAATTTTACTTCTAAGAAATTTAATTTCATTGCTTATGGTTGCCCAAGAGCGAGAGCACTTACTCAACCACACAGCCTAACTCTTGGAGGAAGGTATGGCCACTTATTTCAAAACACACACAAGCAAAGTTTCCAAGTTAGCCTTAGTTCAAAATTGTTAAAGCGAAGTTCATGTGAAATATGATTGGTAGATCATTGTGCCAAAAAAGAAATACATTTTCCAACTCAAAAGAAAACGAAAAAAAGAATTAAAGAACAAAAGAAACAAGTAAGAAAGAGATTTATGGGCTACTAAAATGGATGCCTTAAATTAATCATGTCAAATATTGCTAGTAAAATTTGTTATGTCTAATAAGCGTAAAATATCAGAATTTCCATTAAATTGTAGTTCATAATCACTTTGTGTCCTAAAAAAGCAAATACAAAAACACTTTTGTGTCCTAAGTGAATTCATCTAACTCCCGGGCTCTAAGTTTAGAAGTCCATCTCTCAACATTGAGAGTTAGACAACTTTTTGTGCAACTTAATAATTGGACTTAGGTTGGGTTTTCTAAGAGTGGGGAAAATAAATTTTTTAATGCAAGTCCCGATGTACTGTTTAATGTTTTCAATAAGATGAATTTTGATTTGGCTTATTTTGATGTTTCCCATAATATTGAAATTCTACACTTAAATGGATTATTTTTGTTTTGGTTTTTGTTTTTAGCCCAATTTTAAAAAAAAAAAAAAAAAAAAAGGTGTTGCTTTAACAAGAGTTTTATGTCAAAGCTCTTGATGCTAATTCTATCTAAAGAATTCCACTATTTTTTCATAGTCAACTACTATGCACATGCACTTTAGCCACATGAATAAGTTTCTTGGCTGAGAGATAGAGCTGACTTTGAAAACCTTGAAAATGAAATGTAGAGACTATAACCCAAGTGAGTTCTTGAACCATTCTTTTTTTAGAGGGTTATTTTCTTTTGATCTCATTTTTCATTCGAAAGCATATAACTTTGTTGTTGCTTACTCTCATTATTGTTTGATTTGGTTGAATGCTAAGGATTCATCAATTTTATGCCACCCTTGAATATGTTAAAGTCATGGATTTTGAAGAACTATCCCAATCTTTAAGAGATGATTTTAGGCCATCTTTGTTAATTTTGAGCCATTATTATTTTCTTTCTTGATACATTACCGCTAGTCACCCATTTGAGCCTATTATTTTAGCCATTCTTTTTCAAACCCTTTCTTAAAGTGTTCCAAGAATGAATACAATTAAATTGTCTTATTGCGGTAAATTTGTAGTGAAATAGTTGGAAGAAAAGGAGGACTCACTCAAAAAAAAGAAAAAAAAAAGAAAGAAAGACAGTCATACACAGAAAAGGAAAAATATTGAAAAAAAAAAAAAAGGAATGTGAAAGAGGAAGAAATAGAGAATGAATCTATTGATGAAATTTTGAAGAAAAAAGAAAGAAAGTGAAAGTGCATTATTCAAGAAACTTGAGAGGGTAAATCGATTGTCATATACTTAAAAGAAGTTGTCTCTTTAATTGTTCTTGGGAATACTTTTTATTTTTACCTATACCCTTTGTTCTAAATTCCTCCCCTTTGCCCTACATTACGTCCCAATGAAAGTCCTACTTGATCTTAAGGGAGGTATGGTTTGGATCTTGACATGACTAATTAATGTGTGTGGTGCAATATTCTTAGTGTTTTGCATCCTTTCATGAGACTATACATGTCCTTTATTTTGCTTCACCGTTCTTCATCTTATTTATATGTGAGATATTAATCTTTGTTCTACATTATTCTGCTCACATATGTTTGAGAGTGTTACACCCTTTTCGGAGTAATTTTATTTGTTGAGTATTAACAACTGTGAGATTTGAGTTGAAGCATAACTTTGGATAGAAATTTAAGCCATATTTTATCTTAAGACTAAGGTTGCGTTTGTGTTGGCTAAAATATTCACACACTAAGTATTGATGGCACGTGGAATATCTTTGGTGGTTGTTAGTGTTTTGACCTTTGATTAACTATTTCTACTAAAGTAATGATTTTTTGTTATTTTGCGTCTTTGTCTTGAGTCGCTTAAATTGCTAGGGACTAGCAATGAGCTAGTTGGCAAGTGTGATAATAGCTTGATTTTGCATATTTATATCATTATTAGAATGCATTATCATACTCATTTTGAGTTAATTCATGCATTTTATATATATATATATATATATATATATATATATTGGAGAAACCATGCATTTTATAATTTGTTTTGGAATAATGTTGAATAATCAATTTTGTACTTAATTGAATTTTAATGCGTAAATTTGTCTTTTGTAGGATAATGAAATTAAATAAGTGGATTTGTGCAAAGAAGAAAGCTAATGGACTTTAATTTTACAACGGCCATAATGAATTCAAAGAGGGCTAACCTAATTAAATTCAAGTCCAATTGGAGTAAGGAATCAAAGGAAATTTGCATCAAATCCAAGTCCAATTCGGATTAGGATTTCAGCCTACGCACTAGTTAATATTTGGAGCATAACTTTTGGCTCAGATGTCCAATCGAGATGATTCAAGTTGGGCTGGAAAGTAACTTAAAGGGATACAACTTTGTAGCTTACCAAAAGTCTGAATTCTGAAGTTAAATGAGCCGAAAACATCAGTTTAGTAAAGCCTAAAAACCTGGGATTTTCTCTAAACGGAAATTCAACTTGTAATAAGATTTCTTGACATATTTAAAGGCTCTTTAGGGAAAAATTCAAAGGAGAGCTACTGTAGAACACAATTTAGGTTTTCTTAAAGTTTCTTTAATTTTGTTAGAGTTTTATTTGTGTTATGGCTTGTTAGAAGCCTTGCCAAGACAAGAGGTGAAACCCAACTGTTTTTTGGTATGTTCTCAAAAAGAAAAGTGTTTAGGTCTATGTAATTCTTTGACTTATCGTAGACTCCGAGTACGTATTCACTAGTTTTGTTCTGCCTAAAATCAATTAATTTCATGAAACTACCTTAGACAATTAATTCTTGAGTTTTTATTGTTAAATCATTTGATTAAGATCATCCTTCTTATGAATTTTATTTGAGCTATAAAATAAATATTATTAAGACTACCAATAAATGTGTTGTGTGTGGATCCCTAAACCTTAGCCTCTTAATATATTGTTATTTTCTCTTAATTTAAACTACCTTTCCTAAACTATCAAAAATATCTTCAATTAGACTTTATTATTTTAGTTTTATTCTCTCATGGTTTGCTAATCAGTTCCCTTTTTCCTGTGAATTCGACCTCGGACTTACCGAGTTACTTCGCGACAATTCTACACTTGGGAGCATTATTTAAGACCTAGCTATAGGTTTTTACCTTGAAACGTTTGTTTTATTAGTTTTTCTGGATAATCATTTCATTGTCTTATTTATTTTTCTGCACGGCATGATATGATATTTTTCTATTTAACTTAGATCTCATAATTAACCTAAGAAACTACTTGGCTAAATCACTAGGTTTAAACAAATTGTTTTAAGGGGTCTAAACAAACAAATAGCACGCAACCTAGTTATTCTCCATCCAATCAACCACTTGTTACACATTTTTGTTTTAGTTATATTTTTTTTAATGAATTTGTTGTCGATCTTGGTTAAAATTTATTTTTCTTTTAATTTGTGGAATAATTGTTTAATTTTAATCTAATAGGCCAAGGGAGAAAGGGAAGAAATTATCAATAATTATACAAGCTTAAGTCTGAAGTAAACAAAAATATTTAATTATGAACTTTAATTGTGTTATATATTAAAAAAAAAAAATCCTGCCTTGTATTTACTTTTTTTTTTTGGGGGTAGTGCTGCATGCCTATCCAAGATGATAATATATATATATATATATAGAGAGAGAGAGAGAGAGAAACAGGGAATCATGTGGCATAGTAGATTTTATTATCAAATTTAACATGGATATTATCTTATTTAACTATATCACAGTATAATATGAAAAATTAAAAAACTACTTAAATTCTCTAGAGTACTGCTTAATATAACATGAACTACAAATTAAGGATAAAAGGCGGGGGCTATTACTCCTGGCTTTTCCAATCTCTTCCCCTCCTCATTTTTTCTATAAAAATTTTAAATAAGGTATAATTTTCTTTTTAAAATTATACCTTATATCATAGCATAGCATTTTTCTATACAAATTATAATTTCTATAAAAATTATACCTTATATCATAGCATTTTTCACTAATTAGTTGAAAAATGCTATGATATAAGGTTACAACTTATAACTTTGATGAGACATATCTACTTTTCAACCATAAAAAAAAAAAATAAATAAAAGAAAAATCATTTAGTTGTCATTTTTATAGTTGTTTTGTATAACATTATATATATGTAATGGCATATAAAAATAATATATATGATTATTCTACTAGAAATTAATTTATTTGTATATTATGTTCTGTTTTCTAAAAATATTGTTACAATAAGTGTAATGTTTAATGTATTTAAACAAAAACCTTGATCCACAAACAATTCCAAGATTTTTAATTTGGTTAATTAATATGGATTCAATTACTCAGCTTAAAATTCCAAATCTGGATTGACTGGCATAGATTTAAATCATCCACAAAAAATTTCAAAAATTTTAATCAGGTTGATGAAAATGGAATTAATTACTTAGATTAAAATTCTTAACCCATTGATTGGCATGTATTCAATCATCCACAAATGATTTCAAGACTTTTAATGGATTAATTAACAGGGATTTAAAGTTTAAAGTTAAAATTCTTAACCTTGGAATATTAACACGGATTTAGTTGCTCAATTCAAAATTCAATCATCAAAAAACAATTTCAATACTTTTAATTGGATTAATTAACATGGATTTAACCATCCGAATTATAAAATTTTCACTCAAGATGATTAACAAGGATTTATTCATCCACCAATTCTTTTAAGATTTTAAATTGGCTAATTAACAACTTTCAAATTTCCATTTTCCGAATGGGGCCATAAAATCCTAAATTTAAAATTTCTTTAAAATCCTAAAAAAATAAAAAATTACATGTACAAAACCTATATTAAAGATAGAAAAAAAATTTTAAAAAAAAAACTACATTATTAGAGACTAAAAAACTTTTTAAGTTTGTTGGGCCTAAAATTAAGCTTTTAAGGGATTAAAAACAATCACATTAATTTCGTTAGGTAATAAAAATGATTACTTTGAACTTTGGGTATTACAATTGCTCATGGTCTCAAATTCTAGGACCAATAGAGTATTTTTGCCATGTAATTAAGTATAGTTTCATGCAGAAATCCATCATTATAAAAGGAAAAATGATACTTTTGAAAATCAATTGAACTTAGTAACCCACACTTGTAACCGAATGGGACATTAACTTGGTTGAATGTATGTTGGGATTAATAGGGCCGGGTGAGATGTGGTTACTTTTTGGTTTGTTCACCCTTGATAGATTAACCTAATCATTAGCATGCTCCCTTGGCCTTGGGTTAAAGGACATCATCCCTACCTACCATGAGTGTGTAGCCATCTATAAACACACTTTGATTTTATTGAACTCTTCCTAACAAGCTACCTAGCTCATCGCCATACAAACTTCCATTTTTTTTTTTTTTTTTTTTAATGGCCTTCTATCAATCTTTTGTAAAAATTTGTTCTTTTAGTCGTTTTTAGGTTTTCTTTATTAAAAAAAAAAAAAATTTATTTTCTTGTAAACCCTGGAAAAAATAATTTTTTTTATTATATATATATATATATATATATATTTTTTTTTTTTTTAAGTTTGGTACAAACTTGAGAAGTTTAATTACTTTATTATTTTTTTCAACATGTAAAATTAAAGTTTTTTTTTTTTTTTGAGAAACTAAAAATTAAAAAGTTGAATAAAAATAGAATTGATGACTATAAATAGTATATGCCCTTCAATTGGTTGATAGTAAATGCTAGAGCTTTTATAGTTGATATGTGGCCGTCAAGATCTTAAGGCCACGGATCTAGTAGTTGGTCCAAATTTATTTTGTTTAATTGGTTGCATACTTTCAATACTTTAATTTCTTTCTTTTGTGGTTTGTTTTATTTAATTATTTATCTTCTTAAAAAAAATTATTTACCTGAGATTAAATGTTCATTAATTTTCAGTGGTCTAGTTGGTTTCATCTATATATATATATATATATATATATAAAACCGAAACTTTTGAAACTCCCACAACTTTTTACGTCATCATTATTTTTAAAACATTAACATTATAAAACAAAAATTCTGATTTTAATAATTATTTCTCCCCGATACTCCTTCCCCTTCCTTATAAAAACTCGATCAACTCTTTCTCTTTTCCAATTTTTCCTTCTCCGTTCTTCTGTGTTTATTCTTCTTTTGCTTCTTCGGCGTTTCCTTTCTTCTTCTGTCACTAGTGCCCAAAACCAATAGAAATCAAAAGTCTTAGATATTTTCTTTTCCAATAAAGGATGTCTACCAATATGGCAGACGCTACCCCTTCCCCATGAAAAAGTTGGACATGTGGCCACGCTTCAACCATTCATTTGCTTTTAAATTTTTTAAAACTTTTTTTCATTTAATTGCAATTGCATTATTTATTGGTACTACAAACCCACATATTGGTATATTAAGTTCATGTACTGGTCTTCTCAACAACCATTCATGTACTGTTATTGTAAATTAGAATTTATATTATAGATTAAATCGGTATAATATTACATAAATTTATAAAAAAAGTGTACAATATATAACTTTATAGACATTCATTTTGTTTATAATATAAATCTATTTTATCATGATAGTATAATGTAAACTAATAATTTTATTATTATTATTATTATTATTTTTAACAATTAATAATAATAATCCATTGATTTTTGATATATGATAATGAAAGTTATGATATAGAAAATACATTTGAATGATTGTCTTTATATTTATTTAAATTATTTTGGTTAGTTTTTCTATTTATGTTAATTTATTATATTTATCTATATTTTAAATAACTATTAAATTAATTATGATATTATCATGGTTCAACCTCGGCCTGACCTCAAAAATCTTGAACCTTTTCCTTCTTTGGTTCTTTGAACGGTCTGAGTTTCAAAACCATGATATAGGTAACCCCACTATTCTATTTTGTTCCAAAATTCGGCCTGTACCGGCATTCAAGTTGAAATTTTGTCATTCCAAACAGAATATGAATTTTTGAGCTAAATGAAGAATGTGTTTTCACTGAGTAGCTTCTTTTGGATTTGATGGTGCAGACGTTAGAAAAGAAAACCGATTTTAAAAAAAAAAAAAAAAAAAGTTGAGCGAAGAAGATGAGATGAAGGAGGAGTGTTATATAGATTTGCAGATGCTTGAGTAGTTTGAAAAGAGGGATGAAAAGAGTTTAAAAAAAAAAAAATGAGATGACATTTATGACACTTGGGAGGGGTAGAAAAGAAGTTTCTAGGAAGGTACTTCCTTTACAATGCCATCACATGCCTTTTTATTCACAAAACTGCCATTACATCATTTTATAAAAATATTTCTTTTAAATAAATAATCAGATAATCATTTTTTAATATTTTAGCTTAACTATAACAGCAAAATAAATTCTGACAAAAAAAAAAAAAAGTAAACAAATAACTTTATTTCAATTTAGGAAAAAAAAAAAAAAAAACTTATTTCAGCCCAAAAATAGTAGAAGTAATAACCATATTATTATTGTCTAAAGTCTAATTGAAATGCCAAAAAAAATTGCATAGGTGATAGCTTAAACTCTTAAATCATTGTTTTTTTTTTTTTTTTTTTTAAGTAATAGCTTGAATTCTTCATTCATCATTGGATTTTTTTTTCATAATCAATAGTTTTCCCGTGCATCGCACGGGTTAGCGACTAGTTTTTAGTAAACAAGGTTCTTTGGCATTGATGCTTTGCTATATATAATTATATAACTTTTAATTATTGCAAGAGCTAGAGCTTAATATTTAATATGTAGCCATCAAGATCTTAAAGCTGTGGATATAGTAAGCCTATTTAATCTTGGTTCCAATTTATTTAGTTAAATTGATTGCATACTTTCATTTCATTCTCTTTTTCTTTTTTCCATTTTTTTTTTTGTAAATGTTATTTAATTTTCAATGGTCCAATTAATTTCTTTTTTGGACAAAGCTTAGCTACAAAATTGTAGCTTAAAACTATAATCTTACTTAATATCATTAATATTACCATATATTTCAAAAATCTAACAGTTGGGTTGTATATTTTTTATGATTTTAATTTTGTGTCAATCGGATATTATTTATTTTTTAATATATAAGATCATATTTTATACATAATTTTAAACTACAAAAACTTTGCAATTTAAACTATTTATTGATGACTTTGTTATTGATTTTCAAATTTTAAAAATTTTTACAAGTATGAATAATATAAGAAGAAAAATGTAATCTAATGGTGGATTGTCAAAATTCACTTTTAATAAAAAGATATTGAGTAAAGTTGTAACCTTAAGTTACAACCAATTTTTTAACTAAAATTTGTCAATTTTTTTACTAAATAAAGTTCTAAACACTATATATTATCACTTAAAGTATATGCAATTTTTTAAAAACATGCATTTTCTCTAAATTGTTGTTATTGGATTGAAATCTTTGTGGAAATTTTGTTTAATCTTTATCTAATGAGCTATGGGAGGAAAGGGACAAGATGAAGAATAATTTGGCAAGCCTTAATCTGAATCAACAAATTGTTTGTCCTATTAATTTGAATGAAATTCAATTAGGATAATAATAATAATAATGATGATGATGATGATGATGATGATGTTTCTCAGAAAATTAGTAGGTTGGATGATGCAGATTAAGATAATGTGTCGGACTTGAAAAAAAATCGACAAAAGTCAGAGGAGACCAGGGTGACCGGCCACAAATCCTCCGATGATGAAGTTAGTTTCTTTCTTCAGAAAATCTGAAATTTCAAGATTCTAGGAATATTGCCCAGAATGAACTTACCCTTCTTCACAGGAGTAGAAGTGTTTATATAGGTCGATGTAAGCGGTTATTCATCTCATAACTCCCCCTATTATTAAAGAGTTTGTAGGATTTGGAGTCAACTCCTGTAACTGTTGTGGGAGTTATGTTTCTTTCACTATCGTTTTCATAACTGTCGTTGGAAACGATTCATCACAAAGAGGCCTAATTTCCTTTATTAAGCGTAGAGCTCAACTGTCCAAATGCTTCCAAGGACGAACGAGTATTTTAAGGAGGCTCGTCCATCTAAACTCTTCTAAGGACGGACAAGGTCACTAAGGATGATCACTACATGCACTTGGTTCGCCGTAGTTGGTCTTTCATTGGATGAGCCATATGAACGAGCTCAGGAGTTGGTGTTTTTTGTAACACCATCAGTTGCCCCCTCGTCCACGTGGATTGTCTAAAGGATGTGTAGTCATATGGATCGTCTAAAGGATTTGTGTACTTAATGTCTACAGTTGTACGTGCCCCGTGTCATAATTTCATTGATGTCCAGTCTCGTCGATTTATTTTTTCGAGGGGTAAGCCACATGTCATATCCTGGTTGGTCATGCCATTTCGAATACCCAGGTCAGAGGTCTATAAATAGTGGAATTCCTCCTCTACCCTTTACATTTCTGAAATTTTTCTTCGTCTAGAGCCTCGTCTAGAAGTCTCTCCGCATCCATAGTCCTCTCTTGTCTAGAGCCAGGTATCTCTTTCTTCTAGTCTTTAGGTATTTGGTTTCCAAAAATGTCTGAAACTGTTATTTCCTCATCTAGCGATAGTACAAAGAAAGATATAGATGAGTATTATGATACAACCAACAATAGTGGTTCAAGTAACATTAGTCATAGTAGTGAGGAGAGATCTACGGACGAGGGGTATACCTCTGGTGTCCCTGGGCTTCCTTTAGAAGTTATCCAAGAACAACTTAGGAAAGCCACTAGTTCCCAAGCTAGCACTTCGTCCAATGTCCCTCCGTCTAGTCCTTTGAATGAAGAGGAGACCGTTTATAGTTGTGTCATAGGTATTCATTCCAAAACAAGTGAGCAAAGGCTTAACAATCTTAGGGCATGGTAACAGATCCCGGATGAGCTTAACCCTAGGTTTCCCATTCGTGGAGAGTGGTGTTGCAATCCCTGTTTTAGGGTAGGCGTCGATGAGGCTTATTTCTTAGGGGGTTTTAGGTTACCATTGATTGCATTTGCTAGAGAGTTATTGGTTAGGTTAGGTTTAGGTATATGTCAATTCAACCCTAATGCGTGGAGATTAGTTATCTTTATGCAAATTTTGTGGAGTGAACTATTTAGGAGGGACCGTCCCCTTACTGTGGACGAGTTCATTTTTTGTTACAAACCTTCAAAGATAAATCAATCCCTTGGCTTTTACCAGTTCACAGCTAGGGCTAAAGATTGTAGATTAATCAAGTCCTTGGGCTCGTCTAATAGAAATTGGAAGATATAGTTTATCTTTGTCTCCGTTTTTTGGGCAGGGAACCCTATGGACATTGGCAGGGACCTTTTAGCCCTTTACTCTAGGGACTTAGGGAACCTTCGTCCTAAAGGTACGCCCCTCCCCTTTTTCATTTTTCTTTCTTTCAACTTATTTTTTATTTGCTTCTAACTCTTGTTTATCATTTGTTTGACAAGTGTTAAACAACCGTCTTTGAACAAATTCCACCATGATCGAGTCCTTAGAGCTCGTCTTTTCGCCGATAGGGATTTTTGTTCTTTAGTTACCCTATGACGTCTTGCCAAGTGGGGACTTGGTTCTGAACCATTAGACGAGGCTATTGCTCACGAAGTCACATTACGAAGAAGTAAGTTTCTACCTAATGTCATTTTGAACACTTACCTTATTTCCTGATCTACTTATAATTCGTCACTTATTGTCATTGTTTTTCACTTTTAGGAGTGTCAACAATGAAAGAAAATAAGGGAAAAGAAATTGTAGATGAAGAAGATCGTCCTGAGACCCAGCCTCAAGTTCATCCATTGGCTGGGGACAAAAAGAGATCTGTGTCCAAAAATCTAGATTTGGGAAATCTCCCCAGCCGACGAGGCCAAAAGGCCAAGCATGGGTCATCCCAAACGGTCAAGCCCAACATTCCCTCATCTCAACAACTTGTCAAAATTTATGACGTGGACTCGTCCACTCCAATTGAGACCACTCCGTCTAATTCTCCTCTGCCTAAGACAACTGTGCCTGCCACATCCCAGCCTTCTCAACGGGTCCCTTCAAATATCATTAAAAATGAAGACCTGGCTTGGGAGCATTTTCAGAAAGCTATTTTAGACGAGGACATAAATACTTTCTATGACATGTCCTTGAAGGATTTTGAACACTCTAGTGTTCACGATCTTTTTAAGGTAATTAATCACATTTTTTCCTCGTCTTTGCTAAAAAATATACATACATACATACATATATATATATATATATATTCATCTAACTTTCATTTTTCTTTTTTTCTTTTTTTTAGGCTATGTAAAAATTTATTGCAGCTTCCAGGCAGGCTACAGGATTGGACAAGACGAGGGTCTTGTTAGAGACGAGGATTCAGGAGGTGAAAGAAGAATCCAAGAAATGGGCTGGGGTGGCTGCCAAGGCTAAGGAGAAGACAACAGAGCTCCAGAACTTGATTGAGGAGTTAAAAACTGATGTAGTGGAAAAAGACACTCGTCTTGACCATCTACAGAAAAAGAATGATGAGTTGAGTACTCTTCTATCCAAGGCTAAAGAGGATGTAGTGACTGAATTCAAGGTGTCCAAGCAATACATCAATCTTCTGGATACCAATTATGCAGCAGGTTTTGAGGATTTCAGAGCGGATGCTATGGAAAATTTCTCAGAAGTGGATTTTAGCTCCATTAAGCTTAACCTAGCTGCTGCTACCAGCTCTCCTTTTCAAACTAGCTCCAAGGACGTTAATGTGGAAGATGAAGCCACCACTTAGCCACCTCAAGACGACCTTAATGCTAATGCCCCTTCTTCTTAAAGACGAGACTTTTACACTTAGGCGATCTTTGTATTTCTTTTTCTTTTCTTTTGGTTTTTGTTTGATCCTTGGTTTTGGGACCTTTTTATGTAACCAAAATACATTGCCTCATCCATGGTTTTAGGATGGGATCTTAAACAATCATTTCGGTTTGCTTGACTTAACAAGAGTTTTTGAACGTAGGCTGTCCACCCTTTAGTTAATGAATGAAAGTTTATTTTCTATCATTGTGTGGACGAATGTTGTTATCTATATTAACTTCAGCTTTGGCTCGTCCATGGTGAAATTATATATATATATATATATATATATAAAAATGTAACTCGTCTTTGTGGATGGTAGTATTTTTCCTTGAGCTTCATTCGTCCTATGACTTGCAAGCTGGTTTTACATTCTATCCACAGTTTCTTTTACCTAACTTTTCACTCGTCCAAAGATTGGATTGTTTCAATTGGCTTTTTATTCTCGTCCTTAATTTGGACAAATATGCTTTATAAGGCTTTCCCTCGTTCATGACTTGGAAGAGTATGCCTAAGCTTTTCCTTGTTTTACTCAGGAAAACTTATAGACATTACATCTCTGCGTCCAAAGAATTTATTCGTCTAGAACTTTTAGCCCCCTTGTGGGTTAGCTTGAACGAAAATAGTATGGAGAGTTCGAATTCACACAACATTTTGTACATAACATAAATATTGTTCACAGATAAGGCACATACTTACAAGCTAATGCCTTTTTAGGTTTAGCGAATTTAATAAGTATAAACTCCATAACTTCGTCCATAACCACAACATAAATAATAAAGTAGCAGTATTAAACATAAGCAGCATCAAACATAAGTAGAACGTAAGTAGACAAACAAGCTCCAGGCTCGTCCATAGTAATAATCATCCAGGCTATCACTTTTACTGATAGTACTTCCTTAGGTGCTCAGCATTCCAAGGATGCTCCAATTTTCTCTCGTCCATGGCCTCTAAGTAGTAGGATCTTTGCCTTTTATAGTTGATAACTCTGTAAGGTCCTTCCCAATTAGGTCCTAATTTCCCATGAGCTGGGTTCTTGGTTGCCAAAGAAACCTTTTTTAGGTCGAGGTCTCCTATGCTGAATCGCCTCGGCTTCACCATTGTATTGTACTGCCTAACCATTAGGTTTTTGTACCTTGCCGTCCTATGCTTTACGTCTGTCCTCACCTCGTCTATTAGATCAAGGTTTAAACGGAGTTGCTCCTCGTTATTCTTATCCTGATACATCGCCACTCTGTGGTTGGCCATGTGCACTTCTGCAAGTATGAATGCTTCGCTTCCATAGGCTAACTTGAAAGGAGTTTCCCCCATAGGAGTTCTCACCATCGTCCTGTATGCCCATAGAACACCTGGTAGCTCATCTGGCCATACTTCCTTTGCCTTCTCAAGCTGAGTCTTAATGATTTTTAGTAAGGATCGGTTTGCAGCTTTTGCCTAATTGTTTGCTCTGCCTAACCGTTTGCTTGGGGATGGGTGAGCAAGGAATAATGATTTTGAATTCTGAAGTGTTCACAAAAGTCTCTGAAAAGTACATTGTCAAATTGTCGTCCGTTGTCAAACACTAATACTGTGGATGCCCCAAACCTACACACAATGTTCTACCAAACGAAGTTTTTGACATTTTGTTGTGTGATACTTGCCAAGGGTTCTGCTTCTACCCACTTGGTGAAATAATTAATACCTACTACCAGAAATTTCATCTACCTCGTCCCAAGTGGAAAGGAACCCAAGATGTCTAGCCCCCATTGTGCAAAAGGCCATGGGGCCATCATCGGGGTGAGATATTCTAATGGTTGTCTAGGGACATTACTAAATCATTGGCATTGATCACAAACCTTGACATATGCCTTGGCATCAGCTTGCATGTTTGGCCAGTAGTAGCCTGCATGGACGACCTTGTGGACAAGTGATCTGGCTCCTGAATGGTTGCCACATGCTCCTTCATGAACCTCCCTCAATACCTAGTTAACTTCGTTCGGAGCTAAACACCTTAAATAAGATTGTGAAAAGCCCCTTTTGTATAATACCTCGTTCATGAGGACGTATCTGGCTGATCTAACTCTGAGCTTCCTGGCCTCGTCTTTTTCTTCTGGAAGCTTTCCCTCCTTTAAGTATGACACTATTGGAGTTATTCAATTTTCTTCACCCTCTATCTGATGTACCTTTGGAAAGTCTATGCTGGGTAGGTATTGAATTTCATCAAACTTGTCCATTACTTGGCTTGTTGAGGCTTCTTTTGCTAAAGTATCAGCTTCAATATTTTCTTCTCTTAGAAGCTGAACAAAATCATCTTCTTTAAACTTCTTGACAAGGCATAACACCTTGTTAAGGTACTTCTTCATTCATTCTTCTTTGGCTTCACATGTCCCATTCACTTGGCCTATGACTAGCTGTGAGTCTCCCAGGACGAGTATCGATTCTGCTTCCATAGATTTAGCCAACTCCAATACTTTAAGAAGGGCTTCATATTCAGCTTCATTGTTGGTCGTTTGATACTGTAGACGAACCTTGTGCTTCAATTTATCTCCCTCTGGGGATAGTAAGACAACTCCAATTCTTGATACTGTGTTGATGACCCATCTACATGGACGATCCATTTCTTTTTATCTTCTATTTCACTTAAGTCTTCACAACTTGGAGTGAACTCTGCAATGAAATCTGCCAGGGCTTGAGCTTTTATTGCATGCCTCGGTTGATATCTGATGTTAAATTCACTAAGCTCAACAGCCAATTGGATCAGTCGTCTTGCAGCTTCCAACTTGCTCATTGCCTTCTTGAGTAGATGATCCATCATGACATTGATAACATGAACTTGGAAGTAGTGCCTCAGCTTCCTAGAAGCCGTTATTAATGCAAAAGCCAACTCCTCCATTTGCGGATATCGTCCTTCTGCTCCCCTTAGCGCTCTGCTTGTGTAGTATCTGCTCTATTTATTGGTGGCAAGATATAGATATTTTTTTGGTAATATAATTATTATCTTTATTAAGAAGAGGCAAAAGAGTATTCAAATTCTTGCATCGTGCACTCACCTTTTCTTGTCCATCACCTTTTCTCTTCTTGCTCAGTGGAAGTTGATATGTATTTCTTCCCAAGCCTGTTTCACCTTGTAGTCCTCTGTATTTCGTTCTCACTCATCTTTCTCATATTTAAACAAAAATCAATTCGTGCCAAGTTGCCACCCGGTAAAACAGGATGGCATGTCATTGGGGAAACATTGGAATTTTCCATGGCTGGAACCCCAGAATGAGCAAATACTCGCAGTATCTCTTCAAAACCTCAATGTTTGGGGAGAACATGGCTGTGTTCTGTGGAGCTTCCGGAAACAAGTTTCTGTTCACCAACGAGAAAAAATATGTCATCTCTTGGTGGCCTCGTTCTGTGGAAAAAGTTATGTTATCTCCTGAAACTCTTGAAAACTTTGTCCCAGAAGATTATATTACACTACGGAGAGCCATAGTTGAATTTCTCAAGCCAGAAGCTCTTCAACATTTCATACCTATCATGGACTCCATGGCAAAGGAACACTTGGAGACATATTGGTCTCCTTTCGGACAAGTCAAGGTTTTGCCTCTCTCAATGAAGTATATCTTTGCATTGGGTTGTAGGTTGTTTATGAGTATCACAGACCCCAATTATGTGACAACATTGGCTGATCTCTTTGCCCATATCAAAGATGGTTTAATGTCTCTGCCTATAAATATCCCTGGCACATCCTTTAACCGCGCATTTAAAGCAGGCAAAGTTATTCATCAGAAGCTTTTAGAAGCATCCAACAGAGGAAGAAGGAGCAACTGCTATCAGAGAATAATGTGACTGTTGCTCGTGACTTTATAACTCACGCGCTTCCTGAATTAGATGAGAACAGCGGATCAATTATGAACGACATTTTGATTGCTAGCAAAATTATGGGCTTACTTTTTGCTGGCCATGATACCACTAGTTCTGCTATCACATTCGTGTTGAAGTATCTAGCAGACTTCCCTAATGTTTACAATGAAGTCTTAAAAGGTATTTCTTCTCAACAGTATTATGGGCATATGTATTCTTTCAATTTAGGATTATTATGCTATAATTCTTTCCATTTAAAAGATCTTCATCAATTGCGGTTGGGGGGTTCAACAAC